>NC_082714.1:10673319-11873319 GCF_030144855.1 Hypanus sabinus
CTTTTGCTGCTAATATAAGCCTATCGATTGCCTCCCGTCTCCGAGAGTTATTGATGGTGCATCAATTTTATTAGCAGCATTTTAAAACATGGAGAGCAGTTTATGACCCGAAGGATTGGATATTGACCCTCAATCTCTGGAAGCCAGCATCGCTTTTGAACTCTGGCTTGCATGCTTCCAATCGTACCTGGAAGAGAGTCGTGTGACCGAGCCGGCAACGATGCACAAAATTCTCCTCTCCAGGGTCAGTCCGCATGCGAGGCATGGGGGCAGCCACCTTGGTCGGCGCCTCCTCACCCCGCCCCCGACCCACGGGTGTTTACCGGGCACCTAGACAGCGATGCAAATCTGGCCTCCGTGACCCTCGACCAAAGCTCTCCACACCAGCTTGCCAGGTCGGTGATGGACATCCTGGTGGAGGGGCACAGGACTAGCTGCCTGTTTGACACGGGCAGCACTGAGAGTTTTATTCACCCGGACACGGTGCAACGCTGCAGACTCGTGACATAGCCGGTAAGCCAGAGGGTCACCATGGCTTCTGGATCGCATTCCACAGACATCCGGGGGGGGGTTGTGCAGCGACATTGGTGGTGCAGGGCACAGACTATCGGAACTTTGCGTTACTGGTCATGCCTCAACTGTACGCCCCTGTGCTACTGGGGCTCGACTTCCAGAGCCACCTGAAAAGTGTGACAATGGATTATGATGGGCCCCTCCCACCAACCACTGTCAGAAGTCCTTAGTTTTGTGGGACTTCGTCATATATCCTCCTACTGACCACACACACACACCGACCCGCACATCCCACCCAACACCATGCCAACGGCTGCGCTACCGACACCACTTGCAGCCTCTCCACCCTCAAGATCCCTTCCCCACCGCTGTTCACCAACCTGACCCCTGACTGTAAGCCTGTGGCAACCAAAAGCAGGAGGTACAGCGCGGGGGACAGGGCCTTCATTCAGTCGGAGGTGCAGCGGCTGCTCAGGGAGGGGATCATTGAGCCAAGCACAAGTCCTTGGAGGGCCCAGGTGGTCGTTGTTCGGACAGGGCAGAAAAATAGGATGGTCGTGGACTATAGCCAGACCATCAATAGGTTCACGCAGCTTGACGCGTACCCCCGACCCCGCATCGGGATATGGTTAATCAGATAGCTCAGTACAAGGTGTACTCGACCATAGACCTGAAATCTGCTTACCATCAGCTCCCCATCCGCCCGGAGGACCGCCCCTACACCGCCTTCGAGGCGGGCGGCAGGCTCTATCACTTCCTGCGCGTCCCCTTTGGTGTCACGAATGGTGTCTCTGTCTTCCAGAGGAAAATGGACCGGATGGTGGACTAGTGCCAACTGAAGGCCACGTTCCCATATCTGGATAACATCACCATCACGACTGGCAGGATCACAACGCCAACCTCCAATGATTTCTCCAAGCGGCCAAATCTCTTAACCTCACCTCTAACAGGGACAGGTGTGTGTTCAGAACAACCTGACTTGCTATCCTTGGGAATGTCGTGGAGAACGAGGTCATTGGCCCTGACCCCGACCATATGCGCCCCCCTGTTGGAACTCCCTCTTCCCACCACCCTCAGAGCCCTCAAACGGTGCCTGGGCTTCTTTTCCTATTACGCCCAATGGGTCCCTCACTACGCAGACAAGGCCTGCCCCCAGGTCAAGTCCACCACATTTCTCCTCTCAGCCGAGGCCCGCGCGGCCTTCAGCCGCATTAAAGGGCACATTGCCAAAGCAACGATGCATGCGGTGGACAAGACCATTCCCTTCCAAGTAGAGAGTGACACCTCTGACTTCGCGCTGGCTGCTACCCTCAATCAGGCAGGAAGGCTGGTAGTATTCTTCTCTCATACCCTTCAGGGCCCTGAAATTCGGCACTCCGCGGTGGAGAAAGAAGCCCAGGCCATAGTGGAGGCTATTAGGCACTGGAGGCACTATCTTGCCGGCAAAAGGTTCACCTTGCTGACCGACCAGCGTTCAGTTGTGTTCATGTTCACGAACCAACAGTGGGGCAAAATCAAAAATGCTAAAATTTTGCGGTGGAGTATAGAACTCTCCACCTACAACTATGATATCCTGTACCGGCCTGGAAGGCTCAATGAGCCCCCTGATGCCCTATCCTGGGGAGTGTGCGCCAGCACGCAGCTCGACCGGCTATAAGCCCTCCATGCAGATCTTTGCCACCCGGGGGTCACCCGACTTTACCACTTCGTGAAAGCCTGGAACCTGCCTTACTCCCGTGAGGAAATCAGGACGATGACCAGGGACTACCAAGTCTGCGCTGAGTGCAAACCGCATTTCTACTGTCCTGAACAGGCACAACTTATCAAGGCCACCCGCCCCTTTGAGCGACTGAGTGTCGACATTAAGGGCCTCCTTCCCTCCACCGACCGCAATGTCTACTTTCTCAACATAATCAACGAGTACTCGTGGTTCCCCTTTGCCATCCCCTGCCCCGATACCACTGCCACGTCCGTCATAAAAGCCCTGCGCCAGCTCTTCACTCTGTTTGGATATCCCTGCTATATCCACAGTGATAGAGGGTCCTCGTTTATGAGTGACGAGCTGCGCCAGTACCTGCTGGCTAGGGGCATTGCTACTAGTAGGACCACGAGCTATAATCCCCAGGGGAATGGACAGGTGGAGAGGGAGAATGCCACGGTGTGGAAGGCCACACTCTTAGCCCTTAGGTCAAAGGGATTGCCGGTCTCTCGCAGGCAGGAGGTTCTCCCCGAGGCACTCCACTCCATCCGCTCCCTGTTATGCACATCCACCAATGTTACCCCTCATGAGCGACTCTCTTCTTTTCCCAGGAAGTCTGCCCCTGGGACCACCCAACTGGCTTGGCTGACGTCCCCAGGGCCAGTGCTGCTCCGGAAACATGCGAGGAGCAATAAATACTCCCCGATGGTCGAGAGGGTTCACCTACTTCATGCAAACCCCCAGTATGCCTACGTGGTCTTACCTGATGGGCGGAAGGACACGGTCTCTGTCCGCGACCTGGCACCCGCAGGAGCACCAGACCCCTACCCCGAACACTCCACGGTGACTATGAACCCCGTACCCACCGATGTATATACCCACGAGACACCGCGCACACCAAGCCCTACACAGACTCCTCACGACACTCCCATACCAGGCCCATGCACATGCAGGAGGGATTACTGACGCCTAACGGGCTGGCACCTCAAGTCAGGCCGGAGCCAGCACAACCACCGTCACCAGTGCCATCACCACCGGAGCTACGTAGATCGCAGCAACGGACTCGACCGCCTGATAGACTTAACCTGTAAATATACTTGTAAGAAACTTCGCCCCGTGGGGACTCTCTTTTAAAACAAAGGGGGGGGGGGGGAGTGAATGTGGTAAACTATGTGTATACCTATCTGGACACGCCCCTCTGCTGACTGCTCCTGTGGCTCCAACCACAGACCCCTGTATAAAGGCGATTGGAGGCACTGCCCCTCCCTCCAGGATGTCGTGGTCACTTTTGCTGCTAATATAAGCCTATCGTTCGCCTCCTGTCTCCGAGAGTTATTGATGGTGTATCAGGTCTGTTCCATGTTGTATCTCCAGAGTAATAAATAAAATAAAATAAATAGTAAACCTGATTCTGTTTACTTTCAATGCAGGTGAGTTTGTGTGACTTGCACCAGATAGTCTAAAAACCGGACTGCATAGTGCCTGGAACTGGATAAGACATTTCCTGCACTATTTGTTACACTATTCTTCTGCATTATTCATAAGGAAGCCAAACCACTCAATGGAAGACACTAATTACCAAGGAAACAAGCCCATCAAATCCATCCCCCTTTCCTCATTTCCCTGCAGTCATCACACTTACTATCTAATGGCAGAGGGGAAGAAGCTGCTTCTAAAATGCTTCAAGCTCCTGTTCCCACCGAATGCACACTGGTTGTTTGTCAGCCTTTGTGTATGTATAGTTTATCGTGAAATCTACTGTGTTTCGTTACTTTCCCATAAATGCCTGGAAATGAATCTCAATCTTATATATTAAACCACAAACAAAAGTAAATCTGCAGATGCTGGAAATCCGAGCAACACACACAAATGCTGGAGGAACTCAGCAGGCCAGGCAGAATCTATGGAGAAAAGTACAGGCAACATTTCGGGCCGAAACCCTTTGCAGGACTGGAGAAAAAAGGCTGAGGTGTAGATTTAAAAGATGGGGGTGGCGAGAGAGAAACACCAGGTGAAAAGTGAAACATCATCTCACCAATCAACTCCCAGCTCACCCTATCTCACCAATCAACTTCCCAGCTCACCCTATCTCACCAATCAACTTCCCAGCTCACCCTATCTCACCAATCAACTTCCCAGCTCACCCTATCTCACCAATCAACTTCCCAGCTCACCCTATCTCACCGATCAACTCCCAGCTCACCCTATCACACCGATCAACTCCCAGCTCACCCTATCTCACTGATCAACTTCCCAGCTCACCCTATCTCAACGATCAACACCCAGCTCACCCTATCACACCAATCAACTCCCAGCTCACCCTATCTCACCAATCAACTTCCCAGCTCACCCTATCTCACCAATCAACTCCCAGCTCACCCTATCTCACCAATCAACTCCCAGCTCACCCTATCTCACCAATCAACTCCCAGCTCACCCTATCTCACCAATCAACTTCCCAGCTCACCCTATCTCACCAATCAACTCCCACCTCACCCTATCACATCAACTTCCCAGCTCACCCTATCTCACCAATCAACTCCCAGCTCACCCTATCTCACCAATCAACTCCCAGCTCACCCTATCTCACCAATCAACTTCCCAGCTCACCCTATCACATCAATTTCCCAGCTCACCCTATCTCACCAATCAACTTCCCAGCTCACCCTATCACATCAACTTCCCAGCTTAGCCCATCTCACCAATCAACTTCCCAGCTCACCCTACCTCACCAATTAACTCCCAGCTCACCCTATCTCATCAACTTCCCAGCTCACCCTATCTCACCAATCAACTTCCCAGCTCACCCTACCTCACCAATCAACTCCCAGCTCACCCTATCACACCAATCAACTCCCAGCTCACCCTATCTCACCAATCAACTCCCAGCTCACCCTATCTCACCAATCAACTCCCAGCTCACCCTATCTCATCAATCAACTTCCCAGCTCACCCTATCACATCAACTTCCCAGCTCACCCTATCTCATCAACTTCCCAGCTCACCCTATCTCACCAATCAACTTCCCAGCTCACCCTACCTCACCAATCAACTCCCAGCTCACCCTATCTCATCAATCAACTTCCCAGCTCACCCTATCACATCAACTTCCCAGCTCACCCTATCACATCAATCAACTTCCCAGCTCACCCTATCACATCAATCAACTTCCCAGCTCACCCTATCACATCAATCAACTTCCCAGCTCACCCTATCTCACCAATCAACTTCCCAGCTCACCCTATCTCACCAATCAACTCCCAGCTCACCCTATCTCACCAATCAACTCCCAGCTCACCCTATCTCATCAATCAACTCCCAGCTCACCCTATCACACCAATCAACTTCCCAGCTCACCCTATCTCACCGATCAACTCCCAGCTCACCCTATCTCACCGATCAACTCCCAGCTCACCCTATCTCACCGATCAACTTCCCAGCTCACCCTATCTCACCGATCAACTTCCCAGCTCACCCTATCTCACCGATCAACTTCCCAGCTCACCCTATCTCATCAATCAACTTCCCAGCTCACCCTATCTCACCAATCAACTTCCCAGCTCACCCTATCTCATCAATCAACTTCCCAGCTCACCCTATCACATCAACTTCCCAGCTCACCCTATCACATCAATCAACTTCCCAGCTCACCCTATCTCACCGATCAACTCCCAGCTCACCCTATCACATCAATCAACTTCCCAGCTCACCCTATCTCACCAATCAACTTCCCAGCTCACCCTCTCACCAATCAACTTCCCAGCTCACCCTATCACATCAATCAACTTCCCAGCTCACCCTATCTCACCGATCAACTCCCAGCTCACCCTATCTCACCGATCAACTCCCAGCTCACCCTATCTCACCAATCAACTTCCCAGCTCACCCTATCACATCAACTTCCCAGCTCACCCTATCACATCAATCAACTTCCCAGCTCACCCTATCTCACCGATCAACTCCCAGCTCACCCTATCTCACCAATCAACTCCCAGCTCACCCTATCTCACCAATCAACTTTCCAGCTCACCCTATCACATCAATCAACTCCCAGCTCACCCTATCTCACCAATCAACTCCCAGCTCACCCTATCTCACCAATCAACTCCCAGCTCACCCTATCTCACCAATCAACTCCCAGTTCATCCTATCTCAAACAACTCCCACATCACCCTATCTCACCAATCAACTTCCCAGCTCACCCTATCTCATCAATCAACTTCCCAGCTCACCCTATCACATCAACTTCCCAGCTCACCCTATCACATCAATCAACTTCCCAGCTCACCCTATCTCACCGATCAACTCCCAGCTCACCCTATCACATCAATCAACTTCCCAACTCACCCTATCTCACCAATCAACTTCCCAGCTCACCCTATCTCACCAATCAACTTCCCAGCTCACCCTATCACATCAATCAACTTCCCAGCTCACCCTATCTCACCGATCAACTCCCAGCTCACCCTATCTCACCGATCAACTCCCAGCTCACCCTATCTCACCAATCAACTTCCCAGCTCACCCTATCTCACCAATCAACTCCCAGCTCACCCTATCTCACCAATCAACTTTCCAGCTCACCCTATCACATCAACTTCCCAGCTCACCCTATCACATCAATCAACTCCCAGCTCACCCTATCACATCAATCAACTCCCAGCTCACCCTATCTCACCAATCAACTCCCAGCTCACCCTATCTCACCAATCAACTCCCAGCTCACCCTATCTCACCAATCAACTTTCCAGCTCACCCTATCACATCAATCAACTCCCAGCTCACCCTATCTCATCAACTCCCAGCTCACCCTATCTCATCAACTCCCAGCTCACCCTATCTCATCAACTCCCAGCTCACCCTATCTCACCAATCAACTCCCAGCTCACCCTATCTCACCAATCAACTCCCAGTTCATCCTATCTCAAACAACTCCCACATCACCCTATCTCACCAATCAACTCCCAGCTCACCCTATCTCACCAATCAACTTCCCAGCTCACCCTATCTCATCAATCAACTCCCACCTCACCCTATCTCACCAATCAACTCCCAGCTCACCCTATCTCACCAATCAACTTCCCAGCTCACCCTATCTCATCAATCAACTTCCCCAGCTCTTAACTTCATCCTTCCCCCTCCAGGTTTCACCTATCACCTTGCGTGCGCTTCTCTCTCACCACCCCCCATCTTTTAAATCTCCTCATCAGCTTTTTTTCTCCAGTTCTGCTGAAGGGTTTCGGTCCGAAACTTCGAATGTACTCTTCTTCATAGATTCCGCCTGGCCTGCTGAGCTCTTCCAGTATTTTGAGTGTGTTGTTCAGTCTTGTATATGGTGGCATATGCATACTTTGATAATAAACTTGTTTTGATTTGCCTTTGATTGATGGTAGCAATGAGAGGTGGGCCTCCTCCTCTCCCTCTCTCTGTACATTACTGTCTACTGTCCATTTTCAGGATTCCCCATTTTTATTTCTAATTTCTGCATAAATATTTTTGCAGGTGACAGAGTGAAAAGCTGGATGCACTGCGATCCGTGAGGGTTAACTAAAATACTTCAAGCCTTTTACTGAAAAAGAGTTTAAAATCAGAATCAGATTTAATATCACTGGCACATGTTGTGAAATTTGCTAACATTGTGGCAGCAGTACAATGCAAGACATGATAATATAGAAAAAAAATTAAAGTCAATTACAGTAAGTATATATGTATATTAAATAGTTAAATTAAAAATAGTGCAAACCAGAAATAATACAAAAAAAAGGGAGGCCGTGTTCATGGGTTCAATATTCATTTAGGAATCGGATGACAGAGGGGAAGAAGCTGTTCCTGAAACACCGAGTGTGTGCCTTCAGGCTTCAGCTGTTTCTGAATCACTAAGTGTGTGCATTAGGAGTCTCTTCAAACTCCTAATGAAATGTAGCCGCTGTCTTGCCTTCTTTATAGCTGCATCGATATGTTGGGAGCAATTGCCACTATACTATAGACAAAGGACGTATAGCAAATGGACACCTGCATGGAAGTGCCCATCAAAAAGCACAGGAGCCTGGAGACATGCTCAGTCATCCCCTCAGTCAGCACATTTCTGAATGGACGATGAACCCATCAACATTATCTCACTATTCTCTTTTGTACAATTTATTTATTTTTATTTTTACTTACAGTAAATAAATTTTATGATTACTGAATGTCAGTGATAATAAATCTTATTCTGACCTTGAGAAACTTCTATAGATCTGTAGTGGAGATTGTATTGACTGGCTGCATCTCAGCTTGGTATGGAAACACCAATGCCTTTCAACAGAAAATCCTACAAAAAGCTAGTCGATTTTGCCCAGTCCATCACAGGGAAAGCCCTCCTAAACATTGAACACATATGTGTGAAATGCTGTCGTAGGAAAGCAGCATCCATCATCAGAGATCCCCACCACCCAGGCCGTGCTCTCTTCTCACTGCTGCCTTCAGCTAGAAAGTCCAAGAGCCTCAGGACTTTCACCACCAGGTTCAAGAACAGTTACTACCCCTCAGGATCAGGTTCTTGAATAAAAACCAATGATCTCACTTTAAGAACACTGTATCTCATGTTCTCATTATTTATTGCTATTTATTTATATTTGCAATTGCACAGTTTGTTGTCTTCTGCACTCTAGTTGATCTGTCATTGATTATTTTACAGTTACTATTATATAGATTTGCTGAGTATGCCCACAGGAAAATGAATCTCAGGGTTGTATGTAGTGACATATATGTACGTTTTTAATAAAATTTACTTTGAACTTCTCTCACTAGAGGGCTCATTCAAATATGGCTTGTTCATCATTTCCTGTTGTCTAGGGATTTATTCTGTTCCAAACTCTCTCTGCATTTCTTTCTTCCCTTAAGATATTTACTAAGATTCTTGCAGGCAAATGTTGGGTCATTTTCCCTGACATTTCCATAAGTGGATCAGTATCAAATTTAGCTTGGCGACTATCCCAAGAACTGTCTTTGGCTATTTCACTATCAAAAGCAAAAGGGAGCTTAAGACTTTTGTACAGTACTGTAGCAATTTTATGTATTGCACTGTACTGCTGCCACAAAAAAACAACTTTCATGACATATGATGATAAATCTGATTCTGATATGGGTCTCTATTGTGGACTGAGAGTGGGAAGGGGGCAGGGAGAGGGGAATGATGGTTGGGGAAAGGGGAAGGGAGATGGGAGGGAGTGGGAAGCACCAGAGAGACATTCTGTAATGATCAACAAACTAACTGTTTGGAATCAAAAGACCCTTGCCTGGTGTCTCAGGGCTGGGTGTATCTGCACCTGTACCACCCCCCCCCCCCCAGCCCTGGCATTCCTTCTCTGCCACCTGTCCCACACCCTTCCTGCAGCACTGCACCCTCGCCATTCCCAACATCCTTTGCTCCCACCAGATTTAAAATCTCACTCTCAACTCCACATTGAAAATACGATATGTGCAAAAGTCTTGGTCACCCTGGATATATATCCACACACACAGTTTCAATGTGCCTAAGACTCTTGCACAGTACTGTATTTCTGAAGAGAACAGATTTCAGTGTTAAGTTTGTATAGTAAACAGTCATGTCCGGCGAAGCTAAGCCGGTTGAAAGCGCCATACACAATACGTTGAGTCACTGTCGGTCGAAAACATCAGCTTCGCATTAATACTATGAAATCATGACCGGTCCCTGAGAACAACGGGTAATAAACAATCCTGCACCATTTCCTCTTTCAACAGTCCTGCCAGGGTCTTGCAGCAGTTGTGTACGCTGCAGAAATCCAACCCCCGTGCTAATCAGACACAGATGGTGTATCACAGAGCACCCATGTTTGGCCCCATTCAATTTAACAGGCCTCACTCGACAATTCCTGTCAGGAAATGCTTTAACACAAGATAAAGCATTTCATATGGATGACTGCATGTTTCAAATAATTAAATAAACATGCTACAATTGAAATACATCTCGGCCTCCACACACAAGCTCTCCACACAGTTAACAAAGTGATTTTTAACCGCATGCACTGGCTTCTCTGCCCATGTCCAAAGAAGATCTCACATCAGTATGGTGCGCGAGGACATCCCAAGGCCTCATGCACACAATGAAATGGTTCTTTGAAATTTAGCCACAGATGTACTGAAGGAATTACAGCAGCCAAACTGTGCACAGCAACCTCCCAGAAAAAGCAGACCAGAAAACGAGCCCATTTTCTGAAGGAACGCCTATCAAGGGGGTAGGTTACCCTTTCATTGGCCAGGTTACCAGAGAGACTGGCCTTAACCTTCCTCAAAATAATGCCTTGGGTTCTCAAGCATCCAACCAGGTGAGCAAACAGGGTATTGGGTTTAAATTGAATTGACTTTATTACTTACATCCTTCACATATAGGAGGAGTAAAAATCTTTACGTTATGTCTCATCTAAATGTACAATGTGCAATTTATAGTAATTTGTAATAAATAGTATGTACAACAGGACAGTGAAATAACATAGGAATACAATTGTATCAGCATGAATTAATCAGCCTGATGGCCTGGTGGAAGAAGCTTTCCTGGAGCCTGTTGGGCCTGGTTTTTATGTTGCAGTACCGTTTTCTGGATGGTAGCAGCTGGAACAGTTTGTGGTTGGGGTGACTTAGGTCCCCAAAGATTTTTCGGGCCCTTTTTACACAGCTCTGTAAATGTCATGAATAGTGGGAGGTTCACATCTACAGATGCGCTGGGCTGTCTGCACTACTCTCTGCAGAGTCCTGTGATTGAGGGAAGTACAGTCCCCATATCAGGCAGTGATGCAGCCAGTCCGGATGCTCTCAATTGTGCCCCTGCAGAAAGTTCTTAGGATCTGGGGGCCCATACCAAACTTCCTCAACTGTCTGAGGTAAAAGAAGCACTGTTGTGCTTTTTTCACAACACAGCTGGTATGTACAGACCATCTCATTGGGTCTATCCAAATTGTCATTGTACCTCTTTGTCAAGTCATTGTCTATCTATTAGTGGGGAAGCTTGGGCCCATGAAGTCCTCGATGGTGGGAAATTTTGAAGTCTCAGTCTCACTATTAGGGAGGAGGTACAGGAGCCTGAAAGCACACACTCAATGCTTGAGGAATTGCTTCTTCCTCTCTGCCACCGGAATTCTGAACAGTCCACAAACCCATGAATACTACCTCACTATTCCTCTGCTACATGGTTTATTTTTTTCTTGAAACTTGCAGTAAACATTTATAACTAGCACTGTACTGCTGCCACAAAACAACAAATTTTCACCATACACAGTCTGACCGTGATCCTGAAACCTCTCTCTTTCTCTCTTTCAGAGGGCTCGTTCAAATCTGGCCTGTGGTACAACCCTGATTGGAATTGCCTCACCCTTGGAAGCCAAGCATACTTCTAGAGCCTTATTCCACCCCGAACCCTCTCTGCATCACTTCCCTCCTTCAGGACGTTTTCCAAAACACTGGTCTTTCAGTCAAGCTTTCGATCACTTTCCCGGACATCAGTAACAAATTTAGTTTGGCAAAGTTTCCGAGAACGGTTCTCAGGTATTTTCCCATAGTACAGCCACTTGTGATTTGCAATTAGTGTCATAGAAAAATACTGCATAGTAACAGATCCTTCAACCCATCTAGTCAAAACCAGAAGTGCCCTCCATAGCCCTACCACCCATGTATCTATCCAAGTTCCTTTTAAACTTTAAAATTAAGCTCATATGCACCACTTGTGCTGGCAGCTTGTTCCATACTCTCACTACCAACTAGGTGGAGAAATTTCCCCTCATATTCCCCTTAAAATTTTCACCTTTCACCCTTAACCCATGGCCTCTGGTTGTAGTCCCACCCAAACTCAGTGGAAAAAAGCCCACTTGCGTTTACCCCTCCCATAATGTTGTATACCTCTATCAAATCTCCTCCCAAACTTCTATGTTGCAAGGAATAATGTCCTAACGTATTTAATCATTCCTTACAACTCAAGTTCTCCAGGCCTGGCAACATCCTTGTAAATTTTCTCTGAATTCTTTCAACCTTATTTACATCTTTCCTGTAGGTAGGTGACCAAAACTGCACACAATACCCCAAGTTAGGCATCACTGATGTCTTATACAGCTTCAACAAAATGTCTCACCTCCTGTACTCAATACTTTGATTTATGAAAGCCAACGTGCCAGAAGTTTTCTTTACGATCCGTGGTGCCACATTCAATGAACTATGGGCTCTACTGCACTGCTTGGTGCCCTACTGTTCTCCGTGTAAGACCTATCCTGGCTGGCTCTGCCAAAATGCAACACCTCGCACTTGTCTACATTAAATTCCATCTGCCATTTCTCAGCCTATTCTCCCAGCTGGTCCAAATCCCACTCCACTCTCCGGCTTCTCCCACAAAGACAATGTCTAATCCAATTTACTACCTCACCTTGAATGCCAAGTGACTGAGCCTTCCTGACCAGCCTCCCACGTGGGACCCTGTCAAATACCTCGCTGAAGTCCATGTGGAAAACATCCACTGCCTTGCCTTCATCCAATTTCCTGGTAAATTCCTCAAAAAACGCTCAAAAAAGATTGATTAGACATAACCTATCATGCATGAAGCAACGGTGACTATCCTTAATCGGTCCATGTCTAACCAAATACTTATTTACCCAATCCCATAGAATGCCTTTCAATAACTTTCCCACTGCTGATATCTATAACTTCCTGTTTATTTTTAGAACTTTTCTTAAACAGTGGAACAATACTGACTATCCTCTAATCCTTTGGCACTTCAAGGGTAATTTAAATACCCCTGCTAGGGCCCCGGCAATTTCTGCACTAGTCTCCTGTAAGATCTGAGGGAACACCTCATCAGGCCCTGGGGATTTAGCCACCATAATTTGCCTGAGGACTGTTAACACCTCCTCCTCTGTAACCTGTACAGGGTCCATGAAGTTGATGCCACTTTGCTTCACTTCTATAGACTCTGTGCCCATCTCCTGAGTAAATACAGATGCAAAAAAAAATTAAGATCTCCCCCATCTCTTTTGGCTCCAGGCATGGATTACCATTCTGATTTTCCAGAGGACTAATTTTGTCCCTTGCAATCCTTTTGCTCTTAACATATCTGTAGAATCCCTTAGGATTCTCCTTCACCTCGTCTGTTAGGGCAACTTCCTGCTGTTTTTTTTTTAGCCCTCCCGATTTCTTTCTCTTGCATTTCTTGTATTCCATAAGCACTTTATTTGTTCCTAGCTCGTCAAGTCAAGTCAAATTTTATTGTCATTTCGACCATAACTGCTGGTACAATGCATAGTAAAAATGAAACAATGTTTTTCAGGACCATGGTTTACATGACACAGTACAAAAAACTAGACTGAACTACGTAATAAAAAAAAAGAAAAAGCTACACTAGACTACAGACCTACACTGGACTGCATAAAGTGCACAAAAACAGTGCAGTCATTAGAATAAATAATAAACAGGACAGTAGGGCAAGGTGTCAGTCCAGGCTTCGGGTATTGAGGAGTCTGATAGCTTGGGGGAAGAAACTGTTACATAGTCTGGTCGTAAGAGCCCGAATGCTTCGGAGCCTTTTCCCAGATGGCAGGAGGGAGAAGAGATTGTATGAGGGGTGCATGGGGTCCTTCATAATGCTGTTTCCTTTGCGGATGCAACTTCTAGCGTAAATGTCTGTGACGGCAGGAAGAGAGACCCTGATGATCTTCTCAGCTGACCTCACTATCCGCTGCAGGGTCTTGCAATCCGAGACGGTGCAATTTCCGAACCAGGCAGTGATGTAGTTGCTCAGGATGCTCTCAATACAACCCCTGTAGAATGTGATGAGGATGGGGGGTGGGAGATGGACTTTCCTCAGCCTTTGCAAAAAGTAGAGACACTGCTGGGCTTTCCTTGCTATGGAGCTGGTGTTGAGGGACCAGGTGAGATTCTCCGCCAGGTGAACACCAAGAAACTTGGTGCTCTTTACAATCTCTACCGAGGAGCCGTCGATGTTCAGCGGGGAGTGGTCGCTCCATGCCCTCCTGAAGTCAACAACCATTTCTTTTGTTTTGTTCACATTCAGAGACAGGTTGTTGGCTCTGCACCAGTCCGTTAGCCGCTGCACCTCTTCTTTGTAAGCTGACTCGTCGTTCTTGCTGATGAGACCCACCACGTTGGTATCATTGGCGAACTTGATGATGTGGTTCAAGCTGTGACTTCCTGCCTATACTTCCTATGTACCCCCTCTGTTTTCCTTAACCAGGGCCTTAATATTTCTTGAAAACCAAGGTTCTCCACACCTGTTATCTTTACCTTTTATTCTGACAGGCACATACAAGCTTTGCACTCTCAAAATTTCAGGTCTGAAGGCCTTCCAAGTCCACCTTTACCAGAAAACAGCCTGACCCAATTCCCTCTTGCCAGATCCTCTCCCGCACCATCAAATTTGGCCTTTCTCCAACTTAGAATCTCAACCCATGGATCAGACCTATCTTCTTGCATGCTTACCTTGAAGCAATGCCATTGTGATCACTTGATGCAAAATGTTCCCCTACACATACTTCTGTCACCTGCCCTGCCTCATTCCCTAACAGCAAATCAAGTACTGCCCGCTCTCTCGTTGGGACTTCTATGTACTGATTATTAATAACAACAATAAATATTTTAAAGATCCCGAGTGGAAAATTATTTCATTACAGCAGCAACATTTTAAAATAAATATATAAAGTATAAATAAATAAAGTACAGAATAATAATATATACAATAATAATTTACCGATGTGCAATACTGTGCTATAAAATGTACAAAATAATAAAGCAGAGACTATTGCAATATGATGTGTGTTCCCCTGTCACACAGAGATGAACTGTTGTGCATGCTCACTGCATTTGGAAGGACAGATTTTCTGTAACGATGCTTGTGACAGTGGAGCTGAATGAGTCTGTTTGAAAGGGGGCTCCGCTGCTTACTCAGTAGGTCATGGAGAGGATGTGTCAGATTGTCCATAATGGATAACAGTTTGATTAGAGACCTCCTCTCCACCACTAACTCAAAGAGTCTGGATAACAGGCACAGATGGTTCCAGCCTCTATGAGTTTATTTAGTCTTCAATGCAATATCTGCATTGAAGGATCTCAGCTTCCAAAGTGCAATAATGTGCGATAATAATGAATGAAATAATATAACAGTGACCATTGTACTGTTGTTCTCCTTAAGGAAACTTTCCTAAAGACATTTGACAAACTCTATCCCATATATTCCTTTTACAGTATCGGAGGCCCAGGCAATACGTGGAAAGATAAAATCACCTACTATAACAATTGTGAAAAAAAGCCTGGTATTAAGTCAAACTAGGCTATTCAGCCCCTCACATCTGTTTCACTATTAAAAGTATAATTGATTATTTACCTCAGCACTGCCTTCCTACACTAACCCCATATCTCAACTACATTTCCACCTTGTTTCCTGCAGAGGCTTCATTCCACTTGTTCCTCCATCTCCTTCACATCGGCTCTGACAATGAATCTTTCCATACAGGAACCTCTCGTCTTCCTCTTTCCTCTATAGTTGATAGAGACTTTTTGACTGGATTTAATCTTTTTCACACACTTCTCCCACACCCTCTCCCACAGCTAGAACAAGGATAAGGTCACACAGATCAACAGCTTCCCCTACACCTGTCTCCACATTCCTCCGAATTTCCTTCATAATATCCAACATCTATAAACCTACATCGATGTTGCAGCTCTATTAAAAACCCGTTTAGACATGGAATATTGTGTTCAATTCTGGTCTCCTCATTACAGGAAGGACATGAAAGCTTTAGAAAAGGTGGATAGGTGCACCTTCTCTGCAGATTTTGCACTTCATACTGCTTTGTTAATATTTTACCTTGTTCTACCTGAATGCACGATGCAATGATTAGATCTATATGAACAGCTTTTCACTTATCTTGCTGCTGCCATCAGGAGAAAGGTACAGGAGCTTCAGGACTCACACCACCAGCTTCAGAAACATTTATTACCCCTCAACCATCAGGCCCTTGAACCAAAGGGGATAACTTCACTCAACTTCACTGAAATGTTCCCACAATCTATGGACTCATTTTCAAGGACTCTCCATCTCATGTTCTTGATATTTAATGCTGATTTATTATTATTATTATTATTATTATTTCTTTCTTTTCATATTTGCACAGTTTGTCTTATGCACACTTATTCATTGGTGCAGTCTTTCATTGATTCCATTATGGTTATTATTCTATTATGGATTTATTGAGTATGCCTGCAAGAAAATGAAAGGGTTGTATATATGGTGGCATATAGTGGTGCTAGGAAGTTTGAGAACGCTGTAGAATTTTCTCTATTTCTGCATAAGTATGATATAAAATGTGATCAGATCTTCGTGCAAGTCCCAGAACTAGATAAAGAAAAATCAATTAATTAAATAACACAAAAACGTTATACTTGTTAATTTATTTATTGAGAAAAAGGATCCAATATTACAAGTATTGTTGGAAAAAGTATGTGAGCCTCTGGGGTAATGCCTTCTACAAAAGCTATTTGGAGTCAGGGGTTTCAACCAATGGAGTGAGATAGGAAGTGTGGGTTGTAGAGGTGCCCTGTTCTATGAAAAGGACTCACAAAGTCAGGTTTCTGACAGAACCTGATCTTCTCCAGAAAGATCTGTTTTTGTGCACAATGCACCAATCAAAACAACTTTCTGAGGACTTTTTAAGACGAATTATAGGGATGCATGAAGCTGGAAAAGGCTGCAAAAGCATTTCTAAAGACCAGAGTGTCATCAGTCCACAGTGAGAGAAATTGTCTATGAGTGGAGGAAACTCATTTCTGTTGCTACTTTCCCTTGGAGTAGGTGATCTACAAAGATCACACCAAGAGCACAACATGCAATACTGAAGGTGGTGTTAAGGAACCCAGGGGTAACAGTAAAAGACCTGCAGAAATCTCTAGAACTTGCTGAAGCTTCTGTTCCTGTGTCCACTATAAGGAAAACACTGAACAAGAAGGGTGCTCACAGATGAACACTGCGGAGGAAACCGTTACTCTCCAAAACAAAAACATTGTTGCATGTTTCAAGTTTGCAAAAGACCACCTGGACGTTCTACAACACTTCTGGGACAATGTTCCGTGGACAGAAGAAACAAAAGTTGAACTTTTTTGGCAGAAATGCACTCCGCTATGTTTGGAAGTAAAAGGGCACTGTACACCAACACCGAAACCTCATCCCAACTGTGAAGCATGGCGGAACAAGCATCAGCCTTTTCCAGCTTCACGCATCCCTATAATTCTTCTTACAAAGTCCTCAGTCCTCAGGACCTGGATAGCTTGCAATTTTTGAGGGAAAATGAGTTCAAAATTGCATCGACATTTTATAGGAGAACGTCAGGGTAGCAGTCCATCACCTGAATCTTAATATAAGTTGTATAATCCAACAAGACGATGATTTGAAAGATAAGAGTTACAGAATGGTTTAAAAAGAAGAAAACTCATGTTTTGGAATAGCCGAGTAAAAGTCTTGACCTTAACCCTATAGAAATGTTGTGGAAGGAGCTGAAACAAGCAGTTCGTTCAAGGAAGCCCACCAACACCCTGGAGCTGAAGCAGTTTTGTAAAGAGGAATAGTCTAAAATGCCTCCAAGTCAATGTGCAGGGGTGATCAACAGTTATTAGAAGCGTTTGGTTGAAGTTGTTGCTGTACAAGGGGGTCACACCAGTTACTGAAAACAAAGGTTACATACTTTTTCCTACAAATACCTGTAATATTGGATCATTTTTCTCAATAAATAAATGAACGGGTATAGTGTTTTTGTGTTTTTTTGAATTGGGTTCTCTTTATCTAGTTTTACAATCTACATGAAGATCTGATCACACTTTAGATCATATTTATGCAGAAAAAGGGAAAATTCTACAGGGTTCAAAAACTTTCTAGCACCACTGTACAAAGTTCCATGGAGTTATCTGGAAGAAAGGTAAAGTATATGTGCTTTGATAATAAATTTACTTTGGACTTTAAACATGTGACAGTAATAAACCAATATCAAAATCCATCTAACAAGGCAGACAAACCCTAGTTTAATAATTCACAACAAAGAGCAAAAAAATCATTTAATTGCCTGAAGAAATGTTCTACATATGCTATGTAATCAATATAATTAAACATAACTGTTCATTCATTAATTCCTTACTTACTGGCAATCTGTAAATGTTGGTCTATAATAGAATGGCGGAAACTTTGATTCATATATTGCTTTGGCTTTGCTGTTCCCGTTGGAAGTGATAAACTAAGAGAGAAAAAGTGCAGAGTTTGAATCAACTGGTAATTTTCATTTAGAAAAAAATGTTTTTTTGAAGATAACAACTTATTGGCCTGTCATAAATTGATTACCTCACAATCAAGATGAAGAAAAAATTTTCAGTTTGCTCTTTGAATTGACCATGGGACTTTGTTTTCTATTGGTCAATACTTGTTGCATGCACTCATAGAGGAATCATATGACCTCTTGCTGCAAAGGCCTCCACCCCACATACCAATTGGCCATGCAACATACCAATTTTCATTTCACACTGTGAAATAGAAAGAGTTGATTGGATGATTCTGGACCACCAGGTGAGGTAGTCCAATTCCTTTGTCCAATATTTTCATAATTAACTGACTAAAAGTTTTAAGAAATTTCTTCTGTTGCCTCCACAAATCTTTGACCATTCTCTCAAACTTTGCCACTGAGGGAATAGACTTCAAATTTGCTTTACTTATTGGAATGGTGTTAGGTTTACATATAGGCTGTAATGCTTAGTGACAGAAACAAACTAATATGGGATCTAAGTCCAAACCTTAAAATCTTTACTATTCTAGGTCTTTGAGATATACAGACTTATGTCTGTTCTGCTTGCACTGTGATTTCTGCGTGTTTGACTTGCCTTGGGCATCATTATTCCACTTCTGAAGTATTTCCAAAAACTTACATGGATTGCATTGCTTGGGTCGGTGTTTAAGGATGGAAACATTGTGTATAAAAATGCCCTCCACGTAGTATGGACCTGGGTTGCACTAAAGAGCTGATTTATTTTTTTTTCAGAATTACAGAATGACTACTTTCACTTCATAGTATTATTTAAAGATGTTTCAGCTTTGATGGGTACTTTCTCAAAATATCATTGGAATCAGAGAAAGTCCAGAGGAAGTTCACAAGAATGTTGTTTGAATTGGGGAGGGTCCAGAGGAAGTTCACAAGAATGTTGTTTGAATTGGGGAGGGTCCAGAGGAAGTTCACAAGAGTGTTGTTTGAATTGGGGAGGGTCCAGAGGAAGTTCACAAGAATGTTGTTTGAATTGGGGAGGGTCCAGAGGAAGTTCACAAGAATGTTGTTTGAATTGTGGAGGGTCCAGAGGAAGTTCACAAGAGTGTTGTTTGAATTGGGGAGGGTCCAGAGGAAGTTCACAAGAGTGTTGTTTGAATTGGGGAGGGTCCAGAGGAAGTTCACAAGAGTGTTGTTTGAATTGGGGAGGGTCCAGAGGAAGTTCACAAGAATGTTGTTTGAATTGGGGAGGGTCCAGAGGAAGTTCACAAGAGTGTTGTTTGAATTGGGGAGGGTCCAGAGGAAGTTCACAAGAATGTTGTTTGAATTGTGGAGGGTCCAGAGGAAGTTCACAAGAGTGTTGTTTGAATTGGGGAGGGTCCAGAGGAAGTTCACAAGAATGTTGTTTGAATTGGGGAGGGTCCAGAGGAAGTTCACAAGAGTGTTGTTTGAATTGGGGAGGGTCCAGAGGACGTTCACAAGAGTGTAGTTTGAATTGGGGAGGGTCCAGAGGAAGTTCACAAGAGTGTTGTTTGAATTGGGGAGGGTCCAGAGGAAGTTCACAAGAGTGTTGTTTGAATTGGGGAGGGTCCAGAGGAAGTTCACAAGAGTGTTGTTTGAATTGGGGAGGGTCCAGAGGAAGTTCACAAGAGTGTTGTTTGAATTGGGGAGGGTCCAGAGGAAGTTCACAAGAGTGTTGTTTGAATTGGGGAGGGTCCAGAGGAAGTTCACAAGAATGTTGTTTGAATTGGGGAGGGTCCAGAGGAAGTTCACAAGAATGTTGTTTGAATTGGGGAGGGTCCAGAGGAAGTTCACAAGAGTGTTGTTTGAATTGGGGAGGGTCCAGAGGAAGTTCACAAGAGTGTTGTTTGAATTGGGGAGGGTCCAGAGGAAGTTCACAAGAGTGTTGTTTGAATTGGGGAGGGTCCAGAGGAAGTTCACAAGAATGTTGTTTGAATTGGGGAGGGTCCAGAGGAAGTTCACAAGAGTGTTGTTTGAATTGGGGAGGGTCCAGAGGAAGTTCACAAGAGTGTTGTTTGAATTGGGGAGGGTCCAGAGGAAGTTCACAAGAGTGTTGTTTGAATTGGGGAGGGTCCAGAGGAAGTTCACAAGAGTGTTGTTTGAATTGGGGAGGGTCCAGAGGAGCTTCACAAGAATGATCCTGGGAATGTAAGGGTTAATGTACGAAGAGTATTTAGTGGCTCTGAGGATGTACCCACTGAAGAATGAGGGGGATCTCATTGAAACCTATGAAATATTGAAAGACCTAGACAGAGTGGACATGGAGAGGATGTTTCCTATAGTGGGGGAAGTATAGGACCAGAGAGCACAGACTCAGAATTGAGAGATGTCCATTTAGAACAGAGATGAGGAAATCATTTCTTTGGCCAGAGGATGGTGAATCTATGGAATTCATTGTCGTAGATGGCTGTGGAGACCAAGTCATTGGGTATATTTAATGCGGAGGCTGGTACGTTTTTGATTAGTAAGAGTGCCAAAGGTGATGGGGAGAAGGCAGGAGAATGGGGTTGAGAAGGATAATAAATCAGCCATAATGGAATGATGGAGTAGACTCAATGGGCTATTCTACTCCTATGTAATATGGTCTTATGAAATTTGTTGTTTTGTGCTAGTATTTATTGCCATTCCCTCATCATCTTTGAGAAGGTGGTGGCATTCTTATTTTATTTTCTTTATTGAGATACAGCACAGAATAGGTCCTTCTGGCCCTTCAAACTGCGCCACCCAGCAATAACCTGATATTAACCCTAGCCTAATCACAAGGCAATCTACAACGACCAATTAACCTACCAACCCATACGTCTTTGGACTGTGAGAGTAAACCCACACGGTCACAGGGAAAACAGACTAACTCCTGACAGGCAGTGGTGGGAATTGAATCCCGGTTGCTGGTTCTGTAAAGCATTAGGCAAACCGCTGCACTACTGCGTCTTCCCCTCAACCATCAGGCTCTTGCACCAAGGGATAACCTCACTCAAGTTCACTTGCCCCATCACTGAAATGTTCCCACAACTAATGGACTCATTTTCAAGGACTCTTCACCTCACGTTCTCGATAGTTATTGCTTATTTATTTATTATTCTGGGAGAGGTACCTCAATGCTGATTCTGAGAAGGCCTTCCAGGATCCAAATATAGCAATGATGAAGTAACTGATCATACATTCCCAGATCTGGGTGACGTGTAACATGGAAGGGAACCTGTCCCAATGCACCTGGTGCTGGAGGTCACAGTTTGGGAGATGCTGTTGTATTAGCCACAAAGTCATAGAATCATTGAACAGTGTAACACAGAAGCAGGCCCTTTGTCCCATCTAGTCTGTGCCTAGCCCCATCGCCCTACACCTGAACCATAGTCCCATACCTATTCAAGTTTCTCTTAAAAATAAGCAAGCCTGGATGAGTAAATATGGTGCATTTTGTAGATGACTCACACTCTGATCATAATGGAGCAGCGGTGAGGCAGGATGGAAATTTAGTGTGGTGCCAGATTTATTTTTAAAATGTTTTAATATTTAAAAACCAGCAGAGTTACAGGCCCTTCCAGCCAAACAAGGCTGCAACACCCAATTACTCCCAGGTGACCAATTAATCTACTAACTGTACATATTTGGAATATGGGAGGAAACCGGAGCACCCGGAACAAAACAACATGGTCACGGGGAGAGCATATGAAATCTTCACAGGCAGCAGCGAGAGCTGAGCCCAGGTCACACGCGCTGTAATAGTGTTACGCTAGCCACTACACTAGCCTGCCAGCCCATTTATTTTGTTCAGAGTGTTGAGAATCAACTGCATCAGGGGGAAGATGAGAGACAGTGGTTTGAATTTCATCAGGGTTCACCACGCAGGCTTCAGAATGGAGCAGATACAATGTATTATATGCTGCCCAGTTTTTAATATCATTGAATTCAATGGGAAATTATACTGGCAAGATCCACCCAATGACAAGATACCCGTCCAGTCCTGGCTGGATCATGCCAAACCAGGAATCCGATATTCCACTGAGTTCCCAATCTCAGTCCCATTTGGATAAGCAGGGCTGCACTGTGAGGATCATGTATGCCTTCAATACCATGCAGCCCTCACTGCCGGGGGAGAAGCTCTGTCCAATGCAAGCTGGCACTTCCATTGCATCCTGGATAATGGCCCACCCGACTGGCAGACCACGGTTTGTGCGGCTTCAACACTGTGTGTCAGACATGACTATAAGCAGCACTGGGGCCCCACAGGGGACTGTATTTGCCGCCTTCCTGTTTACCTTGGATCTTAGATACAACACTAAATAAGTCACTTGCAGAAATTCTTTGATGACTCAGCAATAGGTGGGTGTATAATGGGAGGATGAATACAGGGCCCCGGTTGTCAAATGGTGCAAGCTGAATCATCACCAGTAAGACAAAGGAGATGGTGATGGACTTTAGGAAGATTAAGCCTGCACTGCTGCCTGTTACTATTGTTAGTCAGGATGTAAGTGCGGTGAGAACTTACAAGTACTTGGGGGTGCACCTGGATGACAGACTTGAGTGCAGCACCAACACAGAGACTGTGTACAAGAAGGGTCAGAGTCGCCTCTATTTTTTAAGGAGACTGAGGTCCTTTGGAGTATGCAGGCCTCTCCTTCACATGTTGTTGCCAGTACAATCTTCCATGCAGTGGTGTGCTGGGGCAATGGCTGATGCCAACAGGCTCAATAAACTGATCCGAAAGGCTGGCTCTGTCATAGGAGTCAAATTGGACACACTGGAGGTTGTGGTAAAATGAAGGACCCTGTGGAAAGTCCTGGCAGTTCTGGACTAGCCACATTGGGTGAACAGAGGAGCACTTTTAGTGATAGACTAAGACAACTGTGCTGCTCCAAAAAGCGCTATATGAGGTCATCCTTACCCTTGGCCATAAGGTTCTATAATGAGTCAATCTATAGCTTTCTTACTACTCTTCTAATATTTGTATATTTGTCTATCTGTGCACTTGTAATGCTACTGCGACACTGTCATTTCCTTTGGGATCAATAAAGCATCCATCTATTTACCTTCAGTATAAAGCTTGACGGGAAATGACCTACCTGAACTTCTTCATCCTCCCAGGCGTCTAATCGAACGGATTTCACTTTGCTAACTTGAGGAATATTTCGATGAATTCCTGAGCAATTTAAACAGATAAAAATTCCAAGCGTGTAAGATGCCCAATCGTTGTCTGGGGAGAAAAAGAAAAAGATCAAGACTTTTGTTATGCTAAATGCAATTCATTAGTAGAAAGCATTATTAAAATATAATTTATCTTTCAGCTAATAATTGTTCCATTTCAAAAGGTAATAAATAATTCAGCAGTAACTTGGTGGTTAGCATTATAGCCAGAAGAGGCCATTCAGCCCCTTTACACGATGCCCAATCTGTAACATATTCAGTACCATATAGCAAGGAAACAGGCTCTTTGGTCCAACTGGTCCATACCCACCAAGGTTCCCAGTCAAGCCATCCGAATCTTTCCTATCCATGTACCTGTCCAATTACCTGAGAAATGTTGATAATGTACCTGCCTCATCCATTTTCTGTGGCAGCTTATTCTATGTTCTGACCACTAGACTAAAAACCATCATAGAATCAATGAAAGACTGCATAAACTTGGGTGTTCAACTAGTGTGCAAAAGAGAACAAACGGTGCAAATACAAAAAGAAAAAATAATAATTATAATAAAGAAAACAATAACTAGAACATCAAATGAAGAGTCCTTGAAAGTGAGTCCATAGGTTGTGGGAACATTTCAATGATGGGGGAAGTGAAGTTGGTTGATGGTTGAGGGGTAATACCTGCTCCTGACCCGACACTCCTGCACCTCTTTCTTGATTCTTATTTATTGAGATACAGTGCAAAATAGCCCCTTCTGGTCCTTTGAGCTGTGCTGCCCAGCAATCCCCTGATTTAATCCTAATCATGGGACAGTTTACAATGCCCAGTTAACCTACCAACTAGTTCGTCTTTGGACCGTGGAGGAAACCAGACCACCCGGAGGAAATCAATGTGGTCATGGGGAGAACAATGGCAGCAGGAATAAGAGAGCGTGGCCTGGGTGCTGGGGGTCCCTTACGACAGATGCTGCTTTCCTGCAGCAATGTTTTATGTAGATGTGCTCAACAATGGGGAGGGCTTTACATGTGATGGTATGTCAGGATGCTGTTCGTTGACTATAGCACAGCGTTTAACACCATTGTTCCCACAGTCCCGATCGATAAGCCACCAAACTTGGGCCTCTGTGCCTCCCTCTGCAATTGGATCATCGACTTCCTAACCTGAAGACCACAATCTATGCAGATTGGTAGTAACATCGCCTCCTTGCTGATGATCAACACTGGTGCTTAGCCCACTGCTCTACTCTCTCTATACCCATGACCGTGTGGCTAAGCAAAATTCAAATGTCATCTATAAATCTGCTGATCATACAACCATTGCTGGTTGAATCTCAGATGGAGGATGAAAAGGGCATACAGGAGCAAGATATGCCAACTAGTTGAGTGGTGTTGCACTCAATGTCAGTAAGATGTAAGAGCTGGTTATGGACCTTAGGAAAGGTAAGGCAACGGCACATGAACCAATTCTCACAGAGAGATCAGAAGTGGAGAGAGTGAGCGGTTTCAAGTTCCTGAGTGTCAAGGTTTCTGAGGATCTAACCTGGTCCCACCATATCGATGCAGCTATAAAGAAGGCAAGACAGTGGCTATATTTCATCAGGAGACATGGTTTGTCAACTAAATCACTTGAAAACTTCTATGGATGTACTGTGGAAAGCATTCTGACACTGTCTGGTATGGGGTGGGAGGGCTATGGCAGAGGACCGAAAGAAGCTAAAGAAAGTTGTAAAATCAGTCAGCTCCATTTTGGGTACTAGCCTCCGTAGTATCTAAGTCATCTTCAAGGAGCGGTGCCTCAGAAAGGCAGCATCCATTATTAAGGATCCTATCACCCAGGACATGTCCTTTTCTCATTGTTACCACCAGGAAGGAGGTATAAAAGCCTGAAGGAACACACTCAGTGATTCAGGAACGGCTTCTTTCCCGTCATATGATTCCGAAATGGATATTGAACCCATGAACACTACCTCACTTTTAAAAAATATATTATTTCTGTACAATATACATATATATTTACTGTAACTGAGTTATTTATTTATTCTATATTATCATGTATTGCATTAAATTGCTGTGGCTAAGTTAACAAATTTCACAACACATGCTGGTGATAATAAACCTGATTCTGATGTGCTCATCCATGCCAGGCCCTCCAAAGTAATTGTACTGAGGAATTTAAAGTTACCTCTTACATTCCTATTCAATCTCTCTTCTCTCATCTTAAATCTACGCCAAAAGCGCATAAGATATAGCAGCAGAGTTGGGTTGGAAGGAAAAATAAATTAGGCTATTCAGCCAATCACACCCAATCTCCTGACTGCTTCCCATAACCTTTGGCACCCTTACAAATCAAACACCAATTTAATGCCCTCTAGTTCTTGCTTCACCACCACTGAGAAAGAGGCTATGCTCCTTCAGCCTATGTCCCACGTAATGTATGAACGCCCGTAAAATTAGCTCACATTTTCCTATGCTCCAGCATGAAAACACCCCATACTGTTCAATCTCTCTTTGTAACCTAGTCCCTCACGTTTTGTCCATATTCTTGTAAATCTTCTTTGCACTCTGTTCAGCTTAATGGCATCTTCCCCACAGCAGAGTGACCAAAACTGAGCACAATATTCCAAATGTGGCCTTTCCTTTTCCTTTGTTTCTTCCCATGGCTCTGCCAGCATTATTAGTGATGAGGAGGCATATAGAAGTGAGACAGATCTGCTGGTTGAGTGATATCCCAACAACAACAACCTTGAACTCTGCATCAGTAAGACCAAGTAATTGACTGAGGACTTGAGGAAGGGGAAGTCAAGGGAACACACACCGGCTTTTATCAAAAGATCAGCAGTGGAAAGGGTGAGCAGTTTTAAGTTCCTGGGTGTCAAAACCTCTGAAGATTTATCCTGGGCCCAACATACAGATGCAATTACAAAGGTGGCAAATATTTCATTAAGAGTTTGAGGAGATTTGGTAAGTTTAGGATGGTGTATTTTTTGTAGCTTGGGTTTTGATGCTGTGGTATTGGCTGAGTTTGGCAATTAGCTTGCAGACGGTTCATCACCAGTCGAGGTGACATCCTCAGGGTGCAGTTGTTGGTGTTTCTCTCTGAGAGTGCTCATGTTTATATAGGCCCCCTGTTCAGGACTTGCCGGCTGCTGGCGCAGTGGCATCAGCGCCGGACTTCGGAGCAAAGGCTCTCGAGTTCGAATCCAGCCAGCTCCCTTGCACGCTTTCCATCCGTGCTGGGTTGAGCGTTGAGCTGGCGACTCGACCTTGTAAAAATAAGAAAGCCTGTTAAAAAAAAAACACCATCACGATGGCGTTCTGATGACTCCACTCGGAGTTAAGGGCTTTCTTCTGTTCAGGACTGAGGAAAAGCGAATGGGGCCTATAAAAATGTGAGCACTTCTAGAGAGAAACACCAACAACTGCTCACTGAGGTAATCACCTTGTCTATCAGCTAATTACCATGCTCGGCCAACACCTCAATATCAGATTTGATATGCCATCAAAGACTATCAAATTGTGGCTTATGTACCATGGAGAGCATGCTAATAGTGGCACCACTCTCTGGTATGGAGGGACCATTGCACTTGATCGGTAGAAGCTGCAGGGTGTTGTAATCTCAGCCACTTACATCATGGGCACTAGCCTCCTCACCATCAAAGATATCTTTAAAAGGCAATGTCACAAAAAGGCAGCATCTGTCATTAAGGACCCCCATCACTTAGGAGATGCCCTCTTCTCATTGCTACCGTTGGGGAGGAGGTACAGGAACCAGAAGGCACACACTCAGCGTTTTAGGAACAGCTTCTTCCCCTCCACCGCCAGATTCCTCCGACATCACAAACACTACCTCATCATTTTGCTCTGCTTTTGCACTAACTATTTTATATTTCTATATGCAACTTGCAGTTTTTAATGTTAATGTATTGCACTGTACAGCTGTCACAAAACAAACTTCACGAATTGTCAGTAATCATAAACCTGATTCTGTCCGCAAGTAGAAATTCCTTACAGAGAGCGGTGGGAATTAAACCCCAATCCCTGGCGTTGTAAAGCCTTGTGCTGCTGTGCTGTCCTTCTGGTGACAAGAACAGGGTCTTGAGGCCACAGTCTTACTGAATGAATGGTATTCCTAGTTTAGACACTCAAGACTAAGACAACATCCTCCAACCTGCTCCTGAAGCCCTTGCAGACTTCATGTCTCAATAATTTCCAAGGCAGACAGACCCAATTCATGGTAGCGCAGCAATTAGTGTGATGCAATTACAGCTCAGGGGGTCACCGCTGGCAGTTCAATTCCAGCACCTTCCATAAGAAAGTTCGTACATTCCTTCTTGAGTGCGTGGGTTTCCTCTGAGTGTTATGACTTCCTCCCACAGTCCAAAGATGTTACAGTTAATAGGTTAATCAATCATAGTAAATTGTCCTGTGATTAGGCTAGTGTTAAATAGGTGGGCTTCTGGGTGGAATAGTTTGAAGGGCCAGAAGGGCCTGTTCCACACTGAGACTCTAAAATAAGAATAATAATTCACCACTTTGCCTTACACATTCAATAACGAGCATTTCCCCTTCCAAAGAAATCATTCTTGCCACCTGTGAGTACTCACTGATACTTACCTCTTCTGTTCTAAGAGTTCATCACATACCTCTGGTTCTGAAATATTGATCAGCTGCCTCGTGAATAATTTCTGGCTTGTTCCCACAACACTTCCTCAGTTTAATTTACCCTGCCAGTGTGCTAATACACACGACTCTCAATTGCTGAGTAATTGAGTTTGTTTGTAATGGACTTCCTTGAGTCTGATTAATGTGATATTGTGTGCAATAAGCTCTGGGCCTGTTTAATAATCTACATTATAAATGAAAGCACAATTAATCTTCAGCACTATAACCACTTGCATTTCTACGGTGCCGAGCACAGCCAAGTCCTCCCAAAGAACCAGTCAGGTGCTTTCAGAGTCACTGCTGTCACACAGAAAGTGTGGCAGCCAATGATGGCCAGCTATTAAGACCATAAGACATGGGAATAAAATCTGGCAATTCAGCCCATCGAGTCTGCTCTGCCATTCCAACATGGCTGATACAACTGAATTGCTTGGGTTGCTTCCAAACTGATGGCGTGAACATTGATTTCTCTAACTTCTGGCAATTTCTTCCGTTCTCCCTCCTGTCTTTTTCCATTCCTCATTATGGATCTCCCATTACCCTTTTCTTCACCTGTCTATCATCTCCCTCTGCCACCCTCCTCATTTCCTTTTTGCCTTGGTCCTCTCCTATCATTTCCTACTTCTTCTGCCCTTTACCTCGATTTTTGATTGGTCAGGGCATGAAGGGACACCGGGAGAAGGCAGGAGATTGGGGCTGAGAGGGAAGAATGGATCAACCATGATGAAATGGCAGAGCAGACTCGATGGCTCAAATGACCTAATTCTGCTCCTATATCTATGGTCTTATGGTAGAATATGTGAGATATTCAGACATTGATAATAAATTGACCTTGACTTTGACAATCTCATTCAAAGTTTGGCTTTCTCCAAACTAACTCTGTCAGATGCTTAGTGTCAGTAATTTTCCTAGCCAGCAGAGGGATACAGTTGGATTAACTTACTATGGGAAAAATGGCCTTGCCTGTTGTCTCAGGGCTGGGTGTTGTCGGCACCTGCACCACCCCCACCCCTGGCACTCTTTCTCTGCCATCTTTTCTACACCCCTCCTACGGTGTTCCATCCTCGCCATTCCTTTGCTCCTGCCAGGTTTACAAACTTCCACTCTACATTGGCAAGTACAGTACTGTAGAAAAGTCTTAGGCACCCTAGCTATATATATATATATATATATATATATATATATATATATATATATATATGTATATGTGTGTGTGTGTGTGTGTGTGCTTAAGATTTTTGCACAGTACTCTACATATGACAAATATTTTTAGTGGTGGAGATCCTTTCACAGGGATTAAGAGGCATTTGTCCAGGTACTTGCACATTTAAAGAGTGGAGGGATACAGGCCTAGTGAAGGCAAATGGGTTACCATAGCAACCCCAGAACTAAGCAGCATCCATCATAAAAGACTCCCACCACAGGCCATTCTTTCTTCTTACTATTACCATTGACCAGGAGATACAAGAACCTTAGGTCCCACACAACTAGGTTCAGGAACAATTATTTCTCTTCAACCATTAGACTCTTGAAGGAGTGTGGACAAGATCACTCACTCCAACACTGAACTGATCACCGACTCTAAAACCTATGGACTCATTTTCAAGGACTAGTTATTCTCAATAAATAAATAAAGTATAATGCTTTGTGTTATTTATTTAATTGAGTTTTTTTTAATCTAGTTTTAAGACTTCTGTGAAGATCTGATCACATATTTATGCAGAAATACAGAAAATTCTACAGCGTTCACAAACTTTCTAGCACCACTATATGCCACCATATACACAACCCTGAGATTCATTTTCTTGCAGGCATACTCAATAAATCCATAATAGAATAATAACCATAGTGGAATCAATGAAAGACTGCACCATCTGGGCGTTGAATAAGTGTGCATAATAATAAATAAACATTAAATATCAAGAACATGAGATGGAGAGTCCTTGAAAATGAGTCCATAGATTGTGGGAACATTTCAGTGAAGTTGAGTGAAGTTATCCCCTTTGGTTCAAGGGCCTGATGGTTGAGGGGTAATAAATGTTTCTGAAGCTGGTGGTGTGAGTCCTGAAGCTCCTGTACCTTTCTCCTGATGGCAGCAGCAAGATAAGTGAAAAGCTGTTCATATAGATCTAATCATTGCATCGTGCATTCAGGTAGAACAAGATAAAATATTAACAAAGCAGTATGAAGTGCAAAATCTGCAGAGAAGGTGCACCTATCCACCTTTTCTAAAGCTTTCATGTCCTTCCTGTAATGAGGAGACCAGAATTGAACACAATATTCCATGTGGTCTAACCAGGTTTTTAATAGAGCTGCAACATCGATGTAGGCTTATAGATGTTGGATATTATGAAGGAAGTTTGGTGGAATGTGGAGACAGGAGTAGGGGAAGCTGTTGATCTGTGTGACCTTGTCCTTGTTCGGGTTGCGGGGGAGGGTGTGAGAGAAGTGTGTGAAAAAGATGAAGCACAGTCCAAGTCTCAGTCAACTAGAGTAGAGGAAACTGCAAAGATAGGGAAAGAGGAAGACATCTCAGAGGTTCTTGTATGGAAAGATTCATTGTCAGAGCAGATGTGAAGGAGATGGAGGAACAAGTGGAATGGGGCCTCTGCAGGAAGCAAGGTGAAGTCTGGCTAAGTTACCTGTGAGAGTCTGTTGACTTGTAATACATATGGGGTTAGTGTAGGAAGGCAGTGCTGAGGTAAATAATCAATTATAATTTGAATAGTGAAACAGATGTGAGTAGCCGAATGGCCTATTTTGACTTAATACCAGATTTATTTTCAATGATTGCAAATCATAGGTGGTTCTACTGTGGTAAAATATTTGAGGACAGTTCTCAGGAACACCACCAAACTGAATTTGATGCTAACATTAGGGAGAATGGTTGAAAGTTTGGTGAGGCTTAATCTGGGGTATTGCATGCAGTTTTGGCCACCTATTTACAGCAAAGATGTAAATAAGATTGAAAGAGTATAGAGAAAATTTACAAGGATGTTGCCAGGTTTGGAGCACCTGAGTTACTGGGAAGATTGAATAGATTAGAACTTTATTCCTTGGAATGTAGAAGACTGAGAGGAGATTTGATAGTGGCCTACAAAATTATGAGCGGTATAGACAGGGTAAATGCAAGCAGGCTTTTTCCACTGAGATTGAGTGGGGCTACAAACGTCATGGGTTAAGGGTGAAAGGCCAAAACTTTAAGGGGAACATGAGGGGAAACTTCTTCACTCAGGGGGCTGTGAGAGAGTGGAAGGAGCTGCCAGCAAATACAGCTTTATATAAAAACCTGTGAAAACACTTCCCCCCCGCCAACAAATGGTTAAACTCAGCATTGTACAGGCCCATTATTTAACTTGCCTGTGACTCATCATTTGACTGTGCTGAACTGGCTGTTATTAAAAATTCATTAATGTCTTTTCAAGTTTCTTGTGGTGTCATTCGGTGGATCACAGCGCCTTAATTACACTGCACCTCTGAGCTGATATTACTGGAGGCTCGGCAGGTAGGTGCATCGAAATTATAGTGTTACCAATTGCCAAGATGAACTGAGTAACTCACCAATTATAACTCCTTCAGTACTGCACCCAAAGCATCGGCACTTGAGTTAATTTGGGACACTGTGGAGGAACCTCTAATAATATTCTAACCTCACCATTTGCTACTATCACATCAACAGTTAGTTATTTCGGGCTGGGCCTCCCTGAGCATGACACCACATTCCCCTATGTTTTTGCATGGTATCTGTGAATAAACACTGATGAATTAGGACAGAGAACAGCACAGGGAGAGGCCTTTTGGCCTACAACATCCGGCCTGAACACGATGCCAAGTTAAACTAAAATTTCTTCTGTCAGTACATGACCCGGTTCCTGAATACTCACGCGTCTCTCTAAAAACCTTTTAAGTACGACTGTTGTATCTGCTTCTGCCACTACCAGACCTGTACACAAGTGTGGTCTGATCAATACCTTGAACAAATGCAACATGATGTTTCAACTCTTATAAAATCAACCCTACGGCCCACAGAGGTACTGAGTACCCTATCCAGCTATGTCTTTGTTTTAAGACCATGAGACATAGGAGCAGAATTAGGCCATTTGGCCCATCGCATCTGCTCCACCGTTCCCATGGCAGATTTTTAGGGAGCTATGACCTTGCAACCCTGAGATCTTCTGTGTATCAATGCTTCTAAGGTTCTAACATTCACTCTAGATATCCAAACCAGAAATCGATTTCCCAAATGCATAACCTCACACTTGTCTAGAATAAATTCTAATCGCCACCACTAAAGTGGGCAAATGGGACATGCTTAGATGGGAATCTGGGTCAACATGGACCAGATGGGCTGAAGGGACTTTTTCTATGCCGTATAGTTCTGTAGCTCTATGACCAATCACTCTCCGTCTCCTTTACACGGTCCCTTTCTCACTTATATCATGCTGTCTAGTATTTGACATTTAGATTCTACTCTGGCCATCCATTCCAAGTTACTAATATTCAGCATTATTGAGTAGCACCCTGACTTCTGAATCAGAGGCCTGTGGGCTACAGATCCTCTATCCAAAATACATTCCATGCCCACTTTATTAGGTGCCTCCTATACCTGACAAAGCCGCCACTGAGTGTACGCTAGTCTTATTCTGCAGCCGTAGCTCACCTTCCAAGTTTGATGTATTGTGTGTTCAGAAATAGTCCTCTGCATAGCACAGTTGTAACGTGTGGTTATCTGAGTTACCATCAGCTTCCTGTCAGCTTGAAACAGTCTGGCTATTCTCTCGGACCTCTCATTAACAAGGCACCTATGCCTACAGAACTGTCACTCAACTGGGTGTTTTAAAAAATTTTTTACACCGTTTTCTTTATACTTGAGAGACAATTGTGCATGAAAATCCCAGGTGACCAGCAGTTTCTGAGATACCCAAACTACCGTGTCTGACACCAACAATCATTCCACAGTCAAAGTCACCTAGATCACATTTCTTCCCCATTCTGATATTTGGTCTGAACAACAACTGAATCTCCTGACTATGTCTGCATGCTTTTATGCATTGAGTTGTTGCCACGTGATTGGTTGGTTAGATATTTTTATTAATGAGCAGGTGCACAAGTTTACCTAATAAATTGGCCACTGAATGTAAATTTTACTCAAGGATTTTTGCAAGGCATTTGATAAGGTACCCCATGCAAAGCTTATTCAGAAAGTAAGGAGGCATGGGATCCAAGGGGACATTGCTTTGTGGATCCAGAACTGGATTGCCCACAGAAGACAAAGAGTGGTTGTGGACGGGTCATATTCTGCTAGAGGCCAATGACCAGTGGTGTGCCTCAGGGATCTGTTCTGGGACCCCTACTCTTTGTGATTCTTATAAATGACCTGGATGAGGAAGTGGAGGGATGGATTAGTAAATTTGCTGATGACACAAAAGTTGTGGGTGTTGTGGATAGTGTGGAGGGCTGTCAGAGGTTACAATGGGACATTGATAGGATACAAAACTGGGCAGAAGTGGCAGATGGAGTTCAACCCAGATAAGTGTGAAGTGGTTCGTTTTGGTAGGTCAAATATGATAGCAGAATATAGTATTAATGATAAGACTCTTGGCAGTGTGGAGGATCAGAGGGATCTTGGGGTCCGAGTCCACAGGACACTCAAAGCAGCTGTGCAGGTTGACTCTGTGGTTAAGAAGGCATACGATGCACTGGCCTTCATCAAGCATGGGATTTAATTTAGGAGCTGAGAGGTAATGTTGCAACTATATAGGGCTCTGGTCAGACCCCACTTGGAGTACTGTGCTCATTTCTGGTTGCCTCACTACAGGAAGGATGTGGAAACCATAGAAAGGGTGCAGAGGAGATTTACAAGGATATTGCCTGGATTGGGGAGCATGCCTTATAGGAACAGGTTGAGTGAACTTGGCCTTTTCTACTTGAAGCAACAGAGAATGAGAGGTGACTTGATAGAGGTGTACAAGAAATTGAGAGGCATTGATCGTGTGGATAGTCAGAGGGTTTTCCCCAGAGCTGAAATGGTTAGCACGAGAGGGCATAGTTTTAAGATGCGTGGAAGTAGGTACAGAGGAGATGTCAGGGATAAGTTTTTTTATGCAGAGAGTGGTGAGTGCGTGAAATGGGCTGCTGGTGGTGGAAATGACAGGGTTTTTTAAGAGACTCCTGGATGGCTACATGGAGATTAGAAGAATAGACGGCTATGGGTAAAGCCAAGGGAGTTCTAAGGTAAGGACATGTTCGGCACAGTTTTGTGGGCTGAAGGGCCTGTATTGTGCTGTAGGTTTTCTATGTTTCTAAATAATGCAATGCTTTTTCATTCTTATTTTTATAGTTGTATTCAGTTGCATTTCTTAAAAATATTAGCACCATTGTCACACATGTGGCCTCTGTGGTGGTACATTACTACAGTAATTAAGGGGCCCATCCCTCTCCAGTAATGGAAGAACCCTATACTGTGGTCCTTTCTCACCGAGCCCTTCAGGTGGCTACATCAAGCTTCAGTGCGTCCCTCAGCACGTACTCCCACAGCCTGGAATGTGCCAGTCGGCAGCAGCATTCCTCCACGGACATCTCGATGGGCCGGCAGACCAAAGGGCACCTTTCACCGAGTTGATGATCTTCCAGCAACGCTTGACGTCAGTCTGTGTCTCTCTGGGAACAGGCCATAGATCAGAGAGTCCTCTGCCACGGGATGAGCCGTGACACAGGCTCTTATTGACTCAAGGGCAGAATGTAGAATCAGAATCAGGTTTAATCGCCAGCATATGTCGTGAAATTTGTTGTCTTTGTGACAGCAGTACAACACAATACATAATAATAGAAAAACACAATGAGTTACAGTATGTATATGAATAGTTAAATTAAATAATTAATGCAAAAATAGAAATAAAAAAGTAGTGTTCATAGGTTCAATGTCCATCCAGAAATTGGATGGCAGAGGGGAAGAAACTGTTCCTGAATCGATAAGTGTGTGCCTGATGGTAGCAATGAGAAGGGGGGCATGTCCTGGTGATGAGGGTCTTTAATGATGGACGCTCCCTTTTTGAGACATTGCTCTGTGAAGATGCCCTGCATACTATGGAAGCTAGTGCCCAAGATGGAGCAAACTGTGTTTGCAACTTTCTGCAGCTTACTTCGACATTTGTAGAAATTTGCTTGCGTTTCTGGTGACATACCAAATTGATTCTCCAATGAAAAGCATGGGAGTGTTGCTCCCATCCGAGCAACTATCTTTCTGACAAGATACTGAACCACAGCCCATCTGATAACAATTACTCTTTGAAATACTTTATGGGAAACGTCCCTGTACATTATTTATTTTTTGACTCACATCACCTAAAATAAACTAACCACTCATTATCATATTGCTGTTCTGAGAGCGTGCTGCCTGCAAATTGGCATCTGACACAGACTGCAGTTCAATGTTTAAACATAGAATAGTACAGCACAGTACAGGCCATTTGGCCCTTTGTGTAATGCCAAATGATAGAAGCCTACTCTATGATCAATATGATTATGTCCTGATAAAGAGTTTTGGTCTGAAATGTTGACTATGTATTCCTCTCCATAAATGTTGCCTGATCTTCTGCGTTCCTCCAGCAACTCAACCTGCCAGTTAACCTATCAGGAATCTTACACTAGGACTCCCAGATTCCTTTGCATCTTGTATTTCTGAATATGCTCTCAGTTTAGGAAACGGGCTATGCCTGGTGGATCTGCTCTATACCCTTTCCAAGGTGTCACGTCCTTCCTAAAGCATGGTAACCGGACACACCAGGCATGATACACCAAGTCTTGACCCAAACATTGACCATCCATCAGATCTCCATAGATGCTGCTTGACTGAGTTTCTCCAGCAAATTGCTTTTTCTTAACTCCAGGTGAATCAGAATCAGATGCAACATCCCAGGCATATGTGGTAAAATTTGTTAACTTTGCGGCAGCAGTACAATGAAATACATCAGAAATAAATATAGAGAGAAGACTGAGTTACATTAAGTGTAGACGTAACTATTAAACAGTTAAGTTAAAATAAGTAATGCAAAATAACAGAAATAAAAAAAGTAGTGAGGTAGTGTTCAAGGGTTCAATATCCATTTAGGAATCGGATGGCAGAGGGGAAGAAGCTGTTCCTGAATTGCTGGGTATGTGCCTTCAGGCTTCTGTACCACCCTCCTGACACTAACAGTGTGAAGAGGGCATGTCCTGGATGGTGGGGATCCTTAATGATGGACACAGCCTTTTTGAGGCACCGCTGCTTGAAGATGTCTTGAATACTATGGAGGCTAGTACCAATGATGGAGCTGACTAATTTTACAAGTTTCTGCAACTTATTTTGATCCTGTGCAGATGCCCCCGCCTCCCCCATACCAGCCTGTCCGAATGCTCTCCACGGTACATTTGCAGAAGTTTCTGAGTGCTTTAGTTGACAAGTCAATTCTCCTTAGACTCAAAATGAAATATAGCTGCTGTCTTGCCTTCTTTATAGCTACATCAATAAATTGGGTCCAGGCTGGATCCTCAGAGATATTGACACCCAGGATCTTGAAACTGCTCATTCTCTCCACTTCTGACCCCTCTATGAGGATTGGTTTGTGCTCCCTCGTCTTACCCTTCCTGAAGTCTACAATCAGCTTGTTACAGCATTTACAGTCTCAGGTCTCCTGTGAAGCCAACAATGTTGAGAGATTGCCAAATATGACTGAAGTATACAGTCGCATTGTTTGTTGTTCAGACAGGCAGGCCCGCATTCATTGGAAGCATTGTGCAATACACTGCAATACTGCAGAGCTCGCAAAATGATCTGTGCTATATTGCTTAACCTAACTTTGCTGAAATACATCCAGATTTCAAAATGCAAGTTGAAATCCTGAAAGTGAAATCTAAACTATGGATTTCTAATAAACAAAGTTCAAAGTAAATTTATTATCAAAATTCATACATATTACCATGCATGAGGCTGAGATTCATTTTCTTGCAGGCATTTACAAGAAAAAACAAATAATCAAATTTTATGAAAAATTATTCATAAACACATACATGGATGAGAGGGGTATGGTTTACATCTAGGTAGATGGGACTAGACAAAAGACCTGGCTGACATGGACTAAATGGGCTGAAGGGCCTGTTCCTGTGCCGTAGTGTTCTATGTCTCTAATTTGACAAAGAACCAATGTACAAAAGGTGACAAATCGTTCAAATATACAGTATTATGCAAAGCCTAAAACACACATACAGTATACTGTATAGCTAAGGCAACTAAAACATTTGCACAGAACTGTATTTGTCAATGGGGTGGAGAGCAAGTTTGTAAATCTGGTGGAAACAAAGGATGTTGAGAATAGTGAGGGTGGAGCACTGTGGGAGGGGTGTGGGACAGGCGGCAGAGAAGTGAGGCGGGAGTGGTGCAGGTTCAGACACAACCAGCCCTGAGACACCAGGCAAGGCAATTTGATCCCACAAAACTGGTTTATTGATTATTACAGAATGTCTCTCTGGTGCTTCCCACTCCCTCCCCTTTCCCAACCATGATTCCCCTCTCCCTGCCCACTTCCCACTCTCAGTCCACAACAGAGACCCATATCAGAATCGGGTTTATCATCACTCATGGTTTTTGTTTTGCAGCAGCAGCATCAGTACAGAGCAATACATAAAATTACTAGAGTACCGTGCAAAGTCTTAGGCACCCTGACTATATATATGTGCCCAAGATTTACATAGTACTGAAGATGGGGAACAAGAGTCATAAAGAATCCTTGACAGTGAGCCTGCAAATGGCACATTGAGATTAAATCCGAATGGGCGGTTTGGTAGTGTAGCACTTAGTGCGACACTTTTCAGTGCCCACTGACTCGCTGGGGTCTGTGAGGAGTCTGTACGACCGCCCCATGATCACGCAGGTTTCCTCCGGGTGCTCTGGTTTTCTCCCACAGTCCAAAGACACAAAGGCTAGGGTTAGCGAGTTCTGGGTGTGTTATGTTGTCACCAGAAACGTGACAACCCTTGCTGGCTGCCCAGCACCACCTTCACTGATTTGACTTGACTTGATGCATTTCACTGTACACTTTGATGAACATGTGATAAATAAAACTAATTTTTAATCTGTAGAATACATCGGGAAAAAGCATCAAAAACTTGAGTAATCTGGTTTTAAGCAAATTTGAGCTTTTTTGAGGAGTAAAGTTCAAAGTACACTTGTTATCAAACTATGCATACAACCTTGAGATTCATTTTCTTGCAGGCAGCCACAAAACAAGGAAACACAACAGAACCCATTTAAAATACACACACACAGACACGCACACACACACACACACACACACAGACACACACACACACACACACACACATGCACGCACACACATGCACGCACACACATGCACGCACAAACCAAAGACCATCAGACACCCAATGTGTGATAAAAGTGACCAAATCGTGTAAACAGAAAAAAAAAATGAACAAATAACACACTGGACATAAACCACAGAATCGCTGAAAGTGCATCCACAGCCACTGAGCCAGTTCAGTGCTGAAGGACCCTGATCATATTGCTCAACTAGTTGAAACAAAAACACGTCATATGACCAGCAGAGCCCCCAAAAGCAAGTTCATTTACCAAACAGTAATGGTCACTGAAAGCATGAAGACTGGGAAGAGTCGGCAGAAGTGACACTGCTGCTCCAGAAGAAAGATATTCGCACCGAGCATGCTTTTACTTTCGTTCCAGAGTTGGCAGCATATCTGGCAATAAAAGATGTGTCAAAATACAGATGCAAATCTCGTTCCTCATTACAAAATACTGCTAAACCACCACTTGGTCCAAGGAGGGTCAATTGTTGCATTTCTAACCAGAAATCGGAGGTGTGAAGGAATTCAGAGTCCTAGTTCACGATTCCTTTCAGGCTGCGTCAGTAGCCAAGATGGTAAATCCAATGTCATCATTTTTTTTTTAAAGAACAAACGTATATAAAAAAAAATGTATTGCTGAGGATTTATAAAGCATTGCTTTGGGAGTATTGTGAGGAATTTTGGGCCCTGTATCTGAGGAAGAATGTCCTGACTCCAGAGGATGTTCACATGAATGATTCCAGTAATGAATGGTTTAATGTCCGAGGAATGTTTGATGGCTCTGGACTGTACTCAATGAAGTTTAGAAGGATGAAGACTGCTAGATGTTGAAAGGTCCAGGTAGAGTGAATATAGAGAAGGTATTTCCATTAGTAGGGTGTCAAAAAGTCAAGGGCAAGGCCTCAGATTTAAAGGGATACCCCTTCAAAAGAGAGTTGAGGAAGATTTTCTTCAGCCAGACTTCTGTGGAAATCATTGCCAGAGGCAGCAGTGGAGGCCAAGTTATTGGGTATATTTAAAGTGGAGTTTGATGGTTTCTTGATGGTAAAGGATTTAGCTCGCAAGAATAGATTGAAACAAATAAGCCTTAGATGAATAGCAGAGAATTGATGGGCTGAATGGCCTCATTCTGCTCCCATATCTTATGATTTATGGTCTAAGTGCTGTTTGCTTGCTTGTCCTAAATTATTGATTCATCAAAAAAGTTCTACCCCGGTGCAATGAGTCCAAGCCTGTGAGTGTCTCAGGGCTTGTGTGGGTGGGATGTGTCTTTGTGTGCGCAGGTGTGGCTGTGTAGAGGTTTGCAGGTGTGGAAGACTGCCAACAGACGCACATATATTTATAATTGCGTGCGAGTTCCTGTGTGTCAGTACAAGAGTTAAAAATTGTGCCAGTGCTGTGCACGTGGAAGTAAGAACATTTGATGGCTCTGGGCCTATACTCGCGGGAGTTCAGAACAATGAGGGGGGATCTCATTGAAACCTATCAAGTACTGAAGGACCTAGATGGAGCAGACATGCAGAGGATGTTTCCAACAGTGAGAATGTGGACCAGAAGGCCCAGCTTCAGAGCATAAGGACATTCCTTTAGACTGGGGCTGTTATACTAAGAGTGGTCCAGTGATCCTTCAGGTCCGGGAGTTCAGCTCAAGGCTGGCAGTCTGACTAGTAAAACAAAACTGCTACAGAAACAGCAATGAAGAATCTTTCTACATCTGAGTGCGACGGTATTCCTGAGTCTCCACACGGGACTTGTGTGGTTGCCCTGACCTGACAGAGTTGGAGGCCTTTCATTACTGCCCTAAACACCAGAGGCTGAACGGACAGTAAGACAGTTACACCAATTTTATTAAGTGCTACAAAACCAAAGAAGAAGGAAGAGGTGCATCGGGAAAACAAAGAGGAGACTAAAAAGTAGTCATGGTCAGGGTAGACCAGACATGACAGAAATTCCACTGAATTGCAAGAAAAGAGCCAATAAAATAACCAGATTCAAGTATTGTGACACCTGACATTGAAAACAAGAAGTTTCCAAACACATTTGCACGACAATTATGTGTTGTGTTGTTTGTCTGAGCATATAGGCTATGATAGATCAGGTCCGGATATATATAGGGTGCCTGCAGAGAGTGAGTTTGTAAATCTGGCAGGAGCAAAGCATGTTGGGAATAGTGAGGGCTGGGCGCCGTGGGAGCGGTGTGGGACAGGTGACAGAGAAGGGGTGCCAGAGGTGGGGTTGTAGACACACCCAGCCCTGAGACACCAGGCAAGGTAATTTGATTCCACACAATTGGTTTTTTAATCATTACAGAATGTCTCTCTGGTGCTTCCCGCTCCCTCCCCTCCCCCTGCCCTTTTCCCACTCTCAGTCCACAATAGAGATCCATATCAGAATCAGGTTTATCATCACTCACACATGTCTGGCAGCAGAACAGTGCAATACACAAAATTATTACATTTTTGTGTAAAACTCTTAGACATCCTAGCTAAATACTGCACCGAAGAAAAGTATTCACCTCCCCCCCCCCACCCCCGGAACATTTCCTGGTTTATTGTTTCACCATATTGAATTACAGTGGATTTAACTTGGCTTTCTTGACACAGATCAACAGAAAAAGACTCCTTTGTGTCAAAGTGAAAACAGATTTCAACAAAGTGATCTAAATTAATTACAAAGATAAAACACAAAATAATTGATTGCATAAGTATTCACCCCCCCCCCTTTAATATGACACATTAGATCATCACTGGTGACTGGTACAAGTATTGGTTTTAGGAGTCACATAATTAGTTAAATGGGGATCTGTTTTTGGAGACCTGTGTGCAGTCAAGGTGTTTCAATTGATTGTATTAAAAATACACCTGTATCTGGAAAGCCCATCTGCTGGTGAGTTAGTATCCTGGCAAAAGCTATACCATGAAGATAAAAAAAAAAGTCCAAGTTATAGAAAAGCACAAGTCAAGAGATGGATATAAGAAAATTTCCAAGTCACTGAATATCCCCTGGAATACAGTCAAGTCAATCATGAAGAAATTGAAAGAATATGGCACAGCTGTAAATCTGCCTAGAGCAGGGTGTCCTCAAAAACTGAGTGACCGTGCAAGAAGGGGACTAGTGAGGGAGGTCACCAAGAGACCTGTGACAACACTAGAGGAGTTATGAGCTTCATTGGCTGAGGTGGAAGAGACTGCATGTACAACTGTTGTTCAGGTGCTTCACCAGGCACAGCTTAGTGGGAGAGTGGCAAAGAGAAAGCCACTGTTACAAAAACTCACATGAAATCTTGGCTAGAGTTTGCCAGACGACATGAAGAAGACTGAAGTCAGCTGGAAGAAGGTTCTATGGTCTGATGAAACCAAAATTGAGTTTTTAGGCCAACAGACTAAATGCTATGTTTGGCGTAAACCAACCACTACACATCATGAGAAACACACCTTCCCTACCATGATCCATTTTCACTTTGACACAAAAAAAATGTTTCTCTGTTGATCAGTGTCAAAAAAAGTCAAATTAAATCCACTGAGATTCAATGTTGTAAAACAATAAAATATGAAAACTTCCAAGGGGGTGAACATTTTTTTTTAGGCATTGTATATGTACCCAAGACTTTTGCACAATGCTGTAAACAGATTATATAAAAAATACAAGTGTAGGAAAGTTAAACTTCAAGAAAAATACAAGTAAAATAACAACTTTACAGCCCATAAAGCAGAGTACTGAAGCCAACCTACACTGTTGGAGGTGCTGTGTTTCAGATGAGATTTTGAACTGAAGACTAGCTGATCCATGAAGATACACTTGAGCTCAACAGTAAAAAGCTGGGGGGGGGGTGTTCCACTTTGTGCAATGATCCACATTTAGCCCTCAACTGATGTCTGCCAATCTGGTTATTACTATGTTACTGCTTGTGGGATTTTGCTGTGCATGTTATGATTGCTACTCTTCAAAAGGGCTTCATTTTAAAGACTGGCTATGTTTATCATGTGTGCATTGAAACATGCAGTAAAATGCATCGTTTACGTCAATGATCAACTTAAGTTACTTAATTCAGGGAAGCTTGTAGACCAGATCAATACTATCACTTTGCACATCAAATAGCAGATCTGTTAATAGCTGGAAGGTTTGTGTGCTCAAAGAGTCAGCTTCTCACTGGGAATTTGGTAACCGTCTCCAGAAGTGTTCAGAACATTTGTGTAAAAAGATATCTGAAAAAATATCATGAGTGTGAGGTTAGTCAAGTGGCAGAAAACAGGATGAACATAGAGATAAACATAGAGAACAGTTGGACTTGAAAGGAATGGTCACGGAATAACAAGGAGTATGACTGAAAGAAAGGGTGGCAATTTCTATGACAGATGATTTTTTTATTTTGTCTGCAACTCGTTGGTATGCTTTTTTGAATTATAAGAATCCTATCTGTGCTTTGGATATCCTTGTATTTTAGAGATCTATGAATCAGCTGAGTTCCTCCAGCACTTTGGATTTTCAGCATCTGCAGATTTTCTCATCTGTGTTTATGCCACTTTGTTAGCTTGAACTATCTCCTTCTTGGTAGGAAGGAAGGTTCCCTCCACTCAAAGAGTCAGTATTGACAGCTAAATTTGTCATGGAGGATCCCAGGGAAGTGAACTAGCTTTTGAAGTGTAACTAATCTTTTAGTGTGGCTACCCATATCTGACAGGGCTTAAGGTCTTCATTTGAGTTTAGAACTTCACAGACAGCAAACCCAATATCATCACAGATAATTGAGAAATATTTAAAACTAAACCATAATGCCCATAAATCATAAGACATAGGAGCAGAATCAGGCCATTCAGACCATTAAGTTTGCTCTGCCATTTGATCATGGGTAATTTATTTTTCCCTCTCAGCCCCATTCTCCTATAACCTTTGACATCTTTACTAATCAAAAACCTCCACTTTAAATATTGTATACCCAATGATTCGGCCTCCACAGCTGTCTGCGGCAATGATTTCCACAGATTCACCACTGTTTAGCAAAAGAAATTCCTCATCTCTGTTCTAAATGGACACCCCTCTTTTCTGCAGCTGTGCCCCCTTGTCCTAGATTCCCCTACTATAGGAAACACCCTCTCCACATCTCCTCTATCAAGGCCATTCAATATTCAATAGGTTTTAATGACCCCTTAACTCCCACTTCAATACGTCATTCTTCTAAACTCCGAGTACAGGCCCAGAGCCATCAAACACACCTCATACATTAACCCTTTCGTTCCCAGGTTCATTCTAGTGAACCTCCTCTGGACCCTCTCCAATACCAGTGTGTCCTTTCTAAGATAAGGGGCTCAAAACTGCTCATAATACTCCAAAATTTGGCCTGACCGATGTTTTTATCAAGCAACAGTGTTACATTCTTGCTTTTATATTCCTCTCAAAATCAATGCTAACATTGTACTTGTCTTCCTTATTACTGACTCAACCTGCAAGACAACCTTTAGGGAATCCTGCACTAAGACTTGCAAATCCGTTTGCATCTCCTATTTCTGAATTGTCTCCCCATTCAGAAAATAGTCTATGCCTTTATTCTCCCTATAAAAGTACATGCCCATACACTTCCTTATACTGTATTCCACCTGCCATTTCTTGGCCCATTCTCCTAATCTGTCCAAGTCCTTCTGCAGACTCCAGGCAGACATTTTGCCTTTCCCTCCATGGATGCTGTCCGACCTGCCTAGTTTTCCCAGTGTGCTCAGTGTGTATTTGTGTTTTGGTATTAATTAATCATTTCAAGCTTTCCTTTCAACACCAACTACCCTGACAGGTTTATTTGCGAACCCGCCCAGCAAGAAACAAAATCCACTCTCCTGAAGCAGTAACAAGGCAGTAAGTTTCCCGAAACAGTAACTCTCCCGAAGCAGGTAGCACGGCAGCGTAGCGCTTTACCGTACAGGCAATTCCCGCCACTGTCTGTAAGGAGATTGCACGTTTTCCCTGCGACCAGGTGGGTTTCCGCTGGGTGCTCCGGTTTCCTCCCACAGTCCAAAGATGTAACAGTTGTTAGGTTAATTGGTCATTGTAAATTATTCTGTAATTAGACTAGGGTTAAATTGGGGGTTGCTGGGCAAGCCGCTCGAAGGGTTGAAAGGGCCTGTTCCACGATGTATCTTAATAAATAAATAAAGTGACAGAGCAGTAATTCTCCTGAGCAGTTACCACAGTGCCTTACAGCTGAAAGGTCAGGGTTCGATTCCTGCCGCTGCCTATAAGGAGTTTGTACATTCTCTCCATGACTGCATGGGTTTCCTTCCACAGTGCAAAGAGCGTACGGTTAGGATTAATAAGATGCAAATATGGTACTTTGCCACCAGTAGCATGGTGACACTTGTGGGCAGCCCAGCACAATCCTCGCTGATTTGATTTGATGCAAGTAACAGAAAGCAAATCAAAGTTTGAAGTAAGTTTATTATCAAAGTACATATATGCCACCACATACATATACATATTTCCTTGCGGGCATACTCAATAAATCAGTAATGGAATACTAACCACAATAGAATCAATGAAATACCACAGTAACTTGCGTACTCAACCTGTGCACGTAGCCTGCAGAACGTCACCATGCTTCACCGGCGACATCTTGCAAAGTACCTCTATCTTTAACAGTTTCTCTCTCAAGCTGCCATATCTGAAGCATGTATAAAATATTCTCGACACATCAGTCTTTTCCTCTCCTTCTCCGCCCTCCATTTATTTCTCCATCTCCTTCTGTCCTACCAATCTCCCCCAATCTCTCTCAAGACACTCCTCTCTTTTTCCTCACAAGTCTGCTCTTCTATGAAAAACCATTTTGCTTCCCTATTCAAGTTTGTAAACAAAACTGAGGGATGTTTGGCTCGAGAGGCTGAAATTCACATTTGGTATTGTTTGCTTCCATAAAAGCAGCCCGATCCATTTATCACATATATACGATGGACAAGTTATCATCTGAAAGTCCAGCTTTGCACGTCGTCTCCTGCTGTCGATCCTTTGTGTAATTATTTATTTACTGAGACACCACGTGTCCTTTGAGCCGCACTGTCCTGCAGCCCCACGTTTAACTCGAGTCTAATGATGGGGCGATTTACAAAGACCAATTAACCTACCAGCAGGTATGTCTCTGGACTGTGGGAGGAAACCAGAACATGCGGAGGAATTCACATGGTCACAAAGAGTACGTGTAAACTCCTTACCATGCTGAGATACGTCCTAGGATGTGCTGGGCCATATATTCGGTGATATAACCTGAGGTCATCGAGTGTTTCGGGCTTTACAACATCAGACGCTCCTGGCCAGGCGACCCAGCCAGGGTTGACCAGGTCCTGGCTGGTCCACAGGACACATTTCTTGATCCACAGCTCTCTGGAGGCTCGCTCAGCAGCCTCTGTGACGGCCCTGATGGCTCATTCCTGTTCCACCCTTATAATGTCAAGGAGAGAGTAGGCTCTGCACAGTGAGCAGCCAGGAAACCCTCTCCACCTCACCTCCATTGGCTCAGATCACCCCATCTCTGGCACAGCTATGGCAGCTCATTGTATTCTTACACTCAAACACCTCCTCAATCCAGTGTTCCTGAGGAACAGCCAGCTGATTTCTAAATGGACTCTATGAACACTACCTTACTACTTTTTAAAACATTTCTTTTCTTGCATTACTTATTTTAACTTAACTATTGAATACACACACATACACACACACACACATATACATAGATACTTTATTGATCCCAAAGGAAATCCCAGTGTCACAGTAGCATCACAAGTGCACAGATATACAAATATTAGAAGATAAGTCTGGGGTATACAGAAAGGCCGCCAGTACGGTCCCCTGTGGGGCCCCAGTGCTGCTTATAGCCAAGTCTGACACACAGCTCTGAAGCTGCACAAACTGTGATCTGCCAGTCGGGTAGTCCATTATCCAGGACACAGTGGAAGTGCCAACCTGCATTGAACAGAGCTTCCCTCCACCCCCAGCAATGAGGGCTGTAAGGTATTGAAGGCACTTGAGAAATCAAAAAACATGATTCTTTCTCTCTGTGCTGCCCAGCTTATCCAAATGACAGTAGGCTCTGTTTAGCAGGTAGACGACAGCATCATCGACTCCAACGTGCTCCTGGTAGGCAAACTGCAGGGGATCGAGGGGTCAGAGGTGAGCCAGGACCGGTCTCTCTAGGGAAGACATGATGTGTGAGGTCAGGACACTGGACAGTAGTCATTCCAGACTTTCAGTTTGTCTTGATGCAGGAAGATTGTTTCCAATGTTGGGGAAGTCCAGAACGAGGGGTCACAGTTTAAGGATAAAGGGGAAGCCTTTTAGGACCGAGATGAGGAAAAACTTTCACACAGAGAATGGTGAATCTGTGGAATTCTCAGCCACAGGAAACAGTTGAGGCCGGTTCATTGGCTACATTTAAGAGGAAGTTAGATATGGCCCTTGTGGCTAAAGGGATCAGGGGGTATGGAGAGAAAGCAGGTACAGGGTTCTGAGTTGGATGATCAGCCATGATCATACTGAATGGCGGTGCAGGCTCGAAGGGCCGAATGGCCTACTCCTGCACCTATTTTGTATGTTTCTTTCATGGATACTGGGGTCACACACGATGTTTTCCACACATCAGACTGTGGCTCAGATTGAAAATGCGCTGGACAACTCCACACGGCTGCTCAGCACACTCCTTCAGGACCCAATGCTTTGCCGTGTCTGAATTTCCCCGGAGCCCTTCTCACGTGATCAGTAGTGAAGGTGAGTCCATGATGACTGGGGTGCTGGTGGAAGGTGGGGACTGAGGAAGGTGAAGATCAGGGCAATAGCAGCTGGTATGTGGAGGTGTGAATGGTAGGTTCAGGGCAAGGAGTTGAAGTAGACAGTAGTAGCCTGTATTGTTCATCCACGTGTTGAATTGGAGGGGTGGTGAGGAGAGTGGAGGGCAGGTGCTGGAGCTGAGGGAGCATTAGGTGCCTCGTCACCTGGGCTGGTGTACTGAGGGGGATGAGAGCAGGAGGGCAATTGTCAAACTTATTGAGAAATTGGTTTAACTCAATAGCCCCTTCACAGCAGTATTCCAAAACTCTATAGCTAGGCTGATCGAAGCCAGTGATATCAAGCAGTGGTGAATCAAGGCAACAGGTCACCACCCTACAGGCAGTGTCCAATTTCATTGAATGTGCTCAGCAGGCCCAACGCACCAAAGGTAAAACACAGCAAGTCCAGTTGCCTTGATTTACTACTATTTGATTTACAATGACCTGGATGAGTGAGAACCTTCTTGGACATATTGCTAAGAGAGTGATGTTCACGACGTGTGCTGGTGATACTAAACTTGTTCCTGATTCAGTCAGTTCTACATGACCACCCGCTCTGAGACGTCTGACAGAATGACCACGACAGCACTGTGCCAGGACTGAAATGCCACCTTTTTGTATGCTGAAGCCTGAGAACGTCTCAGTATTAGAATTTGGAGCAACAGAATGAGTTCTGGGGGTTGTTAATCATACGGTAGGCAATGATTTATGTTGACTAAAGATAGTGAGTCAGGCCGGTGATGCAGGGACGGTCTCTTCACCCAGAGCTGGACCAGACCAAATGACTGAAATGCTGGATATCACCCAGCAGTGTACAATCATTCTGGGTATTATAACAAAAGAATAATTTTTAAAATTAAAGCAGCAAAAGCTTTAGTGGCATGTTCTCTGGGAGAAATTACTATCCTTAACTTTGATTTGATAACATGACCGGTGCCTGAGGTGTGGAGAGATGAGACCCTACCTATTCTTTTCAATGACACCTGGAAACAACAAATTGGCTCACACTGGATAACGTTCCCCACTGTCTCTACGTACATATCACCTAGTGTCACTTTGTGTATACATAATCAGTCTTTAGTCATTTCTTTAGCCAGAGGGTGGTGAATCTGTGGAATTCATGGCCACAGACAGCTCTGGAGGGCAAGTCAATGGGTATATTTTAAAGCGGCGATTGATAGGTTCTTGATTTGTAAGGGCATTAAAGGTGACGGAGAGAAGGCCGGAAAATAGGGTTGACAGGGATAATAAATCAAAAATGATGGAATGGCAGAGAGGATTTGATGTTCTGCTTAGTCTAATTCTACTCTGCTGTCTTATGGTTGCAACACAGTAGTAACTGTGATTGACTATGAGTGAGACAATGTACCATAGAAATATTTGGTGACACTGCACTGATGATGTCAGATATGCTCAAAATCATGAAATGATTCATGTGGTTCAGGACAGAAATTACAAATCAATTCTTCAAGGCATTGACACATATCACACAGAGAGGATGATGATAAAGCAATTAAGTTAGTCAAACAGTTGAGTAATAATTAAAGTTGGAAGAAATTTTGGATTATGATAGTTGAAGACTAAGTAGAGGTAATATTCACTCATGGGCCACAAATATTTAAAGGGGTACTGAAAAAAAACCTTTTAATATTCATTTTTGCCAGTGCAGTGTGGTTTGCCTACTATTTACTGTATGCAACTGAAAAATCATGGAAGTGACAAGGTGACCCAGAAATTCTTTCTTGACAACTTAAGCCAACATTTGTCAGTTCAGAAAATTAAAAAATTGTTTCAGGTCTGTAACATCAAAAATAATGCAAAATGCAGTGATTGTGCTGAAAGAGAATTGATATTTTGAGTTCAAGAGCGGTGAGGTATTGGTGCAGCTCTATAAAACCCTGGTTAGATCACACCTGGAACACTGCGTTCAGTTCTGCTTGCCTCATTCTGGGAAGGATGTGAAGCTTTAGAGATATTTACCAGGATGTTGCCTGGATTGGAGAGCATGTCTTGGGCTTCTCTCTTTGTAGTGAAGGAGGATAACAGGTGACTTGATAGAGGTGTACAAGATGAAAAGAGGCAGGGATCAAATGGACAGCCAGCAACTCATTCTCAGGGAGGAAATGGCTAATAAAAGGGGTGTAACTTTAAGGTGAATGGAGGAAAGTATGGGGGGAATATCAGAGATTTTTTTTTAATTACACAGAGAGTGCTGAATGCGTGGAACACCCTGCTAGGGGTGGTGGTAGAGGCAGGTACATCAGGGACATTTAAGCAACTCTTAGATAAGCACATGGCTCATTGAAAGTTGGAGGATGGAGGTCTGCTGCATGTAGGAGGGATGGGCTACAATGACCTTGGAGTAGTTTAAAGGGGCGGGACAATACAGTGGGCTGAAGTGCCTGTATTGTTCAATATACAATGGCTTAAATTATGATCAAACCCAATCATTAACTTAGGATTGGTGTAACAACAGTGTGTTGGAGGAACTCAGAAGGTCAAGCAGCAGGTGTTTTGAGGTGGGAGGAATGGCTGGGAAGACCTTTTGACGTTTCAGATCTGAAACTCTGCAGCAGAAGCTCCCAAGGGCATCTTTATGTTGAAAAATGATTTGTTAATGTTGGGAAGATCCAAAGTGACGAGATGCCCAACTGCTTTGAATTGGATGTCACGGCAGCTGAGCAGTCAGTGCAATGCTATTACAGTGCCTATAATCAATCCTGTTTACTGTTTGGAAGGAGTTTGTACATTCTCCCCATGACTGTGTAGGTTTCCTCCCACACTCCAAAGATGTATAGGTTAGGGGTAGTGAGTTGTGGGCGTGCCATGTTGCCATTGGAAGAGAGGTGACACTTGCAGGCCACCTCCCAGCACCAATCTCGTTGATTTGATTTGACTCAAAGGATGCATTTCACTGTATGTTTATCTATATACAAGACAAAGCGCATCTTTTAACAGTACTCGACTCAGAGACTAGGCCCAAATGTGGACACTCCTAGAGTCTGTATGCTTAAAGAATCAACAAGTGTATAGCTCATGCTTAAATAAAATGTACCGCTGATCGCGCCCAACTGTGCAATGTTCAAAGTTCAAATTATTATCCCAGTATGAATATGTTACCATTTACTACTTTGAGATTCATTTTCCTGGAGACATTTACATGAATAAAAAAATGCAGTAGAATTTAAGAAAAACTCTACATAAACAAAGACTGACAAACAACCTGAAGAGTCTCAGCCCGAAATGTTGCCTGTTTATTCATTTCCATAGACGCTGCCTGACCTGTTGAGTTCCTCCAGCATTTTGTGTGTGTTGCTTTGGATTTCCAGTATCTGCAGGCTTTCTTGAGTTATTGACAGACAACCTGTGCACAGAAGACAAACTGTGCAAATAAAAATAATACTGAGAACATGAGTTGTAAAGAGTTCTTGAGGGAGAATATGTAGGTTGTAAAATCAGTTCAGTGCTGAGGTGAGTGAAGTTATCTGCACCGGTTCAAGAAGCCTGGTGAATGTAGGTGGTGTGGGACCAGAGGCTCCTGTACCTCTTGCCTGATGCTAGTAGTGAGATGATTCCAGCAAGTTCAGGAACATTTGTCGCCCTACAGCCATCAGGCTCCTGGATCAGCGTGTGAGTATCTAAGGGCTTGTGTGGGTGGGATGCATCTTTGGACCAGCGTGGATGCCTTCACTCACCTCAGTGCTGAACAGTTTCTACAACCTACACACAGTCTGAAACTCTGCAGCTTATGATCTCAGTATTAATTGCTTGCTTTTTGGTATTTGCATCATTTGTCCTCTTTTGCACATTGGATGTTTGTCGGTCTTTGTTATGCATGGATTTTCATGAATTCTATCGTGTTTCTTTATTTTGCTGTTGGTGCCTGCAAGAAAATGAATCTCAAAGTTGTATCCGGTATGCAAACTTCAATAATAAACTTAATTTGATCTTTTTGAACTTTCAAGTTGGTCTGGTGAGAGGAAACAAAGCATTGTAATATCAACCAATTGTTCTGTATGCTGTGGGGATGAAGGAGATGCTGTACATGATGTATGTCACATTAATGGATGAGAAGTCAAAGTCGTTTATAACAGACTCTCTGGATTTGACAGCTCCTATCCCCTATCTATGTGTTCATAACAATTTGTCCTCATTTCAGTAGTTGCTGTTCCAACACACAATCAACAGTGAGAAATCTTGCAGAATCAGAATCAGGTTTAACATCACTGGCATATGTTGTGAGATCTGTTGACTTTGCGCCAATGTTCAACGTAATACATAATATTAGAGAAAAAAACTGAATTACAGTAAATATAATTTATTTTGTTCTCACCCCTTATGGGTGGTGTCTATGTGTATTTTCCCCTCTATCTCTATCAGAGGCCTGGGAGCTTGAGAGTTTGGTGCAGTATCCTTACTGTTCCTCGTCCTTCTGGACCGAGATCTCAGGTGCTGATTTTGTGGAGTCACCCTCCCAGTCCAGGTGTCACGGCTCCAAGTGCTCCTGTCACCACCGGGATTACTCTGGCTTTAACCTTCCACATCCTTTCCATCTGCTCTTTCAAACCCTGGTATTTCTCCAGTTTCTCATATTCCTTCTTTCTGATGTAACTGTCATTCAAGCCGAGATGAGTCTATGGTCTTCCCAGCTTTCCAACAGTTAGTTTGCTGACTTCCGCCCTTGTAATTTTCATCTTAACTTCCAATTGCCACCTCTGGGGAGGTGGTGGTGGGGGAGGGGTTATAATTGTACGCTCCACTCTATTTCACTTTGTAGCCCAGCATTTCTAGGACTGCTGCTGCCGATGCATGTATCAGTTACATTGAAGGCTGCATTTGTGACTGGTGCTTCACTGGCTGTTTCTAGCATGCTGTCTGATGGAGTTTCATCGTTAAGTCTGTGGAGCCTAGTTCATTGATTGCCAATTTAGCTACAATCTTCTCTCTGAATGCAGCAGGTTACATTGATATGCCCCTAGGTGAGGTTCGAACTTGTATTCCTGTGTACAAGGTGATACTACCTGTGAGTTGTGGAAGTGGGGTTTGAACTCGTATTTCCCAATTGGCTTGGTTCTGTGGTGGTGTTGCTGTTGAGTATCGTGATTGTATGTCTTCCAATTTCAGATGTAATAGCAATTCTCTGTTGATAATGTCTGATCACTGGGTAACTAGTTGAATGTGGACAACGATCTTCATCGTGGCCCGAGTCCCAACATGCGCTTAACATATCCTCTTTATGTGGGTTGCTGTTAAAGTAGCATTCCATTAACTCCATGTTATCCTGTCTCGTCCATTTATGGCTTGTTCCAGTAGCCAACTACTTGCCATACGGTCCCGGTGTGTGCAGAAATCCAGTATTCTCAGCAGGCCAAAAATGACGACTCAGCACTGGAAACAATTCATTTTCATCTTTATACTTCATCAGATTGGCAGCAGATGCTCTGCCTGGATTCTGTCTAATGGTACTTTGTGATACTCATGAAGTGTGAGTCTTGCATTTATAAAGTGCCTCTCACGATCTCTGGAGGCCTAATATTTGCAAGCAGCTAACGCAGTACTTTGAAGAGAAACCACAACTGCAATAAAGGAAACACAGGAACCAATTCTTACATGTCAGGAGCCCACATAGACTGGGGGTGCGATTCAAACAATAAAACCAGGCCATGCTATCTTTTCTCAGCTACCATCAGACAGGAAGCACAGAAAGCTGAAGCATCACGTCACCAGGTCCAGGAACAGCTACAACCATTCGGTTCTTAAACCGAGCCAACACATCTCTAATCACCACAGTTCAGCAGCAGTATGACCATTTCGACCACTCTGCACTAAGACTGACTTTTTCTTTGTTCTAGAACATTGAACATTACTACAAAGAACAGCTCACACAATGCTTTGCTGACCTTTTAGCCTACTCTAAGATAAATCTAACCCTTCCCTCCTACATAATGGGGAGGAAATCCAGGAATCTGAGCTGCAGAGGGACTTGGGAGAACATATTGTGCAGAACACCACAAAGGTTAACTTGCAGGTCAAGTTGGTGGTGAGGAAGGCAAATGCCATGTTAGCATTCATTTCAAGTCTAGAATACACGAGCAAGGATGTGATGCTGAGGCTTTATGAGGCATCGGTCAGGACTCACCTTGAGTATTGTGAACAGTTTTGGGCCCCTCATCTTAGAAAAGATGTGCTGGCATTGGAGAGGGTCCAGAGGAGGTTCACAAGGATGATTCCAAGAATGAAAGGGTTATCATACGAGGAACATTTGATGGTTCTAGGTCTGTAGTCGCTGGAATTCAGAAGGGTAAGGCGGGGATATCACTGAAACCTTTCGAACGTTGTAAGGCCTAGATAAAGCAGATGTAGTGGGAGAGTCTAGGACAAGAGGGCACTGTCTCAGGAAAGCAGGGCGCCCTTTCAAAACAGAGATGCGGAGAGATTTCTTTAGCCAAAGGGTGGTGAATTTTTGGAATTTGTTGCCACGTGCAGCTGTGGAGGCCAGGTCATTGAGGCAGAGATTGATAGGTTCTTGATTGGACATGGCATCAAAGGTTACGGGGAGAAGGCTGGGAACTGAGGTTGAGGAGGAGATAGAAAAAAGGATCAGCCATAATTGAATGGCGGAGCAGACCCGATGGGCCAGATGGCCTAACTCTGCTCCTACGTCTTATGGTCTTATACCAATGTGCCTATGTAAGAGCTTCTTAAATATCTTAACATATCTGTCTCAACCACCACCCCTGGCAGGGCAGTCCATGTATCAACCACTCTGTGTAAAAAAACTTATTACTGATAATCCCCCTATACTTTCCTCCAATCACCTTTGAATTAAAATTATACCATCTTGTATTAGACATTTTCACCCTGTGAAGAAATCTCTGGTTGTCCACCCGATCCATGCCTCTTATCATCTTGTATACCTCTGTCAAGTCACCTCTCATCTTCCTTCGCTCCAAAGGCGCGAGCTCTAGCTTGCTCAACCTGTTCTCTAGTCCAGGCAGCATCCTGGTGGGCCTCTGCACCCTCTCTAAAGCTTTCTGTAATGAGGCGATCAGAATGGAACACAATGCTCCAAATGTTCTTTCTCATAAAAATTGTCTTTAGTTTATGGTTAATTTATGTTTTCATTTTGTGAATTATGCTTGTAAGATGCCATGTTCCTGTGTCGATGCTGCAAGTAGCTCTTTTATTGTACCTACATCTATGTGTGCATATTGTAATAAACACAACACTGACATGGGGCGCCACAGCAGTGTAGCGATTACTGCGATGTTAAAGAGCACGCAGGGTGTCAGAGTTAGGAGTACAGTTTCTGCATCTTCTTTAAGGAGTGTGCATGTTCTTTCCTGTGGAATGTGTGGGTTTCCTTCAGGTACTCGGGTTTCCTCCCACAGTCCCATTAGTAGGATAATAGGTCATTGTAAATTGTCCTGTGATTAGGCTAAAGGTTAAATAGGGGTTGCTAGGTGGTGCAGCTTGGTAGGTCAAAAGGGCCTCTCACATGTTGTATCTCTAAACAAAATGAGGACAAATACAATACAAATTCTAATCTATCTCAAATAGCTAACTTTTTTAAAAAAAATCTGGGGCTTGCTGACTATACCAGCAATGATTGCTGATCCTTATCTGTCCCTTGAGGTGAGAGCCAGGCAGCTTGGCAGGCCATTTTAAAACTAAACTTAGGTTTAGGTTTGGAGTCCCAAATGGCAGACTCCCTTCCTGGATGGACATTAATAAATCAGATGGGATTTTTTAGCAATCTAGTAGCATGGCATTATAGATTTCTCATCCAGTTCTTGCACCCTCTAATATCCTCCAGTGGTTCCCTGACTAACATTCTACTATAAAGGCAATAGACCAAAAGACATAGGAGCAGAATTAGGCCATTTGGCCCATCGAGTCTGCTCTGCCAATCCATCATGGTTGACCTATTTTCTTTTCAACCCCATTCTCCTGTCTCCTCCCCATAATCTTTCACACCCTGATTAGTCAAGAATCTATCACCCTCTGACTTAAATACACCCAATGACTTGGGCTCCACTGGCACTTGTGGCAACAGATTCCACAGATTCACTCCCCGCCAACTAAAGAAATTCCTCATCACCGTTCCAATTGGACGACCCTCTATTCTGAGGTTGTGCCCTTTGGTCCTAGACTCCCCTGTATAGGAAACATCCTCTCCACATCCACTCAGTCTAGACCTTTCAATGAGATCCCTCCCCAATTCCTCTAAATTCCAGTGAGTACAGGTCCAGAGCCATCAAACGCTCCTCATACAATAAGCCTTTCATTCCCAGAATCATTTTTGTGAACCTCCTGTGCACCCTCTCCAACGTGAGCACATACTTTCTTAATGGGCATAAAACTGCTCACAATACTCTATTCACCCACCGGTGCCTTAGCAAGCCTCAGCAGTACGTCCATATTTTCTATATTCTAGTCCTCTTGAAATGAATGCGAAGATTGTGTTTGCCTTCCTCACCACCGACTCAACCTGCAAGTTAATCTTCAGGGAATCCTGCAGCAAGACTCCCAAGTTCCTTTTGTACCTTGGATTTGTGATTTTCTCCCCATTTACAAATGGGTTATGCTTTCATTCCTTCTACTAAAATTCATGGCCAGACATTTCCTGACGCTGCATTCCATCTGCCACTTCTTTGCCCATTCTCCTAATCTGACTACGTCCTTTTGCAGCCTCCCTGCTTCCTCAAGAATTATCTATTCCCCTTAAATTTGTTTACAGATAGCTTCGCTCCTCCCCACCTCAGCAGGGTTAGAGATTAATGGCAAATACACTACTGGACTATCAACTCAGAGACTGGACTTCCCGTCCCCTCGGCAGAACAAAGACCAGTACAGGCTCTTTAGTCCACAATGTCATGCCGATCTTTTAACTTAATCCTACCTCAATCTAACCCTTCCCTCCAATTTCTTTTTCTTTCATCCATGTGCTTATCTAAGAGTCTCTTAAATGCCCCTAATGCTTGTGCCTCCATTTCCTCACCTGGCAGTGTGTTCTATATATCCACCACTCTGTGTACAAACTTACCTCTGACATACCCCCTACGCTTTCCCCCAAACATCCTAAACTTATGACCCCTCATATTAGCCATTTCCATTGTGGGAAAAGTCTCTGGCCGTCCACTCCATCTATGGCTTTCAACACTTCTATCAAGTCATCTCCCAAGTTCAAAGTAAATGTATTATTAAAATACGTATATGTCACCATATACAGCCTTGAGATTCATTTTCTTGCAGGCGTTCACAATAAAACAAAGAAAAACAATAGTATTAAAGAAAAAATACACGCAGAGTGATAAACAACTAATATGCAAAAGAAAACAGGGTCATGCCCCTCCCCCTTTCTTTCTCCCTAGGCCTCCTGTTCCATGATCCTTTCCCATCTCCAGCTCTGTATCCCTTTTGCCAGTCAACTTTCCAGCTCTTAGCTTCATCCCTACCCCTCCTGTCTTCTATCATTTTGGATCTCCCCCTCCCACTTACAAATCTCTTACTATCTCTTCTTTCAGTTAGTCCTGATGAAGGGTCTCGGCCCGAGACGTCAACAGCGCTTCTCCCTATAGATGCTGCCTGGCCTGCTGTGTTCCACCAGCATTTTGTGTGTGTTGCTCGAATTTCCAGCATCTGCAGATGTCCTCGTGCCATGCCCTGTTCTCATTGCTAGCATCAGGAAGGAGGTAGGGAAGGCCGAAGGCACACACCCACCGATTCAGGAATAGCTTTTCTACTCTGCCATCTAATTTCTGAATTCTTCCTCCTGCATGCTGCTTCATCATCACCATGAACACTACCTCACTACTTTTTTACTTTTCACTACTTTAAATCTAACTATTTAATATACATAATTACTGTAATTCACAGTTTTCTCTATTATTATGTATTGCATTGTACTGCTGGTGCAAAGACATCACATTCATTACATATGCCAGTGATGTTAAAACTGATTCTGAAATAATACTTGGAACCCGAGTTGTAGAGTCCTTGAAAGTAGTCAAGAGGCAGCGGACTTTCCCTCCTATATGCTGATTCATCATCTCCTCGATGAACAACAGTGGTGTCGTCATTCTTTGCTTCAAAAGGGAAAAGATCTAGCTCGCTCAACTCACCTTCTAATCCAGACAGTATACCAGTAAATCTCCTTTGCAACTTCTCTGAAGATTCCACATCCTTCCCATAATGAGGTGACCAAAGCTGAGCCCAATATTCCAATGTGGTCTAACCAGAATTTTATAGTGCTGCAACCTGATCTTGCAGCTCTTGAACTCAATTCCCTGACTAATGAAGATCAACACACCATATGCCTTCTTAACAAACCAACAAGAGTAGAGACATGACACTCAAAGCTGCTTCATTCAGTAGAATTGTGTTGGGGGGTTGGTATAAAGTGCAGCATCTGGACATAATTAACTTCCAGCAAACGAATTTGACTCAAAAATGACTTCAAACTGAATTTCAGGAACGGAATAAGGTTTAAATGAGTAAAAGAGGAAACCTAGCATTGTTTTAAGGAAGTACATCGTGAAGTAAAACTCCCCACTGAGGGGACATTACAGACTGGGTGGGGTAGAATAAGGACTACACTGGAAAATATTAGCCATTATACAGCTGCTACCATTTGGTGGTGTGTGGAGATATATCTCTACCAAAGGAGGCGTAAGTCATTCCTTCCCTCCGCTAGCCGGCAGGTCATCCTTGGGCAAGGTGTAGCACCTGATCAGCGTCACATGAAGCCATGGGAGCAGGTGGTGGATGGTCGTGTGAGCAGCTGGTGCAGATCACAAGTCCTGGTTATGTGACCACTGATGCCAGGCAGATCACCTCTGAAGAGTATTGATAATGGCTGGGGTCACCCGTCTTGTAAAGACACTGCCCAGAAGGCGGCAATAGCAAATCACTTCTGTAGAAAAATTTGCCAAGAACAATCATGGTCACGGAAAGACCATGATTGCCCATGTCATACTATATGGCATATAAACAAACGATACATAGGCCATTGCTCACGAACTGAGAAACCAATTGACAATTAGTGATATTATTGGGTCTAGAGGAGCCAAAGACAGAAACTATTCCTGAAGGATATTAATAAACCAGAAGATGATTGATGTTTTTTTTTTACTATGACTGGCCCTTTTTAAAAATCCCAGATTTATTTAATCCTCTGAATTTACGTTGCTCAGTGGCAATGTTAGGATTTGACACCTCAGCTGTAAAATCAATGATCAGGTGATGAATATGATTAAGATGGTGCTGAGCTGAGATCACTATTGAGACAATGGTTCAGATTTAGTTGTTTGTCAGGCATGAGGTGATGGAGTTTGGGATCCTGTTATTGGCTAATCTGGAGGTCGAAGGCTGATCATAAATCCAGAAGTGAAAGCTCAATGTCCGAAGCCTAGAGGCTGGAGACCAGTCTTGGAGTTGGAGAACTGTCCATGTGTGGTGGGTTGGTGGAAAAGTGATTGTTGTGTTCTGTGTTGTTCTGCCAAGTACAGACATGCTACATTGCTGTCAAAATTTATGGCAACTCTTGCGAGCTGTCCCTAGCATATCCCTAGGTGTGTTGGTTGTTAACGCAAACAACCCATTTCACTGTATGTTTCAATATACATGCCATAAATAAAGCTAAATCTGAATTTTGACTATTATTTCCAGTAAGGTAAACACTACACAGCTGTGCTTTTCAGGGAAATTAAGCTCTTTCGATGATTTAAAAAAAGACTTCCACATTTCACAATGATAGGGACTTTACAAAACTAATGAAGCTCAAAGAAAATGAGCAACTTTTTCCATGACCGTCTTGTAATAAATAACATTAACTACAGAGCAATTTAATTGTCATTGACTCTGCAATCCAAAGCTGTTTCTATTCCAGGAGCGTGCGTTGGGAATGAACCCTTCACTGAGTTCTGCGACTAACTATCTACATTCCGTGGCTACTTTATTGCATTCTCCATGTACCTAATAAAGAGGCCACTAAATGTGTGGTCTTCTGCCGCTGTTGCCCATCCACTTCAAGGATCAACATGCTGTGTGTTCACTGTTGTAACATGTAGTTATTTGAGTTTCTGTCACCTTCCTGTCAGCTTAAACCAGTCTGACCATTCTCCCCTGACCTCGCTGATTAACAAGCTGATTTTCCCCAAAGAACTGCTGCTTTCTGAATGTTTTTTACTTTTTGCACCATCTAAACGCTAGAGACTGTAGTGTGTGTGAAAATCCCAGGAGACCAGCAGTTTCCGAGATACTCAAGACGCAGTGTCTGGCACCAACAGTCATTCCACGGTCAAAGTCACTTAGATCACATTTCTTTCCCATTCTGATGTTTGGTCTGAACAACAAAGGGAAACTAGATCCCCAGCAACTGGCTGTCTGCATTTTGTCCCTGTTCTGCTTTTTCCTGGGAGTCCCTCCCACTGGATCTTAGAAGTGGAAATATCAGTCAACAAACTGACTTGGACTACTGAATGCAGTTCTGAGCTTCTTATCTAAGAAAGGATGTGCTGGCATTAGGAAGGGTCTGGAGGAGGTTCACGAGATTGAACCCTGGAATGAAAGAGCATTTGATGTCCCTGGGTCTGTACTCACCGGAGTTTAGAAGTATGGGGGTAGGGGGAACTCACTGAATGCTGAAAGGCTGAGAGTGGACATGAAGAGGATGTTTCCTGAAGTGGGAGAGTCTAGAACCAGCGGGCACAGCCTCAGAATTCAGGAACGTCCCTTTCGAACAGAGCAATTTCTTTAGGCAGAGGGTAGTGAATCTGTGGAATTCTTTGCCACAGACAGCTGTGGAGGACAAGTCATTGGGTATATTTAAAGCTGAGGTGGACAGTAAGTATGTCAAAGGTTACAGAAGAAAGCCGGAAAATGGGGTTGAGAGAAATAATAAATAAGCCACGCTGGAATGGTGGAGCAGACTCGATGGGCCAAATGGCCTAATTCAGCTCCTATGTCCTGTGGTCAACAACTGAGTCTCTTGACCATGTCTGCATGGTTTTATAAACTGAGTTGCTGGCGCACGATTGGCTGATGAGACATTTGCATTAAAGAGCAGACGTACAGGTGTACCTAATAAAGTGGCCACAAGAGAAATTCAAGTCAGTCAAACTATTGCTGCAGCTGAGGAAATGTTCAGTTCATTAGTGCACCGCAAAGTTCTTCCACAATCGCTAATGAACTGAGACCACATTGTGAAGCTACTGAGGGAATGAATGTGGAAAGGGGCAGGAAAAACCATCTTGCCCTTCTTCCAGATAGCACAATGAAAGTTTGTACGTCTGCAAGAAAGCAGACAGGGCTTACGTTAATGCTAGACCAAAACATGACAGCTCTGACATCACACTGCTCTCTCACTGTCTCGGAGTGGAGAGAGAGTAAACTGAGTTTGTGTACAGGCTCTCCCCAGATTAAATGCACTCAACATATTGGTTGATATTGAGTTTAATACTATTAAAACGGAATGCCTACATACATTTATTTGCACAAACGGAACAACTAGTCACCAATTTCCTCTATCTCTCTACATTCAGCAATTGTTCTCATCAGTCATGGGTATCTTTGATGTTCAAGACGTACTATAAGAGCAGTATTAGGCTATTTGGCCCATTGAGGCTGATTTATTATTCCCCCCCAACCCCATAACCTTTGATGTCTTTACAAATCAAGAACCTATCAACCTCTACTTTAAATATACCCAATGACTTGGCCTCTATAGGCATCTGTGGCAATGAATTCCACAGACTCAACTCTCGCTGGCTAAAGAAATTCTTCCTCATCTCAGTTTAAGAGGATCTGTCTCTATTCTGAGGCTGTGCCCTGTGGCCCTAGACCAGGCATGGACAAACATATGCGGCCCGTTAGGCTTTTTAATCCGGCCCGCAGAACTTGATGAAATTATATTAATAAATCTTGTTAACGTTTTTTCCCCGTAATTCTGGCGTTTCCCCAATAGATGACACACTCTATATACATTTCCTGGCACATTCGAACTGGCTCACAATTAGCCAGCGTTCCGGCTAAGGGAGATAGCCTGCGGGGATTTGCGAGCACAGAGCTTTGGAGCCTCTGCGCCAAGGGGGGCAGGTTGAGGGAGGCTTAAAAGTGAGGCTGGGGATTTCGAATAAAGTTTTTTTCTTCGACTGCAGTTACCGACTCAGTGTCGTAATTTTAGCACTGCATGTAGCACACCGCTACACATTGACCTTTGTTGAGGTGCAGCGTTTTACTCCACATTTGCGCTTTACTCTTTGTTCCGCTCGACCTATTTGTGTGAACAGGTGTTCAGCGTCATGAACATCAACAAAGCCAGCCACAGATCCAAGTTAACTGACCAACACCTCAGATCCATCCTGAGAATCGCCACAACAAAACTAAATCCAGACTTAGATGCGCTGGCTAAAAAGGGAGACCAACAACACTGTTCCCACTGAAATTAAAAATAAGTTTCTTCGTTGTGTTATGTAAAAAATGCATTTGAAAATATTTTTTTCAATAAGCCTTACATGTTACATGTCATTTCTGTTAAGTGATGGACATGAGTAGTGTGCAGGTGCACGTACTTTCTCAAAATAAAAAATGCGCTCCAGATCAAATAACGCGCTCCGCATACTGGCGCGCTGTCACTGTTCTGTCCTTGTGCTGGTTGTTCTTGAGTTTTGGCACAGGGGACAATTGAATAAGAAGGAGCAGGACAAGTAGACCTGCATCTCCTATCGTTTTTGAAATAAAGACAGGCAGGAGGAGAGTGATGATGATAATATTTTGAAGGATAACAGAATTTTCAGTGCTTTAAAATAATAACTGTTACTATTTAAAAAAGCTGCATTTTATTCATTTAATTTTCAGTGTTTTAAAAGTCATTTCAATAAATAGCTAAATACCATGGGACTTCAAAGACAGATATTTTGTTGTAATGCATTTGTTCATTTTCAATTGAAATTAAAGCACATGTTTTCTACATATCCCATGATATTTTATTTTCTCTTATGAGGTGTATTACCAAAACACTCCGTCCATCTGCTCCTGGTCCGGCCCCCCTGTCAAATTTTAGAACCCTTTGTGGCCTACAAGTCAAAAATTTTGCCCACCCCTGCCCTAGACTCACCCACTGTAGGAAACATCCTCTCCATATCCAGGGTATCTAGGCCATTTGATATTCAGTAGGTTTCAATGAGATCAACCCTCTCATCTAAATTCCAGCAAATACAGGCTCAGAGCCATCAAAAGCTCCTCATTTCAGAATCAGGTTTATTATCATTGGCATGCTACGTGAAATCTGTTAACTTAGCAGCAGCAGTTCAATGCAATACATAATCTAGCTGAGACAGAAAAAATAGTAATAATAAATAAAATATAACATAATAATAAACAAGTAAATCAATTATATATATTGAATAGAGTTTTTTTAAATATGCAAAAACAGAAATACTGTATATTAAAAAAGTGAGTGTCCAAAGCTTCAAAGCCAATTCAGGAATTGGATGTCAGAAGGGAAGAAGCTGTTCCTGAATTGCTGAGTGTGTGCCTTCTGGCTTCTATCCCTCCTACCTGATGGTAACAGTGAGAAAAGGGCATGCCCTGGGTGCTGGAGGTCCTTAATAAAGGATGTTGCCTTTCTCAGACACCGCTCCCTGAAGATGTCCTGGGTACTTTGTAGGCTGGTGCCCAAGATGGAGCTGACTAGACTTATAACCTTCTGCAGCTTCTTTCGGTCCTGTGTAGTAGCCCCTCCATACCAGACAGTGATGCAGCCTGTCAGAATGCTATCCGTGGTACAACTATAGAAGTTCCTGAGTGTATTTGTTGACATGCCAAATCGCTTCAAACTCCTAATGAAGTATAGCCACCGTCTTGCCTCCTTTATGACTACGTCATTGTGGGAGGACCAGGTTAGATCCTCAGAGATCTTGACACCCAGGAACTTGAAACTGCTCACTCTCTCCACTTCTGATCCCTCTATAAGGATTGGTATGTGTTCCGTCGTATGATAACACTTCCTTTCATGCATTACAATACTGTGGAGGTGCTGTTACCACAGGGCTCTTTTTATGTGTTTTACAAATGAGATAGTCTTACAGACATCTGTGAGAACAGAACCCATCTGTTACACAGAACCTGTACTCTGGTCCCAGTACTGACCCTTAAACCCACAACCACATACTCAAGTAATACCAGCCCAGCTGGGAACTGTACAATCAGATTCAGGAACAGGTATTACACCTTTAACCATCAGGCCCCCAAACCAGCAAGGACAACTCTATTCACCTCAATTCTGAACAGGCTTTACAAACCACAGACTCACTTTCAAAGACTTTTTACAACTCATGTTCTCAGTTTTTTTTTTATTTGCACGATTTGCCTTTTGCACATTGGTTGTTGGACAGTCTTTATATATATATATTTTAAAAAATTCTATTGCATTTCTTTATTTTCCTGTAAATGCCTCCAAGAAGATGAATTTCAAAGTAGTATAGTGGTTCCAGTTAATTGGGAAACATTGGGACCAGAACATTTTGGCTCAAATAAGAGGCTACCTGCTTTATGAAAATGATTAAAAAGGTACCAAAAGTTGAACTAATTCTAAATGAGTCAGGAATTATGTATTTAAATGAAATACAGAACAAATTAGAACACCATCAATACTACTAGAGTAATATAAAACTGTATATTATTTGCTAATAGTTATTGGAGGAATTCATCCAGTGTATGCTGTCATTTACAGTCAATCACGAGAACAAAATCAGCACAAAATTTACATCTCCAAATCTTCATTTCCTTTGTAATATTCAAGATAATTGTCAAAACCTTCAAATTCTTCATTGTTTCCAAATTGTTGAAGGAGTGAAATCATTTCATTTTCACTTTTGTCTGTTTCTCCAAGCTTAAATGTTCGAAACCACAGTGAGCAAAACGGTTCTGAATTGTCTCACTGCTTATTTCACACCAACTATCAGTGACAAATGTCACTCGTTTTTGAATACAAACACAAGCAGCTGACACTATTTTAAAATTGTTCGCTCTAAGCATGTCGTGTCTAATGGCCACACAAGTGCACGCAAACTGATGCTCAATAGAAATTGACCAGAAACAGTCTCCTGTCCCACTTAAGCAGCATAACGTCTCAAATAAATGAAGGTAGTCCCAGCTATTTTCTCAATTAGTTTTTGTTCTTCAAGAGTTGCTCCAAATAAGTGTCTGCCCTGATTAACTGACGGCTGAATTACCCGGAATCCACTGTACACAGTAACGCATTCAGCTTTCACAACACATTTTAATTTGACTTTGACAGTAATGAGATGAAGTTGAAAGGTGTACCAGTTTGCTAATGTCCTTTCGGAAAGGTGGATCTTATGACCAACAGACCGCTATCAGTAAGGATTGTATACGAAGGACCCAAAGCATTGTTGAGGATCCCTACCACCCATCCCACAATCTCTTAGACCCACTATCATCAGGAAGGAGGGACAGGAGCATCAGGACTAGAACTGCCGGAATGCGTAACAGCTTCTTCCCTCAGGCTGTGAGAGTGATGAATACCCTGCTACTACCAAACCTCGTCACTAGGACAGTGCGCTGTTTACTGTTTACCTGTGCTGTGCACTTTACAACCATATTGAATTATATTTTATTAACTTATTTGAGGCAATATTTTGTTTTACCATATATGCTGTGTGAGATATATGTATCATGGGTGCACTGTGGTCCATAAGAATGTGGTTTTGCTTGGTTGCATATATTTAAAGTCAGATGACAATAAAGTTGAACTTGATGGCAGCAAGCTCCACAAGATTATAGTAAACACTGATGCTCCACAAGGTACTGCCCTCAGCTTCCTAAACTACTCCCTGTACACTCACAACTGCATGGCCAGACCTGCTCCAACTCGTACTGCAAGTTTGCCGATAATACCACTATCGGGGCTGCTCCTCAATAACGACGAGTCAAGAGTACGGGAAAGAGACCGACAGGCTGAGTTCCTCCAGCATTTTGTGTGTGTTGAAGGAGACCGAGAGCTTAGTGACATGGTGTCATGATAACAACCTTTCCCTCAATGCCAACGAAACAATTGGCAATTGACTTCAGAAAGGAGTAGGGTGGGGGGATGGTTTGTGGAGGCAGGTGATTCTGGCAGCAGGTGATTCTGCAGCAATGGTGTTGCGATTGAGAACGCTGAGAGCTTCAAGTTCCTTGGTGTGAACGCCGCCAACAGCCTGAACTGGTCCAACCACATTGGTCCAACTGAGAAAACCCATCAGCACCTCTACTTCCTCAAGAGGCTAAAGATCGTCAGCTTGTCCTCCTTGATTTTTACCTCAATTTTAATCAATGAATCATATCAAGCATTCTGTCTGGATGCATTATGGCCTGGTACGGCAACTGCTCTGTACGCGACCACAAGAAACTGCAGAGAGTTGTGGACACAGCTTAGCACATCACATCACAGGGACAAGCCTCTCCTCCGTGGGCTCTGTCTCCACCTCTTGCTGCCTCGGTAAGCCAGCCAGCATAATCAAAGACCCCGCCCACCCCAGACATTCTCTCGTCTCCCCCCTTCCATCAGGCAGAAGATACAAAAGCCTGAAAGCACGTACCAGCTTCTACCCTGCTGTTATCAGACTGTTGACTCTTCTACAATAGCACTAGGAAATCTGCAGATGCTGGAAATCCAAAGGGTCTCGGCCTGAAATGTTGGCTACTCTTTTCTCACGGATGCTGCCTGACCTGCTGAGTTCTTCCAGCGTTGTGTATGTATTCTTTGAGCCACAGCATCTGCAGTTGTATTTTTGTGTTGTAACACACACAAAATGCTGGAGGAACCCAGCAGGCCAGGCAGCATCCATGGAAAAGAGTAAACTATCAACATTTTGGGCCGAGACCCATCCGCAGGACTTAAAGATGTATTTTACAAGTGAAAATAATAAACCAATTCCAATTTACAGTCATTTCAAGTCTGGCCTTTACGTTACCCCGGCAATACAGTCCAGCACAGCCCTTAACTACCTTCTGAAATGACCCAGCTTGGTGCTCACTAACCAGAACCAGAAGAGAAGGTCAATAAATTGCCAGTGACACCCACATCCTGTGGAAAAATATGAAAGATCTTAATTTGCTATTAATTTGTTTTCCGAGGGTCAGAGAGACCACACGAGTCAGGTGACCTTGCTAATTTGCATTTCTGGAACGGATGAAAGAGGTGCAGGACCAGCACCGACTAGCTCACTTTCCACCTGACAATGCTTTCCCTTGTTACAATCCAGGGTTCCAAACAAAGGCCAGGTATCAAGTTTATTCACCATATACATTTATATGTACAGTATCAGGAATTTGCTGTGGTGTGTTGGTCAGAGTGCAATATGCAACAAAAAAACAGCAACATTCAACAATTATAAACTATATAAAAGTTAGAAGTTAAAGTACAGACATGGAACAAACACAAGTATTATAAAAAAGTGGTTTAACGTGCTCACAGTGCAGTAATGGGGCAATAGACAGAGTTGGGTGGGGATGCCAACTAGAGTGGTTGATCTGATTAACTGCCTGCGCGAGAAAAAGCTTTCAAGATGGTGTCAAGATTGTGTTTTAATAGCCCTGTAAGGCTTTCCAGAAGGGAGTTTTTTTGGAAAAGTCAACTTGCAGCGCGGGTAGTGTCTGCAAGGACTTCCTGCCTACTTCTTCGTCCAGGACACAATCAAGTCCAGCAATGGTGGTAGATGGCAGCCAACGACCTTTCCTACTCACCCGATAGCTCACTACAGGTTTTGTGTGTTGTGAAAGGACAGTAATGGCTGATGTGAGGATGTGAAGTTGTACATCAAATCCTACTAATGAAACTACTAATTCCCTTTCCAATTCACTGAATTAGAGAATCTGCTGAAAGTTCTCTCCCAAAAAAGTTCTTTCCTATCACACAATTTAGTGTACAAAACCATAAGGGGTATAGATAGGTTGAATGCAAGTAGGCTTTTTCCATTGAGGCTGAGCGAGATGAGAACTACATGCTGTGGGTTTCAGAATCAGATTTATGATCACTGGCATACAGTAGCCAGCTGCAGTGCTGCAAGAGCTCGCTGGTAATTGGAGAAGGCGATTCGGCCATCGGGCACCCGTGCTTGGTTGGGGATGGCCTCTCCCGTTGGTGCTGCCCCCCAGTGCTGGATCAGTGGACTTACAGGCTGGAAGGCTGGGAACCATCAACTTGTGGGTCTTGTCTCTCAGAGTCTTGGACTAAAGGAGTGTTTTCTTTTGTAACTATGTTTTCCTTTTTCTCTCTTGATACTCTGAATGTCCTAATTTTGTATTTTACTTAAATAGATATTTTAAAAAACTACTTAATGAGTAACAAATTACCTTTTTAAACTATTTCCATGAAACTTTGGCTAATTTGGGTAGCTGCTTAATTGGAGCAGCCACTTAATTGGGCCAAAATGGACTGGTCACAATCAACTGCAATTTGAAATTAAAGCAGTGCTAAAAAAGAGCAAAAATGGTGAGGAAATGTTAATTGCTTGTTGTCCATTCAGAAATCTGATGGCAGAGGGGAAGAAACTGTTCCTAAAACCAGTACCTCCTTCCAGTGAGGAGAGAGCACAGCCTGAGTGATGGGGGTCCTTGATGATGGATAAAAGGTCTCGGCCCGAAACGTCAATGCTTTATTCATTTCCATAGATATTTCCTGCCCTTGCTGAGTTCCTTCAGCGTACTGTGTGTGTTACTCTGGATTTCCAGCATCTGCATAATCTCTTGTGTTAATAAGGGTAGGAAATTATTAAACAAGATCTTATGGAAGCATGCAAAATTATGAGAGCTATAGATGGGGTGAATGCGTATAGGTTTTTGCCCCCTTCAGATTGAATCACATAGAAGTAGGGTTCATGGGTTTAGGGTGAAAGGTGAAACATTTAATGGGGATTTTAGGGGTGGCCTCTTCACTCAGAGCATGAAGCTGCCAATGGGGGTGGTAGATGTGGGTTCATTTGTAACACTTAAGAGAAATTTGTCTCGGTACATGGACAAGAAGGAAATGGAGGGCTATGGTTCGGGGCAGGTAGATCTGACTAGGCAGAAGACCAGGTTGGCATGACTAGATGGGCCGAAGGGCCCTTTCCTGTGCTATAGTGCTCTACGACTGTTTGGCCCTGTCCTTTAGGTGTTCACCTCAACCACAGATTCGACTGAAAAACCAACACCAAGGCTGTTTACAAGAAGGGGATGAGCAGACTCTATTTTCTAAGGAAGCTGAGATGCTTTAACATGTGCAGCAGGACATTGGTGATCTTTTACCAGTTGCAAATTCAGTCTTTTTTGCCGCTTCAGGTTGGGGGGAGCAGCATTGGTGCTGGTGATGCAAAAAGACAAAAACTCATCAAAAAGGCTGGATCCGTCCTTGGCTACAGCCCGGATTCTTCTGAGTTAGTGGTGGAGAGGAGATCACTAAACAAACTGTTATCCATTATGGACAATCTGCACATTCTCTCTATGACCTACTGAGTAAGCACTGGATCACCCTTTCAAACAGACTCATTCAGCTCCACTGTCACAAAGATCGTTACAGGAAATCTTTCCTACCAAATGCAATAAACATATACAACAGTTCATCTCTGTGTGACAGGAGAACACACATCATTGTACAGTATCTCTATTACTTTGTATGTTATTGCAAATTGTGTATATTATTATTCTGTACTTTATTATTCATTAAGTCTGCACACTGCTAAGTGTGTTCTTAAATGTTGCTGTTGTAATGAAAGAATTTCTTGCTCAAGATCAATAAGCACTTATAATTATTATTTAGACACGGAGAATTACACGAAATTGACAGGAAACAGTGGGTATGATCTACATCAGCTTCCTGTGGGATCTCTTGCGGCAATAACTGTTGTAAAAGGGGTAATGTAAGCCTGTCTCTTGCACTGTGGGCACTTCAAACCTGGCTCTGACAGCCAAGGCACCTGTTCCTTTGTAGAGGTTGGCAGGGGTGGCTGGTCATAGATCAATGGGTCAATGCAGGATGTAACCATTCACAAAAATATTAAAATGCCACCTAAATAAACTGTAGAATTTACAGTACAGGAGGTGAAGATTAGCTTTGTTTGTACATTGAAACATACGGTGAAATGTGCCATTTGCATCAAAGTCTGAGGATGGGAGCAACCCCTGAGTGTCACTATGCTTCTGGCACCAGCGCTGCATGCCCAAACTCGCTAATATTAACCCCCGAAGGAAGCTTGAGCATTCAGGGTAAATCCATATGGTCACAGGGAGAACATACAAACTCCTCACAGGCAACGACAGGAATTGATCTCCAAAAGCTGATTGACGATGCTTGTAAAGCTTTGCGCTAACCGCTATGTTACTGTGTGGCCTGGAAGACTGACCACATCTATGCCAGCCAAACATGAACCTGTTTGCAGACGACTCTCACATTAATGTCGGCTGCGTTACAGAAATTCACCTCTATACAGTCCACATGTCACTACCCCAAGACATTTGACCTCAATCTACCTCATTATGATCTTGCACCTTATTGTCTACCGGCGCTGCACTTTCTCTGTAGCTGTTACACTTTATTCTGCATTGTTATTCTTTCACCTTGTTCTACCTCAGTGCACAGTTGTAATGATCTGATCAGTATGAAAGTGTGCAAGGAAAATTCCTTCTCATTCTGTTTTAGATTCAAGATTGTTTAATGGCTTTTCTAGTGCACAAGTGTCAGGAGAATGAATAATTGTTACTCAGGATCTGATGCAACACAAAAACCCCCCACAAAAGACAAAGAATACAATAATAATAGAAAACTATATATATATATGTATGTGTGTGTGTGTGTGTGTGTGTGTGTACACACACACACACTGATTGTATATCCGTAAAGTGACACTAGGCTGTACATAATGTTACACAAGGTGACTGACAGGTGGAATTAGTGGGTGGAAGTGTTGATCAGCCTGACTGCTTGCAGAAAGAAGCTGTTTTTGAGTCTGGTGGTCCTGGTGTGGACGCTACGCAGCCTCCTTCCTGATGGGAGTGGGACAAACAGCCCATGGACAGGGTGTGTGGGACCTTTCGTGATGTCACTGTCCCTTTTCCAGCACCTTTCTGTATCTATGTCCTTGATGGTGGGTGGGCTAGTGCCAGTGATGCATTACCTGCTGTAGAACGCTCCTGGCCACTGGAGTGCAGTTTCCGTACCATGCAGTAATGCAACTTATCAGGATGCGCTGTACTGCGCATCTGCAGAATGACTTTCGTATGGATATACATAGTCCAGCTCTCTCCAGCCTCCAATAAAAGTAGAGGCATTGGTAAGCTTTCTTGATTGTGCAGGACATGCTCTGGGACCACGAGGGGTTGTGTGTGATGAGCATTCCCAGGAATTTGAAACTGCTCACAATTTCCACTGCTGTTCCACTGATAAAGACAGGTGTGAATGGTAGGAGTTCCCCTGAAGTCAATAACCATCTACTTTGTCTTACTGACATTGAGAAAGAGGTTATTTGCCTGGCACCAGGCCTTGAGCTCTTCTACCTCCAGTTTGTAGGCCCTCCTTGTTGGTGATGAGCCCCAACCGGCTTTCAAGTTCTAGTTTAATTGTCATTCAACATATGCAGGAATATAGCCAAACAAAACAGCATTCCTCTGGGGCCAAGGTACAGAAGACAGTACCAACAGTCACACACAGCACATACAACTATGAGAGCCTAAAAACATAGTTAGAAAAAAAATATATAAATGTAAAAGACTTTGAGCTTGTCGATTAATGGTGCAAGGATGTTGCCCGGGAGCCACACTGCTGCAAGAACAAGCCTGCAGCGGTTCCTCGTCTCGTGCAAATGCAGTGAGGATGAAGGCAGCTTGTCTTCCACTGAGCGAACAACAGAGGGCAGCACTGACAGGAGAGGCTAGCCCTCAACCCTAAACGGAATCCAGCGGCACACAACCATCTCCGGCACTTCCTTCCTCGGCGGCCGCAACAGGCAACTTCGAGGCGTGAGTGGCTCCACTGCGTAACAACCAATGCAATGCCATTTCCCCGCTGTCAAGCCAATGAACCAGTGAATCGCAGTATTCTACGTGACCAATTTCCAGGAGGGGCTTGTGATTACAACATCAAAGGCAATTATTTCCACCGTTTGTTGGATTGCGTACCAACTTCTCGCACCGTTTCTGACACCTTCTTCCTTGGGTGACTGAAGCAGGCTGAAACATTGTTCACAAGTCCAACTCTGCCGCTATCCAGCAACTCATAAGTGGGGTAGACCTGTCGAACTTGGTGTTCTTAATATCCAGCAGTGCCTTGTGATCATAAAAAGGACATAAAAGACAAATTGCACCTTTGTTTGGGCCCTGAGAGGCCGCTGCATCTGAGTGTGTCGCCATCTTGGAAAGTACTTGCATTTGTAGGCTGTGCCCTCTGGCCCTAATATCTCCCATCATTGGCAAGATCCTCTGCTTGTCCACTCTGCCTAGGCTTTCAATAGTCGGTAGGCTTCAAAGATATTCCCCCCTCGTTCTCCTCATCTCTTAACTACTCAACTCCAGTGAGTATAGGCCCAGTGCCATCAAGTGTTTCTTATACGTTAACCTCTTTGTTCCCGGGATCATTCTCATGAACTTTCTCTGGACCCTCCTCAGTTCCAGCGCTACCTTTCTCAGATATGGGGCCCGAAGGAGAAGTGAATCTGGTCCACCCACACCGAACAGGCACGTTCAATGACAGGTGGTGTCCACTAGAGCAGAACAAACATTCTGATTAAAATGGAAGAGTACTTGGCTCACAAGTAACGACACCACTGTGGAACAGGCTCAAGATTGTTTAACGTCCTTTCCAGTACACAAATGTAAAGTAGAAGAAAATAATTGTTCCTCTGGAACCAATGCAGCATATAAAAACACACAGATAATAATCACAATAATTAAAAATATAAATATGTAAGATGGCTTATACACATAGATTGATTGTACATCCAAAAAGTGTTGCCAGGCACAGTGGTGTCTGTACACAATATTACTGATGGGAAATGATAGTTTCTGTGGAGGGGTGGTTTAATGGGTGGAGGTGTTGATCAGCCTTACAGCTTGGAGAAATGAACTGTTTTTGAGCCTGACATGGATGATACGTAGCCTCCATCCTGACCTTCGTGATCTTGCTGGCCTTTTCCCAGCACCTTGTGAACGAGCTTTCAGTTCACAAACTTGACAGCTTGCCCATTTGACTGAGGTCTCGTGGACAGAGATTTCATCCCTCAGACCTTCCCTCTCCTGGCATTGGAGAGAGACTAGAGGAGGTTCACGAGAATGATTCTGGGAATGCAAGTGTTAATGTATGAGGAGTGTTTGATGGCTTTGGGCCTGTACCCAATGGAATTTAGAAAAGTGAGGTGGTAGTGGTAGTGGTGGTGGTGGAGGGGGGGGGATTTCATTGAAAGTTGTTGAATATTGAAAGGCCTAGAGGGTGGTGAAATGCCATGGACAGCTGTGGAGGTCAAGTCATTGGAAATATCTAAAGAGGAGATTGATAGGTTCTTGAGTAGAAAGGGCATCAGAGGTGATGGGGAGAAGGCAGGAGAATGGGGTTGAGAGAGAAAATAAATCGGCCATGATGGAATGGCAAAGGAGACTTGACGGGCCAAATGGCCTAATTCTGCTCCTGCCTTGTGGTGTTCCACCTGCTAATCTTCTGCAACTGAACAAGATAACTAGTCAGCAAGATCCCTACCATGAAACTTCCTCCCTCACTACTCCTTTCCTCTTAAGTCAAAACCCTTCCCTTTGGCCAAAGCTTTTGGTCTTCTCACTCAATACTTCCTCTATTCTTCTGGGAAATGCTTGCGAAGATTGTTTTGTTAGATCTATTACACAGATGCTGAAGATGGTGAAAGTTGAGAATTGCAGGAGCCCAACAACATTCCTCCTCAAGCCAAGGGTCGGGGGTCCAGTACGTGTGTTGCTCTGAAAGCTGCGGACACCTCCCTCGCTCTCTCTCTCTCTGTGGTCAGAGGATTCCAAAGACATGCACAACACAAAAGGAATTAATTTCAGTACTGATAAATTACTACCTCAGTGGTAGTTAAAACACCTCGGTGGTGTAGCTGTAACGCTTTATAGCGCCAGTGATGGTGGTTCGATTCCCGCTGCTGTCTGTAAGGAGTTTGTACGTTCTCCCATTGACTGTGATGGATTCCTCTAGCTGTCTCCCACATTCCAAAGATACATGGGTTAGTGAGTTGTGGACACGCTACATTGGCGTTGGAAGCTTGGTGACGCCAGCACAATTCTCGAACTGAGATGGCCGTTGAAGCAAACGATGCACTTCTTGGTATGTTTTGATGTTTCAATGTACATGTGACAAATAAAGTTAATCTTTCTTTCTATAGATCTGCTCAAATCTTTCTACTTCTCAACACTTTACTTAATGGCATTACAAGCTGTGTTGATGCCTTTAGCTCGTGCCTTTTCTACTGCTGGGCAGTGCTATTTAAAGTGAGTTTTTAGGCATAACCTCCAGTCTTAAATAGTTGGATTGCTAACTTTGCTTCCCGTGATGTGATACGAGCTCAACTATTTTAAGCAAGGGCACAGGGAATTGAAGATATTTTAATAGATTGTCTGGAGCCAGCCCTGAAATAAGAGCAATAAACTTTTATTTAGCTCAAGTGCTGCAGACAGCAGGCTCTTAGATTGGGGTGTATTAATCCCAGAACAGAGGCTTCAGTGCTAGCTGAAGAATGGTTTCATAGAGTGGTGCAGAGAGAAGTCAAGAATGTTCAAAGTAATCTTGCTATCAAAGTATGAATATGTCACCATATATTACCTGGAGAATCATCTTCTTGTGGACATTCACAGTGGAACGAAGAAACACAATAGAATCAATGAAAACCTACAGACGGGGACTGAGAAATAGCCAATGTGCAAAAGAAGACAAACTGTGTGAATACAAAGATGTATAAATAAATAATATTGAGAACATGAGTTGTAAAATCCTTGAAAGTGAGTCCATTGGTTGTGGAGTCAGTTGAGTGTTGGGGTGAGTGAAGTTATTCACACTGGTTCAGGAGCCTGACAGTTGAGGGGCAATAACTGCTCCTAAACCTGGTGGTGCAGATCTTAAGGCTCCTGTATTTGATGACAGCAGTGAGAAGAGAACACAGCCTGGATGGTGAAAGTCCTCGATAATGGATGGTGCTTTCTTGTGGCAGCACTCCTTATACAAGTATGTACAAATCACCAAAGAAAATAAATAACAATAATAATAAATAATATAGAGAACATGGATTGCAGAGTCCTTGAAAGTGAGTCCATTGGCTGAGGAGTCAGTTCAGTGACAAGGTGAGTGAAGTTTATCCACTTTGGTTCAAGAGCCTGATGGTTGTAGATTAGTAACTGTTCCTGATGCAGGGCAGGGATCAATTGTCTTTATTCAGCAGTGCCATCTGCACGTCACTTTCATTCCCACAAGATCTTTGCAAGGTCCTTTGCACTCGTCACTGGCTCTCATCAGAAATGATTTGGACATTTAGAAACTCCTGGGGAGGAGCTAGTGAAGGTTTACGAGAATGGTTCTTGGAATGAAAGTGTGTTTGATGGCTCTGGACATTGGAAGACTGAGGGGTGGGGGATCTCATTAAAACCCATCAAACATTGAAAGGCCTGGATAGAGTGGACGAGGAGTGGATATTTCCAATTGTGGGAGAGTCTAGGACCAGAGGGCAAGTCGAAGCAAGTTTATCATCTTTTAACTACATACATGTATATAACATTTATAACCATATAATGTACATAGAAATGAGACAACATTTCTTCGAACCAGGGCACACTAGTACACATAATACACATATGAAGACACTGCCTCATTATAGAAGGATGTCCCCTTAGAACAGAGGAGTTTCTTTAGTGAGAGGGTGGTGAATCTGTGAAATTCATCGCAATGGATGGCTGTGGAGGCCAAGTCATTGGGTATATTTAAAGGAGAGTTGAAGTTCTTGATTAGTAAGGGTGTCAAAGGTTATGGGGAGAAGGCAGGAGAATGGGCTTGAGAGGGATCATAAATCAGCCATGGTGGAATGGTGGAGCAGACTCGATGGGCCAAATGGTCTGATTCGGCTCCTATGGTCTTATGGATGGAGATGACTAGCTGTAAAAAAGGTGCTTTGTCTCAGTGGGTGAAGGGAAAATTAAAAGATTTGAAGGAATAAAATATTAAACAGTTTGGGTTATAAAAGGTTGTCATAATCTGGAGACTTCTAGTATATGCATTTTCTCCCACATACGACAAGGAATAATTACAGAAGTAAGTTTAAATGGGGAATTGCAAAATAGTGTGCAAGAGGCATGGTCACAAAACAGCCATGACTAGGAACTAAAAGGTACCAGGTTTGGTTCCACATTGGGCAGTGGGAGCAAACTGAATAATATTAGTACCCAAGGAGGAAATAACTTCAATCATGAGAAGAAATATTTTCTTTTAATATAAAGAGAATTATGGTGATAATTATGAAAATTAGAAGGGATTAAAAACATCAGGATGAACTGGCCATCAACCTCCTGATGGTAGCTATGAAGCAACAGACCGTACAATTTCAGAGAATGATGCAGCAAAGATAAGAACAGAAGACATAGGAACAGAATTAGGCCATTCAGCCCATCCATTCCACCATGGCTGCTTTATTATCCTTCCCAACCCCATTTTTTAGCCTTCATCCCATAATCTTTGAAGCCCTTACTAATCAATAACCTATCAACCTCTGCTTTTTACATACCCAATGACTTGGCTCTACATCTGCCTGTGGCAATGAATTCCAAAGATTCACCGCCCCCAGCTAAAGAAATTCCTCCTCATCTGTTCTAAAGGTACGTCCTTGTATTCTGAGACTGTGCCCTCTGGTTCTAGACTCCTCCACTATAGGAAACAACCTCTCCATGTCCACTCTTTCTGGGCCTTTCAATTTCCAATAAATTCCAGTGAGATCCCCCCTCATTCTTCAAAGTGCAGCAAGCCATCAAATGCTCCTCATACCTTAACCTTTGGTAAGAAGTTTCTGCACAGCCACCACTCTCTATGTAAAAAGAAACTTACCTCTGACATCGCCCTATACCTCAAATCACCTTAAAGTTATGCCCCGTGTAAACCATTTCTGCCCTGGGGGGACGTCTCTGGCTATCCACTAATCTATGGCTCTCATCTTCTTATACTCTCATCCTCCTCATCTCCAAAGAGAAAAGTCATGACTCGCTCAATCTTTCCTCATAAGACACACTTTCTAATCCAGGCGGCATCCCGGTAAATTTCATTCTCAGGATTATTCCTGTGAATCTCCTCTGGACTCTTCCCTAATATCAACACATCCTTTCCCAAAAACTGCTCGAAATACTCCAAGATAGTCTCATTTTAATCTTTACTGGGATAAGTGAGCTGTTATTTCAGCAAGGTACACACTGTTTCAGAGTATGCTTGAGATCGTTTGTTGCAGGATCTTACCTGGTACCAATAAGAGGGAACATTATATTAATATCATGAACCTTGCACTTAAAAGCCAAAGAGAGGTCATATAATCGACCAAAAATTAGTGGGTGTTTAGAGGATTGGGAAGCTTTTAAAAACCAGCAGAAGGCAACTAAAAATATCATTAAGAAACTAGAGATGGAATACAAAAGTAAGTAATCCAGTAATATTAAAGAAGATACCAAAAATTTCTTCAGATAAATAAAGTGAAAAAGAGAAGTGAGAGTGGATGTCAGACCGTTGGAAAATGATGTTGGAGAGGAAGTAATGGGGAACAAGGTAACGTCTGACAAACTGAATAAGTATTTTGCATCAGTCTTCACTGTGGAGGACACTGGCAGGATGGTGGAAGTTCGAGGTATCAGGGGTCATGAAGTGTGTGAAGTTACCATTACTAGAGAGAGGTTCTTAGGAAACTGAAAGGTCTGAAGGTAGACAAGTCACCTGAACCAGCTGGTGTGCATGCCAGAGTTCTGAAGGAGGTGGCTGAAAAGATCGTGGAGCCATGAGTAATGATCTTTTGAGAATCACTAGATACTGGAATGGTTCCTGAAGACAAGAAAATTGCAAATGTCACTCCACTCTTCAAAGGGAGGGAGGCAGAAGAAAGGAAGTTACAGGCCAGTTAGCCCGACCTCAGTAGTTGGGAAGATGTTGGAGTTGACAATTAAGGATGAGGTTTCAGGGTTCTTGAAGGCACATGATAAATTGGGCTGTAGTCAGCATGGTTGCTTCAAGGGAAAATCTTGCCTGACTAATCTGTTGGAACACTTTGAAGAAATAACAAGCAGGATAGACAAAGGAGAATTGATTGATGTTGTGTACTTGGATTTTCAGAAGGCCTTTGACAAGGCGCCCCACATGAGGCTGCTTAATAAGCTACAAGATCATGGTATTACAGGAAAGATTCTAGCATGGATAAAGCAGTGGCTGATTGGCAGGAGGTAAAGAGTGGGAATAAAGGGAGTCTTCTCTGGTTGGCTGTTGGTGACTAGTGGTGTTCCACAGGGGTCTGTGTTGGAACAGATTCTTTATACATTTTATGTTGATGATCTAGATGATGGAATTAATGACTTTGTAGCAAACTTTGCAGATGATATGAAGATAGGTTGACTGGTAGTTTTGAGGAAGTAGAGAGGCTACAGAAGGACAGACAGATTAGGAGAATGGGCAAAGAAATGGCAGATGGAATACCGTGTTGGGAAGTGTACGGTCATGTACTTTGGTAGAAGAAATGAAAGGGTTGATTATTTTCTAAATGGAGAGAAAATACAAAAAAAAACTGAGGTGCAAAGGGACTTCAGAGTCCTTGTGCAAGATTCCCAAAAGGTAAATTTGCAGGTCGAGTCTGTAGTGAGGAAGGCAATGTTAGCATTCATTTCAAAAGCACTAGAATATGAAAACAACGGTTTAATGTTGAGACTTTATAAAGCACTAGTGAGGCCTCACTTGGAGCACTGAGTAGTTTTGGGCCCCTTAGAAAGGAGGTGCCGATACTGGAGAGGGTTCAAAAGAGGTTCACGAAAATGACTCCAGGATTGAATGGCTTGTCATATGAAAAGCTTCTGGTGGCCACGGGATTGTATTCACCAGAAATCAGACGAATTACCTCACTGAAACCTATTGAATGGTGAAAGGCCTTGGCAGAGTGGATGTAGAGAGGCTGTATCCTCTGGTGGGGGAGCCTAAGACCAGAGGACACAGCCTCAGAATAGAGGGGCGTCCTTTTAGAACGGAGCTGAGGAGGAATTTCTTTAGCCAGAGTGGTGAATCTGCGGAATGCTTTGCCACAGGCAGCTGTGGAGGCCAAGTCTATGTATATTTAAGGCAGAAGTTGATAGATTCTTGATTGGTCAGAGCATGAAGGGATATGGGAAGAAAGCAGGAGACTGGGGCTGAGGGGAAATTTGGATCAATCATGATGGCACAGTGGAGTAAACTCGATGCAACAAGTGGCCTAATTCTACTCCCATATCTTATGGTCAGAGTACAGACCCTTCAGTACAGAATGTTTTAATTTCCTCCAAGATCAATCTAACCATTTCTCCCACATCGCCCGCCATCTTTTTCTTTAATCCATGTACCCATCTAGGAATTTCTTAAATGTTTCTTCGATCATCCTTGACAGCAAGATTCTTTGCACCCACCACACTCTGTGTTAAGAAAACTTACCTCTGACATTGCCCCTATACTTCCCTGAAATTACTCTAAAACAGAGAAACTTTGAAAACGAGCTTGCATGCACCACTTGTGTTGGCAGCTCATTCCACACTCTCACAATGCTCTGAGCGAAGAAGTTTCTCCTCATATTCCACTTCAACTTTTCACCCTTAAATCATCACCTCCAGTTGCAGTGCCATCCAACCTCAATGGAAATTCCCCTATAATTTTGTAAACCTCCATCAAATCTAACAGGAAATCAAATTTAAGAAGAATCTGAGGGGCAATTTCATATGGTGTTTTGGCGGGGAGTGGAACGGGTTGCCAGCAGAAATGCTGGAAGATGGGTCAATTGCAACATTTAAGAGAAACTTGTACAGGTAAATGAGTGAGAGAGGTACGGTGGGTGGTGGTCCTGGTGCAGGTAGATGGGACCAGTCTGGCATGAACTAGATGGGCCGAAGGGAATGTTTCTGCACTGTAGTGTTCTCTGACTGACAAGATCAGTGGCAGCTGTTCAAAGAACAACTTAATGCTTTACAGAATCAACTGGTACCACTGGTCAGAAAAAAAAAAGCCCAAAACTCCTGTCACTCAAGGTCAACAAAAAAAATTAAAATGCAAAACAAAACGCAAGAAGAATTTTGCGACTAGCAGAAATAAAAGCAAAAGAAAGGCAGATGGCAAGAACCAACAAAAAAAAAAGGGAACTTGAATAGGGTCATGACGTGAACACATGTATTTCATAGTAATGTCAAGGCTTTCCAAGGAACCACTTACTGCCCCACTGGTGACACTTCCTGTGAAGTGGGGGGGGGGGGCAACTTAGGTGAAGGAGGAATTTCCAAATTTTAGCTCAGAGGTTCAATGTTAATCTATTTAAACGTTCTGGCCTGGACACCAGTGAGGGAACTTGAAATTCTGGCAATCCCCAATTAATTACAGCCAGTCCCAGCACAGGGAACGTTCATTTTGAAATTTTTAATATTATTTCACTGCATTTGAAATACTTAAGTGTATTTCCTTTTTTAAAACTTTAAACATTTAAAAGTTTTTAAAAAAAATGCTTTAATAATTCCTGGTATCTGAGGCACTGAAAGCAATATATATGTTTGGATAATGGGGACACGAGAGATTCCAGACATAGGAATCTGGAGGTATAAACAAGGTGGACTATTGAAGGGGAACCCAAGGGTGAACTGAGGAATGGTGTGAGCGTAGATTGAGTGGTGGATGTGGGCTCATTTGCAAATTTTAAGAGAAGGTTGGATAAGTACATCGGTGGGAGAGGTATAGTTGGATATGGTCTGGGTGCAGGTCGATGGGTCAAGCAGAATAACTGTTTGGCATGTACTTGATGGGACGAATGGCCTGGCTCAGTGCTGTAGTGCTCTGTCACTCCAATATTAGTGAGGCAAAGATAAGAAAGTGAAATCATGTCACAGATCACCCACGATCTCCATTGTACACCCGAGTCATTATATTTCTAGTATAAAATTCACTTGACTCATGAATATCAAAAGCAGTCAATATTCAGCTGCTTGAAGCACCATTCATATAATGTTACTATAATTAACCTCAAGACACAGTGCCTTCAAGTAATGGTGTTAGAACACACTTTTAAATAACAATCTATTGCAGAACAGATTCTCAAAAAGCTCCTGTTCTTGGTCTTCAAACTTGAATTTAATGGTTAGCTTTTGTTTAAAAATCTTGCATAAGGAACTCCCTCCCCCCCCCCCCCCCCAGGTCCCTTTGCAGCTCCGATTTTAGAATTTTTTCCCAGTTTAGAAAATAGTCTTTATCTTTATTCCTTCTTAAAAAAAAGTGCATGACCATACACTTCCCTACAACATGTTCCATGTGCCACTTCTTTGCCTATTCTCCCAATCTGTGTAAGTGATGGGTTCCCAATCTTTTATACCATTAACCCAGGGGTTTGCGGACCCCAGATTGGGAACCCCTGATCTACGTTCTTCTGCAGACTTCTTGCTTTTCCATATACTACTTGTTCCTCCTTTCTTTGTATCACTTGCAAACTTGGCCAGAAAGCCACCAATTTTGATACCCAAAACATTGACATATAATGTGAGAAAAGGCAGTCCCAACACTGACCCTTGCAGAACATCACTAGTCACCAGAAATCAACTAGAAAAGGCAGGCCTTCTTTATTCCCATTCTTTGCCTCCTGACAGTCAGCCAATCTTCTATCCATTTTGGTATCTTTCCTGTAATAGCATGGGCTTCATCTTATTAAGCATCCTCATGTGTAATACCTTGTCAAACAAACACCATCCGCTGACTCACCTTTGTCTATCCTTCCTGTTGTATCCTCCAAGAATTCCAACTGATTTGTCAGGTAAGATTTCCCTTTAAGAAAACCATGCTGACTTAGCTTATTTTTTTCATATACCTCCAAGCACCCAGAAACCTCATCCTTAATAATAGACTCCAACATCTTCCCAATCACTGAAGTCCAACATTTGGCCCATAATTTCCTTTCTTCTGCTTCTCTCCCTTCTTAAAGAGCAGGGTAACATTTGCAATTTTTCTGTTGCCCAGAACCATTCCAGAATCTAGTGATTCTTGAACGATCATTGCTAATGTCTCCACAATCTCTTCAGCCACCTCTTTCAGAACCCTGGGGTGTAATCTATCCAGTCCAGGTGGACTTATCAACCTGCAGACTTTTCAGCTTCCCAAGCACCTTCTCCTTAGTAATAGCAATTACACTCTTGCCACCAGACCCTCTCGAATATCTGACACATTGTTAGTGTCTTCCAGTGAAGACTGATGCAAAATACTTAAATTTGTCCACCATTCCTTTGACCTCAATACTACCTCTCATTTTCCAGCAGTCCAATCTCCACTCTTGCCTCCCTTTTACTCTTTATACATCTGAAAAAACAATGTTTTGGCTTCCTCTTATTTTATTGGCTAGCTTACCTTCACATTCCATCTCTTCTCTCCTGGCTTTTTAAATCTGCTTTCTATTGGTTTTTAAACAGCTTCCCAATGCTCCAACTTCCCACTAATTTTTGCCATTTTATATGCCCTCACTTTTCCTTTTATGGTGTCTTTGACTTCCCTTGTCAGCCACGGTTGCCTCATCCTACCTTTAGAGTATTTCTTCACCTTTAGGATGTATCTATCCTGTGCTTTCTGAATTGCTCCCAGAAACTCCAGCCGTTCTTGTGGCAGCTTTCCTTGTAAATGGGCTCATTGGTAGGGAAGGCTTTGCCAGCGATGGATTTGCAAACTCCTTTTTTGGAAACAGTTATAAATCCAACAGAAGAATGTTTAACCACCTCTTCCCAATGTTCAATGGAAATATCAACATCAAATCCTCCACCTTCAATCTCTTGGGTTTGGGGAGTTGGGGTGGAACTTGACAAGTTACCGCACCAACCAGTCACAAAAGCTGATCGACTAGTGGCAAGTTATTCATCTCCTGATTACCTGAAGCCATTCTACCATCTGCAAGGCAGGTCTGCACAAGCGAGGAATGTGATGAAATGCTCCCCACCTGATCGCAAGAGTGCATTTAGAACAGGAGGCTTGCACAGTTCAAGACAAAGCAGTTTGCCTTTGTTCACTCCCTTTGACACTGGTACATTATAACTTCCCCAGCAGGGAAAATGAACTGAAAAAAGTATCAGATGGAACTTAATACAGGCGAGTGTGAAATGTTGCACTTTGGCAGGGCAAACCAAGTTAGGGCTGGACAGTGAATGCATGAGGGTATTGAGGAGTGCAGGAGAATGAGGGATCTGGGAATACAGATCCACAATTCCTTGAGTGTGCCCTCACAAGTAGTTGTGGTGTTAAAGACAGCTTTTGGCACATTGGCCTTCATAAATCAGGGATCTACATACAGGAGCTGAGATATTATCCTAAAGTTATATACGAGTTTGTTGAGGCAGGATTTGGAGTATTGTGTGTCTTCTGGTCACCTGCCTACAGGAAAGATATCAATAAGCTTAAAGAGTGCAGCAAAAATTTATTCACATGTTGTTGAGACTTGACGATCTGAGTTACAGAGAAAGGTTGAATAGGTTAGGAGAATGGGGAGATCTTATAGAGGTACAGTACATAAAGTAGTGAATATATAGGATAAATACATGTAGGTATTTTTCCTGAGGTTTGCTGACACTAGAACTAGAAGTCATAGACTTAGGGAGGAAGGTAAAATATTTAAGGGGAAACTGAGGGGGAATTTCTCCACTTAGAGGGTGGTGTGAGTGAAAAAGGAGCTGCCAGTGGTAGTGATAAAGATTAGCTTTATTTGTCACATCTACATCAAAACACGCAGTGAAATGCATAATGTTGCCTTGAGGATTATGCTAAGGGAAGACAAAAGTGTTGTCATGCTTAGAGCTGATATATAGCGTGCCCACAACTCACTAATCCCAACTATACATCCTTGGAATGTGGGAGGAAACGGGAACACTTGGAGGAAACCCATGCAGTCAAGGGAAGAATGTAAAAACTTCTCACAGATAGTGGTGGGAATTGAAATAGGGTTGCTGCTGCTGTAATAGCATGATGCCAACCACCTACACTACCTTGCCCAGACAGCGTGGACATGGAGAGGATGTTTCCTATAGTGTGATAGTCTAGGACCAGAGGGCATAACCTCAGAATTTAAGGACATCTCTTTGGAACAGAGATGGGGAGGAAATTCTTAAGACAAAGGGTGGCAAATCTGTGGAATTCATTACCACAGGTGGATGTGGAGGCCAAGTCACTGAGCACACTTAAAATGAAGATTGATAAGTTCTTGATTAGTAATGGTGTCAAAGGTTACGGGGAGAAAACAGGAGAATAGGATCGAGAAGGTAATAAATCAGCCATGATAAAACGTGGCCATGCAACTTGAAGGGCTGCATGGCCAAATTTTGCTCCAATGTTTGATGGTCAAGGTCAAAGCAAATTTATTATTGAAGTATGTGTATGTATCAGTATTACAGTGGAGTAAAAGGAACTACAGAGGCATGAGAGAGGAGTTGGCCAGGATTGTTTGGAAAAAACACTGGCAGGGATGATGGCAGAGCAGCAAAGCCAGGAATTTCTGGAAGCAATTCGGAAGGCATAGAATATATACATCCCAAGCCTCTGTACCTCTGATTGGAAAACATATTGGACCAAGGAAGGACCATGCTGCTCAGCGGAAGCATGAAAGTGACAAAAGTACTGGTCCGACGACAACAGCGTTCATAGGCGTCATATCTGAGAAAGCTTCAGACGTGTTGATACTAATCAAATGTGGCCTGGTTTGATGTTAGAAGAGAACATACAAGGAACTTCAAGAAAGTTAAAAGCATTCGGCTTTTGTGAGTATAAAGAACCAGAATCTACTCTACACACATTAAGATTATTGCATGAACTTCAAGTGGGAGACTAAAAGCTGCTTGTAAAGTAGATGCAAAGACCAAAGCCCAGCTGGATGAATGGAAGGTCAAAAAGAAATGAGTCAATGGAGATACAAAAACTCCATTCGTTAGATGATGTTGTGGATGAGGAAACCAAGAGGGGAGATCAGATTGTAAAGGGAGGAATAGAAGTAATAGTAAGAGAATACTCCATTGAACTAAATCCACCTTCCCAGGATGAAGATGCACATGCTAGAAGATAAAGGAAGAGGAAAGGTGGATACCATTGTCAGAACCGCTTCATGCAGTCTCTGACTCAACTCATACAACCACCACGAAGGAGGCCCCAGAGCTCGAGACTGTTTTCACAGCCACAAGACTCGCTGGACACAGAGTGACCTCCCTTGATCGCAAAGAGTTTCTCCCACAAGAGAAAGAAATCTTTAGGCCTGACTGAGATCATGATGTATTATATAGTATACTGTGTATATAGTTGAGATGCATTCTATATGGAATTGCAGCTTATACCCAAGTAGGGAGGAGTGTTGTGTATTTGATATTTCAATAATATTTAGTAATCTTGTACATATATTGTTTGATAAAGCATTGTATGTTTACATAATTATAGGTTATATAATAAATAGGTGAATTGCACACGTCACATTACCACGTGAAGCATGAGAGTCTCGTTTAAAGTAAACCTTGCGAGAGCATAGCGAAGTGGCAGTGCCTGGGTCTGAGGGTGAGAACTGACCCGGCGTTTGGACAATTTAAAGTCAGGGTGTCAGGACCAGAGGCGAGGGAGGGGTTGGTTCAGCTTGCTGCTCTGCAAGGCTTACTTGTCTGCCCTGACCCAAGGCCGAGGCTCCTGAATCGGGTGTAGTGACGACTGGCTTCGCAGCTGTGGGCTCACTTCCATGAACTCGCTTTTATTGATTACATGATTATGTTTCTGTACATTGTTTTTTTTAAAAATTGGCTCTCTTGGGGTTTCATTGTTTTGGAGCTGCCTGTAAGGAGATGAATCTCAGGGCTGTACATGGTATACACTGATAATAAATGTACTTTGAACTTGCTCTCTAATGAGAGAACGTGCAGATAGGCAGTGAATATATTCCACGGCATTTAGGGTTTGCCTGTTGTCTCAAGTGCAGTGGGGTGATACAACACCAATATGAAGATCTAGCAATTTCTAGTAAATCTGACTCAGTAGAAATCTTCCTTTTTTTTTGAAACCTCACAGATTTGCACAGATCTTTATCTCTGGGAAACTCATGACATTTTAGATTACAGCAGCAAAAGAAAGCATCTCTCTGCTTGTCTGTGTGACTAAGAATCGGTTTGTGTGTCAGGGTGGAGGAGGGGGCTGAAAATGAGAGGGGAAGGAGAGGGACTTATGGGCTGAGAGGAAAAGATCAAAATATTACCAGTGCTGCTCTTCTTGCACCAGTAATTCAAGATTGTTTAATTTCATTCCCAGCACATGTGTGTAAGGGAGAAGGAAATAATTGTTACTCTGGGTCCAATGCAGATACAGCACCAAAAAAAACACACACACAAAGAGCACACAATAATGAAAAATACAATAAATTATTGTCAGAATTTCAGAAAGGGCAGTAATATAAGAGAGCTGATTTATTGAAAATTGCCTTCACTGTCAGTGGTACTGTCTCCATTATCCAGCAATGTACTATGACATATTACGTGAATAACCAATAATGTAGGCACTTTATGTGTGGTCAGTGCCTTATTAATTGCCAATCCTCAACTGTCTCCAAATATAGCTGTGGTTCTGGTGTTGGAGACACGGTAGGTTAAAGAACCCCTTCTCTAAAAAGAAATTGGTAAAACAACTGACCTCTTATAACAGGAAGGATCAATATTACTGACAGCAGAACCCAGCCTTGGACGGCCCCAAGCCCAGCTGAGAAAGGCAGAAGGTTGGGTATAAGGCAACCTCATCCCATTAAAAACCCAGGCTACAGAAACAGCAACAGAAGCTCCAAGGACCTCTCCTCTGGGAGAGGAACTATCTTTGATGGGATACACCAGGAGACAACTGGAAAGTCTGGTCCAGGACCGAGGTCTCTGTTGAGCTGCTGTTGGCAGCCTATTCCCCAGTAGGATTGATGGAGGTCTAATTAATGAACAAACCAACTGACAGCATGCCTTTTCGGCCAAAATTCCAAAAGTTTGAACAATGTTAAAATCCTGGAACTTCTGATACATGAAGTCAGAATCAGATTTAGTATCACTGATGCATGTCTTGAAATTTGTTTTGCAGCAGCAGGGTACAATGCAATAAGAAGTTATAAATTACATTAAGATACCTCCTGTACCGAATAGAGGTCACTTGAGTGTATGTTCATGGCCTTCCATAACCCATACACTTCAAGGTTCAACAAGGTTTGCTTTACACCGATGGCTGTGTGGCTCAGTACAGCTCTAGCACCATATTCAAGTTTGCTGGTGACACCACTGTTGTGGGCCGTATGAAAGGTGGTGATGAATCAGCACACAGGAGGGAAGTTGAAAACTTGGCTGTGTGGTGTCATAACAACAACCTCTCACTCAATGTGAATAAGACCAAGGAAATGATTGTAGACTTCAGGAGAGGGAAACCAGAGGCCCATGAGCTAGTAATTAGAGGATCGGAGGTGGAGAGGATCAGTAACTTTAAATTCCTGGGTGTCACTATCTCAGAGGACCTGTTCTGGACCCATCATACAAATATAATTGCAAAGAATTAAACATGAAATGTTGCCATAGAAAAGCAAAATCCATCATCAGAGATCCTCAGTACAGAGGCCATGCTATTTTCTCACTGCTGCCATCGCATAAAAAGTACAGGAGCCTCAGGATTCATACCACCAGGTTCAGGAACAGTTACTACCCCTCACTCATCTGACTTTTGAACAAAAGGGGATAACTACAATCATTCTATTTCTCTTGTTCCCACAACTGATGGTCTCAATTTAAGGACTTTTTATCTTGTTATTAATTGCTATTTATTTATATTTGCTTTTGTACAGTTTAAAAACCCAAACACAAGGAAACCTACAGATGCTGGATATTCAAGACACACACACACATACACACACTCACACACTCACACACTCACACACTCACACACTCACTGCTGGTGGAACGCAGCTGGCTAGGTAGCATCTGTGACTGTTCGTTTCCACGGATGCTGTCCGACCTGCTGAGTTCTGCCAGCTTGTTGTACGCATTGCTTTGACCACAGCATCTGCAGTGTACTTTGTGCTTAGCTTCTACAGGAAGGAGCACTGTCGACATTTTCCGGCCGAGACCCTTCGTCAGGATCTCAGGACCACTACGAAGGGTCTCGGCCCAAAACGCCGACAGTGCTTCTTCCTATAGATGCTGCCTGGCCTGCTGCATTCCACCAGCATTTTGTGTGTTTAGCACAGTTTGTTGCTTATTGATCCTGTTTACAGTTGCTGTGCTATAGATTTGCAAGTAAGCCCACAGGAGAAACAGTCTCAGGGTTGTATGTTGTGACATGTATATACTCTGATAAATTTTACTTTGAGGTTTTGATGTCGTGTTCAGAGAAACACTTCTGCACACCAGCGTTCTAACGTGTGGTTACTTGCGTTACCGTTGCCTTCCTGCCAGTTTGAACCATTCTGGCCATTCTCCTCTGACCTCTCTCATCAACAAAGTGTTTTCGCTCACAGAACTGCTGCTCACTGGAAGTTTCTTTCTGCTTCTTGCGCCATTCTGTATAAACTCTAGCGACTGTTTTAAGTGAAAATGGCAGGAGATCTTCAGTTTCTGAGATAGTCAAATCACACCATCTGGCACCAACAGTCATTCCACAGTCAAAGTCACTAAGAGCACATTTCTTCCCTATTCTGATGTTCTGTTTGAAGAACTGAACCTCTTATGCACTGAGTTGTTGCCATATGAGTAGCTGATTAGATATTTGTATTAACGAGGTATACCAATTAAATTGGCCACTAAGTATATGCACAAAGTAAGTTAAATAAGTAGTGCAAAAAGAGAATAAAAATAGTGAGGTGGACTTCATTGGTTCATTGTCCATTCAGAAATCTGTTAATGAAAGGGAAGAAGCTGTTCCTAAAATGTTGAGTGTGTCTTCAGGCTCCTGCGCTACAAGGTGTTTTGGGAACAGCCCTACAGGAAGCATTTCACCACCACCACCTCCTCTTGAGTGGTTAGGGATGGGCAATCGATACTGGAATGTGCAACCAAAGGGCAGCATAGTAACATCGTGATTGGTGTAAATCTTCACAGCTCAATTCCCGCCACCGTCTGTAAGGACTTTCTACGTTCTCCCTGTGGGCACTTGAGCTTTTTCCAGGAGCTCTGATTTCCTCCCACATTCCTAAGATGGGCAGGTTAGGGTTAGTGATTTGTGGGCATGCAATGTTGGCACCGGAAGCATAGTGACGCTTGTGGGCTGCCCCAAACACATCCTCACTGATTTGATACAACACAGATGTATTTCACTGTGTATTTTAATGTTACAATGTGCATGTGTCAAATACAGCTAATCTCTTTAAACTCCATTTTTGAATAACATCAGTCTAACATCTCCGCTGTTTTCAGACTCCAAACTTCAATAGATTTCTATAGATGAGTGGTGGAGAGTATATTGACTGGGTGCATCACAACCAGCTATGGAAACAGCAATGCCCTTGAATGGAAAATCATACAAAAAATACTGGATACAGCCCAGTCCATCAGGGTAAAGCCCTCCTCACCTCTGAGCACATCTACATGAAATGCTGTTGCCGGAAAGCAGTGTCCATCAAGGACCCCCACCATCTAGGACACGCTCTCTTCTCACTGCCGCCATCAAGATGAAGACACAGAAGCCCCAGGACTCACACCACCAGGTTCAGGAATAGTTATTACCCCCCAGCCATCAGGCTTTGAACCAAAGGGGATAACTTCACTTGCCCCATCACTGAACTGTTCCCACAACCTCTGGACTCACTTTCAAGGGCTCTTCATCTCATGTTCTCAATATTTATTGCTTATTTATTATTTCTTTCTATTTGTATTTGTACAATTTGTTGTTTTCTGCACACTGGTTGAACACCCAAGTTGGGTGGTCAACCAGTTATGATTCTGTTATGGTCATTATTCTATAGATTTATTGAGTATGACTACAAGAAAACAAATTTCAGGGTGGTATATGACAACATGTACTTTGATGATAAATTTACTGTGAACTTTGTCCCAGAAATGTTCAATGAAAGATGCCCGTATGATGAAATAGTCCCAGCTGCCTTAAAATCCTTCAAAATGAATATTACATGAGAAATGATGCAATAAAGAGAAGTCACTCACAAGGAAGTGAAAAAGTATGCTGTAAATGTTCAGCTGGTCAGTCAGCGCCCATTGGGTGAGGAATGTAGACAACATTTCAAACGAATGAACTTTGATCAGGACTGGGAGGAAGCACATGCTGGCTGTTCCCCAGCACATCCTTGTTAATGCAAATGATATATACCACTGTATGTTTTGATATACACATTCTAGTGTCAACATAACATACCCACCATGTTTGGCAGGACACAACAAAACAGAATATACCAAACACAAAGCAACAACAGCAAAACAAGGTCTGTTCCTCCCTGTACACCTGCTTGTTAATGCAAATGATCTAATGAGCCAATCATGAGGCAGCAACTCAATGCATAAAAGCCTGCAGACGTGGTCAAGAGGTTCAGTTGTTGTTTAGACCAAACATCAGAATGGGGGAAAAATGTGATCTAAGTGACTTTGATCATGGAATGATTGTCGGTGCCAGATAGGGTGACTTGAATATCTCAGAGACTGCAGATCTCCTGGGCTTTCCAAATACAACAATCTCTAGAGTTCACAGAGAATAGTGCTGAATCTTTCATAACCATAAGCATTCTTGAATCAGATTCCTTTTTTTGTAGTTTTTACCTTTTACACCTATCACATCCCAGCTTCTTACTTCATCCCCTGCCTTCCCCCTCAACTGGTCTCATCTATCAACTGCCAATTTGTACTCCTTCCCCTCCCCCTTCCTTTCCAGTGCTGATGAAGGGTCTCAACCTGAATCCTTGACGGTTTAATCCTAAAATGGGACAGTACCTGCCATGCTCAATCAGGAAGTTCCTCCAGCATTTTGTGTGTGTGTGTTGCTATGGATTTGCAACATCTGCAAAATCCCTTGTGGTTTCTTAATTTTTTTGAAGTCTTGTAGCTTGAACGTCAAACTGAACTCAACTTTATTCTCCGTCTCACTTTTGGTATTACTCTCACCAAGGTCAAGAGCACAGTAAAATACCTGAGGGTATTTGGGACAAAGTTACTGGTGTTGGACAGGTTCAGAGGAAATTCACAAGAAAGTGCTTGCATCGGAAGGGGTCCAGATGCGGCTCTTGAGAATGATCCTGGGAATGAAAGGGTTAACATGTGAGGAGCATTAGATAGCTCTGGGTATGTACACACTGGAGTTTAGAAGAATGGTAGGGGGGGGGGGGGATCTCATTGAAATCTATTGAATATTGAAAAACCTAGATAAGAGAGGATGTGGATATTCCCTATAAGGAGTAGTCTGGGATCAGAGGGTACAGTCTCAGAATCGAAGGATGACCCTTTAGAACAGAGATGAGGAATTTCTTTGACCAAAGGATGGTGAATCTGTACAATTCATTGCCACAGACAGCCGTGGGAGCCAAATCATTGCATATATTTACAGTGAAGGTTGATAGCTTCATGATTAGTAAGGGCATCAAATGGTTACAGGGAGAAAGGAGGAGAATGGGGTTGAGAAGGATAATAAGTCAGCCATGATGGAATGGCAGAGTAGACAGATGGGCTGAAAGGCCAAATTCTGCTCTAATGTCTTATGGCTTTAATGAGTCACATAAAATGGTAGACTGGGTAATGTGGGACCAAAGGTACTTATTTAATTTATTTTTAACTATTGGGAAATGTAATTGTTATGCAGACTGTATTGAAATATGGACTTTGCTCCTTGGTAGGCTTGGTGAAAACAATCAAGAGGGAATTGGGTAGACATCTGAGAGAGAATAATTTCATGGGGAGAAAGCAGAGGAAAGAGAGTCCAGCATAGACTAGACAGGCCAAACAACCTTGGCAATTTATCACTCCAGGACACACTGGAGATAGGTTGTTAAGGAGGAGGGTGTTGGGGATGTGGACAAGGGAAATTCCTTCACTGACGGCCTTGGCAACACTGAACTGATTCTACAACCTGCACGCTCACTTTCATGCACTCTTTACAACTGATGTTCTCCGAATCATTGATTTTTTTTAATGCACAATTTGTCTTCTTTTGCAGATTGTTTCTTTGTCAGCCTTTGTTAACTCTTTATTTTATTGATACAGCAGGCTAACAGGCCCTTCCAGCCCAATGAGTTCACACCGCCTAATTATAGCCATGTGACCAATTGACCCGTACGCTTTTGCGATGAGGGAGGAAACCTGAGCACTCGGAGGAAGTGCACACAGTCACGGGCAGAATACACAAATCCCTTGCAGACAGTGGCGGGAATTGAAGTCCGATCACAATCGCTGGCACTGGAAAGCATTATGCTAACTGCTGCATTACTGTGTTACCTTTGATATACTGTACATCATCAATCTGACAGACTGATCCGGTGCTGTCTGAGGTTATGTCTGTTCTCAGAAAGGGAGCATGGCAGGCAATCCCACCAACTATTGCTCATTTCTAGTAGCCCTAGGGAGCCAGTGGGACTTCTTAAGCAGCTTAAGCATGCTAATTGGAATTAGGAAGACCAACTGTTCCCAAAACACAAGACCAGGACAATATCCGTAGAAATGTCATTTATCCCAAAATCTTCACCACCAACAATGTGTGGAGCATTTGGTTTGCTCTGGGCCTGTACTCACTAGAGCTTATAAGAATGAAGATGGAATCTCTTTGAAACCTACTGAATATTAAAAGGTGTAGATAGAGTGGACATTGAGAGGATGTTTCCAATAATGGGAGAGTCTACGACCAGAGGGCACACCCTGAGAATACAAAAACGTCTATTCAGAGCAGAGATGAGGAGGAATTTCTTTAGCCAGAGGGTGGTGAATCTGTGGAGGGCAAGTCATTGGCTATATTTAAGGTGGAGGTTGATAGGTTCTTGATTAGTAATGATTCCAATGGTGATGGGGAGAAGGCAAAGGAACAGGGTTGAAAGAGATAATAAATCAGCCATGATCAAATGGTGGGAATAGCCTAATTCTGCTCCTATGTCTTATGGTCTCATGAAAATCAACACAGGCAACTTAGTTGGAGATTATATGGGATATTCAGCCATGGAGGGCTACTTTACCCACAATGCACAACAGCAATGAAACTCTCTCATCTTTTGACACACAGCCACGCCTCCACAATGGGAAAATAAATGTCATTCAAGGATATCTCACCCACCACTTTCCCACATACCAACCTTGTTCTTTCATCAGTTAATATAGAGAATATTTACAGAAGATAAAGCCGCATTTCCTTTTTATCAAGCTATTTTATCTAAAACATAAAGCAGGTACACTTGGCATATGGTGTCCTACAAACAAGGGACTATCCCTACCTTCCCACCCACCTATAACACTAACAATGCAACGTTTCCCCTGCTCCACGGCACTGATTAAGCACAGGCAGTCAGCATATACACATTCTATAGGTTACTCTACCCACAGGGAGAGGACGTACAAAAGATGAGGGTGGAGGTGGTGGCACACGGGAAAGGAAATGATGGTCTTCTCAACATCCTTGTGCCAATCTCTCTAAAAATGAACTTGGAGTCAAGTTACCAAGACAATTCATCTTGTCTTGTCATTCTGATGAGTATTTTCAACCCTGGTAGTGCTCTTCATAATGACCTTTTGCCCTTTGATAAACACAGGAGGTAAAAGATGTCAAAGAAATTGGAAGAGGACAGAGAAAATTTACAAGGATATTGGGGCCCTGAATTATGGGGAGAGGTTGATGGGGTTAGGACTTCGTTCCCTGGAAGATAGAAGAATGAGGGGAGATTTGATGGGGTCTACAAAATTATGAGGGCTATAATTTTGGTAAAATAGGGTAAATGCAAGCAGGTTCTTCCCACTGAGGATGAGTAAGGCTAGAACTAGAGGTCATGGGTTGAAGGTGAAAGGTGAAATATTTAACAGGACCATGAGAGGGAATTGCTTCACTCAGAGGGTGGTGAGAGTGTGGAACGAGCTGTCAGTGGAAGTGGTGGATGTGGGTTTGATTTCAATATTTAAGAGAAATTTGGATAGGTATGTGGATGGGAGTCCCAAGGCAGCAAAAGGAGGATGGGTGAGCATGGGGCTAGGAACCCTAACCTGCAAAAAAAAAACAGAGCTACAGAAACGACAACATAAGTTTCAAAGACCTCATTCCTGTGAGAGGAAGAATCGTTGCCTAAAAGACTTATGAAGTTACGTGGTGAAAGTGGGAGCCAAAAGGCGGTTCAACCTTCTACTAGCCCAGGACAGGGGATCCTAATGAGCTGCTGTTGGTAGCCTACCACAGTAGGACTGATGTGCTTAAGTAAATACACAGCTGGAAGGGGTATGGATGACTATGGTCCAACTGCAGGTCAATCGGGCTAGGCAGCATAATAGTTTGGCTTAATAGATGGGCCAAAGGGTCTGCTTTAATGCTATGACTCTATTCTGCAGATGCTGGAGGATCTCGGCCTGAAACACTGACTGATCTCAGGGTTGTATACCATGACATTTGTGTACTGTTAACAAATTTACTTTGAACCTTGATTATTCCCCTTGGTTCCATGGTAATAGAGAGGGCTTTATGCCGGAGAGCAGCTGCTGGCAATGTCAATGTCAAAATTAGAAACATGGATAACTCCTCAGTTTTTTTTTAATCCAGTGGACAAGCTGTAGCTCCAATGGACCAGTTCAGGGCTAAACACTTCATTGAACACTAATATACAAGTCTTTCAGTTATTGACTTGTCAAACTGTTCATGATTCACACACATGGCAGTAACACTGACATATTCCCGTAAAAGCCCTGCATATACCGGCCCATAAAGCTCAACAAGCCAATTTGTGCTCATTCCTGGGCACCGTGCTCGACATTCCTGACCTTGGAGATTTATCGGCATCCCTCACCGACTAGTGCTTCTGGGCAAGGTTGAGTCAGCAGTAAGGAAAGCAAATGCAACGTTAGCATTCATTTCAAGGGGACTAGAATATAAAAGCAAGGATGTACTGCTGAGGCTTTGCAAGGTGTCGGTCAGACCCTACTTGGAACTTCGTGAGCAGCTTTGGGCCTCTTAGGTAAAAGTTATGTGCTGGCATTGTAAGGGCTCACAGGAGGTTCACAAGAATGATTCTGGGAATGAAACAACATGCTTCAATGACTATTGTCCAGCAGCACTTACATCCATTGTGACGAACTGCTTTGAGGTTGGTGATCAAACACATCAACTCTTGCCCGAGATGTGATTTGGATTCTACTCCAACTTGCCTACCATCACAACAGGTCAACAGCCGATGCCATGTCTTTGGGTCTTCACTCAACCCTGGAACCTCTCCAGAGTAAAGATGCCTTCATTAGGGTGCTCTTCATTGACGACAGCTCAGCATTCAACACTATCATCCCCTCAAAACTAATCAATAATTTTCAAGTCTCAGACTTTGATACCTCCTTGCGTAAGTGGATTCTCTGTTTCCTTACTTGCCAATCCCAGTCAATTTTAGACTGACAACAACATCTCTTCCACAATCTCCATCAGCACAAGTGCACCACAAGGCTGTGGGCTTAGCCTCTGCTCTGCTCACTTTATGCTTAGTACTTGAAGATAAGCACAGCCCCAATACCATATTTAAGTTTGCTGACAATGCCACTGTCATTGGCCAAATCAAAGCTGGTGATGAATCAGCAGAGAGGAGGGAAATTGAAAGTCTGGCTGAGTGCTGTTACAACAACCTCCCACTCAGTGTTAGCAAGACCAAGGAAATGATTATTGACTTTAGGAGGAGGAAACCGGAGGACTGTGAGCCATTTCTTACTGGGGGATCAGAGGTGGAGAGGGCCAACAACGTTAAATTCCTCAAGGGATAATAAATCAGCCGTGATGGAATGGCAAGCAGACTGTAAGGGCCAAATGGCCTGATTCTGCTGCTACGTCTTGTGGTCATCTGGCTAAAGCAAAGGACAAGCAGCTGAAATGCAAAAGAACAACTGCTGGAGGATCTCCTGTCGTTATCTCCCGTCCCACGACTCTCTGTATCCAGCAAGTCATTCTCCATAACTCCTACCACCTCCAACAGAATCCAAACTCCAAGTGCACTTTTCCCTCCTGCACCCTACCCCACCCTCCACACACACAATCCCCTTGTCCACTCATCGCTCCCCTCTAATCTCCTTCCTGGCACACCTGCCTATTCATCTCCCCCTTCACTACCACCATTCAGGGCCCAAAAACATCCTTAAAGGTGAGGCAACGATTCTCCTACGGAACTGTCAGAGTTTTCTATTGTATCCGGGGCTCCCAGTGCAGCCTGATGCCAATTGGAGGACCCATTTCAATTCAACTTCTCATCACCATACTTCAGTGTTTGCCCACGACTTCCTCTAATTGTGTGGCGTGGTGGAGATGCATCTCTACCCAAGGAGGTATAAAGTGCTCCTTCCCCCCCCCCCCCCGTACAACCTACAAGTCACCCTTGGGCAAGGTGCAACCCCAGATCATGGTCACGTGAAGCCATGGGAGCAGTTGGTGGATGGTTGTATAAGCAGTTGGTACATATCGGCACGGACTAGGAGGGCCGAGATGGCCTGTTTCCATGCTGTGATTGTTATATGGTTATATCACAAGTCTTGGTTATGCAATCATTGATGCCAGGCAGATTATCTCTGAAGAGTACTGATAATGGCTGGGATCACCTGCCTTGTAAAGACACTGCCCAGAAGAAGGCATTGGCAAACTACTTCTGCAGTAAAAAATTCAGCATGGCCATGGAAAGACCATGTTCACCTACGTCATAATGACACAGCACATAATGAAAAAAACAACTCCTTCACTGTCATGAGGCTTTACTCTGTTTGGAGGAACACCTCATATTCCAAATGGCCAGTCCCCAACCTGATGGTGTGAACACTAATATCTCGTCCCAACCATCTCTGGCTGCCCTCTCTACCAGAATGGCCTGCACCAATTACTACATGCACTCAGTGGCCACTTTATTAGGTACACCTGCTCATTAAAGCAAGTATCTAATCAGACAATCAAGTGGCAGCAACTTCGTGCATAAAAGCATGCAGACATGGTCAAGAGTTTCAGTTGTTTTTTCAGACCAATCATCAGAATGGGGAAGAAATGTGATCTGAGTGACTTTGACCGTGGAATGATTGTTGGTGCCAGACGGGGTGGTTTGAGAATCTCAGAAACTGCTGATCTCCTGGGATTTTCACACACAACAGTTTCTGGACTTTACAGAGAATGTTGCAAAAACCAAAAACCATCCAACAAGCGGCAGTTGTGTGGGTGAAAATGCCTTGTCAATTAGAGAGGTCAGAGGAGAACGGCCGGACTGGTTCAAGCTGACAGGAAGGTGACAGTAACTCAAATAACCAGACGTTATAACACTGGTGTGGAGAGGAGTATCTCTGAACACACAATACATTGACCTTTGAAGAGGATGGGCTACAACAGCAACAGGGAATTTGCCAACCAACCAATTTCAGGATCTGCTATACCCTTCCCCAGTTGGGTCCATCTGGCATCAACTCACCATATCTAGTTCCAGCTTATTTATCAGATTCCAGCATCTAGTCTGCTGTGTTTCCAATTATCACTCTGCAGTCTCCATCTCTACCTCCACCATCCCATCTCCCTGCATGACTCCCTCTGTCCCACGTCGGTTTCTCTCCTTTATTTGCCTCTACCTACCACCCACTGCCTCCCACCTGCAGATGCATCTTTTCAACCCGAAACATATGACAATTCCTCCATCCTCTCCCTCCCCACTTAGCCTCAGAATAGAGGGACATCCACTTAGAACAGCTGAGGAGGAATTTTGTTAGCCAGAGGACTGTGAATCTGTGGAATTTGTTGCCACAGGCGCGGTCACGAAGTGTATTTAGGGCAGAGGTTGACAGATTCTTGATTGGTCAGAGCATGAAGGGATATGGGGAGAAGGCAGGAGAATTATAAGAACATAAGAACATAAGAGATAGGAGCAGGAGTAGGCCAATCAATCAAGCCTGCTCTGCCATTCAACAAGATCATGGCTGATCCAATCTTGACTCTAGTTATCACTGAATCCCACAAGGCAACAGTGCCAACCAACAGGGTACCATGCCGCCCATTTTATTTTATTATTCATCCCGCCCAAACCAATGTGATCACCCAGGCGAAAAGAAAACCGATTTGCCAATTGAGGAGAAAAAATCTGGAAAATTCCTCTCCGACCCATCAAGGCTATCGAAAACTGGCCCAGGAGATCACATGGCTGACCTAAACCTAGCCTCATGTCCACTTACCTGCTCGCTCACCGTATCCCCTAATGCCATTTTTATCCAGGAAAATGTCTATCTCCTTTTTGAATTTATTGAGTGTAGTAGCTTCCACAGCTTTCTGGGACAGTAAATTCCATAGCCCCACTACCCTCTGAGTGAAGAAATTTCTCCTCATCTCAGTCCTGGAACGGCATCCCCTTATTTTAAGATTATGCCCCCTAGTCCTAGTTTCACCCATCATTGGGAACATTCTCCCCGCATCCACCCGGTCAAGCCCCTTCACAATCTTATATGTTTCAATAAGATCACCTCTCATTCTTAGGAACTCCAATGAGTAGAGTCCTAATCTACTCAACCTCTCATCATACGTCAACCCACCCATCCCCGGAATTAACCTAGTGAACCTTCTCTGCACTGCCTCGAGAGCCAGTATGTCCTTTCTTAAATATGGACACCAGAACTGCACGCAGTACTCCAGGTGTGGTCTCACCAATACCCGGTACAACTGCAGTAAGACCTCCCTGTTCTTATACTCCATCCCCCTAGCAATAAAAGCCAGCATTCCATTGGCCTTCTTGACCACCTGCTGCACTTGCATACTAACTTTTTGTGTTTCCTGCACCAGGACTCCCAGATCCCTTTGCACAGAAGCACTTTCCAGTTTCTCTCCATTTAGATAATAACTTGCTCTATTATTTTTCCTGCCAAATTGCAAGACCTCACACTTGTCAGTATTATATTTCATCTGCCAAATGTCTGCCCAATCACTCAGCCTATCTATGTCTCTCTGCAGGGTTTCAATGTCCTCCGCACTCATTACACTCCCTCCCACCTTTGTGTCATCAGCAAACTTGGATACGTTGCACTTAGTCCCTTTCTCCAAATCATTAATATAGATTGTAAAGAGTTGGGGTCCCAACACCGACCCCTGCGGAACACCACTAGTCACCAACTGCCAGTCTGAGAATAAACCATTTATCCCAACTCTCTGTTTTCTGTTAGAAAGCCAATCCTCCACCCATGCCAGAATATTATCCCCAATCCCATGATTTTTTACTTTAAGTAATAATCTTTGGTGTGGCACCTTGTCAAATGCCTTTTGGAAGTCCAAATACACCACATCCACTGGTTCTCCTTTATCTACCTTATATGTTATGTCCTCAAAGAACTCCAACAAATTTGTCAAACATGACTTCCCTTTTGTAAAGCCATGCTGACTTTGTCCTATTAAGCTATGTTTATCCAAATGCCCTGTTATTGTTTCCTTAATTATTGATTCCAACATTTTGCCAACCACAGATGTTAGGCTAACTGGCCTATAATTCCCAGCCTTCTGTCTATTGCCCTTTTTAAATAAAGGAGTTACATTAGCATTTTTCCAATCTGCCGGGACCATTGCCGAGTCCAGCGAGTTTTGAAATTGGGGCTGAGAGGAAAATAGAACATCCATTATGAAATGGTGGTGCAGACTCAATAAGCCAAATGGCCTAATTCTGCTCCTATATCTGATTGTCTTATCTTCCTCCTCACCTGGGCCTACCGAACGGGATTAGTGTGGACAGGAAATCCTGGTCAGCATGGACAGGAAGGGCTAAAGAGCCTGTATCTGTGGCCCATTTTCTGACATCAGATCTCCAGCTGGTAAAACCTTGGCAATAAATGAGCTCCCCCACTAGACTTTACTTAGAACTGGTTTATTATGGTCAAATGTACCGAGATACAGTGAAAACTTGTCTTGCATACTGTTCATTCAGATCAGACCATTACACAGTGCTAGAACAACAAGGTAAAGCAATAACAGAATGCAGAATAAAGTGTAACAGCTGCAGAGAAAGGGCAGTGCAGGCAGACAATAAGGTGCAAGATCATAATGAGGTAGATTGAGAGGTCATGAGTCCAATTTATCGTTCTAGGAAACCAATCAATAGTCTTTTAACAGTGGAGATATGTCTACTGAAGGAGGTGTAAGGTGCTTCTTCCCTCCGCTAGCCTGTAGGTCACCCTTGGGCAAGGTGTAGCACCTGCTTAGACCTTCCCTTCCCACGCCCCGCACAATGAGAGCAGGTGGTGGATGGTCATATGAGGAGCTGGTGCACATCACACGTCCTGGCTATGCGACCACTGATGCCTGGTGGTCTCTGAAGAATATTGAATAATGGCTGGCATCACTCATCTTGTGAGGAAATGGCCCAGAAGAAAGCAATGGCAAGCCACTTCTGTAGAAACATTATGTCAAGAACAATCATGGTCATGGAAAGACCATGATCACCGGTGACATAAAACAAGGCACTTACTGATGATGTCATGTGACATGGCACATAATGATGACGACCACAACAAAGTTGTCCTAGCCTGGTGGTATGTGCTTTTGAAAGGTTGCATCTTCCACCCAACGGGAGAGTGGAGAAGACAGAATGTCCAGGATGGCGTCTTTATGGTGTGGTAAGAAGCACAGATTGTCCATAGAGGGGAAGGCTCATTCAGCGATGCGCCAAGTTATGTCTAGAATTCTCTGCAGCTTCTTGCAGTCACTTAGTTATACTGTTTATTCAGCAATGCAACATGGAGTAGGCTCTTCAAGCCACACCTCCCTAGCAACTCCAATTATCCCTAAGCTAACAGTGAGACAATTTACAATGGTCAATTAATCTAACCACTGATTGGACAGTGGGAGAAAACTGGAGGGACAGGGAAAGCCAGAGGACGTACAAAGGCTCCTTACAAATGGCAGTGGAATTGAACTCTGAACTCTGACACCCTGAGCTGTAACAGTGTGTCACTGGCAATGGCATTACCATGGAACTTGTAGAGTGGTTGCTATTATCAAGTTGTTAGGCATCAACAAGAACACTTTCTATTGAGTATTAATAAAAACTGGTAAAGAGTCCAAGGGAACAGACAAAATGTCTTTAGCCTCCTGAGGCAGAAGAGGTGTTGGCGAGCTTTCTTGGCCGTGAAGTCTACATGGTTGGACCACCACAGTCTAATGATGATGTTCACTTCTAGGGACTTGAAGTTCTTAACCTCGGCGTGATTGACGTCAATGGGAGCATCTGCACTGCCTCTTGGAACCCAGCAGAAGAGATGACAGTTCAACGTTCTGAATCTGCTGGTCACTACAGGACTTTTGCATCTGACTACGCATGCGAGTCTCGAAATTGATTCCATTTTAAATGCCCAACTACACACAAGGACTGACAAACAACCAATATGCAAAAGAAGACAGTCTGTGCAAACTGAAGAAAAAAAAATAATACTGAGAACATGAGTTGTTGAGTCCTTGAGTGCGAGTCCATAGGTTGGAGAGTCAGTTCAGCATTAAGTTGAGAGAAGTTATCTACACTGGTTCAGGAGACTGATGGTTGAAGGGTAATGTGTTCCTGAACCTGGAGGTGTGGGGCCTAAGGCTTCTGTACCTCCTTCCCAATGGTTGCAGTGAGAGGACAGCCTGGCCTGGATGGTGGGGTCTTGGTGATCAATGCTGTTTTCCTGTGACAGCGCTCCTTAGAGATCAATGGACCGGAGGGCTTAGATAAGACAGATACAAGATAAAATGCCAAAAAAAAAAATAGGATAAGGAAATAAACACTAGTTGTAGTGAATTACGTTTTTTTTTGTTATTTGTTCAGAGGACGTGAATGCCTTGGCCCACCCCGATGTTTATAAGGTAAGGTAGGTATCATCCGGAATTATTTCCAGGTAGTGGATGATTTCCTTCCACACCACTCTGACGTATTGGGAGATCGTGTACTAGGCAAGTTACAGCAGTGGCTTGTCATTGCCTTCTGCCTTCGGTGAGTTTCTTTTAAAGAGATCACCAGCTCTTAACGGGAGCCGGCTGGATTCGAACTCGGGACCTCTCGCCCTGAAATCCAGCGCTGATGCCACTACGCCACCAATGCTTATAGCCCCTCTCTGGACGAAAATGTTGATTAAGAGTCAACCCCATATTGAGAATCAGAGTCAGATTGGTCAGGATGTATATGTGACAAACAAAGCTCATCTTTAATCTTTATCTCCAGAATGTGATATGTTCCGTCAGGGAACCCCACCATCTGGGCCATGCCCTCTTCTCAATGCTGCCGTTGGCCAGATAGGCCAGGAGCCTGAAGACCCACATGTCAAGGTTCAGGAATACCTTCTTCCCCACTGCCATCAGGTTCTCAAACCAACCCGAGACACCTAATGCTACGTTGGCCTATAATTTTCATCCAGTTATAGAGAAACAGTGTGGACCAGGCTCTCCTGGGCCAACCACTTGTGCTGCACCAGCAACCCATTAGCCTAATTACAGGACAATTTACAATGATCTATTAATCTACTAACCCACGTGTCTTCAGACGGCGGAAGGAAACTGGAGCACCTGAAGGGAACCCTGATGCTCAAAGGAGGGACATATAAACACCACTGGAATTCAACTCCGAACTCTGACACGCTGAGTTGTAATAACATCATGTTAACCACTATACTACCAAGGCGCCCCTTTCTTTCACTCAATTTTGTACCAGTGTGTCTATGTCTATTTAGTACAAGTGCCAGTTGTGTATAACTTAATTTATATTTACTTAGCAACACACACGAATTGCTGGGGGAACTCAGCGGATTAGGCAGCAGAGTAGTCGACGTTTCAGACGGAGACCCTCCTTTAGGGGTGGGGGGGGGGTGTGGAGAAGATGCCTGAATTAAAATGTGGGGGGGGGGGGAGGGGAAAGAATCTAACTGGAAGGTGATAGGTGAACCCAGATGGGTGGGAAAAGTCAAGGGCTAGAGAAGAAAGAATCCGATAGGAGAGTAGAATGGACAATGGGAGAAAGAGAAGGAGGATGGGATCCAGGGTTACATATGTTTGTAACATACTGTGCTGTTGCCACAAAAAGCTCTTGTTACAGGAATAATGCAAGTAAGTGCCGTCACAACGAAGGCACGAGAGTGCCTCATCTTCCTTAAACTTTGATGAACTTCTATGGGCGCACAGTAAAGGGTATCCTAATTGATATGAAAACATCCATGTCCAGGACCAGAAATATCACAGGCCAAGCCCTCCCCACCATTGAAAACATTCACAAGGACAATGCCACAGGAAAGCAGCATCCATCAGCAAGGACCCCCATCATCCAGGACATGCTCTCTTCTCACTACTACCATTGAGAAGGAGGTACAAGGGCCTTAGGTTCCATACCACCAGGTTCAGGAACAATTATTACTCCGCAACCATCAGACAACCTGAAATGTCGGCTCATTATGGATACTGGCTGACCTTCCGGGTTCCTCCAGCATTTTGTGTGTGTTATTCTGGATTTCTAGCATCTGCAGAATCTCTTGCATTTATCTTCATATTGAACAGTGATTCCACCTGAACAGACACGGGCCAATTCTGCTCCTTATATTCAAATGAACATACTTTCTTACTGACATAAAAGGGAACATCTCAAGCAAACAGCACTGCACGGTAATCCAATACTAAGTTTGAATTATACTTGCCAAACAAGGTGCTGATACTTGGAATTTAAAGATCACAATAAACGTCAGGTTTACTTTGCTCATAGTTGTAGTGGGCCTCAACATGACATTTTCAGAAACAAGTAACTTTTTTTCAGTGTCAGTAATGCACTAAAATCACATTGAAATTAGCTTTACGTCATAAACAGTTCATATATTTAATTATCTCTATTGTATTTCTTTGTTCTACTGTGAATGCCTGTAAGAAAATGAATCTCAGTGTACTATATGGTGACATATACACACTTTGATACTAAATTTACTTTGAATTTGATACACATACAAAATGCTGGAGGAACTCTGCAGGTCAGGCAGCATCAAAGGAGATGAATAAAGAGTCAGTGTTTTGGACTGAGATCCTTCATTAGACCTGGCCCTGATAAATGGTCTCAGGCTGAAATGTCATCTCTTTATTCCCCTCCACGGATGGGCCTGACCTGCTGAGTTCCTCCACCATTGTGTGCACGTTTCGCTGGATTTCCAGTATCTGCAGAATCTCTTGTGGTCGCAAAATTGATAAATTCTTGGGCACTTGGGGATGTGGGACAAATTGAGGGTGATTTAAAAAAATGTATTCATAAACTACAGGCACCATTGGCAAGGCAGGAAAGTGTTCTCTATCAATAATTGCCCCTCCTGAAGTTCACCAGTCCATTTCACAGGGGGGTAAAGAACCAACTGCCTTGGCAGGTCTGGAGGAGCCGATAGGCCAACAACTCTGACAGAATGGGGCCATGATGAGGCCAGACACAAGCTTGAGATGCAACACTTCATCTGACAACATCAACTTCTGCTGACCACTGTGCTCCATTTTCCTTTCCCCCTTCCCTTAGTTTTCCTCTCATTCCTGTGCCCCATCTCACACTTTCTCATCCACTCCCCTTTATTCCCCTATCAGATTCCTCCTTCTTCAGCCATTTGCCTCTCCCACCACTTAGCTCCCAGCTTCTCATATCACTTTCTATCACCCACCCTCCCCACCCACCTGGATTCACCCTGTGCTCCTCCCCTTTCCTTTTATTCTGGCTTTAGCTCCCCTTCCTTTCCAAACATGATGAAGGGTTTCAGCCTTCATTTCCCTCCTTGGATGCAGCCTGACCCTTGAGTTCCTCTGTCATTTTGTGTGCGTTGCTCAAGATCTCCAGCATCTGCAGAATCTCGTGTCAAGATGCAAGGCCAGATTAGGTAGGGATCACTGAACTTATTCCCTGGAAGAACGTTAGTGAACTTGCTCTGCATGAATTTGGCTCTAGTTACGGGAATAAGGCAAATAAGTGCCGTCACAACGAAGGCACGAGAGTGCCTCAACTTCTTTAAACTTTGATGAACTTCTGTAGACGTACAGTAAAGGCCATCCTAATTGGTTGCATCTTGGTCTGGTATGGAAACACCCATCTCCAGGAACAGAAATATCTATAGAAAGTGGTGGATACAGTCCAGTCCATCAAAGGATCAAAGGCCAATCCCCCCCCCCCCCCCAACACTTACTAGGAGCACTGCCACAAAAAAGCAGTGTCCATCACCAAGGGCATGTCCATCATGGACATGCTCTCTTCTAGCTACCACCATTGAAAAGGAGCTACAGGATCTTTGGGTCCCACAACAGCCGGTTCAGGAACAATTATCACTCCACAACCATCAGACAACCCGAAATGTCGACTCTTTACTCCTCTTTATAGATGCTGCCTGGCCTGCTGAGTTCCTCCAGCGTCTTGTGTGTGTTGCCGTGGATTTCCAGCGTCTGCAGAATGACTGGTGTTCATCTTTTTATCTAACAGTGATTCCGCCTGAAGAAGCGACACGGCCTAATTCTGCTCCTCATGTTTAATTGAGCATCCTATTTTACCGCCATCAAAGGGAACAAGCAAGCAGCACTCCAGGGTAATCCAACACTAGATTTTAAATACACTTGTCAAACAGGGAGTTTTAAAATCACAATAAAAATCAGGTGTAGCCTGCTCGTGATTGTATTTGGGCCTCGATATGACATTCTCAGAAACAAAATTACTGTTCTTTCAGTACCAGTAATGTATTGAAATCACATTCAAATTAGCTTTACGTCATTGTGATAAACAGTTCAGAATTTAATTACCTGTCGAATTTCAATGTGTGAAAACACTCCAAATTCGACGAGAGAGAGGGGAAAAACAAGATCACTGGCGTTCCGCCTGCACATCGCACCACCCCACAAACACACCCCGAAACAGAAAGAAAATCAGGATATCTTACCACCCCCCCGCCACACACACACACACACACACTTTTAAGTATTGACGTCGCTGGATGTAATGTTCACGGACAGCTAGCTCTACACCCTTCTCTCTCTCTGGCCAGGATTCACGCTCAAGGGCAAAAATAATCCACATCACCCACCCACCAAAAAAAAACAGATGCATGTTTACTCTACGTTGGAGGTGACCAGGGAGGGTTATTTTTAGAACCTTCTCCCCCCACCCCCACCCTAGAGAGTCTCCTGTTGCCAAACACGCTTTTTGTTTTAAGAAAGGGAGCCGTGTGCTGTAATTTCCCACCCATCACAATACAACAGTGCGTTCAACGTCCCTTGGCCAGGGGTCCAGCGGCCGCCCTGAAGGAACACCTGCCGCTCACTCCAGCAATTTGAGAAACATATACACACCCACCCCACCCCTGGGCTCGCCTTGTTAAAGCGTGAACAGACGCACACCACACTGAATCTCGGCTGCTTTGCGAGGAAAGGTCGCTCCAGCGATTCCCGAGAAATGATCAAATCAGTGGCATGACCCAGTGCAACACACGCATTCAGAGTCCCCGCTGCCTTCGCAAGGGAAGGTCGCACGAGCGGCTCCCGAGAAACGTTCAAATCACTACCATGAACACACATGCACAATTAAAAATGCTAACGTGACCCTCCTTCCCGCACACAGGTGTTTGACAGGAGCCGGGGTTGGGGGAAGGAAGGAGAATCCCCATACAAGACTCTCCCTGACCCCTCCGAACCTGTTTTCTAATATTACGGCACTTACCGTCCGCTCCGCAATCTGCACACGTCTGGTTGCTCGGATTTGCCTGAAAATCCTGCAAAATCCTCCTGTTCCTCTCGACCGCCATGCTACCGAGATAGCTGGAGCAGTGCTCGCTCTCCTCTTCCTCTCGGTCAAGACCCAGCGAGCTCCAATTCCTTATTTTTTAAGTAAAATTTAACAATGACGAAATTCCCCCCCCCCCAAAAAATTGCCACACCTCCTAAAATTGCATCATCGTTCACTTTTCCGATTTTTTCCCCCCTCTGTGCACAGACAGTCTAAGGACAGCGTGATAGGGAAACCCCTGCCAATGAGCGGGTCTACGCTGCAAACTTGCTCTCTCGTTCTAAATCGTAACTTGTTCCGCATTCTTGCGCCGGTGTGGAAAGTGGGCTGATCCTCCCTCGCCGGAGATCCGCCCCAAGCGCTCCAGCCCGACCCCTGGTGGCGGCCCATAAGCGCCCCTCCAGCCGCTCGCTGGAGATGAAATCATTCTCCTGTGGTCCTTTGCGTTGTAGCCTGCGCTGGGCACCGGCTTTCCTTCTCCCGGGTCGTTGTTTCCTGGGATGGGAGAGATCATCTTCTGAGAAAAGGACAGGCAGGCTGGAAGGCTCCAGAGGGGAGAAGAAATGAGTGCTATTCACATTCCAATATTCAGAATTTATTTCAAACACCAGGCAATCTGCTGGCGCTGGAAATCCAAGCGACACGCACAAAATATTGGAGGAACTCAGCAGGCCAGGGAGCATCTATGAAAAAGAATAACAGTCAACGTTTTGGCCCGAGACCCTTCAGTTACTAAACGTTGCTGAAAAATAAGGAATTAGAGCTTGCTGGGTTTTGACAGGTCTCGGACAGAAACAGTGACTGTTTATTCTTTTCCATAGATGCTGCCCGACCCGTTGGGTTCCTCCAGCATTTTGTCTGTGTTGTTCAAAATTTATTTATTTTATTTAGAGATACAGAACAGGCTCTTCCGGCCCAACAACTCACCTATGTTCAACTATAGGTCAGCATTTAATTCCACAATCCTGATTGAGAAGTTGCAGAACCTGGGCCTCTGTACCTCCCTCTGCAATTGAATCGTCAACTTCCTAACTGGAGGACCACAATCTGTGCTGATTGGGGATAACGTACCCCCCTCCCTGCTGACGATCAACATTGGTGCACCTCAGGGGTGTGTGATTAGCCCTCTGCTCTACTCTCACTATACCCATGACTGTGCAGCTAGGCATAGCTCAAATACCATCTATAAGTTTGATGATGATACAACCATTGTTGGTAGAATCTCAGGCGGTGACGAGAGGGCGTACAGGAGTGAGATATGCCAACTAGTGGAGTGGTGCCACAGCAACAACCTGGCAGTCAGTATCAGTAAGACAGAAGAGCTGGTTGTGGACTTCAAGAAAAGTAAGGCGAAGGAACACATACCAATCCTCATAGAGGGATCAGAAGTGGAGAGAGTGAGCAGTTTCAAGTTCCTGGGTGTCAAGATCTCTGAGGATCTAACCTGGTCCCAACAGATTGATGTAGTTATAAAGAAGGCAAGACAGCAACTATATTAGGAGTTTAAAGAGATTTGGAATGTCAACAAATACACTCAAAAACTTCTATAGATGTACCTTGGGGAGCATTCTGACAGGCTGCATCACTGTCTGGTATGGAGGGACTACTGCACAGGACCGAAAGAATCTGCAGAGGGTTGTAAATTTTGCTGGCTCCATCTTGGGTACCAGCCTACAAAGTACCCAGGACATCTTCAGGAAATGGTGTCTCAGAAAGGCAGTGTCCATTATTAAGGACCTCCAGCACCCAGGGCATGCCCTTTTCTCACTGTAGGAGGTACAGAAGCCTGAAGGGATTCAGGAACAGCTTCTTCCCCTCTGCCATCCGATTCCTAAATGGACATTGAATCTTTGGTCACTGTCTCACTTTTTTTTAATATATAGTATTTCCGTTTTTGCACATTAAAAAAAATCTATTCAATATACGTATTTGATTTACTTGTTTATTTATTTATTTTCTCCACTACAATATAGAAACATTGATAGCCTACAGCACAATACAGGCCCTTATGTATTGCATTGAACTGCTGCTGCTAAGTTAACAAATTTCACATCACATGCTGGTGATAATAAACCTGATTCTGATTCTATTTAACCCAAGCCTAATCACAGGGCAATTTACAATGACCTACGAACTGGCGCGCCTTTGGACTGTGGGAGGAAACCCATGCGGACAAACTCCTCACAGACAGCGCTGGAACTGAACTCTGAACTTTGATGCCCCAAGCTATAACAGCATCATGCTAGCTGTTAGGCTACCATGGTGGCCCAGTCCTTAGTTCTTAAGGAGGTTGAGATGATGTCATGGAACCATAGGGTAATATAGCAGGAGAACAGGCCCTTCAGCCCAACTCATCCATACTAGCCAAGGTGCCAACCTAAGTCTGCATCCTGCTAAACCTTTCCTATCAATGTACCTGTCCAAATGTATTTTAAGTGTTGTTATTGCACCTGCTTCAACCACTTCCTCTGAGAGGTCAGAAGTAGGTCAGTCTCAAAGCTGACTATCTGGGACTGAGTTGGAACATCGGACAGTAGAGCACAGGATGTTCTGTCGAATTAATTAAATCAATGACTCCTAAACACACAGGCGATTCTGCAGGAGCTGAAAATCTGGAGCAAACACACAGAATACAAGAGGAGCTCAGCAGGTCAGGCAGCATCTATGGAGAGGAATTAACAGTCAGCGTTTCAGGCTGAGACCTTCAATCAGGACTGGAAAGGAACGGGGCAGAAGCCCAAATACGAAGGTGTTGGGAGGGGAAAGAATACAAACTGGAAGGTAATAGGTGAGACTAGCTAGGGGGTAGGTGCGTGAAAGGCGGGACCAGGTGGGGGGGAGGTCCACCCATCTCCTCAGAGTTTCCTCCTTCATCCCTGTCCAGATACAAACTACAGAGGATTATTTTAAGAGTGAAAAAACAAATCTTATTGAAATTATATATGGAATCACATGCACACCAGCTCGGGCAGGGTTTGCAGGCCATTACATGCTAGAAATCAACACCTAACATCATGAATGGCTGTGACGCTTCACTCCCTGAAGAGTGCAATGCCTTCTATGCACATTTTGAAAGGGAGGATAAAAATATATCTGCGCGAATCGCTGTAGCATCTGGTCTTAGAGGCTGACATCAGAGCATCTTTCAAGAAGTTGAACCCACGCAAGGCGTCGGTCCCTGATGGTGTACCTGGTAGGGCTCTGAAAACCTGTGCCAACCAACTGGCAGGAGTGTTCAAGGACACCGTCAGTCTCTCACTGCGGCACCTTCTTCAAAAGGGCAACAATCATACCAGTGCCCGGGAAGAGCTTTTACCTCAGGTTTGATCAGTACAGCTTCACACTGGGCATGGAGAAGCTGACCACCATCCTTCTATCAGATGCACTAAGCAGCACCAATATAGAGTTTCCTCCGACAGAAATAGAGAGAGCACTCAAGAGAACAAATCCCAGTAAAGCACCAGGTCCAGACAACATCAGTGGATGGCTACTGAGACTCTGGTGTAGACAACTGTCAGAGATTTTCTGTCATCTCTTCAACCACTCTCTATCTGAACGTTCCATACGAACCATTTGGAAAACCACCATCATATGCCCAGTTCCCCAGAAGAGCAATAATGACTGTTGTCCTGTAGCTCTAACATCACTGGTCATGAAGTCCTTTGAAAAACTCCTCCTACCACAGCTCCAGGTGGTGGTAAGTGGGCTCACTGACCAACTCCAGTTTGCTTATGGGCTGAAAAGAGGTGTAGATGATGCAGTACTAATGTTACTGCCCCATACCTACACAAAGGCCTGGATCATTTGTTAGGATGCTGTTTGTGGACTTCACCAGTGCGTTTAACACCCGCGCAACCCCATCTCATGGGACACAAACTCCAGCAAATTAATGTAAGCCCCCCACCTCATACTCCTCATCTTCTCCTTCCTCACAGACAGACATCAAACTGTGACGTATAATGGTTCTATGACAGGCAAATATCAACTGGAGCACCACAGGGCTCGGTGATCTCACCAGTCTTGTTCACACTGTACACAGACGACTGCAAAAGCTCACACCTAGGCATGCAGTACACCAAGTACTCAGATGACACAGTCATCATTGACACTACCTACTCTGATAACTGCATCAATGCGGAGATCACTACATTTGCTGGATGGAGCACAGACAACTATCTGGACCTGAACCCCAGTAAATCTAAGGAAATGGTAGTGGACTTTAGAAAACAGCAGTACACTGCCCCAACCCTGGAAATGACTAGCCAGTTGATAGTGTGTTGGAGAATACAAGTGCCTCAGCACAACTATAGATAACATAGAAACACAGAAAACATATAGCGCAATACAGGCCCTTTGGCCCACAAAGCTGTGCCAAACATGTCCCTACCTTAGAACCACCTAGGTTTTACCCATAGCCCTCTATTTTTCTAAGCTCCATGTAGCCATCCAAGAGTCTCTTAAAAGACCCTATCACCTTTAAGACCAATGGTGGGTCGATACTCTCCAGGTGCCAACAATGGCTATTTTTCCTTAGGAAGATGCAGAAACTTTAGGTCCTGCCATCATTCCTCCAGATATTTTATAGATGCTTTGTTGAACCAATATTAACCTACAATATCACAGCATGGTTCAGAGCCATGAGCACAATCTACCTCAGCCCACTCCACAGAATTGTTAGAATAAGTAGTAAAATCATTGGCCAGGAACAAGAATGACTCAACAGCATCCATAAGAGAAGGACAATAAAGAAGGCTCAACAAATAGGAGAGGACATTACACATACACTTCACACACACTGCACTGTCATGCCGTTTGGATGCTGCTACAGGTCCCTGCCCATCAGCACCAGGAGAGCCTTATGCAGTTTTGTGCCTTCCCCCATTCACCTCCTAAACACCCAATTTTGAATATATAGTGTGCATAGCATCTTTGACAGTAAAAACAGTTTTATTATGTGTATTTGTACCTTAAATTACACTCATTAATGTTGAGTACTTATTATCGATTGTGAGTATTTTATATTGTGTTTAACTATATGGAGTGTGGTGTTGTGTATCTTAAGTTTGTGATGTTGTCCTTACCTCTGCACATGTAAAGTTCCTCGAGGAAAATAACGTGATGTGCTGCCTCAACAACTATTACCCAGTTGCACTCACATCTTCGGTAATGAACTGCTTTGAGAGATTGGTCATGGCCAGAATCAATTCCTGCCGAAGCAAGGGCTGGGACACACTGCAGTTTGCCTATCGCCGTAATAGGTCTACAGGAGATGCAATCTCACTTGCTCTCCTTTTGGCATTGGATCACTCAGCATTCACCACCATCATACTCGCAGTACTAATCAACAAGCTCCAAAACCTGGGCCTCTGCCGCTAGATCCTTGACTTGCTCAACAAGAGACCACAGTTTGTGTGCATTGGAAGTAACATCACCTCCTTGCTGATCATTAACACTGGTGCATCTCAGGGATGTGTGCTTGGCCCACCGCTCTTCTCTCTCTACACCCACGACTGTGTGGCTAGGCACAGCTCAAACACTATCTATCAATTTGCTGATGACACGACTGTTGGCAGAATTTTGGATGGTGATGAGAAGGCGTACAGGAGTACAGGATGGGGAGTGAGGTAGATTGACTGGTTGAGTGGTGTTGCAGCAATAATCTTGCACTCAGCATCAGTAAGACCAAGGAGTTGATTAATGGACTTCAGGAAGGGGAAGTCGAGGGAACACACACCAGTCCTCATTGAGGGTTCAGAAGTGGAAAGGGTGAACAGTTCCAAGTTGCTGGTTGTCAGCATCTTTGAGGATCTATCCTAGGCCCAATATATTGATGCAATTACAAAGAAAGCTCGACAAAGGCAATATTTCATTGGGAGTTTGAGAAGATTTGGTATATCACCAAAGCCACCAGTAAATTTCTATGGGTGTGCCATGGAGAGCGTTCAAAGTGGTTGAATCACTGTCTGGTATGGAGAGGCCACTGAAAAGGATTGGAAAAAGCTGCAGAAAGTTGTAAACACAGCCAGCATCATCATGGGCACTAACCTCCCCAGCATCCAGCACATCTTCAAAAAGCGATGCTTCAAAAAGGTGGCATCCATCATTAAGGACCCCATCACCCACACTTGTCTTCTCCTCATTGTTATTAGGAGCCTGAAGCCACTCACTCAACATTTCAGGAGCAGCTTCTTCCCATCCACCATCAGATCTATGAATGGAGAATGAATCCATGAACATTACCTCACGATTTTTTCCCCTTTGTTTTTGGTCTCTTTTTGCGCTACTTATTTGATTCTTTTCTGTAGATCTTATTGTAATTTCTAGTTCTTTATTATTATGTATTGCATGGTACTGCTGCTGTAAAACAACAAATTTCACAATATATGCTAATGATATTAAAATAATATTGAGTAGTCAGCATGGACGGTTTCTATGTTGAATAAATCTATGGATACATGAACACACTTCACTTGACCATAAGATGTAGGACCAGAATGAGGCCACTCAGCCCATCAAATCTGCTTCACCATTTGATCATGGCTGATTTAATTTCCCTCTTAACCTCATTCTCCTGCCTTCCCCATGTAACATTTGATGCTCTTACTAATCAAGAACTTATTAACCTCTGGTTTAAATATATCCAATGACTTGGCCCTCGCAGCAGTCTATGGCAATGAAATCGACAGATTCAGTCCCCTCTGGCTAAAGAAATCTCTCTAACATCCTCTCCAACTCAATTCTATCCAGGCCTTTCAAAATTCAATTTCAATAAGATCCCCTCTCATTCTGAAGTCCAGTGAATAAAGGCTCAAATGACCTTCGCATGTTAACCCTTTCATGCCCAGGATAATTTATGTAAACCTTTTCTAGACCATCTCCAATGCCAGTAAATCCTTTCATAGATATGGGGCCCAAAACTACTCACAATACTCCAAATTTGATCTAAATAGCACCTTATAAAGCCTCAGTATTACATCATTGCTTTTATATTCTCATCCACTGGAGATGAAAACCTTCCTGCACCTCTACATGAGCTTGTATATAAGTTTTCCTTGTTCCCTTAGATCACTCTGCAATCTCTCTCAACTTAAACATACTCTGAAGTGGATAATCATGTAATCATGTCCATAATTTTATATCTGCTTTGTTTTCACCCACTCAGTTTGATTATATTCCCTCAAAGCCTTAATCTAGCTGTTGCTATTTTGAAAGGGGTGATAGTGTTTGCACAAAGCACCTGATTATACAAGCAATGCTTGCCCTTCTGTTAAAAAAATTAGTTAACTGGTTTTTTTTAATTTATTCATAGGATGCTGGCAAAGTCCTTCATCCCACCTTGTCCATACTGATGCTGAAGGCATTTTACTAAACCCATCTGTCTCCACATGCTCTGTATCTCTCCAATCCATAATCTATATCCCTCTAGTTCAATGTCTACATCCCTCCAATTCATGATCCACATTCTTCCAATCCATGGTCTAGATCCCCCTAATCCATGATCTTATTGCTCAAATTCATGTCCCATATTCCTGCAATCCATGCTCTGTATCCCTCCAATCCATGATCTATATCCCTCCAATCCATGATCTATATCCCTCCAATCCATGATCTATATCCCTCCAATCCATGATCCATATCCCTCCAATCCATGATCTATATCCCTCCAATCCATGATCTATATCCCTCCAATCCATGATCTAAATCCCTCCAATCTATGATCTAAATCCCTCCGATCCATGATCCATCCCTCCGATCCATGATCCATATCCCTCCAATCCATGATCCATATCCCTCCAATCCATGATCTATATCCTCCAATCCATGATCTATATCCCTCCAATCTATGATCCATATCCCTCCAATCCATGATCCATATCCCATCAATCCATGATCCATATCCCTCCAATCTATGATCCATATCCCTCCAATCCATGATCTATATCCCTCCAATCCATGATCTATATCCCTCCAATCCATGATCTATATCCTCCAATCCATGATCTATATCCCTCCAATCTATGATCCATATCCCTCCAATCCATGATCTATATCCCTCCAATCCATGATCTATATCCCTCCAATCCATGATCCATATCCCTCCAATCCATGATCCATATCCCTCCAATCCATGATCTATATCCCTCCAATCCATGATCTATATCCTCCAATCTATGATCTAAATCCCTCCGATCCATGATCTATATCCTCCAATCCATGATCTATATCCCTCCAATCTATGATCCATATCCCTCCAATCCATGATCCATATCCCATCAATCCATGATCCATATCCCTCCAATCTATGATCCATATCCCTCCAATCCATGATCTATATCCCTCCAATCCATGATCTATATCCCTCCAATCCATGATCTATATCCTCCAATCCATGATCTATATCCCTCCAATCTATGATCCATATCCCTCCAATCCATGATCTATATCCCTCCAATCCATGATCTATATCCCTCCAATCCATGATCCATATCCCTCCAATCCATGATCCATATCCCTCCAATCCATGATCTATATCCCTCCAATCCATGATCTATATCCTCCAATCTATGATCTAAATCCCTCCGATCCATGATCCATATCCCTCCAATCCATGATCCATATCCCTCAAATCCATGATCTATATCCTCCAATCCATGATCTATATCCCTCCAATCTATGATCCATATCCCTCCAATCCATGATCCATATCCCATCAATCCATGATCCATATCCCTCCAATCTATGATCCATATCCCTCCAATCCATGATCTATATCCCTCCAATCCATGATCTATATCCCTCCAATCCATGATCTATATCCTCCAATCCATGATCTATATCCCTCCAATCTATGATCCATATCCCTCCAATCCATGATCCATATCCCTCCAATCCATGATCTAAATCCCTCCAATCTATGATCTAAATCCCTCCGATCCATGATCTATATTCCTCCAATCCATGATCTAAATCCCTCCAATCTATGATCTAAATCCCTCCAATCTATGATCTATATCCTCCAATCCATGATCTATATCCCTCCAATCTATGATCCATATCCCTCCAATCCATGATCCATATCCCTCCAATCCATGATCTAAATCCCTCCAATCTATGATCTAAATCCCTCCGATCCATGATCTATATTCCTCCAATCCATGATCTATATCCCTCCAATCTATGATCCATATCCCTCCAATCTAATCCATGATCTATATCCCTCCAATCTATGATCCATATCCCTTCAATCCATGATCCATATCCCTCCAATCTATGATCCATATCCCTTCAATCCATGATCCATATCCCTCCAATCCATGATCTATATCCCTCCAATCCATGATCTATATCCTCCAATCCATGATCTAAATCCCTCCAATCTATGATCTAAATCCCTCCAATCCATGATCTATATCCCTCCAATCCATGATCTATATCCTCCAATCCATGATCTATATCCCTCCAATCCATGATCTATATCCTCCAATCCATGATCCATATCCCTCCAATCCATGATCCATATCCCTCCAATCCATGATCCATATCCCTCCAATCTAATCCATGATCTATATCCCTCCAATCCATGATCTATATCCTCCAATCCATGATCTATATCCTCCAATCCATGATCCATATCCCTCCAATCCATGATCCATATCCCTCCAATCCATGATCTATATCCTCCAATCCATGATCCATATCCCTCCAATCCATGATCTATATCCCTCTAATCTAATCCATGATCTATATCCCTCTAGTTCAATGCCTAGATGCCTCCAATTCGTGATCCCTCCAATTCCAATTCACAGTCCATATCACTGCAATCCGTGGTGTATATCCCTCCAATCCATGCTCTGTATCCCTCCAATTGATGGCCTGTAATCTTCCAGACCTTTTAGACCTGCTCCCGCTGACATCTCCCAGTTTCCACCCAGTAAATAGGACTCACCTTCCCGAGAAATTCTGCAGATGCTGAAAATACAAAGCAATCCAAATAAAATGCCGGAGGAACTCAGCTGGCCTAGCAGCATCTGTGGAAAAGAGTAAACAGTCGACGTTTCATGCTGATATCCTTCATCAGGACTGGAAAAGAAAGGGAGAAGTCAGAACAAGAAGGTGGGGGAAGGGGAGGAAGAAGTGCAAGGCGACATGTGATAGGTAAAACCATGAGATGAGGAGGAGCAAAGTGAAGAGCTGGGAAGTTGATTGGTGAAAGAGATCACAAGATGGTGGTGAAGACGTTTTCTTTCACCAACCTCTTGAAAGAAAAACCTCCATAAATTTCTTTTAAACTTCCTCTTCTCCACTTTAAAGCTATACCCTCTAGACAGAGTGGATAGAAGGAGACCTTTCTTCCTATAGATGGAAATTGCTAGCATCAGGGGGCATAATTTCAAGAGGATAGGAAGGAAGGATAGGAGAGATGTCAGAGGTAACTTGGTTTAATACTGAGAGTGGTGGGTGGGTGTTTTTTTTTGTATTTGTCTTATTTTGCACATTGGTTGTTTGCCAGTCTTTGTGTGTGTTTTTTTTAATTAATTCTGTTATATTTCTTGGTGAATGTCTGCAAGAAAATAGTGTAGTATTTGGTCACACACATACACTTTAATGGTCGAGGCAGACACATTGGGGAAACTCTTTGACAGGCACAAGAATAATAGGGCTATGGGGTAGAGAAGGGTTAGTTTGATCTTAGAGTGGGTTTATATAAGTCGGCACAACACAGTGGGCTGAAGGGCCTGTACGATGCTGTTCTGTGTTCTAAGACACATGAAAATCTTCACTACATCTTGCATTGGTCGGTAAGTGTCAAAATACCAGGCACTAATAGAGACCCTTCGATAGGCATACCAATGAAAGAGGAAATGGAAGGTTATGTGGGAAGGAAAGGTTCGATCGGGGCTCCCAACCTGGGCTCCGTGGCCCCCTTGGCTAACGGTGGGGATTCATGGCCTGGAAAAGGTTGGGGACACCTGGGTTAGATTGATCCTGGTGTGAACCATCAAGTGTGTGCTTTCAGGCTCCTGTACCTCCTCTCTGGTAGTAGTAACGAGAAGAGGACACTACCCAGTCATAGTGTTTGCCGCTGAAATGTGTGAATAGTCTATAGCTATCTGGTGGAGATGTAGTGGTTAGCCCGTCACTATTACAGCCCCAGAACTTGGAGTTCAACCCTGGCACCGCCTGTAAGGAATCTACACGACCTGGCCGTAGGTTTTCCCCCAGTGCTGCGGTTTTCTCCCACAGTCCAAAGACAGCCAGGTAAGTTAGTTGCCCATTGTAAGTTGTCCTGTGGTTAGGTTAGGGTTAACTAGGGTTGTTGGGGGTTGCTGGGGTGGCATGGTTTTGAAGGGCTGGGAGGATCTAGCCCACACTGATTTGCTAATTAGATAAATAAATAAACTGCCTAGTGTGGAAACCTCAATGCCCGGGGATGGAAAACTCTACAGAAAGTAATGGATAGAGCCCAGCCTATCACAGGAAAACCCCTTCCCACCATTGAGCGCATCTACAAAGAGTGCTGCCGTGAGAAAGCAGCATCTGTTGTCAAAGTCCCCTAGCACCAGCGTCTGGGACAGTTATTACCCCTCGACCATCAGGCTCTTGAGCCAGAGTGGATAACTTACTCACCTCAACTCTGAACTGATTCCACAACCCACAACTCATGTTCTCAGCATTATTTATTTATTTGTTTCTTCAAGCACCTGGGTGCCTTTAACTCGTTAACTACCAGTTCTGCTTTTGAGGTTAGCTTTAAATATCTTAGGTCAACTGAAAACGAGATGACTTCTGAACAGACCATGAACCCATGCATAGTATCTCGCATCCGCTCTCTTTTTAAATTACTTATTTTTATATTTCTTATTGTACATACTACAGCAAAATGACAAATTTCACAAATTATGTTATTGAAACTGAGCCTGATTTTGATTCTGATTCTGATGCAATGGGGACACACCACAACTGCTTCACCCCCTCTACCACAAGACCAGACACACTATCTCACTTTTGCTCTCTTTTGCACTACTTGCTTATTTTTATATTTATTTTGTAACTTACAGCAAGTTTAATATATTGCACTGTGCTGCTATCATAAAATGACAAATTTCATGGCATATGTCTGCGAGAATAACCCGATTCTGATGTCATTTAAAATTACTGCAAACCACCAAGTAATGTGAGCAAGGGTGAGATGGACTTCCATTATTGAGAGTCTGGATTGTCTTATCTGGCCACGGTGACGAGTATGTATCTACACGCGCACACACACACTCACTCAGTGCCACTTTATTAGCTGCAGGAGAGGAATCAGGTGTGGTCTACTACTGCTGTCAGCCCATCCCTTCAAGATTCAACGTGTTGTACATTCACAGATGCTCTTCTGCACACCACTGTTGTAATGCATGGTTCTTTGAGTTACTGTCACCTTCCTGTCAGCTTGAACCATTCCGGCCACTTTCCTCTGACCTCTCTCATTAACAAGGCATTTCACTCACCAAACTGCTGCTTACTGTGTTTTTATTTGTCTTTTAGAACAGTTCGCTATAAACTCTAGAGACTGTTGCGAGTGAAAATCACCCCATGTGGCACCAACAATTACTCCATGGTCAAAGTCACTTAGGTCACATTTCTTCCCCATTCTGATGTTTGGTCTGAACAACAACTGAACCTTTTGGCCACATCTGCGTGCTTTTATGCATTGAGTTGCTGCCACATGATTGGTTGATTCGATATCTGCATTAACAGGCAGGTGTACAGGTGTAGCTAATAAAGTGGCCACTGAGTGTATATCTCTGCTCCTTCAAAATCACCAGATCTAAATCTGGAACTCCATCCTCAACAGCACAGTGGAAGCAACTTCCCAGAAGGATTGCAGTTGGTCTCCACTGCCTTCTTCAGAACAAAAATAATATATGTAGAACCTAGAACACTACAGGTCCTTTGGCCCATGATGTTTTTCCAACCATTTAACATACTCCACGATCAACCTAACCCTTCCCTCACACATAGCTCTCCATTTTTCCTTCATCCATGTGTCTATCTAAGACTCTCTTAAATGTGCCTGAAGTGTCTATCTCAATCTCCACCCTGGCAGTCACCAGTCCCTGGTTAAAAAAAAACTACCTTTGACATTCTCCTTAAGCTTTCGTCCAATCATCTTAAAATTGTGCCCTCTTGTATTAGCCATTTCCTCCCTGGGATGGAGGTCCTAATGAAGGGTCTCGGCCTGAAATGATGACTCTTCATGCCTGACCTGCTGAGTTCCTCCAGCACTTCGTGTGTGTTACAATGAGGAAAGGTCTCTGACTGCTGATCGCCCACTCTATCTGTGCCTCTTATCATTTTATATGTCTCTATCAAGTCGCCTGTCATCCTCCTTCCCTCCAATAGTAATGGGCACGGTTCAAAGATGAGCAAAATAACAATCAAATCTTTCCCCAGTCTCCGTTGCCCAAAGGAGATAGCCCATCCTCCAAGTTACCCAAAGGAGACAGCCCATCCTCCAAGTTACCCAAAGGAGATAGCCCATCCTCCAAGCTGCACTTTAACCCAGGAAGCATCCCCATTTGTTTCCTCAGTGCCCATACCTATCGCCACCTCATCCTTCCTGTAGTGTGGTGACCAGGTTAGGACATAGTGTGACTTAGCTTGTGCTATACGGTTCTAAAATATCCTTCCCATTCCTGCGTCAGGCACTTTGACTAACAAAGGTATTGTGTGTGCCTCTTTACCCATGTTTTCTATCTGAAAGATGGTGCCTCAATGAGATCTTAGGAGCAAAACACCAGTAATCTGTTTATATACTTCCATTAAAATTGTTTGTTTATTTTTTAAATGATGTAGGCAGCATTTATTGCTCTTTGAGTATTGCCCTTGAGGAGGTGGTGGTTTGCTGCTCCGCTGATTGTGCTGTTGGGGAGAAGATCAGAATCAGAATTGAATTTATTTATTTATTACAGTGAAGAACAGGCCCTTCTGGCTCTCTGAGCTGTGCTGCTCAGCAGTCCCCTGATTTAATCCTTGCCTAATCACAGGGCCACTTACCTACCAACTGACTGTGGGAAGAAACTGCAGATCCCAGCAGAAATCCATGTAGCCACAAGGAGAACTTATAAGTCTCACTGGCAGCGGTGGGAATTGAACCTGGGCCGCCAGTACTGGAAAGAGTTGTGCTAACCACTACACTACTGTGCCATATGTCATTGACAAAACTGAAATTGTATACCAGCAGGCTCAAGGACAGCTTTTATCCCTCTGTTATCAGACTCTTGAATGGACCTCTTGTACAATAAGATGAACTCTTGGCCTCACAATCTACCGCACGGTGATCTTGCACTTTATCATTCACAATAGTTTTTGCGCTTTATTCTGCAATGTTATTGTTTTACCTTGTTCTACCTCAATGCTCTGTGTAATGAACAGTATGCAAGACAACCTTTTAACTGTACATGTGACAGTAATAAACCAATACCAAAACCGGCATGTGATGAAATTTGGTGTTTTACAGCAGCATGGGGTGTATAGGGTGTCCAGGCAGGGGTAAACCTCTGGTGAAGGGGCTTTTTGTGTTCATTCTGGGGCAGCCTGTTCATTTTGGGCCCCATCAGACTCTCAGCTCTCACCTGTGGCTCCAAGCAGCCACTTGCATGTGGCAGTACACGCTTCGACAGGGGGCAGGCTAAACCAGGTGAGGGTAGCTGGCAGGATAGGCACATGCCCGTCCTAGCATGCAAAGTCAGCTCCGACGACCCGGGAGGACGAGACCTGCAGTGAGATCCAACGGCCAGGAAGGAGGTACTGCGATGCTCCACGGGGGGTGGGGGGGGGCAAGGGCCCGACAAGGTGCAGAAGGCACCCTGGCCACCCACTGCAGGCAAGGAAGAGCCCAGTTCGTACCACTGGATACAGAGTTCTGAAGTCGAGAGAGTGGAACTGCCCCGTTGCAAATGCCCTTCCACTTTAAAACCTCACCCACACAGGTTTCCTGTTACTGTTGGATATGATGGAGAACTACCACAGTGCAGGCTTAACAAATTACTGTTGTTTACAATGCAAATAAATTAATAGCAAAAAAGAGGAGGAGAGAGGTAGTGTTTGTGAGTTCACTGTCTATTCAGAATTCTGTGGCAGAGGGGAAGAAGCTGTTCCTAAAATGCTGAGTGTGGGACTTCAGGCTCCTGTACGTCCTCCCTGATAGTATTAGTGAGAGGAGAAGTGTCACCGATATCAACAATCTGAATGATAATGTGGAAAACTAGATCAGCAAATTTGTGGATGACACCAAGACTGGGGATGCACTGGGCAGCAAGAGGACTATCTAAACCTCCAACGGGATCTGGACCAGCTGGGAAAATGGACTGAAAAACAGCAGGTGGAACTTAATGCAGACAAGTTTGCACTTTAGGAAGAAAAACCAGGGTTGGACTTGCATGGTGAGTACACTGAGATGTGTAATAGAACAGAGGGTTCTGGGAATACAATATACAGACAGTAGGTGCAGGAGTAGGCCATTCGGCCCTTCTAGCCAGCACCGTCATTCACTGTGATCATGGCTGATCATACACGATCAGTACCCCATTCCTGCCCTCTCCCCATATCCCTTGACCCCGCTATCTATAAGAGCTCTATCTAACTCTCTCTTGAATGCATCCAGAGACTTGGCCTCCACTGCCTTCTGGGGCAGAACATTCCACATATCTACCACTCTCTGGGTGAAAAAGTTTTTCTGCATCTCTGTTCTAAATGGCCTACCCCTTATTCTTAAACTGTGGCCTCTAGTTCTGGACTCACCCATCAGCGGGAATATGCTTCCTGCCTCCAGTGTGTCCAATCCCTTAATAATCTTATATGTTCCAATCAGATCCCCTCTCATCCTTCTAAATTTCAGTGTATACATTCCAATGAATGTATAGATACAGATCCATAATTCCTTGAAAGAGGTGTCATGTCTAGATAGGGTCATAAGCAAAGCTTTTGGCATATTGGCCTTCATAAATCAAAGTGTTCAGTACTAGAGTTGAGATGCTACGTTGAAGTTCAGTAAGATGTTGGTGAGGCCTAATTTGGAGTATTGTGTGCAGTTTTAGTCACCTACTACAGGAACGATGAATGAGTACATACAGAGAAAAGGTTCAAGGACGTTGCCAGGACTGGAGAAACGGAATTATAAGGAAAGGTTGACTTTTTTCCCTAGAGCATTGGAGAATGAGAGGAGATTTGACAGAGGTATACAAAATTATGAGCAGTATAGATAAGGTAAATGCAAGCAGGCTTTTTCCACTGAGGTTGTGTGAGACTAGAACTAGAGGTCATGGGTTAAGGGTGAAAGGTGAATTGTTTAAGTGGAACATGAGGGGGGAGCTTCTTCACTCAGAGGGTTCAAAGGTTCCAAAGGTACATTTAATGTCAGACAAATGCATACAATATACATCCTGAAATGCTTGAGAATATGGAACAAGCTGTCAGTGGAAGTGGTGGATGCAGACTCAATTTCAACATTTAAGAGAAATTTGGATAGGCACATGGATGATAGGGGTGCATGTTGATGGGAGTAGGTGGATTAAATGTTTCGGCATGGTCTGGGCAGGTGGTAGGGCCTGTTGCTGTGCTGTAGTGCTCTTTGACTTTCTGACTATCAGACAGCATGCCTCAAATGCTTACGGTAATTAGTGATGGATGCTGTCTTCTTGAGGCACTGCGCCTTGACGATGTCATCGATGGCGGGGAGGGTTGTGCCCACGATGGAGCTGGTTGCGTCTACAACCCTCTGCAGTCTCTTCCCATTCTGCACGTAGGAGCCCCCATGCCAGACTTTCCACCTATTGTCAAGGAAGGACTGGTGATATAATACCAAGTCAGGGTCGTGGGAGACATGGGGGGGGGGGGGGGAACCCGCAGGAGACAGAGCTTTCTGTGCATTTTCTACCCGAGCCTTTGCTGGTGTAAGAGCATGCAAGATAGTGTAGAGTATTTTATGTCTGGTTCACATTGGTACCATGTTAAACTGATGTTGAAAAGATTTCTGAATTCCTTCTTGGATTTAAACGGTCCTGTTCTCTCTTTAAGACCTCTGGTTTTTGATTTCCGAACAGTGGAAACATGCTGAACCAGCACACAATCTCATTCCTTCATTACCCTAACAAGCTGGGTTGGGCACTTGGCTGTTAGTGGTCAAAAAGCAGACTCCATGCGCCCCCTTCCGGTTAACGCAAATATTACGCCTGTTCTAAATCATTTGGAGGTCGGTACACACTTTGATGTTAAGGACACCCTCTGCATACTGGCAGACTATCAAATCTCTATTTTGAGTTTGTTAAACCCACTGTCTTGAACTTCATTCTCGTGGCCTTTGATGGCATTATTTAGAGCTGAACTAATGACCAGCTTTGCACCAATCTTGTTTTATAAAATTACTTAACATACCAAAGCAGGAAGCCATTTGGCCCATTAGTAGCTCCCTGCAGAACAATCCCAACAGTGACATTTTCACTTCACAAACAAAAGAAAATCAGTCATTATCAATACTGTTCAGAAATCTTCTGACAAAGGGCCTCGGCCCAAAACGTTGACTGATCATTTCCATAGATGCTGCCCGACCTGCTGAGTTCCTCCAGCTCGTTGTATGTGTTTCTCACACCTCCTTTGGTAGAGATGTACTTCCCCCTCACCACCCACGGTAGGTGATGGCCATTCTTCTGATGACAGATGGAATGAGGTGGGGGAGAGGTGTCAAAGAGAGAAAAAAATCCACGGGGGCTATTAAGCATGGGCATGAGGATATGGATATAGAATCAAGTCAGGTTTATTATCACACACGTCATGAAATTTGTAATTTTGTGGCCGTTGTACAGTGCAAGACAAAATATTACTATAGTTAAATCACTAAATAGTACCGATGGAGAATAGTGAGGTAGTGTTCAGGGGCTCATTGTCAGTTTAGGAATCTGAAGGTGAAGGGGACTAAGTTGTCCCTAAAATGTTGAGTGTGTGTTTTCAGACTCCTGCACCTGCTCCCTGATGGTGGTAATGAGAAGAGGGCCTGTCACTAATAGTGAGGGTCCTTCATTATGGATGCTGCCTTCTTGAGGGACTGCTTCTTGAAGAGGCCCTCGATAGTGGGAGGGTTATGGCCATGGTGGGAGAAACTTAGTATACAAACCTCTGCAGCCTCTTTCGATCCTGTGCATTAGAGCCGGATGGAGATGCGCTCAGTCAGAACGCTCTCCACGGGGCATCTGCAGAGTCTCACCAGATCTCCCGGGGTTGGAAAACTGCAATCTCTGTTGACTTGTACACGGCCCAAGAGGGATATGAGATGGTGTTCCTCCCATTTTGCACACACAAGATGGTGGAGGAACTCAGCCGTTCAGGCCACATCAATGGAGAAGAGTGAACAGTTGAAGGTTTGTGTGGAGACCCTTCTTCAGGACTGAGAGGGAGGGTGGGTATAGATACCTGAAATAACAGTTGGAGGGAGGGGAGAGAGGCTAGCTGGAAGGTGATAGGTGAAGCCAGGTGGGTGGGAAATGTCAAGGGCTGGATAAGAAAGAATCTGATAGGGGAGGAGAGTCCACAATAGGAAAAAGAGGAGGAGGAGGGAACCCAGGGGGAAGGAATAGGCAGGTGAGAAGAAGCAGAAGGTCAGAGTAGGGAATGGGGGGGGGGGGTGGATTTTTGTTCACCAGAAGGAGAAATCGATATTCATAACATCTGGTTGGAGTTTACCCTGACAGAATTTCACCCTGAGAGTGGCCTCATCTCAGCACAAGAGGAGGCCATTCATTGCCATGTCGGAACGGGAACAGCATTGGGAGTCAGAACTAAAATGTTTGGCCAGTGGGAAGTCCCACTTGTGGCGGATGGTGTGGAGGTGCCCGATGAAGCAGTCCCCCAGTTTAGGGTGGGGATGTGGAGGAGGCCGCATCAGGAACACTGGATACAATAGGCGACCCCAGCAGGTTTTCAGGTACAGTGTTGCCTCACCTGGAAGGGCTGTTTGGGGCCCTGAATGGAGATGAGGGATGGATAGGTGTAGTGCCTGGAGGGAGATTAGTGGGGAGGGTTATGGGGGGAGGGGGTGGAGGTAGGGATATGTTTAGACATAGTGTCCCTTTGGAGATGGTGGAATTTGCAGAGGATAATGTGTTGGATGCAGAGGCTCATGGGTGGTAGATAAGAACAAGAGGAACTCTATCACTGCTAAGGCAGTTGGAAGATGGGGTGTACGGGAAATGGAGGAGATGCAGGTGAGGGCAGAATCAATAGTGGAGGGAGGGAATGGGAATTGGAATTAAAATGTCTGGTTCTTTAAAAGAGGACATGGAATGGAAAGTCGCATCCTGAGAACAGAGGTGGGAGATGGGCAGGTGAACCTCAACAACACCCACGCAAAGTGCTGGAGGACAGGCAGCATCTGTGGAAAACTCTGTTGGAAGAAATGAAAGGGTTAACTATTTTCTAAATGGAGAGAAAAGACAAAAAACTGGGGTGCAAATGGACTTGGAGGTCTGTGTGCAGGATTCCTTAAAGGTTAATTTGCAGGTTGAGCCTGCAAGTAAGGCAGGCAAGTGCGGACTGCATTCAAAGGCTAACTTTGAGGGGATGCGAAGGGATTTAGAGAGAGTGGATTGGGTCAAGTTGTTTTATGGGAAGGATGTAATAGAGAAATGGAGGTCATTTAAGGGTGAAATTATGAGGGTACAGAATCTTTATGTTCCTGTTAGGGTGAAAGGAAAGGTTAAAGGTTTGAGAGCACCATGGTTTTCAAGGGATATTAGAAACTTGGTTCGGAAAAAGAGGGATGTCTACAATAGATATAGGCAGCATGGAGTAAAGGAATTGCTCGAGGAATATAAAGAATGTAAAAGGAATCTTAAGAAAGAGATTAGTAAAGCTGAAAGAAGATACGAGGTTGGTTTGGCAAATAAGGTGAAAGTAAATCCGAAAGGTTTCTACAGTTATATTAAAAGCAAGACGATAGTGAGGGATAAAATTGGTCCCTTAGAGAATCAGGGTGGTCAGCTATGTGTGGAGCCAAGGGAGATGGGAGAGATTTTGAACGATTTCTTCTCTTCGGTATTCACTAAGGAGAAGAATATTGAATTGTGTAAGGTGTGGGAAACAAGTAAGGAAGTTATGGAACCTATGACAATTAAAGAGGTGGAAGTACTGGCACTTTTAAGTCATTTAAAAGTGGATAAATCTCCAGGTCCTGACAGGATATTCCCCAGGACCTTGAGGGAAGTTTGTGTAGAGATAGCAGGAACTCTGACGGAGAACTTTAAGATGTCATTAGAAACGGGGATTGTGCCAGAGGATTGGTGTGTTGCTCATGTGGTTCCATTGTTTAAAAAGGGTTCTAGAAGGAAGCCTAGCAATTATAGACCTGTCAGTTTGACATCAGTGGTGGGTAAATTAATGGAAAGTATTCTTAGAGATAGTATTTATAATTATCTGGATAGACAGGATCTGATTAGGAGTAGCCAGCATGGATTTGTGTGTGGAAGGTCATGTTTGACAAACCTTATTGAATTTTTTTGAAGAAGTTACGAAGAATGTTGACGAGGGTAAGGCAGTGGATGTAGTCTATATGGACTTCAGCAAAGCCTTTGACAAAGTTCCACATGGAAGGTTAGTTAAGAAGGTTCAGTCGTTAGGTATTAATGCTGGAGTAATAAAATGGATTCAACAGTGGCTAGATGGGAGATGCCAGAGAGTAGTGGTGGATAATTCTTTATCGGGATGGAGGCCGGTGACTAGCGGGGTACCTCAGGGATCTGTTTTGGGCCTAATGTTGTTTGTAATATACATAAATGATCTGGATGATGGGGTGGTAAATTGGATTAGTAAGTATGCCGATGATACTAAGGTAGGAGGTGTTGTGGATAATGAGGTGGGTTTTCAAAGCTTGCAGGGAGATTTATGCCAGTTAGAAGAATGGGCTGAACGTTGGCAGATGGAGTTTAATGCTGAGAGGTTCTACATTTTGGCAGGAATAATCCAAATAGAACATACAGGGTAAATGGTAGGGCATTGAGGAATGCAGTGGAACAGAGAGATCTAGGAATAACAGTGCATAGTTCCCTGAAGGTGGAGTCTCATGTAGATAGGGTGGTGAAGAAGGCTTTTGGAACGCTGGCCTTTATAAATCAGAGCATTGAGTCCAGAAGTTTGGAGGTAATGTTAAAATTGTACAAGGCATTGGTAAGGCCAAATTTGGAATATTGTGTACAATTCTGGTCACCAAATTATAGGAAAGATATCAATAAATTAGAGCGCAGAGACGATTTACTAGGATGTTACCTGGGTTTCAGCACTTAAGTTGCAGAGAAAGGTTGAACAAGTTAGGTCTCTATTCATTGGAGCGTAGAAGGTTGAGGGGGGATTTGATCTAGGTATTTAAAATTTTGAGAGGGATAGATAGAGTTGACGTGAATAGGCTGTTTCCATTGAGAGTAGGGGAGATTCAAACGAGAGGACATGATTTGAGAGTTAGGGGGCAAAAATTTAAGGGAAACACGAGGGGGCATTTCTTTACTCAGAGAGTGATTGCTGTGTGGAATGAGCTTCCTGTAGAAGTAGTAGAGGCCAGAACAGTTGTGTCATTTAAGGTAAAATTGGATAGGTATATGGACAGGAAAGGAGTGGAGGGTTATGGGCTGAGTGCGGGTAGGTGGGACTAGGTGAGATTCAGAGTTCGGCACGGACTAGGAGGGCCGAGATGGCCTGTTTCCGTGCTGTGATTGTTATATGGTTATATTTCAAGAAGAATAGATGAACCTCTGCCTGTTGTATGCGCACACCGAGGTCTCACAAACCCTGCAGCGAGTCAGAGCAGGGAGAGGAACACAAGCTGTGGAATCTAATTTCAGGTGCACAGACAGCGGCGGGACAGCAGGTGGCGCAGCAGGATAAGACAGCCCAAGGCAGGCGAGCGGACGCGCGACGTCACGGATCACGTGTGGCGGTCATGACCGCCGACGTCACCGCGCTTGGCTTCGCCGCGACGCCACCGCCAAGATGTCGACCGCCATGAACTTCAGCGGCAAAAGCTTCAGTCCTCGGCCGCCGGACCGGGGCGCGTTCCCGCTCGATCACCTGGGTAAGTGGGCGGAGGTCCCAGGCTCTTTCGCCCCATAACCCGTGTCTCTACGACCACTCCGCCCTCATGACCTCCCATTACACCGCACTCCCCATTTCCTCTACCCCTCTTCTTTTTTGCCCCCTTCCACCTTCCCTTTTCTACTTTCCTCATCATCCGTGCCTCCTTCTCCTTATATTTGCCTCTTCCATCCCTCTTATTACACCTTTTCCAGTAGTCTTGGACTACGTTTTGCTGTTGTAGTTTCCATCTGAGTTGTTCTTTCAACTCAGGTGCACCCTGACTTACCCAGTGTTTCGGTATTAGTGATTTTTATTCACACTGTCAGCATTCGTAGTTTGGTTTCGCTTCTGATGGCGACAAATAAACATTTCTAATAGCTTGCTTTAACAGAATCTCCGTGTTGCTATTTTACAGGTGAATGTAAAGCATTTAAAGAGAAATTTATGGATTGCCTTAAAGAGAGCAAGTTTGACAGCTCTGTGTGCAGAGAGCAATCAATGGAATATTTAAAATGCAGAATGGACAGGTACGGAAATCAGAATCAGGCTTAATATAATCGGACTGGAGGTGAGGTGGGGGGGGGTTAAATGGGCAGGTATAGCACTTAAAGAAAGACCGCTAGCCCTTTAGCCCATCCCCCCCATGTTGTGCAGAACTAATTAAACAAATCCCTTCTGTCTACACAAGTCTCTTTCCCTCCATTCCCTGCACATTCTAAGAGCCTCAAACACTTCTATAATATTTGCCTCAATACCACCCCTGGCAGCACATTCAAAGCATCTGCCACACTGTTTTTCAAAAACAAAACTTAGCCCATGCATTTCATTTGAACTTTACTTACTAGGCCATTTGTTGCTCTGTTGACACTTAGGGCAGCAAGGAAGGTCCAACTCTGTCGATACTATCACACACAGATAAAAAATGATTTTTCAGTGGTGTTTTCTGTAACAATTTTTTTGACCAATTAGGTTTGTTAGCCCTGTGACTGGAGGACTACTCTTAGTCTGGCTTCTACCCTTTGACCTATTTGGCATGGGTGACCCTACCAAGAGTCAAAGCACAAAGACCTTACTCTAGCCAAGATACTTTCCAGGTCATTGAGGCACATAAGCCTCTGGTTTACAGGACATTTACAGGATAATGAATACAAACCCCATTTCCAGAAAAGTTGGGATATTTTCCAAAATGCAATAAAAACAAAAATCTGTGATATTGTGGCGACCCATTTCCTGGCACATCCGAACCGGCTCACAATTAGATAGCCTACGGGGGTTTGCGAGCACAGAGCTTTGGAGCCTCTGCGCCACGGGGGGCAGGTTGAGGGAGGCTTAAAAGTGAGGCTGAGGATTTTGAATAAAGTTTTTTCCTTCGACTGTAGTTACCGACTCCGTGTCGTAATTTTAGCGCTGCGTGTAGCACAACGCTACAATTGGTGACCCCGACGGTCCAAACGATTTTTGGACCAGAGATGACCGACGCCGCCTCTGTTCATGCGGTTTCGTTGAAACTGCCGGGTTTCTGGACACAGCGACCGAACCTATGGTTCCAGCAAGCCGAAGCCCAATTCCACGTTCGCCAGATCACCTCAGAAGACACCCGCTACTACTACGTGGTGAGCTCCCTCGACCAGGACACAGCGGCCCAGGTTGCGGAGTTCGTACAGTCGCCCCCGGCAGACGGCAAGTACACGGAATTCAAAGCCCTGCTCCTCAGGACTTTCGGACTCTCACAGCGCGAGCGGGCTGCCTGTTTACTGCACCTGGATGGCTTGGGCGACAGACCTCCATCGGCTTTAATGAATGAGATGTTGTCTCTCGCCGACGGACACACACCCTGCCTCATGTTTGAGCAGGCATTCCTGGAGCAGCTGCCCGAGGACATACGCCTGCTGCTGTCCGACGCGGATTTCAGTGACCCCCAGAAGGTGGCAGCCCGGGCGGACTTGCTGTGGAACACCAAAAAGGTGAGCGGGGCGTCCATCGCACAGATCTCCCAGCCATGCTCCCAGCAGCAAACCAGTCCAGGCCCGGCCGCAGAGCCCGCCAACCCCCGGCCCAAGGAACACTGGTGCTTCTACCACCAGCGGTGAGGCGCAGAAGCCCGCCGTTGTCGCCCGCCCTGCAAGTTCCCGGGAAACGACAGGGCCAGCCACCGCTGATGGCTATGGCAGCTGGCCATCGGGATAGCCTCCTGTATGTGTGGGATAGAAGGTCGGGACGCAGGTTTTTGGTCGATACTGGGGCTGAGATCAGCGTTTTACCTCTGACGAGTTACGACACCCGCAGCAGGGCACCGGGTCCCCCCTTGAGGGCCGTGAACGGCAGCACAGTAAGGACCTATGGCACCCGTCAGGTGCAGCTACAGTTCGGCTCCAGCCAGTTCATGTAGGACTTTACACTGGCCGCCGTAGCCCAACCGCTTCTGGGTGCGGATTTTTTGCGGGCTCACAGCCTACTAGTCGATCTGCCCAGGAAGAGACTGGTACACGCTGAGACCTTTCAGACATTCTCCCTGGGTGCAGCCCAGTTGCCAGCCCCTCACCTCGACTCCATCACGCTGTCCGACAACGACTTCACCAGGGACCTGGCGGATTTCCCATTGATTCTGGCACCGCAGTTCACAGCGGCCATGCCCCGACACGGCGTACAGCACCACATCCCGACCCAGGGACCACCCCTCCACGCCCGCGCTCGGCGGCTTCCCCCGGACAAGCTCCGACTGGCGAAGGAGAAGTTCCAGAGGATGGAGGAATTGGGGATCATGGGCCTCCCCCCTGCACATGGTGCCCAAAGCAACGGGAGGCTGGAGACCGTGCGGCGACTACCGCAGGCTGAACGAGGCTACCACACCAGACCGCTACCCTGTGCCGCACATTCAGGACTTTGCAGCAAACCTGCACGGCGCACGGATCTTCTCCAAGGTAGACCTCGTCCGAGGGTACCATCAAATCCCGGTGCATCCCCAAAACGGCTCTCATCACCCCGTTTGGCCTTTTCGAGTTCCTCCGCATGCCGTTCGACCTGAAGAATGCCGCACAGACGTTCCAGCGGTTAATGGACGCGGTGGGACGGGACCTGGACTTCGCGTTCATCTATTTGGACGACATCCTCATAGCCAGCAGCAGTCGTCAGGAGCATCTGTCCCACCACCGTCAACTCTGCGCCCGACTGAGTGAGTACCAGTTCGGACTCGATACCATTGACTTCCTGGGCCACAGGATTACTAAAGACGGGGCAACCCCTCTGCCCGCTAAGGTAGATGCGGTCTGCCACTTCCCCCGACCCACCACGATCAAAGGCCTTCAGGAATTCATAGGTATGGTCAATTTCTACCACCGCTTCCTCCCTTCAGCTGCCCGGATCATGCGCCCCCTGTTCGCCCTGATGTCGGGTCCGAGCAAGGACATTACCTGGGACGAGGAGTCCGCTGCTGCTTTCGTTCAAACGAAGGAAGCTTTGGCGAACGCCGCAATGCTAGTACATCCCAGAATGGACGCCCCTACCGCCCTGACAGTGGACGCATCTAACTCGGCAGTCGGTGGGGTGCTGGAGCAACTCATCGCAGATCGCTGGCAACCCCTGGCGTTTTTCAGCAAACACCTGCGACCACCCGAGCTCAAATACAGTGCTTTCGACCGGGAACTGTTGGTGCTCTACCTGGCAATCCGGCATTTCAGGTACTTCCTAGAAGGTCGGCCCTTCACCGCGCTCACGGACCACAAACCGCTTACCTTTGCGTTTACGAAAGCGTCCGACCCCTGGTCGCCCCGCCAGCAACGCCACCTGCCCTACATCTCTGAATACACGATGGATGTCCGGCACGTCTCGGGTAAGGACAATGTCGTGGCGGATGCGCTCTCTCGCCCTACCGTTCATGCCCTTTCCCAAGGGGTAGACTTTGAGGCACTGGCAGAGGCGCAGCAGGCGGATGAGGAGATTCCGAGTTACAGAACCGCAATCTCCGGTTTGCAGCTCCAGGACCTCCCCGTAGGCCCGGGTGAGAGGACCCTACTCTGTGACGTCGCCACCGGCCAGCCCCGTCCCGTCGTCCCGACAGCCTGGCGGCGCCGTGTTTTTGATTCCATTCATAACTTGGCGCATCCCTCCATCCGGGCAACTGTCCGGATGGTTTCCAGCAGGTTTGTTTGGCACGGACTCCGCAAACAGGTCAGTGAATGGGCCAAAACGTGCATGCACTGCCAGACGGCCAAGGTGCAGCGGCACACCAAAGCCCCACTGCAGCAGTTCCATCCCGCCCACCGGCGTTTTGACCACATTCATGTGGATATCGTGGGCCCCCTGCCAGTGTCGCGCGGAGCGCGGCACCTCCTGACTATCGTGGACTGGTTCACAAGATGGCCAGAGGCGGTCCCGCTCACCGACACCACCTCCGAATCTTGCGCCCGAGCCCTGATCACCTGGATATCTCGCTTTGGTGTACCGGCCCACATTACCTCCGACAGAGGCGCCCAGTTCACCTCCAGCCTGTGGTCAGCTATGGCCAGCCTTTTGGGGACTCAGCTGCACCACACAACTGCCTACCACCCACAGTCGAATGGGCTAGTGGAGCTTTTCCACCGTCACCTGAAGTCGGCCCTCATGGCCCGCCTGCGAGGAGCCAACTGGGCGGACGAGCTTCCCTGGGTCCTACTCGGCATCTACACAGCGCCCAAGGACGACCTGCACGCCTTGTCAGCCGAGTTGGTATACGGCGCGCCCCTGGTCGTCCCCGGGGAGTTCCTACCAGCCCCACGGGGGCAAGAGGAAGATACTGCAGCAGTCCTGGGCAGATTACGCGAGAAGCTCGGTAACCTGGCCCCCATACCCACTTCACAGCACGGGCGGAACCCGACCTGCGTACCCAAAGACCTGCAGAACTGTAAGTTTGTGTTTGTACGAAGGGGCGGGCATCGGCCACCACTGCAGCGGCCATACGAGGGGCCGTTTATGGTGCTCCGGAACAACGGGTCCACGTTCATGCTAGACGTTGGGGGGAAAGAGGAGGTTTTCACGGTGGACCGCCTCAAGCCGGCCCATGTGGACCTGGCACAACTGGCCGAGTTTCCGGCACCTCGGCGCAGAGGCCGACCTCCCAAGCAGGTTCTGGCCCAGACTGCGGACATTGGGGGGTGTATCGCCGGTTCTGGGGGGTGGGGGGTGGGTTATGTGGCGACCCATTTCCTGGCACATCCGAACCGGCTCACAATTAGATAGCCTATAGGGGTTTGCGAGCACAGAGCTTTGGAGCCTCTGCGCCACGGGGGGCAGGTTGAGGGAGGCTTAAAAGTGAGGTTGAGGATTTCGAATAAAGTTTTTTCCTTCGACTGCAGTTACCGACTCCGTGTCGTAATTTTAGCGCTGCGTGTAGCACATCGCTACAATATGTTAATTCACGTGAACCTTTATTTAACTGAAAAAAGTACAAAGAAAAGATTTCCAATGGTTTTACTGACCAACTTAATTGTATTTTGTAAATATACACAAATTTAGAATTTGATGGCTGCAACACACTCAACAAAAGTTGGGACAGAGTTAAAATAAGATTGAAAAGTGCACAGAATATTCAAGTAACACCGGTTTGGAAGACTCCACATTAAGCAGGCTAATTGGTAGCAGGTGAGGTATCATGACTGGGTATAAAAGTAGCATCCATCAAAGGCTCAGTCTTTGCAAGCAAGGGTGGGTCGTGGCTCACCCCTTTGTGCCAAAATTCGTGAGAGAATTGTTAGTCAATTCAAAAGGAACATTCCCAATGCAAGATTGCAGAGAATTTAGGTCTTTCAACATCCACTGTACATAATATTGTGAAAAGATTCAGAGAATTCAGAGACATCTCAGTGCGTAAAGGGCAAGGTCGGAAACCACTGTTGAATGCGCATGATCTTCGCGCCCTCAGGCGGCACTGCCTAAGAAACCGTCATGTTGCTGTGACAATTATAGCCACCTGGTCCTGGGAGGACTTTAGAAAACCATTGTCACTTAACACAGTCCGTCGCTGCATCCAGAAATGCAACTTGAAACTATTACGCAAGGAGGAAGCCATACATGAACTCTATGCAGACGAGTTCCCTGGGCTCGAACTCATCTCAGATGGACCGAAAGACTGTGGAACCGTGTGCTGTGGTCAGATGAGTCCACATTTCAGCTAGTTTTTGGAAAAAACAGGCGTCAAGTTCTCCGTGCCAAAGATGAAAACGACCATCCTGATTGTTATCAGCGAAAGGTGCAAAAGCCAGCATCTGTGATGGTATGGGGGTGCATCAGTGCCCACGGCATGGGTGAGTTTCATGTATGTGAAGATACCATTAACTCTGAGGTGTATATTAGGATTTTAGAGAGACATGTTGCCATCAAGGCGACGTCTCTTCCTGGGATGTCCATGCTTATTTCAGCAGGACAATGCCAGACCACATTCTGCACAGGCTACAACAGCGTAGCTTTGTAGACAGAGTGCGTGTGCTTGACTGGCCTGCTGCCAGTCCAGATCTATCTCCTATTGAAAACATATGGCGCAACATGAAGAGGAGAATCAGACAACGGAGACCACGGACTGTTGAGCAGCTGAAGTCTTATATCAAGCAAGAATGGACAAAATTTCCAATTGCAAATCTACTACAATTAGTATCCTCAGTTCCAAAACGATTAAAAAGTGTTATTAAAAGGAAAGGTGATGTAACACAATGGTAAACATGCCTCTGTCCCAACTTTTGTTGAGTGTGTTGCAGCCATCAAATTCTAAATTTGTGTATATTTACAAAATACAATTAAGTTGGTCAGTAAAACCATTGAAAATCTTTTCTTTGTACTTTTGTCAGTTAAAGGTTCACTTGAATTAACATATCACAGATTTTTGTTTTTATTGCATTTTGGAAAATATCCCAACTTTTCTGGAAATGGGGTTTGTACAATAGTGTTTATTAGAAACTTTTCAAAACAAAGACCAATGTCTAAAAGACAAATTTGGCAAGTAAGTAAAAATACTGAGAGTATCTGTTGTAAAGAGCCCTTGAAAGTGAGTCAGTAGGTTGAAGAACCAGTTCAGAGTTGTGGTGACTGAACATATACATGCTGTTTCAGAATCCTGATGGTTGAAGGGTAGTAACTGTTCTGCCTGGGACCTAAAGTTCAAAGTAAATGTATCGTCAAAGTTAAGTGTATGTCATCATACACTATCCTGGGATTCATTCTCTTTTGTCCACCTGAGATACAGATGGGCTTTAGATCTGATATTTTCCTGAACAGCCAGGACCTCTTTAGCTTCTTATCTCTCCTTTCTTCGTGCTGTACTGGCAATAGAGCTTGGTATGTTATCTCTGGTATGGGGGATGTGTTCTCAGTCAGAGCGTCAGGGCCTGTACTCACTGGAGTTCAGAAGAATTGTGGGGGGGGGGGGGGGGGTTCTCATTGAAATCTATCAGATATTGAAAAACTTCAGGATACAAGGACATCCCTTTAGAACTGAGATAAGGAGGAATTTCTTTAGTCAGAGAGTGTGAATCTGTAGAAGTTATTGCACAGAGGACTATGGAGGATAAGTTATTCATTTCATTTAAAGTGGAGGTTGATAGGTAGTTGATTAGTAAGGGTGTTATGGGAATGTAATAATATAAGCCATAATAGAATTGCAGAGCAGACTCGATGGGCTGAATAGCCTAATTCTGCTCCCATGGGTCATGGGTCTTTGGATGAGGCTGCCAGCCAGGGAATGAAATCATTCATTTAATCATGAGATCTTGAAACATTGCCCTGCTCTTCCATGGATGCTGCCTGACATGCTGAGTATTTCTGGCATTCAGTGTGTTTTGACTTACGTAACCCTCTCACGAGGCTTGTATACAAACTTGGCTTATAAGCTAACTCTAACAACCTCCTGACTCAGCAGTGAGTCGACCATCCTTCATAAACAGTATACATCTTGGGTCGATATGATTTGGGGTTCAACCAAACAGGGAAGTTAGGATGTTACTATTAAGGAACATGGGTTGTAGTGAATGTTGTGTAAAATACTGCCCAGGCACAGCTATTGGTAGCACAGATATGACAGATCATGTACCGCATAAAATTATGAAGAAAGTATATTTAAGAAATTTTGAATTTTAACCAACAGTTCAAGAAAGAGGAAAGTGAAATAGAAGGGCCAATTACAGTTAAACCAGTCCAATGTGCAAATAAATGTTGAAGCTCATTTCTGGAGTAGTCGGGGGTGTATCTCTTTATGGCTTGATTGTGTTTTCTTCCACAGACAGTTGATGGCCAAGGAACCTCTGGAGAAACTGGGATTCAAAGATCTCCTGGATGTTCACTCAGTAGAAACAGATCAGCAGAAAAACACCTAACAGATGTGCAGGATGTTACACCTACAAATTAAATTAATCTGGGGCTCTATTCATACCAAATGTGTATATATTGTAAGATATTTTTCTGTGCAATAAATGTGTGATCGTTGCTTAAAATGTTGATTAGTTGGTCTCCTTTCAATCGTACTATCGTTATTTTTTTCTCTGTTTATTCCTTACTCGCTTGACACTTGTGGCTTATCGATAGACTCTATGGCCGGCTGGTGGCGCAGTGGCATTCACACTGGACTCTGGAGTGAAGGCTCCCAAGTTTGAATCCAAATCGGGCCACCCCCGAGCATGCTTTCCATCCATGCTGGGTTGAGTGTCGAGCCTTGTTTAAAAAAAAGGGTTGAGTTTGGAGCGTTCATATCATGACCTGGTTAATCCGAAAGGAGACTAATCCTGACATGATTGGTCACACTAAAAAAAAGACTTTACTGGAATTTATTTATTGGGTTTCAGAGGTTCATTTATTATCCAAGTATATCAGCAGTTCCAATTCTGAGATTTGTCTTCTCCAGATAGCCACAAAACAAAGAAATCCATGCAAGTCGTTCAAAGAAAAACATCAGACCTCTTCTCCCCTCCCCCCACCGAAAAAAGAATACCAAATTGCCCCAAATTAAATCGCTTAGATGGAAGGACGATTGCACAAGCGTGTGGATGTCAGTGAGTTAGACTGGCGCGAAGAACTGAAAAGGAGACAGACTTACAGGGCAGGTGAGAGAGTAGAGGGACAGAGTAGAAGGGCTTTGGTTCAACGGGGTTTTGGTGTCGAGGGTCGATGCCAGGTAGGTTATCTGTGAAGAATAGAAACAGGAAGTATGTCTGTGAGGCGGGTATTCTGTAATGGGTGTCGGATGTGGGAAATCCGGGAGACTCCCTGCCTCCCAGACAGCTACAGTTGAAGTCAGAAGTTTACGTACACCTTAGCCAAATATATTTAAACTCAGTTTTCACAATTCCTGACATTTTCCGATAGAAAATTTGTGGGCAGAAGTGAAAAAGCGTGTGCGTGCAAGGAAGCCTACAAACTTGACTCAGTTACACCAGTTCTGTCTGGAGGAATGGAACAAAATTCCAGCAAATTACTGTGAGAAGCTTGTGGAAGGCCACCCAAAGCGTTTGACCCAAGTTAAACAATTTAAAGGCAATTCTGCCAAATACTAACAAAGTGTAGGTAAACTTCTGACCCAGTGGGAAAGTGATGAAAGAAATAAAAGCTGAAATAAATCATTCTCTCTACTATTATTCTGACATTTCACATTCTTAAAATAAAGTAGTGATCCTAACTGACCTAAGATGGAATGTTTTCTGGGATTAAATGTCAGGAATTGTGAAAAACTGAATTTAAGTGTATTTGGCTAAGGTGTATGTAACTTCTGACTTCAACTATGCATTTGCGCCAGGTGCGTCAAGCTGCAGCTCGATGACCTTTGCCTGGTCAGCGAAACTGAGGAGGTGATAGAGACTAGCTATAGGCAAGTAGTCACACTGGGGCCTCGGGAGACAGATGTGGGTTACAGCAGAGGGGAGGGCAAGAGGCAGATATTAGAGAGTAACCCTGTGGCTGCCCCCCTTAACAATAAGCACTCCTGTTTGACTACTGTTGGGTGGGGGGGGGGGAATAACCTACCTGAGGGTAGCAACAGTAGGGAAAGGAAGCAGAATAGGGGACTCTTTAGTTAGGGGGACAGACAGGTGATTCTGTGGACGTGGGAAAGAAACATGGATGGTAGTTTGCCTCCCAGATGCAGGGATCTGGGATGTTTCTGATCACATCCATGATATCCTGAAGTGGGAAGGTGAACAGCTAGAGGTCATGGTACACATTAGTACGAATGACATAGGTAGAAAAAGGGAGGAGGTCCTGAAAACAGACTACAGCATGTTAGGATGGAAGTTGAGAAGCAGGACCTTGGGATTACTGCCTGTGTTATGTGACAGTGAGTATAAGAATAGAGTGAGGTGGAGGGTAAATGCATGGCTGAAGGATTGGAGCAGGGGGCAGGGATTCAGATTTCTGGATCATTGGGACCTCTTTTGGGGCAGGTGTGACCTGCACAAAAAGGATGGTTTGCACTTGAATTCGAGGGGGACCAATATCCTGGCAGGGAGGTTTGCTAAGGCTATTGGGGAGAGTTTAAACTAGAATTGCTGGAGGGTGGGAACTGAGATGAGGAAAAACTTCTTCACACAGAGAGTGGTGAATCTGTGGAATTCTCTGCCACAAGAAACAGTTGAGGCTGGTTCATTGGCTATATTTAAGAAGTTAGATATGGCCCTTTTGGCTAAAGGGATCAGGGGGTATGGAGAGAAAGCAGGTACAGGGTTCTGAGTTAGATGATCAGCCATGATCATACTGAATGGCGGCGCAGGCTCGAAGGGCTACTCCTGCACCTATTTTCTATGTTTCTTTGTTAAATATGATGGCAGAATATTGTATTAATGGTAAAATTCTTGGCAGTGTGGAGGATCAGAGGGATCTTGGGGTCCGAGTCCCTAAGACACTCAAAGCTGTTGCACTGGTTGATACTGTGGTTAAGAAGACGTAATGTTGCAGCTATATAGGACCCTGGTCAGACCTCACTTGGAGTACTGTGCTCAGTTCTGGTCACATCACTGCAGGAAGGTACATGGAGCTTTGAAAAATAGAGGGCTATGGGTAACCTTAGGTAATTTCTAAATAAGTACATGTTCGACACAGCATTGTGCGCCAAAGGGCCTGTATTGTGCTGTAGGTTTTCTATGTTTCTATTGCAATAAGAAAGTACAGGCGTGTCTTCTCTTCCCCAAAGATGCAGGACAGAATCTTCAAAATTCAAGTTTATCTGTCACATGTATATCGAAATATACAGTGAAACACGTCATTTGCGTAATCAACCAAGTTTAGTGAATTGTATGATCACAAACCCTTCAATTCAAGACCTCTTGGAGTTTCAGAACATTTATTTAGTAGATCATCCTGTCCTTTCCTCCTTGCTCTTAAAGTTCAAAGTAAATTAGTTAAAGTTTCTTATGTGCACTCTTCTAAACAGTAAGAAATGCAATAGCATCAGTGAAAGACCACACATGACAGAGATGGGCATATGACTAATATTGAAAAGTTCAAAATAAACTTATTATCAAATTACATTATATCACCATATGCAGTCCTGAGATTCATTTTCTTGTGGGCAAACTCAATAAATTATGGAATAATAACCATAATGGAATCAATAAAAGATTGCACCAACTTGGATATTCAACTGGTGTTGAACCCTGATGGTTGAGGGGTAATAATTGTTCTTGATCCTGGTGGTGAGTCCTAAGGCTTCTATACCACCAACCTTCTTGATGGCAGCAGTGAGAAGAGAGCATGTCTACAAAGACAACAAACCGCAAATGCAAAAAGAAAAAAAAACACAAAATTAAATTGTTAGGAGTGATGAACAGACCTGATGGACAATGGTGTACAGAGTTAACCATTCCCCTGCTGAGAACCACAAACTATTACTGTTGCTATGCTGACCATGAGAAAGAGAGACGGAAAAACAAGCAAGAACATCGGCGACATAAGAGAGAAATTGCTGTTTAACTGTATTGTGACTCCTTTCTGAATTATTTACTGTTTCGCTGCAAGGACAATAGTTTGCTCATAAACATTCCTCAGTGGACTGAAGGAGTGGCCTTATTTTTTTTTAAACTTTTTATTGAGTTTTCAAATGATTACAGAAAGAAAAAAATATATACCCTTCCCCCCTCCCCCCTAACATCCCTATAGAAAAAAAGAAAAAGAAAGGAAGAGAGACTGCCTGGATATCGGAAGATCCCCACATGCTCCATGGAGTTCATAATAACTTTAGTATATATATTTATTTCTTTCCCCAAATAACCAATTATTTTATCTTCAGAGCACCTATATATTTAATGCTGTCTTTTGTAAATAAGGGCTCCAAATTTTCAAAAATGTTTCATATTTATCTCTTAAATTATAAGTAATTTTTTCAAGTGGAATACAGCTGGAAATTTCATTCTTCCAACGATCCATACTTAAGTATGAATCCAATTTCCAAGAATTCTTTCTGATATTTATTCAATTTGGGTTTCGATTTTATCCCTTCAATATCGACTAATAAAAATAATATTGGATTATGTGGAAGTTGTGTTCCAATAATTTGTTCCAATAAAACTCTTAAATTTGTCCAGAAAGGTTGAATTTTAGAACAAGACCAAGTAGAGTGTAAAAAAGTACCGATTTATTGGTTACATCGGAAACACTGATCAGATAAATTTGGATTTAATTAATTTATTTTTTGTGGTGTAATATATAATTGATGTAAAAAATTATATTGCACTAATTTTAACTGAACATTTATTGTATTTGTCATACTATCAAGACATAGTCTTGACCAATTTGTTTCTTCAATTTTAATATTCAAGTCACTTCCCCATTTTTGTCTTGACTTATAGATTCCTTGTTTAATTGCCTGTTTTTGAATCAAGCTATACATATAAGAAATAAATTTTTTAGTTTTTCCTTTTTGAATTTGTTACGTACCCCATAACTGGGTCACTTACCAGCAAAGATAGAGAGGTCTGTTGAAGTCTGATGGTACTTTTTTAACAGTATTTATTGATAAAAATACACAAAATAATATCAGTGCAAACATACAGATAACATACGTCGTCAATACTAAATCTAAAAGCGCGGGTATAATAATAATCACTAAGAAATAGCTCTATCGTTGTCTAGGGGATAATGTATTGTCCGATGGAAATATAAAGGTCACTCAAGTTCATGCAGGCTGCAGCCTTTTGTTGGAGAGAGAGAGAGAGACGGATTTTTCTTAGAACTTGCCCGTTTTCCTTTTTATGATGTCGATCCTTCGAGAGTTCCGTTGGTGTAGCTGGTCACGGGTGACCAGCTCCTTTTGCTATTTAACTAAGCCGTCTTCCATGGTCAGGCCCACCAATTCTGAGGCAAATGGAAAAGGACGCACGTGGGCTTTCCACCGGCTGTCGCTATTACGCTGTCACGGGATTTCTGGCATTTCTCCTGGTGCGTCCAAAGGGCTTGTTCCCCAGACCCTCTTTTATCCTGACTCACGGGGTCTCAGATGTCAGTCAGGTTGGGATGATGCAATCCCTCCACCAACCCCCTCTGTTCATTCCCTGAGGGCTTCCGTGAAGTACAGTACTCAATACACAATACCGTCTCCAAGAGACAATGGCCGTTTCCCGTGGCTTTGTGTCACTGAGGGGCTAGGACATTCCAAACCCCTTTGTGGATTCTGCATGTCTTTCATTTCCTGGGTCTCCTGACCTGAATTAATAGTGATCTTGTGATTCTCAAAAAGGAGGGGGCTACTTTGTACCCTTCGGACCCTCAGAGTTGGGGCACAGGCATAACATATTAAAGTTTCTATTTCATTAGATTTCAGCAATAACATTGTTTGACCTATTTTTTCTCTTAAATAAGCCCTTAATTGGAAGTAACAAAAAGAGTGTTGTTTGATACTTTATATTTATTCTTTAATTGATCAAATGACATTAATATACCTCCTTCAATACAATCTCCTGTATATCTAATCTCTTTTTAAACCCAATTATATAAAAGTTGATTATCCATTGTAAAAGGAATAAGTCTATTTTGAATTAAAGATCTCTTTGCTAATAAAGATTTCTTTGTCTCATTCATCAACATTTATCTTATTGCATAAATCAATCAAATGTTTTAATATAGGAGATTCTTTCTTTTCCCGTATCCATTTAGATTCCCATTTATATATAAAATCTTCTGGTGTATTTTCTCCTATTTTATCTAGTTCTATTCTAATCCATGCCAGTCTATCTTTCTCAAAAAAAGATGCAATAAATCTAAGTTGATTTGCTTTATAATAATTCTTAAAATTTGGAAGTTGTAACCCTCCTGGATCAAATTTCCATGTCAATTTTTCCAACGATATTCTTGACATCTTACCTTTCCAAAGGAACTTCCTCACATATTTATTTAACTCTTGAAAAAATTTCTGGGGTAATTGTATTGGTAGTGATTGGAATAAGTATTGTAGTCTAGGGAATATATTCATTTTTATGATATTTACTCTACCTACTAATGTTGTTGGTAATATCCATTTATCAAGATCTTCTTGAATTTTTTTCAATAATGGTAAGTAATTTAATTTATATAAGTTCTTTATATCATTATCAATTCTTATACCTAAATATTTTATACCGTTTGTTGGCCATCTAAATTGAGTTATTAATCGACATTGACTATAATCTCCTTTAGTAAGAGGTAAAATTTCACTTTTATCCCAATTTATTTTGTAACCTGATATTTTCCCATATTCTTCTAATCTGGAGGATAATTTATGCAACGAGTGCAATGGGTTTGTTAAATAAAGCAGAACATCATCAGCAAATAAGTTAATCTTGTATTCCTCCTGGTTAACTCTGAAACCCTTAATATCTGGGTCCATTCTAATTAATTCAGCTAATGGTTCTATTGCCAACACGAATAAAGCAGGTGATAATGGACAACCTTGCCTAGTTGACCTCGTTAACTGAAATGGTGTTGAAATTTGACCATTTGTCTCTACTTTAGCTTTGGGATTAGTATTTAAGGTTTTAATCCATTTTATAAAAGATACTCCTAATTCACATTTTTCCAATACCTTAAATAAAAAATCCCATTCCAATCTATCAATGCTTTTTCCGCATCTAAAGCAACTGCCACACTAATTTCCTCCCTCTTCTGAGCCAAATGAAGTATACTAAATAACCGAGTTACATTATCTGCTGATTGTCTATTTTAAATAAATCCTGTTTGATCTATTTGTATTAATTTTGGTAAGTATTTAGATAATCTGTGAGATAAGATTTGTGCTATTATTTTATAATCAGTGTTTAACAAAGAAATAGGTCTATATGCTGTTGGCTTTAAAAGATCTCTATCTTTTCTGACAATACTATTAAAATAGCCGTCGAAAAAGATACTGGAAGTTTATGCGTTCTTTCCGCTTGATGTATTATCTCCATAAACGGAGGAATTAATAATTCTTTAAACTTTTTATAAAATTCAGGTGGAAAACCATCTTCTCCTGGAGATTTATTACTTTGAAATGATCCTAGAGCTTCTTCGACCTCTTTTAATGTAAAAGGTATATCTAATCCCTTCTGTTCTTCAATTTTGGAAGAGTTATTTGTGATAAAAACCTTTCTATCTTGACATTATCATTTTGTGATTCTGATTTATACGATTCAGAATAAAAATTCTTGAAAGTTTCATTAATTTCTAAAGGTTTATAAGTAATTTTATTTACTCTTGTTCGAATTGCATTTATCGTTTTAGAAGTCTGGTCTGTTTTTAACTGCCATGCAAGGACCTTATGTGATCTTTCACCTAGTTCATAATATCTCTGTTTAGTTCTCATAATTGCTTTTTCTGTTCGATATGTCTGAAGTATATTATATTGTAACTTCTTGTTAATAAGTTGTCTTTGTTTTTCTCCTGTCATATTTCTTTGAGATTCTTCTTCTAATTTTGTAATCTCTTTTTCCAATTGTTCTATTTCTATTATATATTCCTTCTTAATTTTAGAAGTATAACTTATTATCTGACCTCTCAAATATGCCTTCATTGCTTACCATAATATAAATTTATCATCAACTGAATGTGAATTTGTATCTAAAAAGAACTGAATTTGCTTTTTCATAAAATCACAAAAATCTTGATGTTTTAGTAATATTGAATTAAATCTCCATCTATAAATTGATTCCTCTTTATCTATCATTATCATTATCATTGTCATTATCAAAGGAGAATGATCTGACAATATTCTCGCTTTATTTTCCATATTTTTCACTCTGTCTTGAATATTCGTTGATAATAGGAAAAAATCTATCCTTGAATATGTTTTATGTCTATTTGAATAAAATGAATAATCTCTTTCTTTTGGATTAATTCTTCTCCATATATCAATCAAATTTAAATCTTTCATCAATGATAAAGTTAATTTTGCTACTTTTGATTTTGTGACAAACTTTGTTGATCTATCTAAAACTGGATCTAGACAAAAGTTAAAATCTCCACCTATTAATATTTTGTCATGTGTGTTAGCCAAATTCAAAAAGACCTCTTGTATAAATTTTACATCATTTTCATTTGGTGCATAAATATTCATGAGTCCATAGTTCTGAAAAAATTTGACAATGTATAATTACATATCTCTCCGCCGAATCAATTAATACATTTTGTACTTTAATTGGTAAATTTTTATTAACCAAAACTGCAACTCCTCTCGCCTTTGAATTAAATGAAGCTGCAATAACATTTCCAACCCAGTCTCTTTTTAATTTCTGATGTTCTATCTCTGTTAAGTGTGTTTCTTGTAAAAAAGCTATAATCTATTTTCATTTTTTTAATGTATGTTAAGATTCTTTTTCTTTTCACCGGTCTATTAAGCCCATTAACAGTAAAACTTTAAAAATTCAGTAAATTAGTCATTATTTTTAATTGTGTTACTCCAATCTATAATAATACCTAATCTTTCAACTTTTGTGGTATCTTGGGGAATCTTTTAAAAATTCTCCATGTTGCTATGTGTGTCCCCACCGATCATCCAGGCAGAAAGATAGAAGAAAAATAGAGTATAAAGAAAAAAACAAAATACCCCCCTACTAATGTTGTGAAAAAAAAGAACACAACATTACCCCCCTCTGTTGTACGGGTCATGGCAATCGCCATGATTACACACGTGAATCCCGCAGTAATCGATCCAAAGCTCCCCAGCTCCCCGCAACATAAAAAAGTATATATATGAGAAGAAAAAAAATACTATTCTCAATTAGTATTTCTCAAATTTTGCCTTTCTCCCCTGTATCATCCTGAAATGTCCATCTCTTCCATTCACTGTCTCTGTCTTCATCTTTAATCCATTCCACTTGGAAATCTCTAAGTGTAGTTAGCGAATAATTGGGAGTTTTTGTGCGAGGAGTGGCCTTATTTGATGGACACAGTCATTCAGGAGTGATGGATAGCTGAGTCCCCATGAGTAGGGATAAAAGACAGGTCTGGAGAGACACCCTCCAGACACGCCAGTGGACACTGATTCAATGTTGGAAGCTTGTTTGTCTGCCAGCATGTCAAGATGTCCCAGGAAATAAACCAATATTTGGACTGTGTGTGTGACCTAGGGAATAAACCGTAAATCAGAGAGAGTTCTCTGTAAGCTCAGCTGCTTGACACAGGTCCTTTTAACCTCCACACCCCCCACTTCAGAATTGCGACATGCACTGCCTGGGGTAGTGATTGAAGCAGAAACATTAGGGACTTCTTTTAGATAGGTGCATATGCCAAAATGGATGTCAAGAGAGTGAGTTTGTTGAATGCCTACGAGATGGCTTTTTAGATCAATTTGTCATTGAGCCCACCAGGGGATCAGTTATAATGGATTGGGTGTTCCGTAATGAACCAGAGGAGATTAGCGAGTTTAGGTTAAAAACTCCTTAGGAGGCAGTGATCAGAATATCATTAAGTGCAACTTGAAATTTGATAGGGAGAAAGGAAAGTGTGACACAGCAGTTCCAATACTTTGGAATGCACTGCATCAGGGACAAACAGCAGGTGGAGAGATTCCCCATCCGGCTGGCCTGATTGTTGGGGGGCCCTCACCTATGCCTCTATGCCTCAGATCACTGACTCACGAGTGAGGAAGAATGGACTCCGGATCAGCATTGTCCTCAGATCTGTCGACCTGCCGGGAGAGAGCGTTGGCCTTTGTGTTCTTGCTGTCAGGATGACAGGCTAGGATGAGATTGAACCGTGTGAAGAGAGCCCACCGGGCTTGAAGAGAGTTGATCCCCTTAGTATCCTGAATATAGGAGAGGTTCTTGTGATCTGTCCAGACCAAGAATGGTGCTCTTCCCCCTTCCAGCAAATGTCTCCGTTCCGCCTGGGCCTCCTTGACTGCCAGAAGTTCCCGGTTTCCAACATCGGTATTCCTCTCAGCCGGGGTCAAGTGACAGGAAAGAAAGGCACGAGGGTGCAGCCGGCTATCCGCAGACGAGTGCTGAGGGAGGGCAGCTCCAATGCCAACATCGGATGTACCCACCTAGACAATGATGGCTTTGATGGGTCTGGGTGTTGTAGCAGTGGTGAAACGTTGCTTTGACTCTGAAAATGCTTGGTCGGCACATTCTGTCCAATGGAATCCTGCCAAGGTCTTCTTAGTGAGCGCTTTTCTATGAACCGCAATAGAGACGAAATTCCGGATGAAGCGGCAATAACAGTTCACAAACCCCATGAAGCGCCGTACTCGTTAGGCTGTTGACGGTGTTATGTACCCGTGACACATGACAGTGGTACCCTTGTCACGTGACTGGGGTTGAAGCTATACTGGACTTGAGGTAATGGTCTTGTGATGGTGGAGTGGCGTCATTTTCCCACCAATAGAGGTCATGTGACAGTTTTTTTTTTACAGGGTATAAAAGGAGAACCCCTCCCTGTGAGGAGGGGCAGTTTGTGGCTGGATTTGCCATGTTGGCTTCATGCCACTGCGTGATTTAATGTTATGACGCAGTTTCGTTGAAAGATGAAGTTTTATCTAATGCCTAAAGTTTAAAAGGTATTTGCCAGCAGTTTCTTTATAACACTGCTAGTTGAGAATCAGTGAAGAGTGAAGATCAGAGTTCGGGAGTTAAAAGATCGAGGAGAATCGATTTCGATGGTGAAACAGGTTCGACCTTGTTTGATCCTTATTCGGAAGGAATTCGTTGACTGTTCTCGTGTTAATCCCTGTGAATAGCAGAAAGGATTGGGAACAGTTCTGTAAAGGAAAGGTCAGTGCCTTTAAGCCGTTTCATTTGTTCATCCCCGTAAATTCTTCGTGGGAAAAGTTCGATTTGGGAACCAAAGCAACACGGCGTGAAAGAGAATTTAAATTGTCTTAAGAAGTCTCTCGCTTAAATGGACTGTGAGCATTTTGAACTTTTGCAATACTACTTTGAAGAACTGTTTTTGCAACATCGCTTTAAGAACTGTTTAAGCTGCCGCACAGCAGCTGATTTCCAGTTACGTTAGTGATTTGTTTACTTTTGGGGGGGTTTGTTTTCAGTGTTTAATAAACGTGTTATTTGTTATAAAAACCCCTGCCTAACTCATATATTTATTGTTGCTTGAATCCGTAACAACCGTTTGGGCCACTCTGCAACTGCCTGACCTTTACTAGGGTCCATTTGAACACTGGATGGGGTAAGTACGTAGCCCAAAAACGACACCTGGTCTTTATGGAATTCACGTGTTTTGGGCTTAGCGTATAGGATATTCTCAGGAAGGCATCTGAGAACTCACCGGACATGCTGGACATGCTCCTGATGAGAGCAGGAATAGATATGGATGTCATCCAAATACACAAACTCAAACTAGTTCAACATGTCCCTAAGCACATCGTTAACCAAGGCCTGGAATACAGCAGGGGCGTTGGCCAGACCAAAATGCATCACCAGATACTCATAGTGGCCATCAGATGTGTTGAAAGCCGTTTTCTACTCATCCCCTTCTCTTATGCGAATCAGATTGTAAGCATTACGTTGTCAACTTTGGGAAATATTGTTGCTCCTTGGAGATGTTCAAACGCAGACACCAACAAGGGGAGAAGGTAGCCGTTCTTCACAATGATGTTGTTCTGGGGCCGGTAATCGATGCAGGGAAGGAGCTTGCCATCTTTCTTGCTCACTAAAAAGAAGCCTGCTCCTGCCGGCAGCGTTGACAGATGGATGAACCCCATGCTCAATGCCTCCTTGATGTATTCCCTTTCATTCATAGTCACCCGCCGTCAACTCCAATAGACAGATCAATTGGGCCATCCAGATTATCCTGCTCATCCCTGATAGCAGTCTCGTGCCGGACCGCTGTGTTCAGTCCACACGGGAAGGCAGTGATGAGAGATTCCTCATTCCAACTCATCTTTACTGCAAGAGTACAGAATCTAACTGCGTAGGCTCTCGCAGTTCCTCTGTCTTGGCGCAGCTCCAAGAGTCGGTGGACAGCCTCCTGACACCATACCGGAAGATCAAAAACCTTCCTCAACTCCGCCACGAAATGTCGGAACGACTGGGCTGCGGGGTATCCTTGCTCCTGTAAAGCGTTGAACAGGCTGAGTGGAGGCCCATCAAGACTGACCATGTACGCCGATTTTCACGCATCATCAAAATGACCAGGCTGTGCTTGGAATGTCAGCTCGCATTGGGTAATAAAATTCCTGCAGCCATCGGGATCGCCAGTATATCTGCCTGGTGGTGGAATACTCGGTTCCTGTACGGACTTGGGAGTCGGCTCTGGTCTGGGCGTGAGCATTAGTAGCAGTGATTGTCGGGGCAGCAGAAAGGGAGGACCTGTGAGATGCTGGGAGTGGGGCTGAGGCTGCTAAATCGCCTTGGTGAGAACGTTATTGGCAATCAGCTGATGCTGGGCGTTCACAGCAAGTTCACGGACGACGGTCATGAGTGTGTAAATTGCAGACACCCGAGTCTGATTGTCTGCGGTGATCTGTTCAACCGTTGTGGCTAGGGATGATACCTGCTCCTCCAAACTAGATTAGGTTTGTTGGCACAAGATTAACTTCACCGAGAACAGATTCCATTGCCTGTAGCTTGTCTCCTACCTGACCAATGAATCTCACCAGCCAAGGTCAGCTGCTGTCTCTCTGCTGGGTCCATCTTTGTGTCGTCGAGAATTACTATCATCCGGTTCGGATATGGCCCAAGTACCGAGTAAGAGACACTGAAGTGGGTCAATAGTTCACAGACTTAAATGCGAACAGTGTTGAAGGGAAAAGAAAACAATGAACGCTAGGCTAACTAAAACTCCCAAATGGAAACCGAAGCCTACACTGTGGCTGAAAGAACAACTAGATATATAAAAAAATACTGCCAGAGTCAGTTGACTTGGCAGTCCAATTTCTCAGTCAACGCCGAATGCAAACAGGCAGCGAAGCATTGCTGTGCTGCGTCCTAGTCTTGACAAGCACTATGACAAAAAGAATGGTGTTAAATCTATCACAATGAAATAATAATTAGCTGACACGTGCATATTCACGAGCGCAACTGCTGTATCTACTGTGCTACCGAATCCGTGGTTGTGACAGGCAACTATATTTAGTACAAAGACACAAACCTACTGGTCAGTAACCAGTGAGCTAAAGGCAGAGCAAACATACACTGAGACACCAAGGGCTTTTCCTGGAACTGTCAGAGGGAAGGGTTAGGTTAATCTTATTGTAGTGGGCCAAAGGGCCTTCACAATGTTATAATGTTCTATGTTCCATGTTTTTTATGTTTACTCACTTGGACTTACCTTTATGGGATTCAAACATTTTTATCAGGAAATGGGCTTCCTCAGTGATTTTATCTTCAATAGTTTTCTTGCCCATCCCAAAGTCCTGTAGGGTGGACATGGTGAAACTTTGCTTTTGCCTCCAGGGTTTGCCATTAGCAAAAATTATGTCTATAATTATTGTGGCAACTTGTCAATGCAACCTGCTACCCAAATTAAAATTGATCAGAAATGAGTAAATATGCTTTCTATCTAATGGAGATATTGTGGTGACCTATTACCTCCAGACTCACATTAGGCAATTCACTACTCAACTCTTAATTTAGAGCTTGCATTTTATTATCGCAACATAATTATCAACAGACGGCACAGTAGTGTAGTGGTTAGCACAAAGGTTTTCAGTGCAGGTGACCCAGGTTCAATTCTTGCTAATGCCTGTGGAAAACACAGCTCCTCAGAGAACGTGTTAAGGAACTGGGGCTGCAGTTTGATGAGCTTCAGCTCGTACGAGACAGTGAGGAAGTGATGGATACTCCTAGGTAGCAGGTGGGAGTTACCTGGATGACAGTCGGGGAAGGAAGAGAATTGGACAGCCAGTGCAGATACCCCAGTGGTTGTTCCTGTCAATAATAAGTATACAGTTTTGGATACTGTTGTGGGGAATGACCTACTGGGGGGAGCCACAGTGACCAAGCACAGTAGTGTTCTCGCACAGGTGTAAAAGAACTCTGAACTAAACACCAAGCATAAACCAGTCAATGAGGCGGTCCCAGTAAGATTAACCGCTTACTGTTCACTCTTCCACATTAACGTATGGTGAAAACTGCGATAAAACAATACAAAATATATACAGTATTTGTTTCCTTCTTGACATCACATTTACATCATAAATACTTGCAAAAGTAAAACTACAACAACTATATTCCATTAAAGTGCAACATACAGTCAGAATCTACCTACACCATCGACTGGCTTTAAATACACTACACAAACTATCCGCAGCTCTTTAAATAACAAAAAAACATAAACTTTATCAATCATCATTACTTTTAACAGAATCAGTGTTAACATTTTTAATTCAACATATCGATTATCTGATGAACTTACGGCATTGCTTCTCTGATGTTTCTAGTGCGTAGAAAGAAAACTTTTCTTGTGCTGATCCTGCACACATATAAGCCCCCTCCTTCCCATTTCTCCAAACCAGTATTTTCCCACAAGACACGGAGAAACCGGGTGTGATGTCATCGCATGCCGCGATATATCACAGAGAACGAATTTACTTTAAACAACCTTAACTTTAACTAGAAAACGATAACAAATGAATTACTAAAGCGAAAATATAATATACTAAACAAATGCTTTAAAGGAAACACAACTACAGGAAAAAAGGTTATACTTGAGCATCTGACAAATGTCTTATCTGGAAAGGGTCTCTAGTTCAGCAGGTGATCAGGAGAGGCCTCACTGCATCCACTTATAAGTGGTTTGATCCAACTATTCCTGAGTAAAACCAGTTCACAAAATGGAGGTTGCAGAACAGTCTCACAAAATGGTGGCTTCCATTGCTTCTGCCACATGACTAGTAGAAAGACACTTCGTTTGCCTTCTTCTTCTGTCTTTGACTCATTACAGTTAGATGTTTTATTTTATATCTAATTCATTCATGGCCAACAATACAACATACCTTAATCAAACATCAAGAAAACACCTCTGTTCTTCTATCACCATATAATCTTTCCTAGGCCATGACTGTCCAATCACATGCCTACACTAGGTGTAAATTAGGGTAGCCAATGATTCGAATAACCTGCATATCTTTAGTTAGTAGGAGGAAATCACAGCAACTAAGAGAAACCCACACAGTGACAGGGAGAACTTGTAAGCTGTACACAGGCAGCATCAGCAGTCGGAATTGAACCTGGATCTGTGGAGCAGAGAGGCAGCAGAATTTACTGCTTTGTCGCCATGATAACCAAACTCTGGTACAGTAAGGCCCAGCAGGAACCTGCAGTATTGAATCATCATTTCCCTTGTGTTACCCAGTTACCCAGAGCAACAGTGGCAGAGATATCAAAGCCTTCAGAATACCATCACAAAATCCTTTCTGGTGCACCGATAGAAGGAACCCAACTTAGTGACTCATGATACCCCTGACAGTACCACACTCCCTTTGTACACCAACAAACTTTTCCACAGGATGTGGAAGCATTGGAAAGGATACAGAGGAGATTTACCAGGATGCTGCCTGATTTAGAGAGTATGCGTTATGATCAGAGATTAAGGGAGCTAGGGCTTTACTCTTTGGAGAGGAGGATGATGAGAGGAGATATTAGCATTATGCAAACAGCATTATGAAGGACCCCATGCACCCCTCATACAAACTCTTCTCCATCCTGCCATCTGGGAAAAGGCATCAGAGCATTCGGGCTCTCATGACCAGACTACGTACTGCTCAGTACAAGAAGACGTGGCTTTAAGGTAAGGGGTGGGAAGTTCAAGGGGGATATTAGAGGAAGGTTTTTTACTCAGAGAGTGGTTGGTGCGTGGAATGGTGGAGTCAGTGGTGGAGGCAGATACACTAGTGAAGTTTAAGAGACTACTAGACAGGTATATGCAGGAATTTAAGGTGGGGGTTTATATGGGAGGCAGGGTTTAAGGGTCGGCACAACATTGTGGGCTGAAAGACTTGTACTGTGCTGTACTATTCTATGTTCCATGTTCTATGTAGGGATAAATCACCTGGGTATAATGCAATTAAATTTAGCAAGTTTGCAAACAGCTCCCATTTTCTCACTTCATCCATTCCCCCACAACTCCCCAATCCACAAAATATTCCAGTCACCTGGCTTCACTTTTCCCCTTCCAGTTTCTCAGTTCATCATGATCTTCTCACACCCACCTTCCCCTCAATTGGCTTCACTGACAAATTCCCTCTTGTACTCGTTCCACTCCCCCACCTTCTGTTTCTGGCTTCTCCTCTCTCCCTTCCAGTCACAATGAAGGGTCTCGGCCTGAAATGTCAAGTCATAATTCCTCTCCATAGTTGCTGTCTGATCTGCTGAGTCCTTTCTGTGTGTTATTCTGGATTTTCAGAATCAGCAGAATCTTGCATGTTAATGTTGTGTCTAAGACCCTTGCAAGCTTTACTCTTTAGAATAACAAGCCTCCAACAAGAACTGAACTGAGCAGATTGATGATGCAAGCAGGTGTCAACACAGGTTTGATAATAGTGATGGTGAGAGTTACCATAACCATGTATTAAATCATCAAATATTGGGATGTGGGCTCTTCCTCCAAACTGATCTGGATGGTTGATAAGAGCATCCTTCACTGTTTCGTAACCAGTCAGGACCACCACTCTCTTTGTCCCAAGCTTGATGCTGAAGATTGGACCATATTTTTCAGACAGCTGAAACTGGAAGAACAAGTTTCCATCAACAATTAATTAATTAATCAGTTAAATCCTTGTTTTTAATATTCATTGATACTATCACTTTATTGGAAATGGCCACTATTGTACAGCCCAGAAACTACACTCAGTGACCATTTATTTAAGTAGACAGATACACCTGTCCGTTAATGAAATATTGAATCAGCCAATCATGTGACAGCAATTCAATGCATAAAGCAGGCTGAAATGGTCAAGAGGTTCAGCTGGTGTTCAGACCAAATGTCAAGATGGGGAAGAAATGTGATCAAAATGATTTTAACTGTGGAGTAATTGTTGGTGCCAGACAGGGTGCTTTGAATATGTCAGAAAATGTGGATCTCTTGGGATTTCCACACATAGCAGTCTCTAGAGTTCACAGAGAATGGTGCAAAAAGTGAAAAAAAAACATACAGTGAGTGGCAGTTCTGTGAACTAAATGTATTGTTACTCGGAGAGGGTAGAGGAGAATGGCCAAGCTGGTTCAAGTAGATGCTGGGAACTGAAATAACCACATGTTACAACTGTGTTGAGCAGAAGAACATCTCTGAATGCCCATGTTGAACTTTGAAGTGGATGGGCTACAGCAGCAGAAGACCACAGCAGGTGCCACAACCGTACCTGATAAATTGGCCACTGAGTGTACGTCATCCAATCGTAAATCTCCCCTACACTTGCTTCCAGTGTTCAGGGTGGCTGAAGGTCTTCGCGTTATGTATTTATTTAGTGCAGAACCAGTCCTTATGCCCCAACAAGCTGCACCACTCTGCAACCCAGCCAGTTAACCCCGGCTTAATCACAGGGCAATTTGTAATGACCAATTAACGTACTAACCGGCAGTCTTTTGGACTATGGGAGAGAACCGGAGCACCTGGACAAACCCCATGCAGATCACCGGGAGGACACACAGTCTCAGAATTGTACTCCCAACTCCGGATGTAAGAATTGAAAGGCATAGATGGTTTATTTTTGCAACTGTTTATGTATTACAAAAATAATTTAGATTAAAAAATACTTGGTTAAGTATTAGTCTTGGTGTACCCCGAGCAGACTCATCCAGAGCGGGTGTTATCTGAATACTTCTGGCAGTGGGAATTTATTTTGGAAGTTGCCGTAATAACGGATTCTGTAACTTTTCTCCCGTGTTTCCTGCATTACGGAATTGAATTGCTAACACTCCCTGACTCGGTAGGACTGGTACACAGTGTCCAGCCATTGCTGGTCTGGGTTGCGACTCCTCTTACCTCCATGAGACTTTGGTCGGGCTTCTTCAGATCCAGGAGGTGCAGGTTCCCGATGATCGGAAGAGGAGTGGGTCCCGGGGGGAAGTTGAGCTCTACGTGAGATTTAGACCCATTGTGAAAATAAACGAGAAACAACGCGGTGACAACGCAGGGAAGCACCAAAGTCACAGCGTCCAGTGAGTAAACACCGTTGAACGACATGTCCGGCTCCCTTGGACTGACAGCCTTTTCCAGCGATCAGGAGCAGGATTCCAGGGAAAACACTGAATGTCAAGTCAAACTTGAGTTTCCAGAAAGTATTGGGACCTAGAGGCAACAGAAAATAAAATTTAAAAGTAATAGCAAGAATCCACTGATAGACCTGACGGAACCCATTGCCTGAGAGCTGCTTCTGCCCAGAACATTGGGTGGACCCCACAGCATCACAGCGGCAGTCCGGGAGCAGCGTTGGAATTTCAAGTCAAGTCAACTTTTATTGTCATTTCGACCATAACTGCTGGTACAGTGCATAGTGAAAATGAGACAATGTTTTTCAGGACCACGGTGTTACATGACACAGTACAAAAAACTAGACTGAACTACGTAATAAAAAAGAACACAGAGAAAGCTACACTAGACTACAGACCTACACTGGACTGCATAAAGTGCACAAAATCAGTGCAGGCATTACAATAAATAATAAACAGGTGTTACATACCCCGTAACTGGGTATTTTACCAGCAAAGATAGAACTGTCCATTGGAGTCTGGTGGTACTATTTTCAACAGTGTTTATTAGTAAAAATATACAAAACAATATCAATGCAAATATACAGATAATATACGTTAGCAATACTAAACCTAAAAGTGTGGGTATAATAATAATCAATAATAAACAAGCTCTATCGTTGTCTAGGGGATAATGAATTGTCACATGGAAATACAAGGTTCAGTTCAGTTCATGCAGGCTGAGGTAGTTGTTGATCGATGTGTTGTAATTGTTGGAGAGAGAGAGAGAATGAGAACGTGCAAACAGTAACAGCTATTGCCTTGCCAACCTTCCTTTACGATCTTGATCCATTGATGTGTTGTTGCTGTGGCCATTCAAGTATGACCCCTTCGTCCTTTAGCTAGACCGTTCTTCTGTGGTGGACTCGTCACCCGGGCAAGGGTGGACACACACACAAGCCCCCACCGGCCTCGCTATAAACACTGTGAGTTAAAATTTACAGATCCTTCGTTCGGTCTCCGATGCCCCACACTTTCTCGTGGGTGTCTGATGCTCATTAGAGGGGTGTCACCCCAGACCTCACTTTTATCCCCACTCACGGGGTTTCAAGTGTCAATCAGTTTTGAATGGCTTAACCCATCAAACCAGCCCACTCCAGCTGTCCACCGAGGAATTTCAATGAATAGAATAGTACCAAGTAAACATTCCTTCTCCAAAAGACAATAACAGTAAATCAGTGGCTCCTCTTCTCTCTTATCAGTAGCAGATGTTCCAACTTGTTTTACTCTTATCTGTGTCTCTCTCATTCTCTCTCATGAGCTGTTATCAGTAACAGCTGTCCTGGCATGTTTTCTTTTGTCTCTCTTACTTTCTTGTTAGTAGCATCAAAATAGTAACGGTTTGCGATTCTCCAAAAAGGGCATGGGCAACTCTGCACTCTTCTGCCCATCAGAGTTGTTCATCCTTCGTAACACCCCCATCCTTCTAGGAATTTTCACCACAGGGGAAAATTAACTAATACAGAGTCTTACAGGATTACAGAACCTAACAAAATACAGAAGGTTTTTTTTTAAACTACAGAGCAATACAGATATACATTCAACTTAGCATCTAGATAAGCAGTCAGCGATTACATTATCACTTCCTTTAATATGCTGTATCTTAATATCAAATTCTTGCAGCATCAGACTCCAACTTAATAACCTCCTATTTTTATTTTTCATGCTAGCCAGGAATACCAACAGGTTGTGATCTGTGTAAACAATTAAGGGTCTTTGCACTGAACAAATGTACACTTCAAAATGTTGTATCGCCAAAACAAGTGCCAACAATTCCTTTTCCACGGTAGAGTAATTCCTTTGGTGTACATTGAACTTCCGAGAGAATTAGGCTACGGGGTGCTCCACTCCATCCCCTGCTTGCTGTAGTAGGACTGCTCCTGCAGCCTCATCACTTGCATCAGTCGCCAGGGAGAAGGGTGCTAATAAATCAGGTGCCTTTAACACAGGGTGATGGCACAATATGGTTTTTAACTTTTCAAAAGCATTCTGACAAGAATTGCTCCATTCAAATTTTTCCTCCTTCCGTAGGAGTTTTGTAAGTGGGAGAGCAATATCTGCAAAATTTTTACAACTGATTTTACAACAAATTTTTACAATTTGTAACACAGGACAGTAGGGCAAGGTGTCAGTCCAGATTTCGAGTATGAGGATTCTGATAACTTGGGGGAAGAAACTGTTACATAGCCTGGTCATGAGAGCCTGAATGCTTCGGAGCCTTTTCCCAGATGGCAGGAAGGAGAAGAGATTGTATGAGGGATGCATTGGGTCCTTCATAATGCTATTTCCTTTGCGGATGCAGCGTGCAGTGTAAATGTCCGTGATGGCAGGAAGAGAGACCCCGATGATCTTCTTAGCTGACCTCATTATCCGCTGCAGGGTCTTGCGATCTGAGATGGTACAATTTCTGAAACAGGCAGTGATGCAGCTGCTCAGGATGCTCTCAATACAACCCCTGTAGAATGTGATGAGGATGGGGGTGGGAGATGGACTTTCCTCAGCCTTCACAGAAAGTAGAGACGCTGCTGGGCTTTCTTTGTTATGGAGCTGGTGTTGAGGGATCAGGTGCGATTCTCCACCAGGTGAACACCAAGAAATTTGGTGCTCTTTACGATCCCTACCGAGGAGTCGTCGATGTTCAGCGGGGAGTGGTCGCTCCATGCCCTCCTGAGGTCAACAACCATCTCTTTTGTTCTGTTCACATTCAGAGACAGGTTGTTGGCTCTGCACCAGAACGTTAGCTGCTGCGCCTCCTCTCTGTAAGCTGACTCGTCGTTCTTGATGATGAGACCCACCACGGTCGTGTCATTAGTGAACTTGATGATGTGGTTCGAGCTGTGTGTTGCAGCACAGTCGTGGGTCAGCAGAGTGAACAGCAGTGGACTGAGCACACGGCCCTGGGGGGCCCCTGTGCTCAATGTGATGGTGTTGGAGATGCTGCCTTCGATCCGGACTGATGCTGAACTTTAAATAACTTGAGAGACTGTTTCACGGAAAAGAGCACTGCTGTCACTGTGTTTGGGTTAGCGCTAGCTTTGCCTCGGGGATCATCGCGCACAGGCGCTTCTTGGAAATGGCACGAGATTTATGAAGCGTTCGGGAACCTTCAGGAGGGGCCGTCCGGTTTGAAAACATAATGGTACATTAGAGAAATGGAGACTGTGCAGGTAGAAATCCGTCTACAAAGTCCGAGAGGCAGCCAGATTTTTCACCTAATGACTGATTACTAATGACTTATGACTAATGACTACTGACTAATGGAACTAACGGAACTATCAAAACGCAGAAAAATAAAAGGAGGAAAAAAAAGGGAAAAGTTGTTTGGTCATTGAGTGGAATCCGGTTAAAAAAAACCTTCGGGTAGGCGCATTCAATCCCTTTCGAGTGGGGAAAATGCACATCTTCAAAGAAGAACAAGAACTCCAACTTGACACTGAGAGAACTCCGAACTAGTGTGGGTGGTATTAATACGCGCATCAGAGGAAATAACTTTGTGTCCACTGGGAAAAATGTGACCATGCACATTTCACTCAGGTGAAAGAGTATTTTGGAAAGGCACAGCAAAGGTGATGGTATCTGAGTGAAAAGATAATGTATTAGTTTAGAAATTATTTGACGTCAAGATCTTTTCATAAAGAAGCAGACAGACAGACAGACATACTTTATTGATCCCGAGGGAAATTGGGTTTTGTTACAGCCGCGCCAGCCAAGAATAGTGAAGAAATATAACAATATAAAAACCATAAATAATTAAATAATAATAAATTAATCATGCCAAGTGGAAAAATAAGTCCAGCACCAACCTATTGGCTCAGGGTGTCTGACACTCCGAGGGAGGAGTTGTCAAGTTTGATGGCCACAGGCAGGAATGACTTCCTATGCTTTGCAACTTTTGAACAATTCTCTGTAAAGTTTGGCCCACCTAACACTCATTTCTTTAGATATCCCCAAATTAGACATATTGTCAACCCTTTAATACCAAATTTTCCTGAGGTACCCGATAAAAATGTGGATTTGTTTCTTTGTATGAACCCATTGGGTGAAGGTTTAATACCTACTATTTGAGATATGTTAGCAATGTTGAGGCTAGCCCCCTTTGAGAAAATTAAAACTGCCTGAGCATGATTTAAATTTTCCTCTGTCGGACAAGGATTGGGATTCAATTCTCAAGTCAGTTAATTCAACTTCTCTATGTGCTTGCCTTTTACAGTTCAAGGTTGTACACAGGGCTCTTATGTTTAAAACTAAATTATTGCAGTTCTATCCTGATATTAATCCCTGTTGTGACAAATGTAAAGGGGGCGAGGCTTCCCTTATTCATATGTATTGGGCTTGTCCTAGCTTGGAAAAATTCTGGAGAGTTTTTTTTAACTTTATCCCATATACTTAATTGCTACTCGGACCATAACCCTCTGATTGCTCTTTTCAGGACTTCAGGAGAAGTTGACATTCATCTGACTTCGATTAAATGTCATACATTGTCTTTTGCCTCTCTTTTGGCCAGACGTGCAGTCCTTCTTAGGCGGAGAGATGCTGCCCCACACACTCATGCTCAATGGCTTAGAGACATTATGTCCTGCTTAGACCTTGAAAAGATTCATTATTCACTTTGTAATTTGGACATAAAGTTCCAAAAGGTGTGGGGACCCTTTCTTGAATATTTTCATAATTCCCATTTAGATTAAGAGTGCCTCCCTCCCTTTTTTCTTTTGCATTTAAATCCCTTACTTCCAGCTGCTTTCAGTTAAGATTTACAGTTTTTTATGTGTAAACATATCATAGTTCAGGTAATAGGCAATGTACCTTCTTTTTATAAATACAGCTCTGTGTTGATAAAAGTTCTGATTAACTGTTATGAATGTGCCACAACTCTGAGGGGCCGAAGGGTACAAAGTCACCCCCTCCTTTTTGAGAATCGCAAGATCGCTATTAATTCGGGTCTGGGACCCAGGAAATGAGAGAGAATCCACAAGGTTTGGAACGTGTCCTGGCCTCAGCGAACCAAAGCCACTGATAATGGGCATTGTCTCTTGGAGATGGAATTGTGTATTGAGTACTGTACTATTCATTGAAGCCCCTCAGGGGACAACCAGAGTGGGCTGGTTGAGGGATTGCATCATCCCTACCTGATTGACATCTGAGACCCCGTGAGTAAGGATAAAAGAGGGTCTGGGGAACAACCCCTTTAGATGCACCAGGAGAAATGCTAGAAATCCCGTGACAGCGTTTAATAGCGACAGCCGGTGGGGGCCTCGTGTGTGTCCTTCCCTTGCCTGGGATTGGCGGGCTCAACACGGAAGAATGGCTTAGCTAAAGGAGAGGCCACAAGTGAACGGCCACACCAACCAGACTCCGACGGATCGAAATCATAAAAGGAAAGCCGACAAGTTTCTCTCTCTCTCTCTCCAACCATTGCCACACAGTGGTCCCCAAAGGCTGCAGCCTGCATGAACTGAGTGACTTTTATATTTCCACTGGACAATACATTATCCCCTAGACAACGATAGAGCTTATTTCTTATTGATTATTATTATACCTGCACTTTTAGATTTAGTATTGACGACGTATATTATCTGTATGTTTGCATTGATATTATTTTTGTGTATTTTTACTAATAAATACTGTTAAAAATCGTATCATCAGACTTCAACGGACCTCTCTATCTTTGCTGGTAAGTGACCCAGTTACGGGGTTCGTAACAAAGTGGGGGTTCGTCTCGAGATTTGATACCAAATTTGAGGGCCAATGAATCGGGCTTTTAAGTCCAAATGTGGGTCTGGTTGCGTGGGTAACCAGACGGGTAAACCAGCAAAGATGGATGTGGATGAATTTATAGAAAACCCGACTCTGGAGGCGCTAGAGGCTGCCACAAAGTCGGACTTGATAAATATTGCGAAAAGACTAAATCTTGCAGAGGTGAGGTTGTCGATGAAAAAATGGGAGGTGTGGAGGGCCATAACTCAGTATTATATTGTGAAGAATGTGTTTTTGGCAGAGGTATTGGAAAATATCCCTGAAAATGTACCAGCTAGTGGGTGGGCTCAGTTAGAGTTGGAGAAATTAAGGTTGGAACATGAAATTAAGTTAAAGCAGCTGGAAGCAGCTGAAAAAGAAAAAGAAAGGGCCAAAAAGGAGAAAGAGCAGGAAAGAGCGGAGAAGCAGAGAGAGCATGAAATTAAGTTAAAACAGCTGGAAGCAGCTGAAAAGGAGAAGGAAAGGGCCAAAAAAGAGAACGAGAGAGCTGAAAAGGAGAGGGAAAGAACTGAGAACCAAAAGGAGAAGGAGAAACAGAGGTAACATGACTTGGACATGGAGAAGTTAAGGAAAGAGCGAAGAGCTCAAGAGCCAGACTGAGAGGAGAGATTTAATGTTAGTCGGGAGTTTAGGTTAGTACCTCTGTTCGAGGAGACGGATGTTGATAGTTATTTCTTGCATTTTGAAAAGGTGGCAGTGAGTCAGAAGTGGTCCAGAGATCAGTGGGTGGTGTTGTTACAAAGTGTGTTAAAAGGGAAGGCCCAACGAGCATATGCGGCGTTGTCCGTGGAGGAGGAGGAGTCTGAGAATTACGAGGAAGTAAAGCAGGCCATTCTTCAGACCTATGAATTGGTACCTGAAGCATCTAGACAAAAGTTCAGAAATTTTAAAAAAGGGTGGAATCAGACGTATGCAGAGTTTGCCTATGAGAAGGGTGTGCTCTTGGATCGTTGGTGCAGCAGAAATAGTGGAAGAAGATTTTGGGCGCCTCAGGGAGTTAATCCTGATTGAGGAATTTAAAGGTTGTGTTTCGGATGATATCCGGATGTATTTGAATGAGAAGCCGAATAGGTCCATCTCCAAATTTGCTAGGTTCACAGATGAATATGCCCTAACCCACAAGACAAAATTTTCCTCGAATAAAAATTACCAGAGAGACTGTGGGAACGGTAGAGAAAGCCCGCCGGCTGAGGCAGAGATTCAGCCGGGAGCTAGTGGTAAAAATAAGGAGGATGAAAGGCAAGACGGCAGGAGAGGTCCTGGGTTGACCTGTTTTAATTGTGGAAAGGTGAGTCATATTGCATCTAAGTGTCTTGCTCCGAGGAAGGAGACAGGAAAATGGAAAGCAGCAGTCCCTATAGGATGTGATGTGGTGATCAGTAAATTGATGAGAAAGCCCCAGGTAGACAGAATACGAGAAGGGTGTGAGAAATGTATTTCAGAAGGAACTGTGCCTGTGAAGGAGGGAAACCCCCCAGTTCCAGAGCGGATCTGGAGAGACACGGGAGCTGAGCTGTCATTGATTCGCAGTACGGTACTAGATTTTGGTCCTCAGACTGGAGAGGTGGCTTTGAGAGGCATAGGAAAAGGGCCAGAAGCGGTGCCCTTGCATAGGATCATTATAAATTGTGAGCTGGTATCTGGACCAGTTGAAATAGGGGTGCGATCAGAATTCCCGAGAACTGACGTAGACATCCTTCTGGGTAACGATTTAGCTGGTGGTGACATTTGGTCGGCCATGGAGCTGACGAGCCAGACTGTAAGTTTTGAGGACCCGCCCCTAGATTCCAAGATCTATCCCGCATGCGTGATCACCTGCAGCATGTCGAGAAAGGCAGCTGAGAATGAGACCAGTTTAAATCCGGCCAGTATCGATTTGGCTGAGACGTTTTTACCGACCCTGTACCAAGAGGAGTTAGATGGTGGTAAAATGGAGAATAGGAAAGTGAAAGAGAGTAAGGGAGAGGAGGTAGACCTGCCTTTAGCCAGGAGGAAATTTATAGAGACACGAAGTAAAGATGAGAAACAGATAAGGCTGTTAAAAGGTCCAGGGTTGGACATGGATGATCTGACTGGTTTGGCAGAACTGTTTGAAGAAGTTGAAAATTCTAAAGGTGTTCCCGATAATGAAATGAGGGCAGTCCTAGATGAAAAGGGTGCCCTTGCCTTGAAGAAGTCTGCTGGGTTGGCAGATGAGGTTGTTTCAGCCCGCGGGGTTGAGTTTTCTCCGGAAGGGAGTTGCCCAGAGAGGAACTGGGAGGATCAGGGGAATTTAGAATTTGAAAAGGGTACGGGTATTGAAAGCCTGGAAGAGGCAGATGTCTCGTTTGAGTGTGTTCAAGATGATGATGCACGTGGTACTGAACCTAGTAATGGAGCTCAGAAAAAGTCTGAGGTATTTGATTCAGTTGAAAAGGAATGCAGTCCTTGTGGGTCAGATGGACTTGGTTCAGTGAAGAAAGGGTTAACCTTGGTAATAGTGGGAAGTGAGAATTCCCAGTTGTTTGTGTTCGAAGGTGTGTTAAAAGTTAGTGAGGAGATAAAAGGGGGTGAAGTGAATATTATTATTGAAGGAAAAGGGAAAAGTGTAGTTCCTAAATTGAATGAAGAAAATTTAAAGTCTGGATTGATGTCAGAAGCAGCAACCAGGCTACAGAGACAATGGCTTGGTAACACGGTGCCTGTGAATCAATTGCAGGTTGATTTGGAATGTAAAGGTGCCCCACACGCTATTGTTATTCAAGAGAGTTCTGTGAAGAGGTGGAAGGGTCCTGAAGATAAAACAAACAACCTGCTTAAAATTAAAGAAATGTGCGGAAATTCGGAAAATGGACTAAGTTTGGAACCCATTGTTGATAACATAACTCCTATGAAAGAAGCATGCCAAAGCTTATTCCACACTAGTGTACAAGTTAACCACTTTGGAGTTAACTGGAAAAGGGGCGAGGGTTGACGGGATGCCATTTTAAATGACAGGATCCGGTTTTAAGGGATTTCGACAAAGCATGTGAATAATAAAGACAACCCCATGGAAGATTATCTGTTAAGTCTGAAAGTAAAATAAAGATTAGTATTTGCATGAACTTTTGTAGTATACACGTAAGCTAAGATCACAACTCTTTAGTTTTTGTTTGCTGAAGGAAAGGAATAAAAATAGGTGGTTATCAAATTGGGAGTCTGATGCTACAAGATTTATTAAGATACAAGATGTTAAGATATTAAAGGAAGTGACAATGTAATCATTAACTGTTTAGATGCTGAATTGAATGTATAACTGTATTACTCTGTAGTGAAAAAAAACTCTTTTGTATTGTGTTAGATTCTGAAAATCCTGTAAGACTCTGTATTAATTCATTTTTACCGGTGGTAAAAATCTTAGAAGGAAGGGGGTGTTACAAATGTGCCACAACTCTGAGGGTCCGAAGGGTACAAAGTCGCCCCCTCCTTTTTGAGAATCGCAAGATCGCTATTAATTCGGGTCTGGGACCCAGGAAATGAGAGAGAATCCACAAGGTTTGGAATGTGTCCTGGCGTCAGCGAAACAAAGCCACTGATAACGGGCATTGTCTCTTGGAGACGGAATTGTGTATTGAGTACTGTACTATTCATTGAAGCCCCTCAGGGGACAACCAGAGTGGGCTGGTTGAGGGATTGCATTATCCCAACCTGATTGACATCTGAGACCCCGTGAGTGAGGATAAAAGAGGGTCTGGGGTACAACCCCTTTAGACGCACCAGGAGAAACGCTAGAAATCCCGTGACAGCATTTAATAACGACAGCCGGTGGGGGCTCGTGTGCGTCCTTCCCTTGCCTGGGATTGGCGGGCTCACCACAGAAGAATGGCTTAGCTAAAGGAGAGGCCACAAGTGAACGGCCACACCAACGAGACTCTGACGGATCGAAATCATAAAAGGAAAGCCGGCAAGTTTCTCAAAATCTCTCTCTCTCTCCAACCATTGCCACACAGCGGTCCCCAAAGGCTGCAGCCTGCATGAACTGAGTGACTTTTATATTTCCATTGGACAATTCATTATCCCCTAGACAACGATAGAGCTTATTTCTTATTGATTATTATTATACCCGCACTGTTAGATTTAGTATTGATGACGTATGTTATCTGTATGTTTGCATTGATATTATTTTTGTGTATTTTTACTAATAAATACTGTTAAAAATCATATCATCAGACTTCAACGGACCTCTCTATCTTTGCTGGTAAGTGACCCAGTTACGGGGTTCGTAACAAAGTGGGGGCTCGTCTCGAGATTTGATACCAAATTTGAGGGCCAGTGAATCGGGCTTTTAAGTCCAAATGTGGGTCTGGTTGCGTGGGTAACCAGACGGGTAAACCAGCAAAGATGGATGTGGATGAATTTATAGAAAACCCGACTCTGGAGGCGCTAGAGGCTGCCACAAAGTCGGACTTGATAAATATTGCGAAAAGACTAAATCTTGCAGAGGTGAGGTTGTCGATGAAAAAATGGGAGGTGTGGAGGGCCATAACTCAGTATTATATTGTGAAGAATGTGTTTTTGGCAGAGGTATTGGAAAATATCCCTGAAAATGTACCAGCTAGTGGGTGGGCTCAGTTAGAGTTGGAGAAATTAAGGTTGGAACATGAAATTAAGTTAAAGCAGCTGGAAGCAGCTGAAAAAGAAAAAGAAAGGGCCAAAAAGGAGAAAGAGCTGGAAAGAGCGGAGAAGCAGAGAGAGCATGAAATTAAGTTAAAACAGCTGGAAGCAGCTGAAAAGGAGAAGGAAAGGGCCAAAAAAGAGAACGGGAGAGCTGAAAAGGAGAGGGAAAGAACTGAGAACCAAAAGGAGAAGGAGAAACAGAGGTAACATGACTTGGACATGGAGAAGTTAAGGAAAGAGCGAAGAGCTCAAGAGCCAGACTGAGAGGAGAGATTTAATGTTAGTCGGGAGTTTAGGTTAGTACCTCTGTTCGAGGAGACGGATGTTGATAGTTATTTCTTGCATTTTGAAAAGGTGGCAGTGAGTCAGAAGTGGTCCAGAGATCAGTGGGTGGTGTTGTTACAAAGTGTGTTAAAAGGGAAGGCCCAACGAGCATATGCGGCGTTGTCCGTGGAGGAGGAGGAGTCTGAGAATTACGAGGAAGTAAAGCAGGCCATTCTTCAGACCTATGAATTGGTACCTGAAGCATCTAGACAAAAGTTCAGAAATTTTAAAAAAGGGTGGAATCAGACGTATGCAGAGTTTGCCTATGAGAAGGGTGTGCTCTTGGATCGTTGGTGCAGCAGAAATAGTGGAAGAAGATTTTGGGCGCCTCAGGGAGTTAATCCTGATTGAGGAATTTAAAGGTTGTGTTTCGGATGATATCCGGATGTATTTGAATGAGAAGCCGAATAGGTCCATCTCCAAATTTGCTAGGTTCACAGATGAATATGCCCTAACCCACAAGACAAAATTTTCCTCGAATAAAAGTTACCAGAGAGACTGTGGGAACGGTAGAGAAAGCCCGCCGGCTGAGGCAGAGATTCAGCCGGGAGCTAGTGGTAAAAATAAGGAGGATGAAAGGCAAGACGGCAGGAGAGGTCCTGGGTTGACCTGTTTTAATTGTGGAAAGGTGAGTCATATTGCATCTAAGTGTCTTGCTCTGAGGAAGGAGACAGGAAAATGGAAAGCAGCAGTCCCTATAGGATGTGATGTGGTGATCAGTAAATTGATGAGAAAGCCCCAGGTAGACAGAATACGAGAAGGGTGTGAGAAATGTATTTCAGAAGGAACTGTGCCTGTGAAGGAGGGAAACCCTCCAGTTCCAGAGCGGATCTGGAGAGACACGGGAGCTGAGCTGTCATTGATTCGCAGTACGGTACTAGATTTTGGTCCTCAGACTGGAGAGGTGGCTTTGAGAGGCATAGGAAAAGGGCCAGAAGCGGTGCCCTTGCATAGGATCATTATAAATTGTGAGCTGGTATCTGGACCAGTTGAAATACGGGTGCGATCAGAATTCCCGAGAACTGACGTAGACATCCTTCTGGGTAACGATTTAGCTGGTGGTGACATTTGGTCGGCCATGGAGCTGACGAGCCAGACTGTAAGTTTTGAGGACCCGCCCCTAGATTCCAAGATCTATCCCGCATGCGTGATCACCTGCAGCATGTCGAGAAAGGCAGCTGAGAATGAGACCAGTTTAAATCCGGCCAGTATCGATTTGGCTGAGACGTTTTTACCGACCCTGTACCAAGAGGAGTTAGATGGTGGTAAAATGGAGAATAGGAAAGTGAAAGAGAGTAAGGGAGAGGAGGTAGACCTGCCTTTAGCCAGGAGGAAATTTATAGAGACACGAAGTAAAGATGAGAAACAGATAAGGCTGTTAAAAGGTCCAGGGTTGGACATGGATGATCTGACTGGTTTGGCAGAACTGTTTGAAGAAGTTGAAAATTCTAAAGGTGTTCCCGATAATGAAATGAGGGCAGTCCTAGATGAAAAGGGTGCCCTTGCCTTGAAGAAGTCTGCTGGGTTGGCAGATGAGGTTGTTTCAGCCCGCGGGGTTGAGTTTTCTCCGGAAGGGAGTTGCCCAGAGAGGAACTGGGAGGATCAGGGGAATTTAGAATTTGAAAAGGGTACGGGTATTGAAAGCCTGGAAGAGGCAGATGTCTCGTTTGAGTGTGTTCAAGATGATGATGCACGTGGTACTGAACCTAGTAATGGAGCTCAGAAAAAGTCTGAGGTATTTGATTCAGTTGAAAAGGAATGCAGTCCTTGTGTGTCAGATGGACTTGGTTCAGTGAAGAAAGGGTTAACCTTGGTAATAGTGGGAAGTGAGAATTCCCAGTTGTTTGTGTTCGAAGGTGTGTTAAAAGTTAGTGAGGAGATAAAAGGGGGTGAAGTGAATATTATTATTGAAGGAAAAGGGAAAAGTGTAGTTCCTAAATTGAATGAAGAAAATTTAAAGTCTGGATTGATGTCAGAAGCAGCAACCAGGCTACGGAGACAATGGCTTGGTAACACGGTGCCTGTGAATCAATTGCAGGTTGATTTGGAATGTAAAGGTGCCCCACACGCTATTGTTATTCAAGAGAGTGCTGTGAAGAGGTGGAAGGGTCCTGAAGATAAAACAAACAACCTGCTTAAAATTAAAGAAATGTGCGGAAATTCGGAAAATGGACTAAGTTTGGAACCCATTGTTGATAACATAACTCCTATGAAAGAAGCATGCCAAAGCTTATTCCACACTAGTGTACAAGTTAACCACTTTGGAGTTAACTGGAAAAGGGGCGAGGGTTGACGGGATGCCATTTTAAATGACAGGATCCGGTTTTAAGGGATTTCGACAAAGCATGTGAATAATAAAGACAACCCCATGGAAGATTATCTGTTAAGTCTGAAAGTAAAATAAAGATTAGTATTTGCATGAACTTTTGTAGTATACACGTAAGCTAAGATCACAACTCTTTAGTTTTTGTTTGCTGAAGGAAAGGAATAAAAATAGGTGGTTATCAAATTGGGAGTCTGATGCTACAAGATTTATTAAGATACAAGATGTTAAGATATTAAAGGAAGTGACAATGTAATCATTAACTGTTTAGATGCTGAATTGAATGTATAACTGTATTACTCTGTAGTGAAAAAAAACTCTTTTGTATTGTGTTAGATTCTGAAAATCCTGTAAGACTCTGTATTAATTCATTTTTACCGGTGGTAAAAATCTTAGAAGGAAGGGGGTGTTACAAATGTGCCACAACTCTGAGGGTCCGAAGGGTACAAAGTCGCCCCCTCCTTTTTGAGAATCGCAAGATCGCTATTAATTCGGGTCTGGGACCCAGGAAATGAGAGAGAATCCACAAGGTTTGGAATGTGTCCTGGCCTCAGCGAAACAAAGCCACTGATAACGGGCATTGTCTCTTGGAGACGGAATTGTGTATTGAGTACTGTACTATTCATTGAAGCCCCTCAGGGGACAACCAGAGTGGGCTGGTTGAGGGATTGCATTATCCCAACCTGATTGACATCTGAGACCCCGTGAGTGAGGATAAAAGAGGGTCTGGGGTACAACCCCTTTAGACGCACCAGGAGAAACGCTAGAAATCCCGTGACAGCATTTAATAACGACAGCCGGTGGGGGCTCGTGTGCGTCCTTCCCTTGCCTGGGATTGGCGGGCTCACCACGGAAGAATGGCTTAGCTAAAGGAGAGGCCACAAGTGAACGGCCACACCAATGAGACTCTGACGGATCGAAATCATAAAAGGAAAGCCGGCAAGTTTCTCAAAATCTCTCTCTCTCTCCAACCATTGCCACACAGCGGTCCCCAAAGGCTGCAGCCTGCATGAACTGAGTGACTTTTATATTTCCATTGGACAATTCATTATCCCCTAGACAACGATAGAGCTTATTTCTTATTGATTATTATTATACCCGCACTGTTAGATTTAGTATTGATGACGTATGTTATCTGTATGTTTGCATTGATATTATTTTTGTGTATTTTTACTAATAAATACTGTTAAAAATCATATCATCAGACTTCAACGGACCTCTCTATCTTTGCTGGTAAGTGACCCAGTTACGGGGTTCATAACGTTAACTTTTTAAAATATATTTTTATATATTAATATTATATATTTTATATGTTAACGTTTTAATATATTTATATATTGTTAAGTTGGCTTGGAGTTGGGTAGTGGGAGGGTGGGGTGGCAACTAACTTTATACGATTCTACTATGGATGCTTTTTCTTAATTGTTATGGACTGTACATTTAATATGTTTGTTTTGCACTGCATAAGCCTTTTTAAATTTGTTTTTTGTTTTGTCGCATTGTAGAAGCTCATAAAAAATTAATGAAAAAAAAGAAATTATTTGACTACAATGTGGTATCACGAACCGCGTAACTGGGTGTCTTACCAGCAAAGATAGGAGTAGCCATTGAAGTCTGATGATACTATTTTTAACAGTATTTATTAGTAAAAATACATAAAAATATCAATGCAAATATACAGATAATATACGTCATCAATACTAGACCTAAAAGTGCGGGTATAATAATCATCAATAAGAGATAAGCTCTATCGTTGTCTAGGGGTTAATGAATTGTCCGATGGAAGTATAAAGCTCAGTTCAGTTCATACAGGCTGCAGTCGTTGCTGATCACCGTGTGGCAAATGTTGCAGAGAGAGAGAGAGAAAAAAAAAACTTGCCGACTTTCCTTGTTACGATCTTGATCCGTATCCGTCCTTTAGCTAGATCGTTCTGTGGAGGACTTGTCATCCAGGCAAGGGTGGACACACACAAGCCCCCACCGGTCTCATTGCGTCTCTCCTGGTGTGTCTGAGGGGTGTTCCCCAGACCCTACTTTTATCCTCACTCACGGGGTCGCAGGTGTCAATCAGGTTGGGATGATGCAATCCCTCAATCAGACCACTCTGGCTGCCCCCTGAGGGGTTTCAATGAATAGAACAGTACTCAATACACGATTCCTTCTCCAAGAGACAATAGCAGTAATCAGTGGTTCCGTTCCGCTTTTGTTTGAAGGAGACATTCCACTTTTTGTGTATTCCTGCGTTGCCAATAACAACTGCCTTTTCTGTTATCCTGCGTCTCTCTCTTATTACTGACATGATGTGTATCTCTCTCACTTCCTGGGTATCAGACCCGAAATAATAGCGATCTTGCGATTCTCAAAAGGGTGGGGGGGTGGGCATTGGTGATTCTGTACCCTTCTGCCCATCAGATTTGCTCCTCATTCGTAACAGTGGTTAGATTTTGGCTTAAGGCTGAATTATACTTCTGCGTAGGCTCTATGCCGTAGCCTACGCAAGTGGCTTACGCCGTTGTGAGCCTTTATACTTTTGCATTGATGTGTCTGTGTCGCTCTGCAATTCACCACCAAAACGCTAGTTGGCGGTGGGTTTCTATGCCACTGTGTTGACTTTCTTCATGTTGAGTTTCTTTGTGTATTTCAAACAATGGTGACTTTAAACTGAGCGCGTCATGTTGGATTTGGAGCTAATTAATGTTGAATAAGAGTTACTTTTATTGAAATTACTGTAACGCAAAAAAGAGAGAAGATGTTGGAGGAGATGGTGTGTACGACTATTGAACGGATTGAGGCAGAACGAGAGTGAATTTCCTGTGCTTGTCCGGTCACTGAGAGACATGGATGAGGAAATGCACTTCAAATATTTTCGGATGTCAGCAGGTAGATTTGATGATTTGGTTCGTCATTCAGAAGCAACCGGAAATGCGTAGGGGGAAATATGATGCTACCAAGCGGACCAATCACAGTTGTTGCGGTCTGCATCACCGTGATACGTAGTTACATTTTTGGGGAGGTGCACATCAGGTTACGGCGTAGGTACGCGTGCGCGTACGCGGCTACGCCGTACCTATGGCGTAGATTCGATGCTGAAGTATAAATTGGCCTTTAACCTGTGCCTATCCGTTCTACTGTAAAATGGAAGAGAAAATTATAGTTGGACCACGACCAATCACTAAGTGGGAGAGTGAGAAGAGAGCTACGTTTTCACTTAGGGTTGCACTCAAGATGAAGAAAGTAGCCCTTGTGGCAGTTTTTCGGAGTTGGACAGCGACCAAGCCCAGAGCGGGATTCTGGTCGCCCCACTCTCGGAAGGATCTTGGGGCTTTGGAGCGGGTGCCGGAGAGGTTCACCAGGATGCTGCCTGGTTTAGAGGGCGTGAGCTATCACGAGAGGCTGGATAAACTTGGGTTGTTTTCTCTGGAAGGGCGGGATCACAGGGGAGATCTCAAAGAGGTTTATAAGATTTTGAGAGTCATAGATTGAGTTCAGTGGGAGTACCTGTTTCTCATGATTGAAGTATCTGTTACCAGAGGGTATAGATTGAAGGTGAGACGGGGTAGGTTCAAGGGGAGTGTAAGGAGTAAATTTTTTTTTTACCGTGAGTGTGGTGACTGACTGGGATGCGCTGCCTGGTAGAGGCAAATACATTAGCAGTTTTGAAGAGATGATTGGATGGGCACATGGATGTAAGGGAGATGGGGGATATGGTAGAAGGGATTGTGTTTGGCTTTTTTTGATGTGCTTTTTAGCTATTTTGGCACAACTTTGTGGGCTGAATGGCCAGTTCCTGTGCTGTCCTCTTCTATGTTAGCAAACCCCAGTTAATGATCTGGGGCAATGGTTTTTAATGGTAATCTCGATAATTATTACAGGGTCCCAGGCTGCCCTCAGTTTTTGTGACAAAGGAAAACCCAGCCCCTGCAGGGGAGGTCGGGAGTCTGAAACCCCACTGCCCATGCCTCTGAGGTAATCGTCCGTAGTCTGTCTGTCAGGACCAGATAGGGAGAAGAGTGTCCCTCGGGAAAGACAGGAACCCGGCAATCATAATTATAAAGGCTTGGCAATGATGTAGCTTTTTCCTTCCTAAAAACTGCTAGGAAATTCTGAGTATTCAGGAGGGACTCTCTTAATTTCCTCAATAAATTCTGACTCAGGAAGTTGAGTGATCTTTGTTTTAACCTCGGGCGTCCAGGACACTGACACACGTTACTGGGAAATCCATGAAAAACAATCATTCTTGCAACACATGCAAAATGCTGGAGAAACTCTGCAGGCCAAGCAGCATCTATGAAAAAGTGTACAGTCTCCGTTTCGGGTCGAAACCCTTTGGCAGGACCGCAGTAAGGCAACCAACTAGTAATAACTCCGCCGGACCAGTCAATCACAGCGACATACTGAGACTACCACGAACACCAAGAATAAGTAGGATGTCTGTACAATGAATCAGGTGGAAGTTAATGTTTCATGGTGATTAACTATCCGAAAGCCTAACAGCCCAGAAGTAATGGCTCTGGGAATGAAGGGGTTAACATATGAGGAGCATTTGGCAGATTTGGGCCTGTATTCACTGGAATTTAGAAGAATGCAGGTTTATCTCATTGAAATCTACCGAATGTTCAAAGGACTGGATATGGTGGATGTGGAGAGGATGTTTCCTATCGTGGGGCTGTCTAGAACTAGAGGGCACAGCCTCAAAATTGAGAGGTAAACTTTTAGAATGGAGGTAAGGAGGATTTTCTTTTAGCCAGAGAGTAGTGAAGCTGTAGAATGCTCTGCCACAGACTGCTGTGGAAGTCAAGTCCGTGGGTATGATTAAGCCAGAAGTTGATCGGTCGGGATATCAAAGGACATGGCGGGAAGGCAGGTGTATGGGTTTGACTGGGATCTGGGATCAGGCACGATGGAATGGCGGAGCAGACTTGATGGGCTGAATGGCTTAATTCTGCTCCTGCGTCTTATGGTGTTACATTACAAAACTTCCCTGACTCAAGAGGCCTACCGTCCCAGGCCGTGACCGGTAAGGGGATGATCAAGCTTAGAGACAAGGACAACCATGGTCGCACCACCCCTAAATCTAAAAAAGGAATCCCATTGAAGTAGTCATGGGGACTGTAACAGATCTTCCCTAACTGTCAGGTTCCTGGAGTTTACCAACCATATGACAGTATAATCAATGTCTCCCTTTAAACAAAACTAGAAATTAACCAGCAAACTACCAAAAACTACACAGAATCTAAAGAACTGAATTCACTAATGATAGATGGAACTCGCTATGAGTTTTACCGGAGAAAGATCCACAACAATCGAGCCAAGAAGGGTTGGCATTTCTACCTGAAATTCATTCTGGAGCTCATATGAATTCAAGAACAAAATAAGATGGACTCTTCACTTCACAATAGACAGTACTGTGCAAACGTCTTAGGCACATATATGTAGCTAGTGTGCCTAAGAGTTTGCGCAGCTCTGTAATTTTAATGTGTATTGCTGTGGACTGCTGCCACAAATAAAAACAAATTTCAGAACTTTTGTGAGTGATAATCAACCTGACTTTGATAGGGTCATGATGGTGAACTGAGAGTAGGAATGTCAGGGAGAGGGTAATCATGGTTAGGAAAAGGGGAAGGGAGAGGAGAGGGAGTGGGAAGCACCAGAGAGACATTGTGTAATGATCAATAAACCAATTGTTTGGAATCAAATGATTTTGTCTGGTGTCTCCGGGCTGAATGTGACTGCACCCACACCGTCCGCTCCTCTGGGCACTCCTCCTCTGCCAGTTGTCCCACACCCATCCTGCGGCATTCCACCCTCACCATTCCCAACACCCTTTTCTCCGCCAGATTTACAACCATGCCCTCCACTCCATGATGACAAATACAGCACTGTGCAAGAATCTTAGCTTCCCTAGCTATCTGTGTCTGAGGCATTTGCACAGTCCTGTACCTCATTATTATTAATCTGGGCATTATTAACACTGCACTTTCTCTGTAGCTGTTATACTTAATTCTGAATTTTGTTACTGTTTTACCTTGTTCTACCTCAATACACTGTACAGTGAATTGCTTTGCAAGCTACGTCTGTAGAAAAATTAGCCACAAGGAATCATGGTCAGCTACGCCATGATCGCACACATCGTATGACATGGCACATAATGATGATGAGAAAAACAATTCCTGAGTGGAAAGACATGAGACTGCTGATGTTGGAATCCTTCCTGTAATGTTGTAACCAGAACTGTATGCAATACTCCAGATGTGACCCAACCAGAGTTTTCTAAAGTTACAACATAACCTCTTGGTTCTTCAACTCATTGCCTCGACTAATAAAAGCAAGTATTCCATGAGCCTTTTAAACCAGATTATTGACTTGTGTAGCCACTTTCAAGGAGCTTTGTGCTTGGTTCCCACCACTACCCTCAATCTTGTTTGCTAATTCACTGTGGATTCCATGCACCTTCATCTTCTGGAATAGCCTCCTTTGAGGAACTTGTCAAATGCCTTACTAAATCAATGCAGACAATATCTACTGCCATACCCTCATCAGCTTCTCTTGGCACCTTGTCAAAAAACACATCAAGTTGATAAGGCACTGCCAGACATGCTTAAAGCTATATGTCGGCTCTCTCTAATAAGGCTGTGGGCTTCCAAATGCTCATATATACTGTCTTTGAGAATTCTCTCCTGCAATTTTGCTACAATTGAAGTGAGATTCACCTGCCTATAATCCGCAGCATATTCCCTTGTTCTGCTGTTGCTTAGAGGTAGGATAGTAGCCACTCACCAGCTCTCTGGGACCTCACCTGAGGCTACAAAGGGCACAAATGCTCTGGACTAGCAATCACATATCTTGCTGCCTTCAATAACCTGGGATAAATCCCATGAGGCCTTAGTGACATCCTTGCTCTTTATGTAGGTATAGAATGCCATGGGATTCAACATAATCCTGCTTTTCAAGGACTTTTCATGGTCCATCCTGTCTCTTCTAATTCCCTTCTTATGTTCTTTACCGGTTTCTTTATATTCTTCATGTGCTCCGTATGATCCTAACTTCTGAAGCTTTACACACTTTTCCTTTTTGGTCTTGACCAAATTTATCACCTCCCTGGACATCCAAGGTTCCCTAATCTTTACATGCCCGTCCTTCTTCTAACAGGAACACACCGTTTCTACTCTGCAATTTATCTACAAACATCCTCCACTTGGCAGATATGGACTTGCCAGAGAAAAAGTATTCATAATTAACACTTCTTAGTTACTGCCTATTCACCTCGTAATTTGCCCTACTTCAATTTAATACTCTCCCACATGGACCATATCTATGCTTATTTATAGAATTCCTGTAAGTTCCTCTCATTGGACCACGCAAACAGAGATTTAAGAAACCTTCCTGGATAACGTTATCAAATTCAGCCCCATCTAATCCCCTTGCACTGAGAAGGTCCCAGGTTACACCAGGGAAGTTGAAATCCCTTGCGACAACAGCCCTATTATTTTTACATCTTTCATTAATCTTATTACATATCTGTTCCTCAATGTCTCAGTGCCGTTTGGGGGGGGGGGGGTTCTGCAGTTGAATCCCATCAGTGTGTTTGCACCCTTCCTATTGCAGAGATCTATCCAAATGGAGTCAAGGTTTTCTGGAGTTCTATTTTAGCCAGAGATGCTTCTTCAATTTGGCAAGATTTTGTTTGAAAGTCAGCACTCAGTTTGTACCTTGAAAACGTCCTGAAGCAGCAATGCTGTATTTATCAAATAATCCATTGTTGCATTGAGGGACATGCAGAGTATCTGTCCTGCAACCATTTATTGCACTCTGTAACACTTGCGATGAAATGCCTGGAGAAAGACTGGAAGCTGATATCCTTTGAGTGTGACACAGAAAGTTGCTGGAAAAGTGCCAGTAACACCATGAAGGATCCCATCCACCCAACTCTAAGACTGGATGTCCTACTCCCATCAAGGAAAGATTCAACATAGCATCCACAGCAGAACCAGCAGTCTCAAAAACAGTTGCTTTCACCAATCAGTCAGGCTAATCAACAACACCACCCACTAATCACACACACCAACAACCACTACTTTATCATTTCCTGTCAGAGTCATCATATGTACAGATACTCCTGTGCCCAGCATCACTTTATGGTCATATAATCAATCTATATGCAGTATATAAGTGACCTTATGTATTAAATCAATTTGTATATTTTTGTTCTTGTTTATTTTGCGCTGCATCAGATACAGGGTAACAATTATTTCATTCTCCTTTACGGTTGTGCACTGGAAATGAAATTAAACAATCTTGAATCTATCATCCACTGAACTCTGGAGTTTCCCCAGTTTTTGTGCATTTCAATCTCAGGAATTTGCAGGATGATTTGACTGAGGTTAAGAAGCCACTATTGATTATCCTTTATAATTCAGCCCCATGACAAATATCATATTTCACATAAAGATACATGTTTTTATGGTGATTATGAAAATACTGAAAGGAGAATATCAAAAGAAGTCATAAAATGCAGCTCAGCGATGAACTGCCCACACGTTCGGGTAATTTGGAATTGAAGTGAAGGCTGAATTAGACACAAGCTCCAGATTGGTAACGTTCGGAGGAACTTGAAACCTGAACCTTTGTATCAGTTTGGTAAAGAACAGGAAAAGCTCCATTCTGGCCAGGGTCTCCCCCGCACAGGCCCTGCGTCCTGCAAAACAGAGTGGCAGAACAATGTCAATTTTCAAAACAGAAAGTTATTCACCCTCAGCCCAAGACACTGAACAGTAATATTATATAATGGGAATGCAAGGTATCTGACCTAAAACAATAACTCTGTTTCTCTCTCCACTGATGCTACCTGGCTTGCCGTATGTTTTCTGCTTTCTTTTTCAATTCAAACTTCCAGCCATCTTGAGTTTGCCACAGCTCAGGCCATTGTTTGACTTTCTGTCTCCCCTCCTCACTCACCCTCCTTGTGCACCCCCTCTAGTCAAATTATCTTTCCCCATGTGTCTTTGTCACTCACTCAGCCAGCACCACCCTCATCTTTTTCATTTAGTTTCTCTTGATCACTACCCTGTCATGGACATTCCCTTTGTCCCCCAGAGCACTCCCAACTTCTCTGCAACTTCAACCATTGTTTCCCAAGTATTCCTAGTTCTACCAAAATTACATTAAGCTGAAATGTTAACTTGGTTTATCCATTGTTAACGCTGACTGACCAGTTGAGTATTTCCACAATACTGTACACTGTTTTTATGTCACAATGTGATGGTATTAGAGAGGGCATTGAGGAAATCACTGTGATGATCCCTGGTTGAGGTACATCAGTTCATGTGTAGTGTGTTTTCCCTCAGTTGGGACAGTATACGAGAAGTGTTTCTGTGCTCTGTAATATTATGAATCCACACTTAGTGGCCACTTTATGAAGTAGCTCCTGAACCTGATATTGTGGCCATTGAGTTTACGTTGTGATCTTTTACTGTTGCAGCTCATCGACTTCAAAGTTCAACATGCTGAGCATCAAAGAGATGCTCTTCTGCACACAACTGCCCATCATTGGCTGATTAGATATTTGAATTAACAAGTTAGAAACATAGAAAACCTACAGCACAATACAGGTCCTTCAGCCACAAAGCTGTGCCGAACATATCCTTACCTTCGAACTACACAGGCTTACCATAGCCCACTTTTTTTCCTAAGCTCCAATAAAATGGAGCTTTATTGTACCCGATAAAGTGGCCACTGAGCATGTCATTGCAGATTATAAAACTGAGGGGTATAAGCAGGATCACTGCCTGAGACAATAGCAGAAGCAGAGCTGTTGACAGCATTTAACAAGCATCTGGATAATCACTGAAATTGAATAGAAGATAGAATTTCCAAGTTCTGGAAGATGTGATTGATACTGATTGGTGCACAGTGGTTGGCATAGAATAGTGGGCAGAATGGCCTTTTCCATGTTTAATTACTGTGTCTTATTTTCTACCATCTATATGTGTTTGCTTTACCATCTGACATAAACATTCCTTCCTACAAATGGGTCAAGGTCAGAGGAGAAATCCCCCTAACCTGCAATCCAGTGATTTAAACTTCTTACCCATAGAAAAGGGAGCAAAGGCATCTCTCTTCACAAACTTCCCATCAGCATCCAGAAAGTTGGAAGGGTTGAAGTCATTTGGGCTTTCCCATTGAGTTTTGTCGTACAACACCGATGTTAGCAAAGGGATCACTGGTGTGCCCTAAGGAAATAATTTACAATTTACATTGTTATTGCCTTAAAGAAATATTGCTGAAAATAATTCCATTAGAATAGAATAAACAAATGTGGCAGCTATTCCACACCAGCTGCAGTCGCACCTCTTACAGATCTCCAATGTCCTTCACTCAGTCAAGGTCCATTCTGCCCTCAGCTTCATTGCATCCCGAGGCCCTGCATCGGTCAGAATCCAGCATGGATACTGTGTGCCCACAATCTACATTATACACTAGCAAGGGAAGTATGACATGGAGAGCAAGCTGTTGCCCATGTTACAGGCACCCCCTCTCCATGTAGCTCATCAATGCAATCGAACGGCAAAAACTGATAACATTTGGCATCAACAGCATCTCCTAAGTTGCCAGTCAGCATTGAGCTCAATGTAGGACTGCTTTTGGGACTCCGTCTCCGGATTGTTGCTTGAGAGTTACTCCCAAACCCTTCCCCAGGAGAGATTATAGCCACAAAGTAGTGGAGATTTGAGATCAGAGTTTTCCTTCTCTAAATGAGCTATCAACCAAGGCTGATTGGTCCCTTCTTCCCAAAGCGACTGGTTTTAAGGCACCAGTAACCACCTTTGCCCCTTCACCTGTCAGTAGGAAAGTTTCACCGGGTTTGGAGCAAAGCCACTCGTGAAGAACAGGAACTGGACTTGGTTGTCAGAGGCCATTTGGGTCACACACCATTGGGAGAATTTAATAGATAGTGTCAGATCATCCCACTATCTCTCCCGGCTATGACAACCTTAAGGGATCAACAATGCATTGACTTTTGGAATTCCCTGTCATTTTACGCCTCACTTATCTTAAAGGTCAAGTTTAGTTTATTGTTATTCAACCATAATGAAGTATATCACCAAATGACGCAATGTTCCTCCAGACCAAATGTCACAGCAGAGTACATGTAGCTCACACATAACACAAAGTAAGATCACTATTAAATTAACAAATACTACAGTGCATTTATGATGCAAGTTAAAAAGTAAACAGTGTGACACTACTGGATGTCTGTGAAAATGAACTATTGAACTACTTGGTGCTTCATGTGTGATAAGACCTGGGAGGTGGCAGGGAGTTCAGGAGTCTTATGACCTCGGGGAAGATGGTGTTTTGCATTCACACAGATCTTGGTCTAATGCTATGTTATGATCTTCCTGATGGTAGGGAGTCAACGAGATTGTTGGAGGGATGAGAAGGGTCACTGTGCTCTTGATAAATTTCTCTGATGGGTGGAAGGGAGACCCTGATGATCCTCTCAGTTGCCCTCACAATCCTTTGTCAGGGCGTGAGGTCAGTTGCCTTGTAATCCCTGTAGAAGACAGAGATACAGCTTGTCAGTACACTCACGATGGTGCTCCTGTAAAAATAGCTTAGAGTGGGGAGAGGAGTCTCAGTCACCTCAAACTCCTCAGGAAGTGGAGATGCTGTGGTCGTGTTGTAGAACCAGATGAGATGGTCCATTATATTAATTTCCAGATACTTGGTGCGGCTAATTCTCTCTATGGTTGTGGATGTGCAGCGAGAAGTTATCAACTTGAACCTTTTAAAAGTCCACAAGCATCTCTTTGGTCTTAAGCATATTGAGACTCAAGTTTTTGTGCTTGCACCATCCCACCCACCGCTCTACATCCTCTCTGCAAGCCATCTCATTGTCCTTGCTAATGATGCCAACCACTGTGTGTGAATGGTGAACTTAATAACTCAGTTTGAACAGCACCTATCAGTGCCTTCATGGCTCAACAGTGTGAACAGTAGCGAGCTGGGCACACAGCACTGGGTAGTGCCAGTGCTAGCATGAAGGAGCTGGAGACATGTCTGCCAGCATGGACTAACTGTGCCATTTCTGTAAAGAAGTATAGAATCCAGTTACACAAAGAGGTACCGAGACCCAATGAGGACAGTTTACCCAGCAGCTTTAAAGAGACAAAAGTATTAAATGCCGAGCTGAAGTCGATAAACAGCCTTTTGACATACGAGGCACCATTTTCCAGGTGGGCAGGATGGAGTAGAGGACAGAGGCTATGGCATTGCCAGTGGACTGATCTGAGTCATAGTGAACTGGAAAGGATCTTATGTAGCAGGAAGATGAGAATTCATGACTGCTCAAAAAACCACTTGCTCAAAAAAAAAAGTTAAAGTCTGTCCTGAGCCTTATAGGTTCATCAAGCCAGTGCTTATGCCGGTTTCTGTGGCATGAAGAGTACGAGACTCCTCCCTGGATAGACGCCAGTCTATTGCAAGGTTAATCCCCAGCATTCTGCCGGTACCCATTTTCAGCTGGGTGGACTGGAGCAATGGGTGGTTAGGTGCCTTGCTCAAGGACACAACTCGCTGCCTCGGCTGGGGTTTGAACTGATGGCCTTCGGATTGCTAGTTAACACCTTAACCACTTGGCTGTGCACTATGAACCACCTGCTCAAAGTACTTTATTACTGTTGAAGTCAGGGCCACTGGATGGTTGTCACTGAGGAGGTTACTGTCACTCTCTTGGTCATCAGGATGATAGTGGCCACCTTGAAGCCCGAGTGGACAGTGGACTACTCCAGAGATATGTTGAAGATGTCTGTCAGAACTTCTGTTAACATTGCAGCAGACCCTCCCAGTATGTTACCAGGCCCTACAGCTTTATATGAGTTGACATGTACTAGGGTCTCCCTCACATTCACTGAGGCTCCTCAAGGAAAAGTACCTTCTCCTCAAGGAAAAGGTGACATTCCTCACTAACACATCACTGTTTCCTGTGAAGGAAACCACGTTGGCTTTGGCCTATTTTATCATGAACCTCCAAGTAACCCAAATCATCCTTCATAATTGACTCAAACATTTTCCCAAATTTGTAAAGTCAAGCTAACTGGTCTATAATTTCCTGTGTTTACATCCCTCCCATCTGAAAGAGTGGAGTGACCTTTCCAGGGATAGAACATTCACAAAAAATATGTTAATGATACACAATGAGAACAAAAAACAAAGTCCTTTTTACTGCAAGTTGCCCTCCGTATCTCATCCCCTCACCCATGCTTCGTGCTTCCGAAAATTGAACATGTCAGTTTTAATTTTAGTTAAAATTACACACAGAAATTTTTAAAATTTAGTCACAAACAATCCATTTCACTTTCATAGAACAATTGCTGGCATATGAGAAGCAATCAGCCACTCGCTTTACCTCACGTACCTTTGGAAGGAAATATCCTTTGATGTTCACGTCCTCTGTTGTTGAGTGCATGAGGTTCAATGGTGCAACGTTAGCAAACCTCTGGATTTCGTGGATCACTGCATTGGTGTACGGCAAATTTTTACGATCTCTAGTTCTGGGAAACTGCTCAGAACCAATGACGGTGATGATTTCATCGTGGACTTTTTCTGGAACACAAGGAAATGGTTAATGCACTCAGTAGCAGGGTTAGAGCCCAGATTGTCACATGAGGAAAAAACAGTCATCAATCAGATGCTCCTCACCCTGAATCTGTGGATATTTCATCATCAATAGCATAGCCCAATGAAGTGTGTTCGAAGTTGACTCAGTCCCAGCATTAAACAGGTCGATTACTGTGCCTATCAGGTTGTTTTCATGGAAGTATGTATTTGGGTTACCTGATTCCTGTAAAAGACCATAAGACACAGGAGCAGAATTAATTCATTCAGCCCATCGAGCCTGCTCTGCAATTCCATCAAGGTGGATTTATGAACCCTCTCAATCCATTCTGCTACTTCTCCCCATAACCTTTGACACTCTTATGAACAAAGAACCCGTTAACCTACACTACAAATATACTCAATAACTTGGCCTCCACAACCACCTGCGGCAAAGAATTCCACAAACTCACCACTCTCTGGCTACAGAAATTCCTCCTCATGTCTGTTCAAAAGGGATGTCCTTGTACTCAGAGGCTGTGCCCTCTGGTCCGAAACTCCGCCACTAACGGAAACATACGCTCCACATCTAGTTCTCAATATTCACCCTTTCAAAACTCAACTGATTTCATTGAGATCTCTTCATTCAAATGCAGAATACCGGCCTAGAGCCATCGAATACTGGACTGTATTCAGGGATTCATCTTTGATCCTGGATGAGTTTGCTACAGTTGTTACCGACTTCATTAAAACCTGTGTGGATGAGTGTGTGCCTACAAAGACTTACTGTAGACTCCCAAATCAAAACCCGTGGATGAACCAGGAGGTACAGAGACTAGATCTGTGGCATTCAAGTCTGGTGACACAGGCCTGTACCAGAAAACCAGGTATGATTTGTGGAGGGCTATTGCAAGGGCGAAGAGAGAGTTTTGAACAAGTTTGGAGCTGACAACTCTGTCAAGGTTCACAAGACATTACTTCCTACAAAGTGAAACCCAATTGCATGAATGGCAACAATGCTTCTTTATCAGATGAACTCAGTGCTATCTATGCTCGCTTTAAAAGGGAGAATATAACTACAGCTGTGAAGATCTCTGCTGCACCTGATGTCCCTGTGTCACAGAGGCAGATGGTAGGTTGCCTTTAAAGAGACTGAACCCTCACAAGGCACAAGGTCCCGAGGGGTTCCCTGGTAAGAAATTGTTCTATGTTCTATGGGGTATATGGGAGGCAGGGTATATGGGAGGCAGGGTTTAAGGGTTGGCACGACATTGTGGGCCAAAGGGCCCGTACTGTGCTGTATTGCTCTATGTTCTAAGGCTCTGAAGACCTGCACCAACCAACTGGTGGTGGCAGTATTCAAGGACATTTTCAACCACTCACTGCTACAGGCAGAGGTTCCCACTTGTTTCAAAGTGGCAACAATTATACCAGTGCCTAAGAAGAATAACGTGAGCTGCCTTTATGACTATCACCCAGGAGTACTCACATCTAGAGTGATGAAATGCTTTGAGAGGTTGGTCATGACTAGACTGAACTCCTGCCTCAGTAAGGACCTGGACCCATTGTCATTTGCCAATCGCTACAATAGGTCAGCGGCAAATGCAATCTCAATGGCTCTCCACACGTCCTTAGACCATGTGGACAACACAGTTATGTCAGAATGCCGTAAATCGACTCCAGATCAGCATTTAATACCTTCTTTCCCACAATCCTGATTGAGAAGTTGCAGAACCTGGGCCTCTGTACCTCCCTCTGCAATTGGATCCTTGACTTCCTAACCAGAAGACCACAATCTGTGCGGATTGGTGATACCATTTCCTTCTCACTGGCGATCAACACTGGCGCAGCTCAGGGATGTGTGTTTAGCCCACTGCTCTACTCTCTTTATACCCATCATTGTGTGGCTAGGCACAGCTCAAATACCATCTTTTAATTTGCTGATGATACAATCATTGTTGGTGGAGACGAGAGGGTGGACGGGAGCAAGATATGCCAACTAGTGGTGGTGTCACTGCAACAACCTGGCACTCAACATCAATAAGACAAAAGAACCGACTGTGAATTTCAGGAAGGGTAGAATGAAGGAGCATATACGAATCCTTATAGAGGGATTAGAATTGCAGAGAGTGAGCAGTTTCAAGTTCCTGGGTGTCAAGATCTCTGAGGATCTAACCTGGTCCCAACATTTCAATGCAGTTATAAAGAAGGCAAGACAGCAACTATACTTCATTAGAAGTTTGAAGAAATTTGGTATGTCAACAAATACATTCAAAAACATCTATAGATGTAGTATGGAGAGCATTCTGACAGGCTGCATCACTGTCTGGTATGGGGGGGGGGTGGTTTGCTACTGCACAGGCTGAAAGAAGTAGCGGAGTGTTGAAAATTTAGTCAGCTCTACCTTGGGTATCAGCCTACAAAGTACCCAGGATATCTTCAAGGAGCGGTGCCTCAGAAAGGCAGCTTCCTTTATTAAGGACCTCCAGCACCCAGGGCATGCCCTTTTCTCATTGTTACCATCAGGAAGGAGGTACAGAAGTCTGAAAGCACACACTCAGTGATTCAGGCACAGCTTCTTCACCTCTGCCATCTGATTCCTAAATGGACATTAAATCTACCTTACTTTTGTTAAATATATATTATTTCTGTTTTTGAACAATTTTTAATCTATTCAATATATGTATACAATAATTGATTTATTTATTATTATTATTATTATTATTTCTTCCATGTGAAAGAGGTGGGGGGGAGTGGCATGTCTAATTAGTGTTACGTACTCGTGACACATGACAGTGGTGCCCTTGTCATGTGACTGGGGTTGAAGCTGTACTGGACTTGAGGTGATGGTCTTGTGATGGTGGAATGACGTCATTTTCCCGCCAGTAGAGATCATGTGATGGGTTTTTTACAGGTTATAAAAGGTAGACCCCACCCTGTGAGGAGGGGCAGTTCGTGGCTGGATTTGCCAAGTTGACTTCATGCCACTGCGTGTTTGAAGTGATGACGCAGTTTAGTTGAAGGATGAAGTTTTTATTTAATGCCTAAAGTTTAAAAGGTTAATGCCAACAGGTTCTTTATGATTCTGTTAGTTTGAGAATTAGAGGAGAGTGAAGATTCAAAGTTGGAAGTTAAAGATCGAGGAGAATCGCTTTCTACGGTGAAACGGGGGCGACCTTTGTTTGATCCTTATTTGGAAGGATTTCGTTGACTATCTTCGTGTTAATCCCTAGGTTTACCTAGAAAGGATTGAAGGTAGTGGAGAAGGAAAGGTCAGTGCCTTTAAGCCGTTCTGTTTCGTAAATTCTTCGTGGGAATTTCGACGTCGGGAATCGAAGCAAGCGACGTGAAAGAGAACTTAAATCGTCCTGTAAAGTCTCTCCTTTTAAATGGACTGTGAGCATATCGAACTTTTGGCAATATCACTTTAAGAACTGTTTTGGAATATCACTTTACGAACTGTTTGAACAGCCGCTCAGCAGCTGTTTCCGGTTACGGTAGTGTTTGTTTACTTTTGGGGGGTTTGTTTTCTGTGTTTAATAAACGTGTTGTTTTATTATAAGAAACCCTTGCCGAACTCATATATTTATTGTTGCCTGAATACGTAACATTAGGGATAGGGTCACGGCTGCAGAAAAGGAGGAAGTCATGGAGGGATGGTCTACTGACTCAGTGTGGTTGGAAATCAGAAACAGGAAAGGGGCAATAACTCTACTAGGATCCTAGAGAACACCAGTCACTAGTCACTGGCAGTCAACCAGAAAAGGCCCTTTTTATTCCCACTGGCTTCCTCCTGCCTGTCAGCTATTCTCCTATCCAGGCTAGTATCTTTCCTGTAACATCATAGGATTTTATCCTGTCATGCAATGAATGACATGCACTGCCTCTCCTTTGTCCTCCCTGCTTGTTACTTCCTCAAAGAACTCTAACAGCTTTGTCAGGCAAGAGTTCCTTTCATGGAAACCATGCTAACTTTGACTTATTTTATCATTAGTCTCCATGTACCCCAAAATCTCATCCTTAATATTAGTCTCCAACACTTTCCCAACCACTGAAGTCAGGCTAACTGGCCTATAATTTCCTTTATTTTGCCGTCCTCCCTTCTAAAAGCGTGCAGTGACATTGCAATCTTCCAGTGGTCCAGTACCAACTCTCACCTACCTATTACTCTATATAAAACTGAAAAAACTTTTGATATTCTGCTTTAGATTATCGCAACTCTGCCCTTACATTTCATCTTTTCCTTTCATAGTGTTTTTTTAGTTGCCTTTTGTTGGATTTTAACTCACCTTTGCGTGGTTTTTATGCAGTCCATAACGACCCTTGTCAGGCGCAGTTGGCCACTTCTGCTATTTGAGAACAAATTCTTCTGAGGGACATATCTATCCTGTGCCTTGTGAACTGTTCCCAAAAACTTTCACCATCTCTGCTCTGTCACCATCCCTGCCAGTATCCTCCTCCAATACACCTGGGCAGGCTCCTCTCTCATGCCTCTGTAATTTCCTTTATTCTACTGTGATACTCATACATGTGACCTATTTGACTCCCTCAAATTGCAGTATGAATTCAATTATATTATGATCACTGCCTCCTAAGGGTTCCTTTACATTAACCTCCCTAACATCTCGGTTATTACGCAACACCCAATCTAAGATAGCCTTTCCACATGTAGGCTCAAGCACAAGCTGCTCTAAATAACCATCTTGCAGGCATTCAATAAATTCCCTTTCTTGTGATCTGCCACCAACCTAATTTTCCCAATCTCCTTGCATATTGATGTCCCCGTTTGAAGTTGTGTCATTACCTTTATTCCATGCTTTTTCCAGCTCTCTTTGCAATCTCAACCACATATCTTGGGCACTTTTTGGAGGCCTATATATGATGCCCATAATGTTTGTGGTTTCTTAACTCCACCCACAAAAATTCAACATTGTGTGACCATATGTCTCCTCTTTCTAGAGATGTAATTCCATCTCTTACCAACAGTGTTTCTCCACTGCCTATACCTTCCTGCCTGTCTTATCAATGCAACATATATTCTTTGATGAGAAGATGGCAAATATGGCCTTCCTCCTATCATGACATAGTGATGCTCACAATGTTGTATCGACCAATCTGTAATTACACCATGAGTTCATCCACCTTATTCTGAATGTTCCTAATCCTCTAAGTTCCCACTACTTTTTGCCCTTTCTTTTGCTTTTATTCTGTCTTTGACCTCTCTTGTCAGCCGTGGTTGCCTCATCCTCCCTTTGGAATACCTCTTCTTTGGGATGAATCTCTCTTGCTCTCTTGCCCCTCTAGAGCAGGGGTCACCAACCTTTTTTGTACCGTGGACCAGCCAACGGGGGGGGGGGGGGCATGGCAGGTGTTAATCACGACCAGAATATAGGTAATAAGTCAACTATGAGTCACTTATAAGTGGCTAATACACTCAATTTCGTTTCTAAAAGGTTTCATTTAATTAATTTAATATTAAACACACTGCACATTTTTTCCTCACATGAATATAGTGATAAGTCAATTATAACTCACTTATAAGTCAAAAGCATCTTAACATTTTACGTAACGATTGGATATTAAACACACAGCATATTTTCCTCGTATAAACTTATAAAATCATTGCACCAGTGAGAGGACAAGGTAAGGGCTGGAGGTCCCTGTACCGGTGCTGTGGCGGTCGCAATTCGGAGAGAGCGGCTGACAAAAGTCATCAAGGGATGACCTTCAGTAGATCGCAGCGCGGTAGCTGCCCTGCTACTTACGAAACCCTGAATCTGAATTAGGTCGTCTGCAAATATTTTAGCACCGGGTTCCCCACGAACATTCGGTGTGTTAAACAAGTTTAGAGGTGGCACCCATCTGTCTGCGCTCCAGGCCGGTACCAACCGCACTTCTCGCCGGCCGCATGAGGTGGCCGGTTACCCGAGGCCAACCAGTGATCACTGGTGCGAGGGTATCACTGCGTTTAGGCGATTAATGGCCTCGTGAGCGTTCAAGTTCAACAGTGGATGTGACAGGGAATAAGGAAAGGTGCAGCTGACTCATATCATTTCCTTGCGGCCAGTAGCACATGCTTGGGGACCACTGCCCTAGAGCATCAATGAAACATATTAACCATGTAACAATTACAGCATGGAAACAGGCCATCTCGGCCCTCCTAGTCCGTGCCGAACTCTTAATCTCACCTAGTCCCACCTACCCGCACTCAGCCCATAACCCTCCACTCCTTTCCTGTCTATATACCTATCCAATTTTACCTTAAATGACACAACTGAACTGGCCTCTACTACTTCTACAGGAAGCTCATTCCACACAGCTATCACTCTCTGAGTAAAGAAATACCCCCTCATGTTTCCCTTAAACTTTTGCCCCCTAACTCTCAAATCATGTCCTCTCGTTTGAATCTCCCCTACTCTCAATGGAAACAGCCTATTCACGTCAACTCTATCTATCCCTCTCAAAATTTTAAATACCTCGGTCAAATCCCCCCTCAACCTTCTACGCTCCAATGAATAGAGACCTAACTTGTTCAACCTTTCTCCGTAACTTAAGTGCTGAAACGCAGGTAACATCCTAGTAAATCATCTCTGCACTCTCTCTAATTTATTGATATCTTTCCTATAATTCAGTGACCAGAACTGCACGCAATATTCCAAATTTGGCCTTACCAATGCCTTGTATAATTTTAACATTACATCCCAACTTCTGTACTCAATGCTTTGATTTATAAAGGCCAGCATTCCAAAAGCCTTCTTCACCACCCTATCTACATGAGACTCCACCTTCAGGGAACTATGCACTGTTATTCCTAGATCTCTCTGTTCCTCTGCATTCCTCAATGCCCTACCATTTACCCTGTATGTTCTATTTGGATTATTCCTGCCAAAATGTAGAACCTCACACTTCTCAGCATTAAACTCCATCTGCCAACATTCAGCCCATTTTTCTAACTGGCATAAATCTCCCTGCAAGCTTTGAAAACCCACCTCATTATCCACAACACCTCCTACCTTAGTATCATCGGCATACTTACTAATCCAATTTACCACCCCATCATCCAGATCATTTATGTATATTACAAACAACATTGGGCCCAAAACAGATCCCTGAGGCACCCCCGCTAGTCACCGGCCTCCATCCCGATAAACAGTTATCCACCACTACTCTCTGGCATCTCCCATCCAGCCACTGTTGAATCCATTTTATTTCTCCAGCATTAATACCTAACGACTGAACCTTCTTAACTAACCTTCCATGTGGAACTTTGTCAAAGGCTTTGCTGAAGTCCATATAGACTACATCCACTGCCTTACCCTCGTCAACATTCCTCGTAAACATCCACTGCCTTACCCTCGTCAACATTCCTCATATTATGATCATTATGTAAGTTTAATGGCTAACTCATGCTGAACAAAGCACTGAACCAGAGGTAGGTGTTTAAATCCCAACCAATATTTCTGGAAGGGAAAAGGAGTTCAAGAGTGTCATCACAAATAAATGTCACTTGTTGTCAATGAAGCACATTACAATTGTTATAACATTGTAACAGTTCAATTCTGCACAGCATATTTGACTGTGATTTCAATGAACCAGAGACAGGTGTGCAAATCTTACCGTGGTTACTGAGCGATTAAATTCCAGGTATTTAAATAAATCTGGATTTTTGTAAAGATGGTAGCATGCAAACTGTGAGCCATTTGGGAGTGTACCTGCTGCTGTTTTAACATGAACGCATCAATAAAGCTCCTTGGATCATTTGCATCCAGCGTCTGGTAGTTCTTGGTTACAAAGTTTTTGAGAAACCCAGAATTTGAATTTCGATTTTTCAGCATTTTCTTGTGTGAACCAGGTAAAAATCCCAGTATGGGAAACGTATTATAAAGCTGTAACATAAAAAAATTGCTATCAATATATTTGTCCTGAAATACAAGGAAGTCCTGATGGGTGTTTACAACCTCTCTCTATCCCAGGTATGGTTCTAGAATTCTTCAAAGCAGCCACTGTTATTCCAATCCTCAGGACATCAGCAGCAATATGTCCTAATGACTACAGACCTGTGGCACTCACTCCCATAGCTGCCAAGTGCTTGGGACAATCGGTCATGTCACATATCAAGGATGTCATGCTGGTTACCTTCGACCAGCATCAGTTTGCCTACAAGGTGAATAGGTCAACTGAAGGTGCCATTTCTATCGCCCTCCACACCGTCTTGGAACACTGAGGTCACAAAGACAGCTACGTCAGGATGTTTTTCATTAATTGCAACTCTTCCTTTAACAAAACACTACCAAACAAGAGCTGTCAAGCTCCGCAGTCAAGGTCTTGACACATCAACCTGCAATGAGATCTTGAACATCCAATTTGTTCCCAGATGGTGAATTAAGGCAAGTGCACATTAACCCCACTCACAACCCCCCCCCCAATCCTTGAACACTGGTGTCCCACAGAGGTATGTTCTGAACACAATTGTCTATTCTCTCTGCATCTATACCTGCCCTCTTGCTCATGTTACAAACTCAATCAGCACATTTGTCGACGGCACAAATGTGATTGTCCTAATCAGAAGAAATAACAGGAGGTTATTTAATAATAAATAGGGAGGAGGTGCCGAAACTCTGTCTGATTGGTGCAGGAACCAGAACCTAGCACTCAACATCAAGAAAACAAAATATGATAATTGACTTCAGGAAGGCAAGAGGTCCCGACCAAACAAGCCCTGTTATTCATAAATGGTGAGGTAGTGAAAAGGGATTCCAGCTTCACGTTTTTGTGGATTAACATCACTGAGAACTCTCTCAGCCTATCAACACAACCACGATAGTAGAGAGGGCACAGTCCACAGCAAGGAAGACTATCATGTCATGCAGCGGGATCTGGACCAACTACAAAAATAGGCTGAAAAATGGCAGATGGAATGGAATGCAGACAAGTGTGAGGAGTTGCACTTTGGGAGGACTAATCAGAGTAGGTCATACACAGTGATGGTGGGGCTCTGAAGAGTGTGGTAGGACAAAAGGATCAGGGAATATAGGTCCATCATTCATTGAAGATGGTGTCACAGGTTGATATGGTTGTAAAGAAAGCTTTTTGGCACATGGGCCTTATTAATCAATGTACTGAGTACAGGAGGTGGGATGATATGTTGATGTTGTATAAGACACTGGTGAGTATTGTGTGCAGTTTTTGTCACTTTCCTACAGGAAAAAAATACAGAAGAAAATTATAAGGACATTCCGAGGTCTCAAGGTCCTGAATTTTATGGAAAGATTGAATAGGTTAGGAGTTTATTTCTTGGAACATAGAAGATTGAGAGGAGATTTGATAGAGATATACAAAATTATGATGGGTATAGATAGGTTAAATGCAAGCAGACTTTTACCACTGTGGTTGGATGGGAGAATTAAAGGTCCTGGTTTAAGGCAGAAAGGTGAAAAGTTTAATTGGAACATGAGGGGAGCATGTCTTATGAGAACAGGTTGAGTGAACTCGGCCTTTCCTCCTTGGAGTGACGGAGGATGAGAGATGACCTGACAGAGGTGTATAAGATGATGAGAGGCACTAATTGTGTGGATAGTCAGAGGCTTTTCTAAGGCTGAAATGGTTGCCACAAGAGGACACAGGTTTAAGGTGCTGGGGAGTAGGTACAGAGGAGATGTCAGGGGTGTTTTTTACTCAGAGAGTGGTGAGTGCTTGGAATGGGCTGCTGGCAATGGTGGTGGAGGCAGATACGATAGGGTCTTTTAAGGGACAAATAGGTACATGGAGCTTAGTAAAATAGAGGGCTTATTTGAAAGCCTAGTAATTTCTAGGTAGGGACATGTTCAGTATGACTTTGTGGGCTGAAAGGCCTATTGTGCTGTAGGTTTTCTATGTTTCACTCAGAGGGTCATGATAGTGTGGAACAAGCTGCCAGTGTAGGTGGACCATGCAAACTCAAGTTCAATGTTTAGGAGAAGTTTGGATTGGTATATGGATGGTAGCAGTATGGAGGGCTATGGTCCCAGTATGGGTCAATAGGAGTAGCAGTTTTAAAAGCTCAGCATTAGCTAGATGGGCCAAAGGGTCTGTTTCTGTGCCATACTTTTCTATGACTTTAGAACAGTGACAATACCACCAGAGGGTCTTAAGGAGAGCTAATCTGCCCAAAATTTCTGGCCAACTTTTATCCAAGTGTGCAAAAGAGAGCATACTGGCATAGAATATCACAGTGTTGTCCTCTAGCTGCAGTAAGACAGATCACACAACACTCCAATGACTGATTAGTATGGGTCAACAGATCATTGTGTCTCAACGAGTGGAAATGGAGACAATCTTCAACTCTTAATGTTTATGGCACTCATAATCTCATTAAAGACTCATCCTATCCTGGACACTGTTCAATCTTTTGCCATCTTGTAGGAGATAGAGAAACAGCTTAGCCAAGACAGTGAGACTGAAAAACAGATTCTTCCCGAGGGCTGTTGTGCAGCTGAATAAAGCTACAACCGCCTTGCCAATGGCCTTTGAGTGTAATGGACTATTGAGGTCACTATTTGCATGTAAATAAAGGATTTCATTTTAAGCTAAGTCGTATCGCTTGAATTGTAAATATTTGTTTTGCATGGGCTGGAGTAGCACCATAATCTTTATTGTCTTGAGCAATGACAACGAAGTTCTTTTCTATTCTATCAACAACAAAATAAACTGAAAAGCAACACCTAAAACCTACCAATGTCAGAGATGGCAACAAATCTTTAAAAATGTTAAAATTAGAGTGCTAGAAAATTCAACCATCCAGCAAAATAGCTATAGGTTTATTGAAACAAAATTTTCACACCAGCTTTAAAGTTTCTACCTCAGGCAGTTAATATGATCAACCATTCTAGTTGGAACCTATACCCTGCTCTATTAACCCCCACTCCTCTCCCGTTACTCCATTGTAAACACTTTAATCCAATTTTATAATGTTGTTCCATTGTAAATATATGTTGTCATTTATGGATTTCTGCACATTTTATTCAATATCTTTACTCTAACCTCTAAATCTATATTTCATATAATTATTTATTCTTTGCAATTATTGAATGTTGTTTTCTTGCCATGTCAACACACTGACCATACTGGACCCATACTAGAAGGTCAAAACCCTCCTTAACCCTGCCATGAAATGTTGGAATGACAGGGCTGCGAGAATCCTTGCTTCCGTAGAGCATTGAACAGGCTGAGAGGGCTTCCATCTGGAAGACTGACCCTCTTTGAAATAATAACTAGAACTCTGAGATGGAAAATGAAGCCCACACTGGCTGAAAGGAATAACTAAATATAAAATGTATATTACTCGTCTTCAGAGTCAGTTGACTCGACAATCCAATTTATCAGGCAAGGCAGAATATAAGCAGGCAGCATTGTTGCTGCGATTCGCTCAAGTCAAGCCAAGCGCTATGACTGAAAAGAATGGAGTTAAATCACAATGAAATGGTAGTTTGCTGACACGTGCACATACCAGCGCATCTGCTGTATTTGTGCGTTGCCCAATCCGTGGTTGTGATGCACCATTTTGAGTTACTGTCACCTTCTGGTTAGCTTGAACTGGCCTGGACATTCTCATCTGACCTCTCTCTTTAATAAGGCATTTTCGCACACAGAACTGCTGTGGCGGCTCATTTCCTAGCGTATGCGAACCGACTCACAATTAGATAGCCTACGGGGGTTTGCGAGCACAGAGCTTTGGAGCCTCTTCGCCATGGGGGGCCGGTTGACAGAGGCTTAAAAGTGAGGCTGAAGTTTTCGAATAAAGTTTTTCCTTCGACTGCAGTTACCGACTCCGTGTCGTAATTTTAGCGCTGCTTGTAGCACACCGCTACAATTGGTGACCCCGACGGTCCAAACGATTTTTGGACCAGAAATGACCGACGCCGCCTCTGTTCATGCGGTTTCGTTGAAACTGCCGGGTTTCTGGACACAGCGCCCGGACCTATGGTTCCAGCAAGCCGAAGCCCAATTCCACGTTCGCCAGATCACCTCAGAAGACACCCGCTACTACTACGTGGTGAGCTCCCTCGACCAGGACACAGCGGCCCAGGTCGCGGAGTTCGTACAGTCGCCCCCGGCAGACGGCAAGTACACGGAATTCAAAGCCCTGCTCCTCAGGACTTTCGGACTCTCACGGCGCGAGCGGGCTGCCCGTTTACTGCACCTGGATGGCTTGGGCGACAGACCTCCATCGGCTTTAATGAATGAGATGTTGTCTCTGGCCGACGGACACACATGCCTCATGTTTGAGCAGGCATTCCTGGAGCAGCTGCCCGAGGACATACGCCTGCTGCTGTCCGACGCGGATTTCAGTGACCCCCGGAAGGTGGCAGCCCGGGTGGACTTGCTGTGGAACGCCAAAAAGGTGAGCGGGGCGTCCATCGCACAGATCTCCCAGCCACGCTCCCAGCAGCAAACCAGTCCAGGACCGGCCGCAGAGCCCGCCAACCCCCGGCCCAATGAACACTGGTGCTTCTACCACCAGCGGTGGGGCGCAGAAGCCCGCCGTTGTCGCCCGCCCTGCAAGTTCCCGGGAAACGCCAGGGCCAGCCGCCGCTGATGGCTACGGCGGCTGGCCATCGGGATAGCCTCCTGTATGTGTGGGATAGAAGGTCGGGACGCCGGTTTTTGGTCGATACTGGGGCTGAGATCAGCGTTTTACCTCCGACAAGTTACGACACCCGCAGCAGGGCACCGGGTCCCCCCCTGAGGGCCGTGAATGGCAGCACAGTAAGGACCTATGGCACCCGTCAGGTGCAGCTACTGTTCGGCCCCAGCCAGTTCACGTGGGACTTCACACTGGCCGCCGTAGCCCAACCGCTTCTGGGTGCGGATTTTTTGCGAGCTCACAGCCTACTGGTTGACCTGCCCAGGAAGAGACTGGTACACGCCGAGACCTTTCAGACGTTCTCCCTGGGCGCGGCCCAGTTGCCAGCCCCTCACCTCGGCTCCATCACGCTGTCCGACAACGACTTCACCAGGGTCCTGGCGGAGTTCCCATCGGTTCTGGCACCGCAGTTCACAGCAGCCATGCCCAGGCACGGCGTACAGCACCACATCCCGACACAGGGACCACCCCTCCATGCCCGTGCTCGGCGGCTTCCCCCGGACAAGCTCCGACTGGCGAAGGAGGAGTTCCAGAGAATGGAGGAATTGGGGATCATCCGGCGGTCCGACAGCCCCTGGGCTTCCCCCCTGCACATGGTGCCCAAAGCGACGGGGGGCTGGAGACCGTGCGGCGACTACCGCAGGCTGAACGAGGCTACCACACCGGACCGCTATCCTGTGCCGCACATTCAGGACCTTGCGGCAAACCTGCACGGCGCCCGGATCTTCTCCAAGGTCGACCTTGTCCGAGGGTACCATCAAATCCCGATGCATCCTGACGACGTCCCCAAGACGGCTCTCATCACCCCGTTTGGCCTCTTCGAGTTCCTCCGCATGCCGTTCGGCCTGAAGAATGCCGCACAGACGTTCCAGCGGTTAATGGACGCGGTGGGACGGGACCTGGACTTCGCGTTCATCTATTTGGATGACATCCTCATAGCCAGCGGCAGTCGTCAGGAGCATCTGTCCCACCTCCGTCAACTCTGCGCCCGACTGAGTGAGTACGGTCTTACAATCAACCCTGCCAAATGCCAGTTCGGACTTGATACCATTGACTTCCTGGGCCACAGGATTACTAAAGACGGGGCAACCCCTCTGCCCGCTAAGGTGGATGCGGTCCGCCACTTCCCCCGACCCACCACGATCAAAGGCCTTCAGGAATTCGTAGGTATGGTCAATTTCTACCGCCGCTTCCTCCCTTCAGCTGCCCGGATCATGCGCCCCCTGTTCGCCCTGATGTCGGGTCCGAGCAAGGACATTACCTGGGACGAGGAGTCCGCCGCCGCTTTCGTTCAAACGAAGGAAGCTTTGGCGGATGCCGCAATGCTAGTACATCCCAGAATGGACACCCCTACCGCCCTCACAGTGGACGCATCAAACACGGCAGTCGGTGGGGTGCTGGAGCAGCTCATCGCAGGTCGCTGGCAACCCCTGGCGTTTTTCAGCAAACACCTGCGGCCACCCGAGCTCAAGTACAGTGCTTTTGACCGGGAACTGTTGGCGCTCTACCTGGCAATCCGGCATTTCAGGTACTTCCTAGAAGGTCGGCCCTTCACCGCGTTCACGGACCACAAACCGCTTACCTTTGCGTTTACGAAAGCATCCGACCCCTGGTCATCCCGCCAGCAACGCCACCTGTCCTACATCTCTGAATACACAACGGATGTCCGGCACGTCTCGGGTAAGGACAATGTCGTGGCGGATGCGCTCTCTCGCCCTACCGTTCATGCCCTTTCCCAAGGGGTAGACTTTGAGGCACTGGCAGAGGCACAGCAGGTAGATGAGGAGATTCCGAGTTACAGGACTGCAGTCTCTGGTTTGCAGCTCCAGGACCTCCCCGTGGGCCCAGGTGAGAGGACCCTACTCTGTGACGTCGCCACCAGCCAGCCCCGTCCGGTCGTCCCCGCAGCCTGGCGGCGACGTGTTTTCGACTCCATTCATAACTTGGCGCATCCCTCCATCCGGACAACTGTCCGGATGGTTTCCAGCAGGTTCGTTTGGCACGGACTCCGCAAACAGGTCAGTGAATGGGCCAGGACGTGCATGCACTGCCAGACGGCCAAGGTTCAGCGGCACACCAAAGCCCCACCGCAGCAGTTCCATCCCGCCCACCGGCGTTTCGACCACATTCATGTGGATATCGTGGGCCCCCTGCCAGTGTCTACCTCCTGACTATCGTGGACTGGTTCACAAGATGGCCAGAGGCGGTCCCGCTCACCGACACCACCTCTGAATCTTGCGCCCGAGCCCTGATCGCCACCTGGATATCCCGCTTTGGTGTACCAGCCCACATTACCTCCGACAGAGGCGCCCAGTTCACCTCCAGCCTGTGGTCAGCTATGGCCAGCCTTTTGGGGACTCAGCTGCACCACACCACTGCCTACCACCCACAGTCGAACGGGCTAGTGGAGCGTTTCCACCGTCACCTGAAGTCGGCCCTCATGGCCCGCCTGCGAGGAGCCAACTGGGCGGACGAGCTTCCCTGGGTCCTTCTCGGCATCCGCACAGCGCCCAAGGACGACCTGCACGCCTCGTCGGCCGAGTTGGTATACGGCGCGCCCCTGGCCGTCCCCGGGGAGTTCCTACCAGCCCCAAGGGGGCAAGAGGAAGAACCCGCTGCAGTCCTGGGCAGACTTCGCGAGAAGCTCGGTAACCTGGCCCCCATACCCACTTCACAGCATGGGCGGCACCCGACCTGCGTACCCAAAGACCTACGGAACTGTAAGTTTGTGTTTGTACGAAGGGGCGGGCATCGGCCACCGCTGCAGCGGCCATACGAGGGGCCGTTTACGGTGCTCCGGAACAACGGGTCCACGTTCGTGCTGGACGTTGGGGGGAAGGAGGAGGTTTTCACGGTGGACCGCCTCAAGCCGGCCCATGTGGACCTGGCGCAACCGGCCGAGTTTCCGGCGCCTCGGCGCAGAGGCCGACCTCCCAAGCAGGTTCTGGCCCAGGCTGTGGACATTGGGGGGTGTATCGCCGGTTCTGGGGGGGGGGTTATGTGGCGACCCATTTCCTGGCGTATGCGAACCGACTCACAATTAGATAGCCTACGGGGGTTTGCGAGCACAGAGCTTTGGAGCCTCTTCGCCATGGGGGGCCGGTTGACAGAGGCTTAAAAGTGAGGCTGAAGTTTTCGAATAAAGTTTTTCCTTCGACTGCAGTTACCGACTCCGTGTCGTAATTTTAGCGCTGCTTGTAGCACACCGCTACACTGCTATATTTTTGCACACAGAACTGGATGTATTTTTTGTTTTTGATTTTGCACAATTCTTTGTAAACTCCAGAGACTGTTGGGAATGAAAGTTCCAGGAGATCAGCTGTTTCTGAGATACGCTGAACCCACTCCATCTCCACTCCAACAATCAATACCAATGGCCAAGGTAAATTGGAAGGCGATGCTGGCAGGGATGACAGCAGAACACAATGGCTTGAGTTTCTGGAAAAAATGAGGAAGGTGCAAGACAGATTTATTCCAAACACAAAGAACTACTCAAATGGGAAAATAGTACAGCAGTGGGTGACAAGGGAAGTGAAAGCCATTGCAAAAGGAAAGAGAGGGAATGCAACAAAGTAAAAATTGGCAGGAAGATAGAGGATTGAAAAGTTACAGAAAGCAGCTCAAAGATTCATTAGGAGAGAAACGATAAAATATGCTTTCAAACAAGATTGAGGTGGATAGTAAAAAGCTTCTTCAAGTATATAAAAATAAAAGAGAGATGACAGAGGATCTAGGACCACAAGAAAATGAGGCCAAAGAAATTAACGATGGACAAAGAGATGGCAAATGAACTAAACAATTATTTTGCATCTGTCTTCACTATGGAGGACACTACTGTGTGCTAGGTGTTGAAGGCTGTGAAGGAAGTGAAGTGAGTGCAGTTACTATTACCAAGGCAGAAGGTGCTCAAAAAGCTGAAAGACCCAAAGGTGCAAAAGACACCCACACCAGTTGAACTGCACCCGAGGGTTCTGAAAGAGGTAGTGGTAGAGATTGTGGATTTTCAGAAGGCCTTTGACAAGGTGCCACACGAGGCTGATTACCAAGTTAAGAGCCCATGCTGTGTTTCTGGAAAGTTACAAGCATGGTGAGAGCATTGGCTGATTGGTTGGAGTTAGCGAGTGGGAATAAAACGTTCCTTTTCTGGTTGGTTGCCAGTGACTAATGGTGTTCCACAGGGGTCGGTGTTGGGACTGCTTCTTTTTATACTGTAAATCAGTCATTTAGAAGATGGAATAGACGGCTTTGTTGCCAAGTTTTCAGATGGTACAAAGATTCATTGAGGGGGCAGGTAGTGTTGAGGAAACAGGAAGGCTGCAGAAGGACTTAGACACATTACAAGAATAGGCAAGAAAGTGGCCCAATTCTGCTTCTGCATCTTATGGTCTTATTCCATGGTTAAGATTACATTTCCTCCCCTTTCTGATATTTGGTCTGATCAACAACTGTACCTTTTGGTTATGTCAGCATGCTCCCATGCATTGAGTTACTGACACATGATTGTATTAACGAGCAGGTGTACAGCTGTATCACCTGGAGTGTATATTTGCAATTCTGGTCAATGATGAGATTTACCTGAACCACAGGAGAACCAGCAAGCAGGGTGTTTTCTTTCACTCTCTTTACCAAATCAATGAATGTCTTGTCTTCATAGTCAAATCTATCACCAAAAAGTATGGAACAGATAATATTGGCCGTAGCAGCATTTAACTGAATGGTTGGATTAAATTCTTGGCCTGCAGAAACACAGATCATTGACAAGTTACTGACAATGCTGAATACTTTTTGACTCTTTATTATGTACCCCAAATAGTCTTTCAGTTTTCTCTTCTAATTCAGCATATTTGTGGTGTTATTCACTTTTTAATTTCTAAATCTGTGTGCTTTGAATCTAAATATCTATTAATTACATAATAATTTTTGCAGTAACCACTTCATCTTGTATTGCCACAAGGAACCCAGAGCTTCTGGGGAGAGGGCTCCAACTCTGATCCAGGCATTCATTTAGTTGTCACTAATTTTTATTGCAACACCAACAAATTACATTCAATACAACCAGTTGTCGATTACATTTTGACTGTTTAACCCAGCCACCCCCCAACCCTCATCCCCATCCCTCTATCTACCCCTCTCCCCTCCACCAACCAACTGAATAGTGGTGCATCCACAGAACATTCCTATTTTAACAGAAGATCTTTTAAGTTAGATATCAAATTTGTCCACATTAAGATTGTGTTTGGTCTTGCATCATTTACTCTTGCTGATGACAATCCCATTAAGAAATGTCCAAAAGGCTTCAAAGCCAGTGAGTACTTGAAATATTATGAGGAGGTTTCCAAAGCTGGACTACAATCTTCTTAGCTGCAGTCAAGCCTGCCAGCCAGACTTTGTGTGTTTTTTTTTCCGTAAGGGAAAAGTGGGAGTCATCATTTAGAAGATGTACAGCGGGGTCCGTTGGTAATTGTATCCCTGTTAGTTCTGTAAGAGTACTGATAACCTTCCTCCACAAACCAAAAACCCCTGGACATTCCCATAGAACATGTATAAAAGAGCCAACGGTTCCGTGGGGGCAAAATGAGTAATATGGCTCAGGAACCAGTCCCATTTGATGTCTAATTCTTAGTGTTAGATATGCCCTATGACAAAATTTCAAGTTTATATACCAATGATTTGGGTTTCTTGAAGCACTAGCAGCATTATCCCAAATTGCATCCCAGTCTAAGTCTTGTTCCAATTCAGATATGTCCCTATCCCAGGCTTTCATTCCTGATGTGGGCGTATATTTCTGGGAGTATAATTTATCATAGATATATGACACTATCTGTCTTGGAGCACTCTGTACGCAACTTAAAATGGGATTGTCCTTTAAATCTGATCCCCAGTGAATGCTGAATGTTTTACAAGCTGATCTTACTCTAAGTAGAAGAAAAGAGAGTGTTTACCAATATTATATCGAGTTCTTGAAAGCTAAGGATAGTACTTGCCCCATTAAGATCTTGAAGTGTAGTAATACCTTTATCCTCCCAAGTTCAGTTAATGAATGGTTCCCCCCAGATAGAAAATGATCATTGTTCCATAATGGAGATGATTTGCATCATACACTTTTAAATTTTAGGAATTTTTCTGCTGCTCTAAACACTTGTAGCATATGGGTTAAAATTGGACTGTAATACAAATCACATTTTTGGTAGACATATTTATAAAGAGAAAGTCCTTCAACCTTATTAGTGCTATTAGCTCTTGTTCTATATTTTTCCATGACGAAACTTTATCCTTCTCCATCTAATAGCTAAGACTTTGTAATATAAATGCCCAGTGATACAGTTTAAAATTTGGACATGCCAATCCCCCATCCGACTTTTTGAATTGTAGAGCTGACCACTTTATATTGGGTCGTTTACCGTTCCGAACATGGCATCGTAGTAAGGAGTCCAGTTTTTGCCAATATCCAGCTGGAGGTGCAAGTGGGATAATTGAGCTGATAAAATTAATGCGGGGTAAGATGTTCATTTTAGTGACCGATATACGGGCTGGGACTGACGCTGGCAGGTGTCTCAATCTATTAATATCTATTTTTTCAAAATTAAAGAGTAATTTGTTTTAGCCACAGATGATAGGGAAGTATTAACTTTAATACCCAAGTAGAGGACCTCTTTTGTAACCTTAATCTGGGGAGGGAGAGACACCTTACTTTTATCCGTATTAATCAGCATCAGTGCTGATTTTGACAGATAAACTTTGTATCCTGAAAGAAATCCAAATTGCTTCAGTGCTTTTAAAACATAAGGGAGAATTTGTTGAACATTTGCTATATGAACTAGTGTGTCGTCCGTGTAAAGTTATACCAAGTGTGATGTTGTACCTATTGTAATAGGAGAGATTTGAGGAGAGTTTCTAACTAAATGTGCAAGCGGTTCAATAGATATAGTAAAAATTAAAGGAGACAGAGGGTCCCCTTGTCGTGTACCCCGTCCTGTGTCAAATAACTCTGAGAAACCTCCTCCCACACATACTCGGGCTGACAGATTAGCATACAGTGTTTGAATCATATTGATGAATTTATCGCCAAACTTAAATTCTTTTAGAACTCTCCAAAGATGGCCATTCAAGGTGATCGAACGCTTTTTCAGCACCTAGAAACAGCAGGCCACAGGCAGGCGGGATTTTATGTGTTGCACTCAGTGTGTGTAAGAGCCGGCGAATATTATCAGATGCGAGACATCCCCGATAAAGCCCGTTTGATCTGGGCTAATTATGTTCCCAACTACTGTCTTGAGTCTACTGGCTAAGACTTTGGAAAATACCTTGAGGTCGGCATTTATCAAGGAGATTGGACGGTGATTGACACACTCCAAGGGGTCCTTACCGGGCTTAGGTATAACTGTAATCAGGGCTGTGTTTAGATATCTATGGAAAGTGCCATTTCCAATAGCATAATTTAACGTTTCTAATCATACTGGTCCAAGAATATTCCAAAGTGCTAGGTAAAGTTCCACAGGTATTCCATCTATACCTGGCTAACGGCCCTTATTTGTAGCTTTGACTGCTTTAAGTAGATTGTCCAGTGTAATAGGAGAGTTTAGAGTTTTGGTGTCCTCTAATGACAACGTAGGGACGTCTAATCCACTAAAAAAATCGGTGAAGTCATTCTCAGAAGGAACTGAGCCACTTGTATACATTTCTTTAAAATACTGTAATTCTTGAGTGTCTCGTTTATTTCCTCTGTTGAAGATACTACTCCACGTTTAGCGCATCTAATCGCTGGTATAGACCTTTTAGCTTCCTGTTGTTTGAGCGTTAGTGTCAAAAGATTGCTCCGTCTGCTGCCTTCTGCAAAATACTTATATTTGGTAATATGGATCATATATTCTGCCGTGCTTCTTAATAAATCATTTAATTTTGCTTGTTTTGTTTTGAGCTTGTTTTCTTTTGTTATGGTGTATCTCCTTTTGAGATCATTCTCCAAAACCTTCTAGGGTGGAAATCTTTTGAAGCCGGCTTTTATGTAGGTGAGAACTGAACCGTATGGTTTCAAAAGAAACCCTTGATGGAGGCCCAAATCACTGTCACATTCGAGACACTATTTTTATTTAAATTCATAAATTCCGTCAGTTTGTTCTCAGTTGGGTTAGAAATTTGTCATTTTTTTAGAAGGGTGGAGTTAAACCTCCACCTAGTAGCCTTATTTTTAACTCTGCCACAATTAAACGTATATGTGACTGGGTTGTGATCAGATAGATATCCGGGCAAAAATTCTATCCAGTGTACCAAAGGCAGCAAACCGGAGGATATACAGGTGTTCATTTCTTGTCACTGATTTAATACCCTGTTTTCATCTGCTTCTGTAAATTAGAGGGAAGGTTTAAAGCTGGACAAAAATATTGGGGGCTTAGAGAGTTGATCTGGAAAATGCCTCGGTTATTTTAATAGCGATGGTTGTTTTATTTTCGGTTGTTAATAGACAGGGTGGTTATTGTATAACAATGCTTCATCAGATGCTGAAGGAATTTCACAAGTATTGGGTGTAGTTTATATATATTAAGTATTGCTATTAACCATTAGTGGGACAGAATCAAATCATTTTTGGTAGTTATTATGAAAAGATGAAAAATTTCTGCTTTTCTCTGTGTTGAATTGGATTTACAGAATCCATGATCAGTTCTTCACATCCTTATGGCACCTTTCTTCTCTTCTGTATGCATATTGTGGTTATAAGTTTGTGGTGATTAGTTGCGAGATGCACAACATTACAATTTTATATATTTTTTAGAAATGATTAATAGGATATTTTGATAATAGGGCATCAGTTGTGATTTCTCCTTTAGGCAAGTGATATGCTTTACCTTCTTTCCAAAATGTGGGCACTTTTTTCGGGATATTTCAGAAAATTATTGATATATATCAGTAGTTAAGGATGAAGGCAAGCAAATTTTTATATGCTAATAGTCATGAATATTGTCATTGCTGCTACTTTTCCAGTTGTGGCAATTTATTATTATTATTATCCGTTTATATTTACACAATTAGCATCATTGGTTGTTGGTCAGTATTTGTTTGAGGTTGTTTTTCTTTGATTCTATTGTATTTCATTGTTCTATTGTGAATGCCTGCAGGAAAATGACTCTCGGGGTACTATCTGGTGACATAATGTACATGTACTTGGACTATAAATTTACTTTGAAACTACAGAGCAGATGTTAATAAGTATTCACACAGAAAGTAGTGAGTGCACGGAAAGTGCGAGTGGAGGCAGATATATTCGGGGCATTTAACACACTCTTAGAAAGAAATATGGACGATCGAAAAATGGAGGGCTATGTCTTTGGAAAGGGTTAGATTAATAATCTTACAGTAGGTTAAAAGGACAACACAATATCCTGGGTCGAAGGGCTATAATGTTCTATGTTCTATGCTTTTTATGTTTACTCACTTGGACTTACCTTTATGGGATTCAAACATTTTTATTAGGAAATCGGCTTCCTCAATGATTTTATCTTCAATAGTCTTCTTGCCCATCACAAAGTCCCGTAGGGTGGACATGCTGAACCTTCGCATCTGCTTCCAGGATTCGCCGTTTACAAAAATGATGCCTATAATTATTGTGACAACTTGTCAATGCAAACTGCTACCCAAATTAAAACTGTTCAAAAATGAGTAAATATGCTTTCTATCTAATGGAGTTATAAAGCTGACCTATTACCTCCAGACTGAAGTTAGGCAATTCATTACTCAACTCTTAACTTAGAGCTTGCATTTTTTTTTGTTGCAACACAAATATCAACAAATGACAGAGCAGTGTAGTGATTCGCACAAAGGTCTTCAGTGCAGGTGACCCTGGTTCATTTCCCGCCAATGCCTTTTAGGAGTTTGTAATTTCTCCCCATGATCATGTGTGTTTCCTGTGGGTGCTCGGGTTACTTCCAGATCAAAGGTGAACTGGTTGATAAGTTATTTATTTGTTGTAAATTGTACCATGATTGGACTGTGGTGAAATCGAGAGATTGCTCAGTGGCATGGCTCAAAGGTTGGGAAGGGCCTACTACATATGAATATAAAAATAGGAGCAGGAGTAGGCCATCTGGCTCATTGAGCCTGCTCCAGCATTAAATAAGATCATGGCTGATCTGACCACAGGCTCATCTCCACCTTCCTGCCTTTTCCCCGTGACTCTGAATTCCCCAACTATACAGGGTGATAAATTTCTTTCCCCTATTTATTCTTCATTCCTCATTTGTTCAGGCCCAGTTATTGCAGTGAGAATGGTTCTGGGGCTGTGTTTTGTTCCTTGTGTCAGATGTGGGAATCCTGGCAGCCATCCAGCCTCCCCGATAACCACAACTGCAGCAGGTGAACCGAGGTTCAGCTCCTCAGAGAACGTGTTAAGGAAATGGAGCTGCAGCTGGATGACCTTCAGCTCGTACGAGACAGTGAGGAAGTGATGGATACTCCTAGGTAGCAGGTGGGAGTTACCTGGATGACAGTCGGGGAAGGAAGAGAATTGGACAGCTAGTGCAGATACCCCAGTGGTTGTTCCTGACAATAATAAGAGTACAGCTTGGGATACTGTTGTAAGGGATGACCAACTGGGGAGAGCCACAGTGACTGAGCAATGGCTACACGACAAAAGGTTATACTTGAGCATCTGGCAAATGTCTTATCTGGAAAGGGTCTCTAGTTCAGCAGATGATCAGGAGAGGCCTCATTGCATCCACTTATAAGCGGTTTAATCCAGCAATTCCTGAGGAAAACTAGTTCACAAAACGGAGGTTGCAGAACAGTCTGACAAAATGGTGGCTTCCATTGCTTCTACCACATGGTTAGTAGAAAGATATTTGGTTTGCTTTCTTCCACTGTCCTTGTCTCATTACTTTAAATTATATTTAATTATTTCATGGCCACAAGACAACATACCTATACCAAACATCAGGAAAACATCTGTTTTTATATTGCCATACAATCCTTCCTTGGCCATGTCTGTCCAACAACATGCCTGGACTAGGGCTAAATTATGGTAGCCAGTGATCCGAATACTCTGCGTATCTTTAGTAAGTGGGAGGAAATTACAACATCTGAGAGAAACCCACACAGTGACAGGGAGAACTTGCAAACTCAACTCAGGCAGCATCAGAGATCAGAATTGAACCTGGGTCTGTGGAGCAGAGAGGCAGCGGAATTTACTCACTTATCCATTACCCCACAGCTCCCCGATTCACCAAATATTCCAGTCACCTGGCTTCACTTTTCCCCTCCCAGTTTCTCAGTTCATCATGCTCTTCTCACACCCACCTTCCCCTCACTTGGCTTCACTGACAAATTCCCTCTTGTACTCGTTCCACTCCCCCACCTTCTCTTTCTGGCTTCTCCTCTCTCCCTTCCAGTCACAATGAAGGGTCTTGGCCTGAAATGTCAAGTCATAATTCCTCTCCATGGTTGCTGTCTGATCTGCTGAGTCCTTTCTGTGTGTTATTCTGGATTTTCAGTATCTGCAGAATTCTGTATGTTAATGTTGTGTCTAAGACCATTAGAATAACTTAGACCCTTAGAGCCTTACACCCTAGAATAAGAACCCTCCAACAATGTTGAATGTCCATACTTATTTACTGTGCCTGAGAAGTTTAATTTTAGTCCAACACTCATTTCCTGGATTAAACTGATATATCATACTCCAGTAGCCTCAGTTTTTGCTAACAATCAAAGATCTCTCTTTTTTCATTTATTTTGGGGTACTAGACAAGGCTGTCCTCTTAGTCCATTATTATTTGATATTGCTTTAGAATCCTTGCCAATTGCTATTAGAGAATCACCAAACATTTTTGGCACTACTCGTGGGATGGATATACATAAGTTATCATTATATGCAGATGATTTATTATTATTTATTTCTGATCCTGAGAAATCCATTCCTGCAGTTATATCATTGTTGGCTCAACTTAGTAATTTTTCTGGGTATAAATTAAATCTTAATAAGAGTGAATTGTTTCCTTTAAATAGACAGGTTCCAATTTATGGAAATTTACCTTTTAAATTAGTTAATGACTCTTAGGGATTAAAATCACAAAATATTATAAGGAGTTATTTAAGGTTAATTTTTTACCCTTAATTGATCAGATTAAATGTTTGTTCACTAAATTGTCACCATTATCTTTATCTCTGATAGATTGGATTAATGCTATTAAGATGATTATTTTACTCAAGTTTTTAATATATATTTCAAGCGGTACCAATTTTTATTCCGAAATCTTTTTTTGCTAATGTTGATTCAAAAATTTCCTCATATATGGCAGAATAAAAATCCTAGATTAGGTAAAATATATTTACAGAAGGCAAGGAAGGAAGGTGGATTGGCATTGCCTAATTTTAGATTTAATTATTGGGCAGTTAATATCTGATATCTGATATAGACAATAGACAGTAGGTGCAGAAGTAGACCATTCGGCCCCTTGAGTCTGCACCGCCATTCTGAGATCATGGCTGATCATTCACTATCAATACCCAGTCCCTGCCTTGTCCCCATATCCCTTGATTCCCCTATCCATCAGATATCTATCTAGCTCCTTCTTGAAAGCACCCAGAGAATTGGCCTCCACCGTCTTCCGAGGCAGTGCATTCCACACCTCCACAACTCTCTGGGAGAAGAAGTTTTTCCTCATATGTTGGTTAAAGGATTGGGATATATCTTTTAGCCCTCACTGGGTGAACCTGGAAATTAAATCTGTACAAGGATTTTCACTGGGTTCTATTTTAGGGTCTTCTCTTCCCTTTGCTCTTTCTAAATTGCAGAAACGATTTGACAATCTGATAGTTAAGCATACTTTATGTATATGGTTTCAATTTCAGAAATTTTTTGGGCTGAATCAGTTTGTTTTAAATATTCCTATTGTATCCAATTTCTTTTTTTATCCTTCTATTATAGACCAAGCTTATTCAGCTTGGAAGACTAAAGGACTACTACGATTTTCTGATTTATTTTTGGATAATTGTTTTATGTCTTTTGAACAATTATCTAATAAATATAATTTGCCTAGATTTCATTTTTTTTTAGATATTTACAGATTAGGAATCGCTTAAATACTGTACTTCCTACCTTTCCAAATCTTGAGTCTTTGGGTATCTTGGAGAATTTGCTAGAACTAAATCCTTCCCAGAAAGGGGTAATATCAAAACTCTACAATATAATTATAAAGATACATTCAGAGCCCCTCTATAAGATTAAAAATGATTGGGAAAGAGAACTTAACCTTACTATCCCTATTGAGAATTGGGATAAAATTCTTCATCTATATGTGTTTATATTTATATTTAAATTTATATATCTATAAATTTATCATCTATATGTGCTAAACATTCATTAATAGTTTAAAGTTGTGCATAGGGCTCATATGTCCGAGGATAAATTGGCTCATTTTTATTCCTATATAAATCCTATTTGTGACAGATGTCATTCTGAGATAGCGTCTTTAACTCATATGTTTTGGTCTTGTCTGCTTTTGAAAAAATATTGGAAAGATATTTTTGATATTATCTCTGTGGTATTGAACATTGATTTACAACCTCATCCTAATACTGCAATTTTTGGCTTACCAATGATGGACTCAATCCATTTATCTTCTTCTGCTTGTTGAATGATTACATTTCTTACATTAATGGCTAGAAGATCTATTTTACTGAATTGGAAAGAAATTAATCCTCCTACCATATTTCATTGGATTTCTCAAACTATGTTATGTCTAAATTTAGAGAAAATTAGAAGTGGTGTATTTGACCCTTCTATTAAATTTGAAAAGATATGGAAACCATTTATTCAATATTTTCATATGATGTAATGTGACCCTGATGCAAGCCTATTTGTTTTTCCAGTTTTGATTTTACATATGTTGAGGGGATCGGAGCTGACAGCAATGATGATTTTGTATTTTTGTTAGATATTATAAACAGCCCATTTTTTCATCATTTTCTTCCCATTTTTTTCCTTTTTTCTTTTTTTTCTCTTTATTAGTTATTAGGTTGTTAGATTAGTTTTTCTTTCTTCTTTTTTCAATCTTTTTATTGTTGTTATTAATATCAACAAAATAAAATTGGTACATAGATAATGGGATTACAAACATACACAATTCAACTGAACATGAAAGAATATATAAGCAGATTACAGTATAAATGGGTATTCCCAAATCATAGACGATACAATATAAAAATAAACAAGCCAATCCTATGTATATCATAATATATAATAAAAAACAGAAAAAAGAAAAAAAAGAAAAAATATGTAAAAAAACTAATCTAATAATCTAGTAACTAATAAGGAAAAAAACAAAAAGAAAAAAGGAAAAAGAAAGAAAAAATGGAAAAAGAAAAAGGGCTGTTTATAATATTTCACAAAAATACAAAGTCATCAGTGTCGTCAACTCTGATCCTTTCAACATATATAGAATCAAAACTGGAAAATCAAATAGGCCTGGAACAGGGTCATATTACATCATATGAAAATATTGAATAAATGGTTTCCATATCTTTTCAAATTTAATAGAAGTATCAAATACACCACTTCTAATTTTTTCTAAATTTAGACATAACATAGTTTGAGAAAACCAATGAAATACAGCGGGAGGATTAATTTCTTTCCAATTCAACAAAATAGATCTTCTAGCCATTAGTGTAAGAAATGCAATCATTCAACAAGTGGAAGAGGATAAATAGAGTGAGTCCATCATTGGTAAACCAAAAATTGCAGTAATAGGATGAGGTTGTAAATCAATGTTCAATACTGCAGAGATAATATCAAAAATATCTTTCCAATATTTTTCCAAAAGTGGACACAACCAGATCATATGAGTTAAAGACACTATCTCAGACTGACATTTATCACAAATAGGATTTATATAGGAATAAAAATGAGCCAATTTATCCTTGGACATATGAGCCCTGTGCACAACTTTAAACTGTATTAGTGAATGTTTAGCACATATAGATGATGTATTAACTAATTGAAGAATTTTATCCCAATTCTCAATAGGGATAGTAAGGTTAAGCTCTCTTTCCCAATCATACTTAGTCTTCTAAAAGGGCTCTGTACGTATCTTCATAATTATATTGTAAAGTTTTTGATATTAGCCCTTTCCAAAAGGGGCTTAGTTCAAACAAATTCTCCAAAATGCCTGAAAACACAAAATTTGGAAAAGTAGGAAGTTCTTAAGAAATAAGTACTTAAGTACAGTATTTAAGAAATTCCTAATCTGTAAATATCTAAAAAATGAAATCTAGGCAAATTATATTTATTAGATAATTGCTCAAAAGACATAAAACAATTATTCAAAAATAAGTCAGAAAATCGTAGTAATCCTTTAGTCTTCCAAGCTGAATAAGCTTGGTCTATAATAGAAGGATAAAAAAAACAATTGGATACAATAGAAATATTTAAAACAAACTGAGTTAACCCAAAAAATTTCCGAAATTGAAACCATATACATAAAGTATGTTTAACTATCGGGTTGTCAATTCGTTTCGGCAATTTAGAAAGAGCAAAGGGAAGAGAAGTCCCTAAAATAGAACCCAGTGCAAATCCTTGTACAGATTTAATTTCCAGGTTCACCCAATGAGGGCTAAAAGATATATCCCAATCCTTTAACCAACATATCAAATATCGGATATTAACTGCCCAATAATAAAATCTAAAATTAGGCAATGCCAATCCACCTTCCTTCCTTGCCTTCTGTAAATATATTTTACCTAACCTAGGATTTTTGTTCTGCCATATATGAGGAAATTTTTGAATCAACATTAGCAAAAAAAGATTTCGGAATAAAAATTGGTACCGCTTGAAATATATTTAAAGACTTGGGTAAAATAACCATCTTAATAGCATTAATCCGACCTATCAGAGATAAAGATAGTGGTGTCCACTTAGTAAACAAACATTTAATGTGATCGATTAAGGGTAAAAAATTAACCTTAAATAAGTCTTTATAGTTTTTTGTGATTTTAATCCCTAAGTAAATAAAAGAGTCGTTAACTAATTTAAAAGGTAAATTTCCATAAATTGGAACCTGTCTATTTTAAAAATTCTCTTATTAAGATATAATTTATACCCGGAAAAATCACTAAATTGAGCCAGCAATGATAAAGCTGCAGGAATGGATTTCTCAGGCTTAGAAATAAATAATAATAAATCATCTGCATATGATGATAACTTATGTATATCTGTCCCATGATTAATGCCAAGAATATTCTGTGATTCTCTGATAGCAATTGCCAAGGTTCTAAGGCAATATCAAATAATAATGGACTAAGAGGACAGCCTTGTCTAGTGCCCCGAAATAAACGAAAAAAGGGAGATCTTTGATTGTTAGTAAGCACCGAGGCTACTGGAGTATGATATATCAGTTTAATCCAGGAAATGAATGTTGGACTAAAATTAAACTTCTCCAGCACATTAAATAAGTATGGCCATTCAACTCTATCAAATGCTTTCTCTGCATCTAATGAAATAACACATTCTGAGGTGCTATGTGAAGGAGTATAAACAATATTCAATAGTCTCCTAACATTGAAAAAAGAATAGCGATTTTTAATAAAACCGGTTTGATCTTCCGAAATAATTTGGGGTAATACCTTCTCCAGCCTGGATGCCAATAACTTAGAAAAGATCTTGGAATCTACATTCAATAAGGATATTGGTCTATAGGATGCACAGTCAGTAGGGTCTTTATCTTTCTTCAATATTAAAGAAATGGAAGCTCTATAAAAAGATTGTGGCAAATTGCCCAGTCTAATATCTTCTTCAAAAACCCTGCATAACCAAGGAGAATGAGCAGCAGAAAAACATTTTAAAAATTCCACTGTATACCCATCTGGACCTGGTGCTTTCCCAGAATTCATGGAGGAAATAACCCCTTTAATTTTTGCATCCATGATAGGAGTTTCTAATATTGAAAGATCATCTGATGATAATTTTGGAAAATTCAATTTCCCAAGAAAGTCACACATAGTATTACCATCTTGAGGGAATTCAGAATGATCCAGGGAGGTATAAAAATCTTGAAATGATTTATTTATCTCATCATGGTTAACTGTCAGATCCCCATTCTACTGACGGATCTTAGTAATTTGACGTTTAACCAAAGCATTAATTGACTAGCCAACAGTTTACCCGATTTATCACTGTGTATATAAAAATCAGATCTGGTTTTCATTAATTGATTTTCAATTGAAGATGTAAGTAATAAACTATGTTCCTTTTGAAGTTCAACCCTTCGTTTGTAAAGCTCCTTACTAGGAGCAGTCGAATATTTCTTGTCAATCTCTTTAATTTTATCAACCAATAGAAGAGTTTCCTTCTTAATGCGTTTTCTCAGACCAACAGAGTAAGAGATAATCTGTCCACGTGTATATGCTTTAAAAGTGTCCCAAAGTGTTCTGCAAGAAATATCACCTGTGGAATTAATTGAAAAGAAGAAATCGATCTGTTCATTCATAAATTTAATAAAGTCCGGATCTTGCAGTAAGGCAGAATCAAATCGCCATTGTCTAGCACTAGAAACTGTATCCGTAAATTTAATAGAAAGTTTTAACGGAGCATGGTCAGAGATGGCTAAAATATCATAATTACAACCAATTACCGATGGAATAAAACAAAAATCAATAAAAAATAGTCAATTCTCGAGTAGGAATGATAAACATGTGAGGAAAATGAAAACTCTTTGTCCTTAGAATGCCGAAATCTCCAAATATCAAAAATTACATTATCAGTCAAAAAAAAGTTAATACAAGTGGCCGACTTATTGGGTAAATTCTGAGTAGATATAGATTTGTCCATCAAAGGGGTTAAACATCAATTAAAGTCACCACCCATTATTAACTTATATTCATTTAGATTAGGTAGAGAAGTAAATAAGGACTTAAAATCAGGACAATCCACATTTGGAGCATAAACATTAACCATAGCAACCTTTTTGTTAAAAAGTAAGCCACTAATTAACAGAAATCTAACATTCGGATCTGAAAAGATATCATGTTGGACAAATGCAATAGAGGAGTCAATAAAAATTGAAACTCCATTTACTTTGGCATTCAAATTCGAGTGATACTGTTGACCCCTCCAAAACCTAAAAAAGCGATAATTAGCCTCTTTCCTCACATGAGTTTCTTGTACAAAAATAATATGAGCAATAAGTCTTTGGAATACTTTAAAAATCTTTTTCCGTTTAATCGGATGGTTTAAACCATTAGTATTCCAAGAGACAAAATTAATGGTCTGAGCCATATTTCTAAAATCAACCCGTTGGTATATAAAGGGTTAATCAAATTATAAACTCATGCACCCGGAAGAGGAACAAAAATAAGGTGGGGACCCAGAAGTGACGACATCGCGGACATATTTGTAGTTTAAAATCAGCCCAAATGAGAAAGCTGAAAAAAAACTGGTAAAAGAAACATAAAATTTAGAAAATTTAGAAAAAGACCTCCCACCCCCCCCACCCGAGGAAAAAAAGAAAAAAAGCACCTCAGCCAAGGATAGGCTGGGAAAAGGGAAAAATGAAACTAAATCCACCCCCATATCAGCAGAAGACAACTCCGTATATAAAGGATATTAAAAAAATCCACCCAAACTCTAAAAAAATTATAATCACTATACTAAAACCAAACTTCTTAATATAATTGGTAGTAAAAAAACCAAAAAGAATATAATCACTAGTAACTTATAAACCAGGTTAAAACCCAAACAAACCAAAAAAAAAAATTAAACTGTGATAAGAGATGCATTATAGGAAGAAGATGAGAAGAAAAAATGGCGAAATCATAAAAAAAAGCCAAAAATATTTTAGAGTAAAAACCGCCATCTTAATAAAAGAAAAATTCACCTTCGAAGGATTAATAATAATAACCAAAGATAAAGTACAGTGGTTGAAAATAGAAAGATTAGTATGTCAAAAAAAACTTTAACTACAGTATAAAATATAGAGTAATAGCCAGAAACAAAATCTGGTTTTGGAAATAAAAACCATCTTGCACGATCAAAATCACTCATTTATTAGAGATGAGTGTCCGTAGCAGTAGGGAAGTTCTCCTTCAAAAAGCTTCTCGCTTCAGATGTAGAAAGGAAAACTCGACGTGGAGCATTCGGAGGCGAGATTCTAAGCTTCGCAGGGTATAAGAGCGCTGGTTTTAGATTTTTCTCATGGCATTCAGAGATCAGTTTAAAAAGAAGCCTTTCCTTCATTACTTCTGGATTAAAATCTTCTACTAATCGAAAATTGTCATCTTGAAATTTGACCATCCCTACCCGCCGAGCCACACGGATAATTTGCTCTTTAACATGCACATAGTGAAATCCGACAATTACAACCGGTGGTTTAGCCGAAGCACTCGGTGATCGACGCATAATTCTGTGAGCGCGATCGAATAACGGAGGACTGTCTGGGAATACAGAGGGGAACGCATCCTTTAAAAGTTGAGCAAAGTACTTCGTGGGGTCCCCTTGTTCAATACTTTCCGGGAGACCAAGTATGCGTAGGTTCTGTCTTCTGGACCGACTCTCAAAGTCGACACTCTTGGCTTTAAGTTTTCCACCTGTTTAATCATCGAAAGTAAGTTCTGCTGCAGTTCTTCAATTATCAAGTCTCGCTTTCGGGCATCTTCTTGCAGGGTTGCGATTAGAACTTGTTGCTGGTTAACTACTGAATCCGTCTTATCCATATAATCTTGAAAAGTCTTTATATCTTGTTTAAAAAATTGTCGTTGTTCTTCAAATTTTTGATTTAAAACCTCCAATAGCATTTCATAAGTCAGTTCAGTATGCTTAGGGTTGGTCTGTTTTTATTTCCATTTCCGTTAGAATTCTTCCCAGGTTCTCGCCCTTTAGATCTAAGAGCCATTTCTTCAAAAATTTACAATATACTCTTAAAGATAAGTCCAAGAATATAGCAAGAATCTTTTGGTGTAGGTACAAATAAATTAAATAAGGGTGATCATAGGTTAAGAAAAGTAAAGGTTATGGAGCGAATCTGAAACAGTACTCACTCCATGAGCGTCTCCTGCTGACTCCAGATTAGTTTTTCTAGCATAATTTTTTTTTATTTTTCTCTTTTGTTTTTTTTAATATAGATATTATGATATACCTAGTTTTGCTTTGTTTATATGTTACTTGTATCGTTCATGATTTGGGAAGACTCATTTATATTGTAACTATTGCTTATGTATCCTTTCATGTTCAGTTTAAATTTGTCTGTTTGTAATCCCATTATCTATGTATTAATCTTATTATGTTGATGATGATAATAATAATAATAATAATGATAAAAAGATTGGAAAAGAATCCACCAATCACATGGCAGCAACTCAATGCATAAAAGCAGGCTGAAATGGTTGTTATGAAGGATGAACAACTCTGATGGGCAGAAGGGTACAGAGTTGCCCATGTTCCCCCCCCCCCCCTCCGCGGGAGAATCACAAACTGTTACTTTTACCACACTGCTAATGAGAGGGAAAGAGAGACAAAGGGAAAACATACTGGGACTGGAACATCTGCTTCAGATAAGGGAGCGATAACACCTGGAGAGAGAGACTTGTTGACCCACCATATTATGACTCCTGAAAGACTTATGGCTCCGGAGAGGGCTGTTTACTTGGTACCATTCTGTTCATTAAAATTCCTCAGTGGACAGCCGGAGTGGGCTGGTTTGATGGGCTAAGCCATTCAAAACTGATTGACACCTGAGACCCTGTGAGTGGGGATAAAAGTGAGGTTTGGGGAGACACCCCTCAGACACACCAGGAGACACACTAGTGAGCACTGCTTGAGTGTTGGAACCCACGTGAAGGTGTGGGGCATCGGAGACCAAACAAAGGATCGGTCAGTTTAACTCAGTGTTTATAGCGTAGCCGGTGGGGGCTTGTGTGTGTGTCCACCCTTGCCTGGGTGACGAGTCCACCACGGAAGAACGGTCTAGCTGAAGGTCAGAGGGGTCATACTTGAATGGCTACAGCACATCGACGGATCAAGAACGTAAAGTGTCTCTCCCTCTCCCTCTCTCTCCAAGAACCAACAACTACCTCAGCACCTATGAAGGGAACTGAACTTTATACTTATAAACGACAATTCATTATCTCCTAGACATCGATAGAGCTTGTTTATTATTGATTATTATTATACCCACACTTTTAGGTTTAGTATTGCTAACCTGTATTATCTATATATTTGCATTGTTGATATTGATTTGTATATTTTACTAATAAACACTGTTTGAAAATAGTACCACCAGACTCCAACGGATTCTTCTTTCTTTGCTGGTCAGACACCCAGTTACGGGGTACGTAACACGGTGAAGAGGTTCAGTTAGTGTTCAGTGCAATTTGTAATGACGTACTAACCGGCAGTCTTTTGGACTATGGGAGCAAACCGGAGCACCCGGACTAACCCCATACAATCACCGGGAGGACACACAGTCTCGGAATTGTTCTCTGAACTCCGGACGTAAGAATCGAAAGGACATGTTCGGTTTAGTCTTCAAAATGTTTATATTAAGTACTTGGTTAAGTCTTACTCTTGGCGTAACCTGAGCGGGCTTATCAAAAGGGCGTATTACTGAATACATCTGGCAGTGGGAACTTGTTTTGGAAGTTGCCAAATTTTTTTGCAACTTTTCTCCCGTGTTTCTTGGAGTACTGAATTGAATTGCTAACACTCCCTGACTCGGTAGGACTGGTACACAGTGTCCAGCCATTGCTGGTCCGGGTCGCGACTCCTCTTACCTTCATGAGACTTCGGTCGGGCTTCTTCAGATCCAGGAGGTGCAGGTTCCCGATGATCGGAAGAGGAGTGGGTCCCGGAGGGAAGTTGATTTCCACGTGAGATTTAGACCCATTGCGAAAATAAACGAGAAACAACGCGGTGACAACGCAGAGAAGCACCAAAGTCACACCGTCCAGTGAGTAAACACCGTCGAACGACATCTCCGGCTCCCTTGGACTGACAGCCTTTTCCAGCGATCAGGAGCAGGATTCCAGGGAAAACACTGAGTGAACTCGGAAGTACTGTAATGACTCGTGCTGCAACTGGAGAGAAGTTAACTTAGTGTGGGCTGTATTAATACGCGCATCAGAGCAAATAACTTCGGGTGCCCACTGGGAAAAAGGTGACAATGCAATAAGGTAAAAGAGTATTCTGGAACGGTGGCGGTATCTGGGTGAAAAGTTAACGCATTAGGTTAGAGGTTATTTGACGTCAACGTGGTTAGATTTTGGCTTTAACCTGTGCCTATACAAGTCCGTTCTACTGTAAAATGGAAGAGGACAGTATAGTTGGACCACGACAAATCACTAAGCGGGAGCGTGAGAAGAGAGCTGCGTTTTCACTTGCGGTCGCACTCAAGATGAAGAACGCAACCCTTCGTGGCAGTTTTTCGGAGTTGGACAGCGACCAAGCACAGAGCGGGATTCTGGTCGCCCCACTCTCGGGAGGATGTTGGGGCTTTAGAGAGGGTGCAGGAGAGGTTTACCAGGATGCTGCCTGGTTAAGAGGGCGTGAGCTATCACGAGAGGCTGGATAAACTTGGGTTGTCTTCTCTGGAAGGGCGGGGCAGAGGGGAGATCTCAAAGAGGTTTATAAGGTTATGAGGGGCATAGATTGAGTTCAGTGGGAGTACCTGTTTCACATGATCGAAATATCTGTTACCAGAGGGTGTATATCGAAGGTGAGATGGGGTAGGTTCAAGGGGAGTGTAAGGAGTAAGTTTTTCCTTGTGGTGGATGACTGGAATGCGCTGCCTGGTAGAGGTGAATAGATTAGTGGATTTGAAGAGACGTTTGAATGGGCACATGGATGTAAGGGAAATGGAGGTTATGGTAGATGGGATTATGTTTGGCTCTTTTTGATCTGCTTTTTAGCAATTCAGGCGCAACATTGTGGGACGAATGGCCAGTTCTTGTGCTGTCCTCTTCTATGTTCTATGTTAGCAAACCCCAGTTAATGCCCAGGGGTAACAATATTTAACGGTAATCTTGTTAAGATCCCGAGAATCATTACAGGATCTTCTGCCGCCATCCTTCTTGGTGACAAAGGAAAGCCCAGCCCCTCTGGGGATGACAGGAGTCTGAAACCGCACTGCTCAGGCCTCTATGAGCAAATCGTCCATAGCCTGCCCAGATAGGGAGAACACCCTCCCTCGGAAAAGGCAGGAACCCGGCAAAAACTCAATGGAGCACTCACAATTACAAAGGCGTGGCAGTAAGGTAGCATTTTCCTTCCTAAAAACTGCTCGCAGTTCTGAGTACTGTATTCAGGAGGGACTCTCTGAACCTCATTAACCACATCTGACTCGGGAAGGTCGGACACACGTCCGGTGATCTTCGTTTTGACCTCGGCCGCTCGGGCTCACACACGCGATTCTGGGAAATCGATGAAAAACAAACATTCTGGCAGTCAGGCGACCACCCGGTCGATCACAGCGGACATGCTGAGAGAAGCACGGGTACCTGTAAGTAAGAGGGATCTCTACTGAATGAATCAGGTGGAAATATAATGTTTCATGGTGATTACCTATCCGAAATCCCAACGGGCCGGAATGTAACAAAACTTACCCGGCTCAACAGGCCTACTGTCCCGGGCGGTAACGGTAAGAGGATGATCAGGCTTGGAGACAGGGACCATATTGCTCACTCTACCCCTAAATCTGAAAGGGGAACCCGAGGAAGTACTCACATAGGAGAAGCCCTGGGGACCGTAACAGATCTCCCCTGACTGGCCGGTTCCTGGAGTCAGGCGACCCCTCGCGGCACATAATGCCCCAGTTCCCCACAGCATAAATAACGTCTCCCTGTAAACAAAACTAGAGGTTAACCAGCAAAACTACCAAGGACTTATCGAACTACACAGAATCTAAAGAACTGAATTCACTGACGATAGACTGAACTCGCTCTGAGTTTCACCGGAGAAAGATCCACAACAATCGAGCCAAGAAGGGTTGGCATTTCTACCTGAAATACATCCTGGAGCTCGTATGAATTCAAGAACAAAATTAAATAGACTCTTCACTAGACAATAGTACTGTGCAAACGTCTTAGGCACATATATGTAGCTAGTGTGCCTAAGAGTTTGCGCAGCTCTGTAATTTTTATGTGTATTGCTGTGGACTGCTGCCACAAATAAAAACAAATTTCAGAACCTTTGTGAGTGATAATCAACCTGATTCTGATAGGGTCATGATAGTGAACTGCGAGTAGGAACGTCAGGGAGAGGGGAATCATGGTTAGGAAAAGGGGAAGGGAGAGGAGAGGGAGTGGGAAGCACCAGAGAGAGATTGTGTAATGATCAATAAACCAATTGTTTGGAATCAAATGACTTTGCCTGGTGTCTCCGGGCTGGATGTGACTGCACCCACACCGTCCGCTCCTCTGGGCACTCCTCCTCTGCCAGTTGTCCCACACCCACCCTGCTGCATTCCACCCTCACCATTCCCAACATCTTTTTCTCCGCCAGATTAACAACCTCGCCCTCCGCCCCATGATGACAAATACAGCACTGTGCAAGAGCCTCCCTAGCTATCTGTGCCTGAGGCGTTTGCACAGTCCTGTGCGTCATTACAGGGTATTACTAATCTGGGCATTATTAACACTGCACTTTCTCTGTAGCTGTTACACTTTGTTCTGCATTCTATTTCTGTTTTACCTTGTTCTACCTCAATACACTGTACAGTGAATTGTTTTGTATGAACTGTATACAAGACAAGATTTTCACTTAGCCTCAGTGCACGCAAGAAAAATAAAACAATTCCAAACAGAAGAGATTCTGTTGGATAATATGATTAAAAGGAGAAAAACTATTCAATACATTAAGTACTAACCCCTGCCCAGTGAGACTCATAGGAACAGGCATTTCTCTGAATGATGCCCCATGGTGACCAGTTTAAATATACTGAAACATATAACATCATATATCGCTTCTTGTTTTCCTAACTCCATTGACATTTCTTTTTGGTTTTCCATTCATCCAGCTGGACTTGATCTTTGCGTCTACACTTACAAGCAGCTTTTGTCTTAAGAGTATAAGATATCGGAACAGAAGTAGGCCATTTGGCTCATCGAGTCTGTCTGTTATTCAATCATGGGCCGATCCAGTTCTTTCAGTCATCCCCACTCCTCTGCCTTCACCCCATACTCTTTGATGCCTGGCTAATCAAGAACCTATCTATTCCTGCCTTAAATACACCCACTGACTTGGCCTCCACAGCCACTTGTGGCAACAAATTCCACAGATTTACCATCTCTGACTGAAGTAGTTTCTCTGCATCTCTGTTCTAATTGGAATAATCTTGAATTCACGCCCTCTTGTTCTACAATCCCCTACAATGGGAAATAACGTTGCCATATCTAATCTTTTCAGGTCTTATAACATTTGGAATGATTCTATAAGATCCCCCTTAATTCTCCTGAACTCCAGGGAATACAGCCCAAGAGCTGCCAGATGTTCCTCATATGTTAACTCTTTCATTCCTGGAATCATTCTTGTGAATTTTCTCTGAACACTCACCATCATCAGTGCATCCTTTCTAAAATAAGGAGCCCCAAACTGCACACAATACTTCAAGTGCGGACTCACGAGTGCCTTATGGAGCCTCAACATCACATTCCTGCTTTTATATTCTATACCTCTAGAAATGAATCCCAATATTGCATTCGCCTTCTTCACCACTGATTCCACCTGGAGGTTAACCTTTAGGGTATCTTGCACAAGGACTCCCAAGTCTCTTTGCATCTCTCCATTTTGAATTCTCCCCCATCTAAATAGTAGTCTGCTGATTTATTTCTTCCACCAATGTGCATGAGCATACAATTTCCAACATTGTTTTTCATTTGCCACTTCTTTGCCCATTCCTCTAAACTATCTAAGCCTCTCTGCAGGCTCTCTGTTTCTTCAACATGATCTGCTCCTCCACCTATCTTTGTATCATTGGAAAGTTTAGCCCCAGATCCATTAATACCATAGTCCAAATCATTAACGCACAACATAAAAAGCAGTGGTCCCAACACGACCCCTGTTGAACTCCACTGATAACCGGCAGCCAGCCAGAATAGGATCCCTTTATTCCCACTCTCTGTTTACTGCCGATCAGCCAATGCTCCACCCATGCTAGTAATTTCCTTGTAATTCCATGGGCTCTTATTTTGCTCAGCAGCCTCATGTGCGGCACCTTGTCAAAGGCCTTCTGAAAATCCAAGTTCACCATGTCTACTGTATCTCCTTTGTCTACCCTGCTTGTAATTTCCTCAAAGAATTGCAGAATGTTTGTCAGGCATGATTTTAATTTCAGGAAACCATGCTGGCTTTGGCCTATCTTTTCATGTGTCTTCAGGTACTCCGTAATCTCATCCCTAGCAATTGACTCCAATAACTAGCCCTGGCTTCCTTGTATACCCTCTCTTTTGCTTTTACTTTGGCTCTGAGTTTACTTGTAATCCACAGAAGTGTCCTTGTTACGTTTGAAAATGTCTTCTTATTTGGAATATATCAGTCTTGCACTTCCTTCATTTTTTGCAGAAGCTCCAGCCATTGCTGCTCTGCTGTCCTTCCTGCAAATGTCCCTTCCAGGCAACTTTGGCCGGTTCCCCTTTCATACCACTGTAATTTACTTTATTCCACTGAAATACCGACCCATTGGATTTTATTTTTCCATCTCAAATTTCAATGTGAGCTCAATCATATTGTGATCACTGTTCCCTAAGGGTTCCCTAACCTTAAGCTCTCTTATCAGCTCCGGATCATTGCTCAACACCCATTGCACAGCACTGCCAATCTCCTAGTTGGCTCAACAATGAGCTGTTCTGAAAAGCCATCCCTTCAACATTCTAGAAATACTCTCTCTTGAGGTCCAGGACTGACCTGGTTTTCCCAGTCCACTTAAAATCTCCAACGGTTATCATGATATTACCATCTGTCACACCTTTTCTATCTCCTGCTGTAATTAGTAATCCACATCCCAGCTGCTGTTTGGAGGCCTGTATACAACTGCCATTAGGGTCCATTTCATAACTGAACCCATAGAGATTCTATACCTTTTGATCCTATGTCATCACCTTCTAATGATTTAATAGTACTTCCTATATACAGGGCCACACCACCCACTCTGCCTACTACCCTATCTTTCTGGTACACTGTATATCCTTGAACTTTCCAGCTCCCAATGGCAGCCATCCTTTAGCCAAGTTTCAGAGATGGCCACAACGTCATATTTGCCAATCTGTAGCTGAATTTCAAATTTTCCACTAGAAGTTCATGCAAAAACCTTGATGTATGCAGAGTACATTCTGGTTCTTTATACTCATAATCCAAATGTTTGCATTTTTCCTGAAGCACTTTGAGCTTAAAACAAGCCACATTTCACAAGTAACTGCCTGATTAATATATCAAAAGCACTTTCAGACATATTGTTTCTAAAATCTGTTGTTGCATAATAAGTGCTTACATTATTTTCATGCTTCCCCTAATTATCAGAGTCCTTCCTACGTTCAATATACTTTCCACCCTGAGGCACAGAGTTTGGCACCAAGATCTGTTTGCAACACCTCATGGTGTACAGCATGGAGACAGTTTTTTCATCACCCAGTACTTTTCTTAATTTGCTTTCAGTTTACTTCATTACAGAGGATGTAGCATGCAAATACAGGATGGACCTCCAATCAAATTGCAGTTGTCCTGACCAATCACATTCCCATAATTCAGGTCCTCCTTTGTTTCCCATATATAAGCCCAATGTAGCTTGTTGACTGTTTGTCTCGCTCTGCTGAGAATGTAATTTCCCAGGAGGTACCTTTTCTGCAGAATAAGTTCTTAGTTGGAGATCTACAGGCTTTACTTGTTAAGTTTATTTGAAATGCTGTTCAAAGCCATTTTCTGGAATGATTGAAACAGTGAAGCCAGTATCCAATTCCAATTTAATTAATCTGCTTCTTGTGTAAGCCATATTCCTTATCTGTTTTCAGTTTTCACAACGTTAATTTCAAGGCTATAGAGTCCTGTGTTAGTCCCATCTTTATCAGATTTTTCATCAGCTGCATACAGATTAGCGGTCTTTCTGAAACTGCAGTTTACTCTGTAAGGTTTTTCTCTTCTTTGTGCAGTTCATTTATTTTTGTGTGTGTGCCCGACGTGCTCTTTATATGTGTCCAACTTTCTTGCAATTGTGCAAATTTCGCCTTTTAACCTGCATTCCTCTGGTGTAATAGCAGATAACCTGCAATGCAGTATGTAAATGACAAAGAATGCTTAATCAACCAACATATTTACAATATTACTTCAATCCAAACATCTCTTAAAAGCCTCCAATGTATTTGACTCCACCATACCAGGCAGCACATTTTAGTTATCCAACACTTTCTGATGAAAACATACCCCTCTATTTGCCCTTGAACCAACTGCCTCCCACATGTAGGAGGCATGCCTTTGATATTAGACATTTCTACTCTGGGAAACAGATACTCCTTGTCTGCTCTATCTATGCCTCTCATAATCTTATATTTACCTATCAGATCTTCCCTATGGCGATCCAGAGACAACCGACCAAACTTCATCCAGTCTCCCATGATAACGTATGTCTCCAAACCAGGCAGCATCCACGTGAACCTCTTCTGCACCCTCTCAAAAGCTTCAATATCCTTCCTATAGTGTCGCAACCAGAATTGTATCCAATACTCCAGATGTGGCCAAACTAGCGTTTTATAAAGTCGCAACATAACCTCTTGACTTTTCAACTCATTGCCTTGACTAATAAAAGCATCCATTGCATGAGCCTTTTTCACCGCATTATTGACTTGGTAGCCACTTTCAAGGAGCTGTGAGCTTGGGTCCCAAGATCTCTCTGCTCAGCCACACTGTTAAGGATCTTGCCCTTTACAGTGTGCTGTGTCCTTGCATTTGCCCTACCAAGGTGCAACACCTCATATTTATCTTGATTAAACTCATCTGCCATTTTTCTCCCCATTTCTGTAAGTGATCTACATTGTACTGTATTCTTTCCCAGTCTTCAGCACTATTCATAACTCCACCATTCTTGGTATCATCTGCAAACTTACTAGCTCACTCATTTCCATTGTCATCCAGTTCATTTACATGGATCACAAACAGCAGATGTCCCTGCACAGATCCCTGTGCAACACCACTAATCACAATTCTCCAACTCAAATAAGATCCTTCCACCACTACACTCAATCTTTTATGCAGAAACCAGTTCTGAATCCAAACAGCGAATTTTCTGTGGAATCCACGTGTCTTTATCTTCTCGAATAGCCTCCAATGAGGGAATTTGTCAAATGCCTTACTATAATCAATGCAAACTACCTCTACTGTCCTACCCTGATCAACTTCTCTTGGCACCTTGTCAAAAAACACATCGAGTTGATAAAGCACCTCCAGCCATGCTCAAAGGCATGCTGGCTGTCTCTAATAAGGCTGTGGGTTTCCAAATGCTCATATATACAGTCCCTGAGAATTTTCTCCAGCAATTTTGCTACAGCTGATGTGAGGTACAGCTGTCTATAATTCCCAGGATTTTCCCTTGTTCTCCTCTTATATAGAAGTAGAATATTAGCCACTTGCCAGCATTGCGGGTCTTCACCTGAGGCTACAAAGGGCACAAAGGTTCTGGACAAGGCACTAGCAATATCCTATCTTGTTTCCTTCAATAACCTGGAATAAATCCTGTCAGGCCCTATGGACATCCACCTTAACACTCATTCAGAGGACCAATGGTTTTTCTTCCTTAACCATTAGATATTCTAAAGTGTTGAAACACTCAGCACTGATCTCCTAATCCTCAACATTACTTTCCTTATAAATACTAAAGCAAAGTACTCATAAAGCATCTCACTCACATTCTTGTCATTCAAGCAAATGATTTTCTCTTTATCCTTGAATGGTTTCACCTTCTCCCTAGTTATTCTCTTGCTCTTTATGTAGGTATAGAATGACATGGGATTCAACATAATCCTGCTTTTCAAGGACTTTTCATGGTCCATCCTGTCTCTTCTAATTCCCTTCTTTCATTCTTTACTGGTTTCTTTATATTCTTCATGTGCTCCGTATGATCCTAACTTCTGAAGCTTTACATACATTTCCATTTTGGCCTTGACCAATTTCATCACCTCTCTGGACATCCAAGGTTCCCTAATTTTTCTATCCATTTCCTTCCTTCTAACAGGAACACACCTTTTCTGTACTCCATACAATTTATCTATGAACATCCTCCACTTAGCTAATATGGACTTGCCAGAGAAAAAGTGTTCATAATTAACATTCTTAGTTACTGCCTATTGCTCTCATAATTTGCCCTACTCCAATTTAAAACCCTCCCACATTGACCATATCTAGCCTTATTTATAGAATTCCTGAAAGTTAAGGATTTGTGGTCTCTGCTCCCAAATGGTTCATCCTGGCCAGACAGCTGGCTAGGCTTCAGGTCCAGTGCAGCCCTCCTCTCATTGGACAACCAGCATAGAGATTTAAGAAACCTTCCTGGATACCGTTATCAAATTCAGTCCCATCTAAACCCCTTGCACTAAGAAGGTCCCAGATTACACCAGGGAAGTTGAAATCCCCTGCGACAACAACCCAATTATTTTTGTATATTTCACGGATCTAATTACATATCTGTTCCTCAATGTCTCAGTGCCAATTGAGGGGTGGGGTGGTCTCTAGTAGAATCGCATCAGTGTGTTTGTACCCTTCCTATTGCAGAGATCTATCCAAATGGACTCAATGTTTTCTGAACCTTTATTTTAGCCAGAGATCCTTATTCATTGCTTCTTGCAATCTGGCAAAATTTTTTTGAAAATCAGCACCCAGTTTGTACCTTGAAAACTTTCTGAAGCAGCAATGTTGTATGTATTTATCAAATAATCCATTGTTGCATTGAGGGACATCAAAAACACCACCCACTAATCCAACTCTCCACATACACCGACAACCACTGCTTTATGATAATTCTGATAGGAAATGATATTTCCAAATACTCCTGTGCCCAGCATCACTTAATGGTCATATAATCAATCTATATGCAGTAGATAAGTGACCTTATGTATTAAATCATATTGTATGTTTTTATTCTTGTTTATTTTGGGCTGCATCAGCACCCAGTTTGTACCTTGAAAACTTCCTGAAGCAGCAATGTTGTATGTATTTATCAAATAATCCATTGTTGCATTGAGGGACATGCAGAGTATCTGTCCTGCTGTAGCGATGTGCTACACACAGCGCTGAAATAACGACACGCAGTCGGTAAGTCGTTTCGAGACTAGTTTATTCAAACTTCGTGGTGTTGGCATTTAAATCCCCAGCGCCTGCCCTCTCCGGGCGGAAATGACATCGGAGGTACATTACTAAAGTTTCCCCCCACGCGCTTGTTATTTGTGAGCCAGTTCGCCTGCGCAGAAAGTGGGTCGCCGCACTGCAACCATTTATTGCACTGATGCATCATCAATAACTCACTCTGAGACATAAAGGCAAGATATCGGCTTTTATTGACTGGAAGAAGGAACAAGCAGTGAGTGACCACCTTACTACATCCTGGAGACTGAGAGGCCAGGCTCAGCCTTGATCGCCTTTATACCGGGGTCTGTGGGAGGAGCCACAGGAGCAGTCAGCAGGGGGCGTGTCCAGACAGGTATATGTAGTTCACCACATGCACTCTGTAACACTTGCACTGAAATGCCTGGACAAAGACTTGAAGCTGATATCCTTTGAGTGTGACTGGGCACTGCACGGAGTTATAGCTCATACCTAAGGTGCTGATACTTTTTAAGGGGTTTAATGGGATAAGCATTTCTCCCTTGCTAAATAGACTGGTTAAACATTAAGGAACTGATCATACTGATTATTATTTCTGTCGATTTCAGCAGATCATCAGAAAGGTTGAATCTATATTTTCAAATTTCTTGGTGAATGGACAGTGAGAAGCTGAGTATGGTGGGGAGGAGGTGGAGGAAAGAGTCAAATGCACTGCAGTGGACAGGAAAGTTCTACAACAGGTAGTCAGAACTTCCCAGTGCATCTCCAGGACCAGCCTCCAGGGTTACCCTCCAGGGTAACAATTATTTCATTCTCCTTTACGGTTGTGCACTGGAAATGAAATTAAACGATCTTGAATCTATCATCCACTGAACTCTGAAGTTTCCCCAGTTGTGCATTTCAATCTCAGGAATTTGCAGAATGATTTGATTGAAGTTAAGAAGCCACTATTGATTATCCTTATAATTCAACCCCATGACAAATATCACATTTCACATAAAGGTACATGTTTTTACAGTGATTATGAAAACAATAAAAGGAGAAAACCGAGGCAAGTCATGGAAGTGCTGTGTTTGCTTCAGTGACAGACTACACACAGGTTCTGGTGACTCGGAACTGAAGTGAAGGCCACACCAGAGACAAGCTCCAGATTGCTGACATTCGGAGGAACTTGAAACCTGAACCTTTGTATCAGGATGGTAAAGAACAGGAAAAGCTCCATTCTGGCCAGGGTCTCCCCCGCATAGGCCCTGCGTCCTGGAAAACAGAGTGGCAGAACAATGTCAATTTTCAAAACAGAAAGCTGTTCATCCTCAGCCCAAGACACTGAACAGTAACATTATATAATGGGAATGCAAGGTATCTGACCTAAAACAATAACTCCGTTTCTCTCTCCACTGATGCTACCTGGCTTGCCATATGTTTTCTGCTTTCTTTTTCAATTCAAACTTCCAACCATCTTGTGTTTGCCACAGTTCAGGCCATTGTTTTACTTCTTGTCACCCATCCTCACTCACCTTCCTCGTACAACCCCTCTAGTCAGATTATCTGCCTCCCTCCCCATGTGTCTTTGTCACTCACTCAGCCAGCACCACCCTCATCTTTGTCATTTAGTTTCTCTTAATCGTTACCCTGTCATGGACATTCCTTTCGTCCACCAGAGCCCTCCCAATTTCTCTGCAACTTCAACCATTGTTTCCTAAGTACTCCTAGTTCCACCAAAAGTACATTCAGCTGAAATATTAACCTTGGTTCACCTATTGTTAATACTGACTGACCTCTTGAGTATTTCCACTGTACACTGTTTTTATTTCACAATGTGATGGCATTAGAGAGGGCATTGAGGAAATCACTGTGATGTTCCCTGGTTGAAGTACTTCAGTTCCTGAGGAAAGGTTTAGTGTCTTTTCCCTTGTGTGGGACAGTATACAAGAAGTGTTTCTGTGCTCTGTAATTTTCTGATTCCACACTTAGTGGCCACTTTATGAAGTAGCTCCTGAACCTGATATTGTGGCCATTGAGTTTACGTTGTGGTCTTTTACTGTTGCAACTCATTGACTTCAAGTTTCAACATGCTGAGGATTCAGAGATGCTCTTCTGCACACATCTGCCACATTATTGGCTAATTAGATATTTGAATTAATGAGTAGGTTTTCCATTGTACCTAATAAAGTGTCCACTGAGCATGAAATTGCAGATTATAAAACTGAGAGGTACTGACAGGATTACTGCCTGAGACAGTAGCAGAAGCAGAACTGTTGACAGCATTTAAGAAGCATCTGGATGATCACAGAAATTGAATAGAAGATAGAAGTTCCAAGTTCTGGAAGATCTGATTGATACTGTTTGGCACACAGTGGTTGGCATAGAATAATGGGCAGAATGGCCTGTTTCCATGTTCAATGACTATGTCTTACTTTCCACCATCTAAATATGATTGCTTTACCATCTGATATAAACATTCCTTCGTACAAATGGGCCAACGACAGAGGAGAAATTCCACTAATCTACAAACCAGTGATTTAAACTTCTTACCCATAGAAAAGGGAGCAAAGGCATCTCTCTTCACAAACTTCCCATCAGCATCCAGAAAGATAGAAGGGTTGAAGTCATTTGGGCTTTCCCATTGAGTTTTGTCGTACAACACCGATGTTAGCAAAGGCATCACTGGTGTGCCCTAAGGAAATAATTTACAATTTACATTGTTATTGCCTTTGAGAAATATTGCTGAAAATAATTCCACTGGAATAGAGTTAACAAATGTGGCAGCAACTGCACCAGGTGCAGTTGCATCTCTTACAGATCTCCAATGTCCTTCACTCAGTCAAGGTCCGTTCTGCCCTCAGCTTCATTGCATCCCGAGGCCCTGCATCGGTCAGAATCCAGCATGGATACTGTGTGCCCACAATCTACATTATACACTAGCAAGGGAAGTATGACATGGAGAGCAAGCTGTTGCCCATGTTACAGGCACCCCCTCTCCATGTAGCTCATCAATGCAAACAAACAGCAGAAACTGATAACATTTGGCATCAACAGCATCTCCTAAGTTGCCAGTCAGCATTGAGCTCAATGTAGGACTGCTTTTGGGACTCCGTCTCCGGATTGATGCTTGGGAGTTACTCCCAAACCCTTCCCCAGGAGAGATTATAGCCACAAAGTAGTGGAGATTTGAGATCAGAGTTTTCCTTCTCTAAATGAGCTATCAACCAAGGCTGATTGGTCCCTTCTTCCCAAAGTGACTGGTTTTAAAGCACCAGTAACCACCTTTGCCCCTTCACCTGTCAGTAGGAAAGTTTCACCGGGTTTGGAGCAAAGCCACTCGTGAAGCACAGGAACTGGACTTGGCTGTCAGAGTCTATTTGAGTCATACACCATTGAGAGCATTTAATATATAGTGTCAGATCATCCCACTATCTCTCCCGGCTAAGGAATCAACAGTTCAATGACTTCTGGTATTCCCTGTCACTTTACGACTCACTAATCTAAAAGGTCAAGTTTAGTTTATTGTCATTCAACCATAAACAAGTATACTGCCAAATGAAACAACGTTCCTTCAGACTGAATGGCACAAAGGAGTACATATTGCTCACGTATAACACAAAGTTTAATTATGACTGTTAAATTAACAAATAATATGGTACATTTATAATGCAAGTTAAAAAGTAAACAGTGAGACGCTCCTGGATGTCTGTGAAGATGAAGAATATCAGGTTGTATATTCTGTACATTCTCTGATATTAAATGGAATGTTGAACTATTGAACTACTCGGTGCTTCATGTGTGATAAGACCTGGGAGGTGGCAGGGAGTTCAGGAGTCTTATGACCTCGGGGAAAATGGTGTTTTGCATTCACACAGATCTTGGTCTAATGCTATGTTATGATCTTCCTGATGGTAGGGAGTCAACAAGATTGTTGGAGGGATGAGAAGGGTCACTGGTAATGCTAAGGTCTCTGCATACACTGTGCTCTTGATAAATTTCTCTGATGGGTGGAAGGGAGACTCTGACGATCCTCTCAGTTGCCCTCACAATCCTTTGTCAGAGCGTGAGGTCAGCTGCCTTGTAATCCCTGTAGAAGACAGAGATACAGCTTGTCGGTATACTCTCGATGGCGCTCCTGTGAAAATAGCTTAGAGTGGGGAGAGGAGCCTCATTCGCCTCAAACTCCTCAGGAAGTGGAGATGCTGTGGTCGTGTTATGATTTTGTCAGGTGAGATTTCCCATTATATTCATTTCCAGAAACTTGGTGCAGCTAATTCTCTCCATGGTTGTGTATGTGCAGCAAGAAGTTATCAGCTTGAAACTTTTTAAAGTCCGCAATCATCATTTTGGTCTATTGCATATTGAGGCTCAAGTTTTTGTGCTTGCATCATCCCACCCACCACTCTACGTCCTCTCTGCAAGCCATCTGTTGTCAGCCCCCAACCAACACATACTCCACTCTCCCCTCCTACCCCTCCTCACAGCCACCTACCCTGCCCTCATGACTACACCTCTGTAAGATACTCGTGGGTATCTTGTACTGAACACGTGACAGCGCTGTTGAAGCTATACTGGACTTAAGGTAATGGTCTTGTGATGGTGAAGTGACGTCACTTACCCGCTAGTAGAGGTCATGTGACAGTTTTTTTTTCAGGGTATAAAAGGAGGACCCCTCCCTGTGAGGAGGGGCAGTTCGTGGCTGGATTTGCCATTTTGACTCCAATGCAACTGCATGGTCCAATATTATCATGCAGTTCCATTGAAAGGTTGAGTTTTATTTAATGCCTAAAGTTTAAAAGGTCATTGCTGGCAGTTTCTTTATAATACTGCCAGTAAAAAATCAGTGGAGAATGAAGATCAGAGTTCGGGAGCTAACAGATTGAGGAAAGTTGATTTCGACGGTGAAACAGGTTCGACCTTGTTTGATCCTCATTCAGAAGGAATTTGTTGGCTGTGCCCGTGTTAACCCCTGCAATAATAGCAGAAAGGGTTGGGCACAGTTTTGCCAAAGAAAGGTCAGTGCCTTTAAGCCGTTTCATTTTCATCTTCATAAAATCTCCGGGAAAAGTATAGTTCGACTGGGAACCGCAACAACATGACGTGAAAGAGAAATTAAATCATCTAAAAAGTCTCTCCTTTAATGGACTGTAAGCACTTTGAACTTTCACAGTACTACTTTGAAGAACTGTTTTTGCAACATCGCTTTAAGAACTGTTTTTGCTTTATCCCTTTAAAAACTGTTTAAGCTGCCGCACAGCAGCTGATTTCCGGTTGAGTTAGTTTTGTTTACTTTTGGGGGGTTGATTTTCAGTGTTTAATAAATGTTTTATTTGTTATAAAAAATCCTTCCTCACTTATATGTTTATTGTTGCTGAATCCGTAACAACCCCTCCCACACCTGAAACCACCATGGTGGGCTTCACAGCTGAACAGGTGAGAAGACAGCTGAAGCGTCTCCACCCAAGCAAGGCTGCAGGCCAGGATGGTGTCAGCCCCAGGGTGCTCAAAGCCTGTGCACCCCAGCTATGTGGAGTACTTCACCATGTCTTCAACCTGAGCCTGAGTCTCCAGAGGGTTCCTGTGCTGTGGAAGACATCCTGCCTCGTTCCTGCCCCAGTGGCTCCAATAACTACAGACTGGTGGCATTGACCTCCCACATCATGAAGACCCTGGAGAGACTTGTTCTAGAGCAGCTCCGGCCTATGGTTAGGCCACACTTAGACCCCTTCCAGTTCGCCTATCAGCCCCGACTAGGAGTTGAGGATGCCATCGTCTACCTGCTGAACCGTGTCTACGCCCACCTGGACAAGCCAGCGGGCACTGTGTGGGTCATGTTTTTTGACTTCTCCAGTGTGTTCAACACCATCCACCCTGCTCTGCTGGGTAAGAAGCTGACAGTGATGCAGGTGGATGCTTCCCTGGTGTCATAGATTATTGACTGACAGACCACAGTACGTGCGCTTGCAACACTGTGTGTCAGACAGAGTGGTCAGCAGCACTGGGGCTCTACAGGAAACTGTCCTGTCCCCCTTTCTCTTCACCATCTACACCTCGGACTTCAACTACAACACAGAGTCTTGCCATCTTCAGAAGTTTTCTGATGACTCTGCCATAGTTGGATGCATCAGCAAGGGAGATGAGGCTGAGTACAGGGCTACTGTGGGAAACTTTGTCACATGGTGTGAGCAGAATCATCTGCAGCTTATTGTGAAAAAGACTAAGGAGCTGGTGGTGGACCTGAGGAGGGCTAAGGCACCGGTGACCCCTGTTCCAATCCAAGGGGTCAGTGTGGACATGGTGGAGGATTAGAAATACCTGGGGATACAAATTGACAATAAACTGGACTGGTCAAAGAACACTGAGGCTGTCTACAAGAAGGGGCAGAGCCATCTCTATTTCCTGAGGAGACTGAGGTCCTTTAACATCTGCCAGACGATGCTGAGGATCTTCTACGAGTCTGTGGTGGCCAGTGCTATCATGTTTGCTATTGTGTACTGGGGCAGCAAGCTGACGGTAGCAGACACCAACAGAATCAACAAACTCATTTGTAAGGCCAGTGATGTTGTGGGGGTGGAACTGGACTCTCTGACGGTGGTGTCTGAAAAGAGGATGCTGTCCAAGTTGCATGCCATCTTGGACAATGACTCCCATCCACTCCAAAATGTACTGGTTAGGCGCAGGAGTACATGCAGCCAGACTAATTCCACCGAGATGTTACACTGAGCGGCATAGGAAGTCATTCCTACACATGGCCTTCAAACTTTACAACTCCTCCCTCGGAGTGTCAGACACCCTGAGCCAATACGCTGGTCCTGGACTTAATTCCACTTGGCATGACTTATTATTATTTAGTTATTTATGGTTTTATATTGCTATATTTCTTCACTATTCTTCGTGCGGCTGTAATGAAACCCAATTTCCCTCAGGATCAATAAAGTATGTCTGTCTGTCTGTATCTCATTGTCTTTGCTCATAAGGCCAACCACTGTTGTGTCAACGGTGAACTTAATAACTCAGTTTGAACAGCATCTATCAGTGTCTTCATGGGTCAACAGTGTGAACAGTAGTGAGCTGGGCAGTGGTTAGTGCCAGAGCCTAGCGTGAAGGAGCTGGAGACATTTCTGCCAGCATGGACTAACTGTGCCATTTCTGTAAAGAAGACTAGGATCCATTTACACAAAAAGATGCTGTCACCCAACAAGGACAGTTTACCCAGCAGCTTCAAAGAAACGATTGTATTAAATGCCGAGCTGAAGTCGATAAACAGTCTCTTGATCTATGAGGCACCATTTTCCAGGTGGGCAGGATGGAGTAGAGGACAGGCTATGGCATTGCCAGTGGACTGATCTGAGTCATAGTGAGCTGGAAAGGATCTAATGCTGCAGGATTATGGGATTTCATGGCTGCTCAAATAACCACCTTCTCAAAGTACTTTATTACTGTTGAAGTCAGGGCCACTGGATGGTCATCACTGAGGAGGTTACTGTCACCCTCTTAGTCACCAAGATGATAGTGGCCACCTTGAAGCCCGAGTGGACAGTGGACTATTCTAGAGATATGTTGAAGATGTCTGTCAGAACTTCTGTTAACATTGCAGCAGACCCTCCCAGTATGTTACCAGGCCCTACAGCTTTATATGAGTTGACACTTGCTAGGGTCTTCCTTACATTCACTGCGGCCATACAGAGTACCTGCTTGTCAGGGAGAAGGTGGCCTTCCTCGCTAACACATCACTGTTTCCTGTGAAGGAAACCACGTTGGCTTTGGCCTATTTTATCATGAACCTCCAAGTAACCCAAATCATCCTTCATAATTGACTCAAACATTTTCCCAAATTTGTAAAGTCAAGCTAACTGGTCTATAAATTTCCTGTCTTTACATCCCTCCCTTCTGAAAGAGTGGAGTGACATTTCCAGAGATAGAACATTCAGAACAAAAATGTTAATGATACAAAATGATACAAGAAAGACACAATTAGAACCAAAATCAAAGTCCATTTTACTACAAGTTGCCCTCCGTAACTCATCCACCCAACCCATACCTGATGCTTCCAAAAAATTGAATATGTCAGTTTTATATGTTATGTAATATTACACATGGAAATTTTAAAAATTTAGTCACAAACAATCCATTTCACTTTCATAGAACAATTGCCGGCATATGAGAAGCAATCAGTCACTCACTTCACCTCACGCACCTTTGGAAGGAAATATCCTTTGATGTTCACGTCCTCTGTTGTTGAGTGCATGAGGTTCAATGGCACAATGTTAGCAAACCTCTGGATTTCGTGGATCACTGCATTGGTGTAGGGTAAATTTTTACGATCTTCAGTTCTAGGGAACCGCTCTGAACCAATGATGGTGGTGATTTCATCGTGGACTTTTTCTGGAACACAAGGAAATGGTTAATGCACTCAGCAGCAGAGTTAGAGCCCAGATTTTCACGTGAGGAAAAACAGTCATCAATCAGAAGCTCCTCACCCTGAATCTGTGGATATTTCCTCATCAATAGCATAGCCCAACGAAGCGTATTCGAAGTTGACTCCGTCCCAGCACCAAACAGGTCGACTGCTGTGATGAGCAGGTTGTTTTCATGGAAATATGTATCTCGGTTACCCCATTCCTGTAAAAGACCACAAGACACAGGAGCAGAATTAATCCATTCAGCCCATTGAGTCTGCTCTGCCATTCCATCATGGTCAATTTATAAACCCTCTCAATCTATTCTGCTGCTTCTCCCCATAACCTTTGACCAATAGACAACCTGTTAACCTACACTTCAAATATACTCAATGACCTGTCCTTCACAACCATCTGTGGCAAAAAATTCCATAAACTCACCACTCTCTGGTTAAAGAAATTCCTCCTCATGTCTGTTTGAAAGTGATGTCATTGTACTCAGAGGCTGTGCCTTCTTGTCCTAAACTCCCGCATGCAAGGAAATCCACTCTCCACATCCACTTCTCAATATTCACCCTTTCAAAATTCAACTGATTTCAATGAGATCCCTTCATTCAAATAGAGAGAACCAGCCTAGAGCCCTCAAGTGCTGGACTGTATTCAGGGATTCATCTTTGAAACTGGATGAACATGCTACAGTTGTTACTGACTTCATGAAAACCTGTGTGGATGAGTGTGTGCTTACAAAGACTTACTGTACATTCCCAAACCAAAACCTGTGCATGAACCAGAAGGTACAGAGGCTAGGTCTGTGGCATTCAAGTCTGGTGACGCAGGTGTATAACAGAAAACCAGGTATGATTTGCGGAGGGCTATTGCAAGGGTAAAAAGAGTTTCGAATGAGGTTGGAGATGACATCAGATGTACAGCAACTCTGGCAGGGTTTGCAAGACATTATTTCCTACAAAGAGGCTTTGAGGAAAGAGATACAGAATAAAAGCTGTAAAGGTAGTAAGGTAGAAGGGCTAAAGTGTGTGTACTTCAATGCAAAATGCATCAGGAACAAAGGTGATGAACTGACAGCTTGGAATTATACATGGAATTAAATATATGGAATTATGACTTAGTGGCCATTACAGAGACTTGGCACCAGGGCAGGAATGGATTCTCAATATTCCTGGATTTAAAAGGGATAGAGAGAGGGTGAAAGGGGAGGTGGGGTGGCATTACTGGTCAGGGATACTATTAAAGCTACAGAAAGGTGGGTAATGTAGAAGGATCCTCTTTTGAGTCAGTATGGGTGCAAGTCAGGAACAGGAAGGGATTATTGGGATTTTTCTATAGGCTCCCGGTAGCAGCAGAGATACCGAGGAGCAGATTGGGAGGCAGATTTTGGAAAGGTGCAAAAATAACAGGGTTGTTATCACGGGTGACTTTAACTTCCCTAATATTGATTGGCACCTGATTAGTTCCAATGGTTTAGACAGGGCAGAGTTTGTTAAGTGTGTCCAGGTTAGGCTCCTGTCACAGTATGTTGACAGGCCGACTAAGGGGAATGCCATACTAGATCTAGTATTAGGTAATGAACCCTCTCTCAGTGGGTGAGCATCTGGGGGATAGTGACCACTACTCCCTGGCCTTTAACGTTATCATGGAAAAGGATAGAATCAGAGAGGACAAGAACATTTTTAATTGGGGAAGGGCAAATTATGAGGCTATAAGGCTAGAACTTGTGGGTGTGAATTGGGATGATGTTTTTGCAGGGAAATGTACTATGGACATGTGGTCGATGTTTAGGGATCTCTTGCAGGACGTTAGTGATAAATTTGTCCTGGTGAGGAAGATAAAGAATGGTAGGGTGAAGGAACCATGGGTGACAAGCGAGGTGGAAAATCTAGTCAGATGGAAGAAGGCAGCATACATGAGGTTTAGGCAGCAAGGATCAGATGAGTCTATTGAGGAATATAGGGTAGCAAGAAAGGAGCTTAAGAAGGGGCTGAGGAGAGCAAGAAGGGGCATGAGAAGTCCTTGGTAGTAGGGTAAAGTAAAACCCCAAGGCATTCTTCAGTTATGTGAAGAACAAAAGGCTGACAGGAGTGAAGATAGGACCGATTAGAGATAAAGGTGGGAAGATGTTCCTGGAGTCTGTGGAAGTGAGCGAGGTCCTCAATTAATACTTCTCTTTGGTATTCACCACTGAGAGGGAACTTGATGATGGTGAGGACAATACGAGTGAGGTTGATGTTCTGGAGCATGTTGATATTAAGGCAGAAGAGGTGTTGGAGTTGTTAAAATACATTAGGACAGATAAGTCCCCGGGGCCTGATGGAATATTCCCCAAGCTGCTCCACGAGGAGAGGGAAGAGATTGTTGCGCCTCTGTCCAGGATCTTTATGTCCTCATTGTCCACGGAAATGGAGGACTGGACGGAGGCGAATGTTGTCCCCGGTTCAAAGAAGGTAGTAGGGGTAGTCTGGGTAATTTTAGACCAGTGAGCCTTATGTCTGCGGTGAGAAACCTATTGGAAAAGTTTCTTAGAGGTAGAATCTATGGGCATTTTGAGAATCATGGCCTGATCAGGGTCAGTCAGCATGGCTTTGTGAAGGGCAGATCGCGTCTAACAAGCCTGATAGAGTTGTTTGAGGAGGTGACCAGGCATATAGATAAGGGTAGTGCAGTGGATGTGATCAACATGGATTTTAGTAAGGCATTTGACAAGGTACCACACGGTAGGCTTATTCAGAAAGTCAGAAGACATGAGATCCAGGGAAGTTTGGCCAGGTGGATTCAGAATTCGCTTGCCTGCAGAAAGCAGAGGGTCGTGGTGGAGGGAGTACATTCAGATTGGAGGGTTGTGACTAGTGGTGTCCCACAAGGATCAGTTCTGGGACCTTTACTTTTTGTGATTTTTATTAACAACCTGGATGTGGAGGTAGAAGGGTGGGTTGGCAAGTTTGCAGATGACGCAAAGGTTGGTGGTGTTGTAGATAGTGTTGAGGATTGTTGAAGTTTGCAGAGAGACATTGATAGGATGCAGAAGTGGGCTGAGCAGTGGCAGATGGAGTTCAACCCGGAGAAGTGTGAGGTAGTACACTTTGGAAGGACAAACTCCAAGGCAGAGTATAAAGTAAATGGCAGGATACTTGGTAGTATGGAGGAGCAGAGGGATCTGGGGGTATATGTCCACAGATCCCTGAAAATTGCCTCACAGGTAGATAGGGTAGTTAAGAAAGCTTATGGAGTGTTAGCTTTCATAAGTTGAGGGATAGTGTTTAAGAGTCATGGGGTAATGATGCAGGTCTATAAAATTCTGGTTAGGCCACACTTGGAGTACTGTGTCCAGTTCTGGTTGCATCACTATAGGAAGGATGTGGAAGCATTGGAAAGGGTACAGAGGAGATTTACCAGGATGCTGCCTGGTTTGGAGAGTATGCATTATGATCAGAGATTAAGGGAGTTAGGGCTTTGCTCTCTGAAGAGAAGGAAGATGAGAGGAGACATGATAGAAGTACATAAGATATTAAGAGGAATAGATAGAGTGGACAGCCAGTGTCTCTTCCCCAGATAAACAGAGAGGAAGAGGTGGAGAAATTCTTAAATGCATTTATTTTAATGCTAGGAGCATTGTAAGAAAGGTGGATGAGCTTAGAGCATGGATTGATACCTGGAAATATGATGTTGTAGTTATTAGTGAAACATGGTTGCAGGAAGGGTGTGATTGGCAACTAAATATTCCTGGATTTCGTTGCTTCAGGTGTGATAGAATCAGAGGGACAAGAGGGGGAGGTGTTGCATTGCTTGTCAATATTACAGTGGTGCTCTGGCAGGATAGATTAGAGGACTCGTCTAGGGAGGCAATTTGGGTGGAATTGAGGAATGTGAAAGGTGTATTAACACTTTTAGGGTTGTATTATAGACCACCTAATGGGGAGCAAGAATTGGAGGAGCAAATTTATAAGGAGATAGCAGGTATTTGTAGTAAGCACAGGGTTGTGATTGAGGGAGATTTTAATTTTCCACACATAGACTGGGAAGCCCATACTGTAAAAGGGCTGGATGGTTTGGAGTTTGTAAAATGTGTGCGGGATAGTTTTTTGCAGCAGTACATAGAGGTACCAACTAGAAAAGGGGCAGTGTTGGATCTTTTGTTAGGGAATGAGATAGGTCAGGTGAAGGAGATATGTGTTGGGGAGCACTTTGGGTCCAGTGATCACAATGCCATTAGTTTCAATATAATTATGGAGAAGGATAGGACTGGACCCAGGGTTGAGATTTTTGATTGGAGAAAGGCTAACTTTGAGGAGATGCGAAAGGGTTTAGAAGGAGTGGATTGGGACAATTTGTTTTATGGGAAGGATATAATAGAGAAATGGAGGTCATTTAAAGGAGAAATTTTGAGGGTACAGAATCTTTATGTTCCTGTTACGTTGAAAGGAAAGGTTAAAAGTTTGAGAGAGCCATGGTTTTCAAGGAATATTGGAAATTTGACACGGAAAAAGAGAGAGATCTACAATAGATAAAGGTAGAATGGAGTAAATGAGATGCTCAAGGAATATAAAGAATGTAAGAAGAATCTTAAGAAAGAAATCAGAAAAACTAAAAGAAGATACGAGGTTGCTTTGGCAAGTAAGGTGAAAATAAATCCTACAGCTTTTACAGCTGGTTCTACAGCTATATTAATAGCAAAAGGATAGTGAGGGATAAAATTGGTCCCTTAGAGAATCAGAGTGGACAGCTATGTGTGGAGCCTAAAGAGATGGGGGAGATTTTGAACAATTTCTTTTCTTCAGTATTCACTAAGGAGAAGGATATTGAATTGTGTAAGCTAAGGGAAACAAGTAGGGAAGTTATGGAAACTATGACAATTAAAGAGGAGGAAGTGCTGGCACTTTTAAGGAATATAAAAGTGGATAAATCTCCAGGTCCTGACAGGATATTCCCTAGGATCTTGAGGGAAGTTAGTGTAGAAATAGCAGGCGCTCTGACAGAAATATTTCAAATATCATTAGAAATGGGGATGGTACCAGAGGATTGGCATAGTTCTCATGTTGTTCCATTGTTTAAAAGGGGTTCTAAGAGTAAACCTAGCAATTATAGGCCTGTAAGTTTGACATCAGTGGAGGGTAAATTAATGGAAAGTATTCTTAGAGATGGTATATATAATTATCTGGATAGACAGGGTCTGATTAAGAACAGTCAACATGGATTTGTGCGTGAAAGGTCATGTTTGAGAAATCTTATTGAATTTTTTGAAGAGGTTACTAGGAAAGTTGACGAGGATAAAGCAGTGGATGTTGTCTATACGGACTTCAGTAAGGCCTTTGACAAGGTTCTGCATGGAAGGTTAGTTAGGAAGGTTCAGTCTTTAGGTGTTAATATTGTTAATAAAGTTAATAAAGTTAATATTGTTAATAAAGTTAATAAAGTTGTAAAATGGATTCAACAGTGGCTGGATGGGAGATGCCAGAGAGTAGTGGTGGATAATTGTTTGTCAGGTTGGAGGCCAGTGACTAGTGGTGTGCCTCAGGGATCTGTACTGGGTCCAATGTTGTTTGTCATATTTAGGCCAGCTAGAAGAGTGGACTGCAAGATGGCAGATAGAGTTTAATGTTGATAAGTGTGAGGTGCTACATTTTGGTAGGAATGATCAAAATAGGACATACATGGTAAATGGTAGGGCATTGAAAAATTCATTTAGAACAGAGTGATCTAGGAATAATAGTGCATAGTTCCCTGAAGATGGAATCTCATTTGGATAGGGTGGTGAAGAAAGCTTTTGGTATGCTGGCCTTTATAAATCAATGAATTGAGTATAGGAGTTGGGATGTAATGTTAAAATTGTACAAAGCATTGGTAAGGCCGAATTTGGAGTATTGTGTACAGTTCTGGTCACCAAATTATAGGAAAGATGTCAACAAAATAGAGAGAGTACAGAGGAGATTTACTAGAATGTTACCTGGGTTTCAGCACCTAAAGTTAGGTCTTTATTCTTTGGAGTGTAGAAGGTTGAGAGAGGACTTGATATAGGTATTTAAAATTATGCGGGGGATAGAGTTGACGAGGATAGGCTTTTTCCATTGAGAGTAGGAGAAATTCAAACAGGAGGACATGAGTTGAGAGTTAAGGGGCAAAAGTTTAGGGGCAGGTTCGATTTTGTCATTTAAAGTAAAATTGGATAGGTATATGGACAGAAAAGGAATGTAGAGTTATGGGCTGAGTGCAGGTCGGTGGGATTGGGTGAGATTAAGTGTTCGGCACGGACTAAAAGGGCCGAGATGGGCTATTTCCGTGCTGTAATTGTTATACGGTTATATTGTTGTTGAACCCTTTGCAGATCATGGTCATCAAAGCTTCGCCGCTCTGGGGCCAAAGTCCTGAGTTCCATCGAATACTGGGCGGCACTAAATGGATCAAGAAGGGTGTAGTCGGGGTCTGTTCTGTTCCACTTAGCTGTTGCCCATTCCAGAGCTTTACCGGGAGGTGGGTGGTGCTAGCGTAAGCCTCTTTACTTGGCTCGGTAGGAAACTTGCGCGGCGTGGGTTTTAACACCTGTGAACGCTAAGTTATAAACCTGCTACTGGCGACTCGCGTCAAAGTGCTCCGGAGTGGACGAATTGAGAGAGCTATCACTGCCCCCACCTGGCCGTGCTACTCTCTAGATCGGGGTGTACCTGTTACCTGGGTTTTTAGGTTTTCCTTGATGGCAGGGAGGTTCGTGGTCATTCGATACAACTGCTGCTTGCCCGCTGACTGTGGCACTTCGCTATGCCAGATCTGATCGCACGCCCTATCTTGCCGAGTTCATTATTCTAGCCTGATCGTACTGTAAGGGTCACCAGCGAAATAAAACGCAGGAATCGCAGAGACTTCGGCAATTCAAACAAAACTAAAGATTTCTTACAGAAATTAACCAGCAAAACTAACAAGTAAACTATACAGGTCTAAAGAACTGAAATCACTGACGATAGACAGAACTCGCCGAGTTTCACCGGAGAAAGATCCAGAACAATCGAGCAGAGAAGGGTTGGCATTTCTACCTGAAATACATCCTGGAGCTCGTATGAATTCAAGACCAATCAGACAACCCAGGTATCCGGACGAAGCAATAACTGCCAAAGACAACAGTTACAATGCAGGACATTGAAAATACCGTGCTAATTAAATGATCTCAAATTGGATGAAAGTGATGAATACAGTGAGAGCTTCAAGATCCTCATGATCCCACACGAGACACCTGCAATACAAAGTGAAAGAATTAGAACGTGCAAAGACAATTAGAGTTTGAAGGGAAAACAATCCAATGAACACGGCATACCCACGAAGTGACACTGACAAAATATAATGTACACGCTAATACCATCTTTTTCTCTTAAAAACGACCCTTGGTTATCATATTCCCATTAAGTACTGAGAGGCAGTGCACATACACCTGGAGATAGTAATGTCGTTGAAGCTGTGAATTTCAAGTCAGTAGGAATGAACATCACCAATGGCCTGTCCTGGTTTAACCATGTAGACACCATGGCCAAGAAAGCTCACCAACTTCTCTACTTTTTTGAGAAGTTAGAGAAATTTGGCCTGTCCCCTTTGACCATCACCAGTTTTTATTAAAGCAGCATCGAGAGTATTATGTCTGCATGCATCTCAACTCAGTATGGCAACTGCGCTGCATGAGACAGCAAGTAATGGCAGAGTGTTCTGGACAGAGCTCAGCACTTCACGGAAACCAATCTCCCCTCTATGAAATCTGTAAATTTCTTGCAGCCTCAGTGAAGCAGCCAGCATAATCAAAGGCTAAACCCACCCCAGATATTCTGTCTTATTCCCTTTTCCATTGTGGCAAAGATATAAAATCCTGAAAATGTTTAATAGATGACTCAAGGACAGTTTCCACCACACTGTTGTAAGACTATTGAACATCACTGGTACAATGAAATGGACTCTTCACTTCACAATATACAGTACCTATAAAAGGTATTCACCCCCTTGGAAATTTTCATCCTCTATTACTTTACAACATTGAATCACAGTGGATTCCATTTAGCTTTTTTGACACTGATCAGCAGAAAAATACTCTTTCCTGTCAAGTGAAAACAGATATCTATGAAGTCATCTAAAATAATTGACAGACAGACATACTTTATTGATCCTGAGGGAAATTGGATTTCGCTACTGTCGCACCAGCCAAGAATAGTGTAGAAATATAGCAATATAAACCCATAAATAATTAAATAATAATAAGTAAATTATGCCAAGTGTAACTAAGTCCAGGACCAACCTATTGGCTCAGGGTGTCTGATACTCCGAGGGAGGAGTTGTAAAGTTTGATGGCTACAGGTAGGAATGACTTCCTATGACGCTCAATGTTACATTTCGGTGGAATGTGACTCTGGCTGAATGTACTCCTCTGCCTAACCAGTACATTTTGGAGTGGATGGGAGACATTGTCCAAGATGGCATGCAACTTGGACAGCATCCTCTTTTCAGACACCACTGTCAGAGAATCCAGTTCCACCCCCACAACATCACTGGCCTTACGAATGAGTTTGTTGATTCTGTTGGTGTCTGCTACCGTCAGCTTGCTGCCCCAGCACACAACAGCAAACATGATAGCACTGGCCACCACAGACTCGTAGAAGATCCTCAGCATCGTCTGGCAGATGTTAAAGGACCTCAGTCTCCTCAGGAAATAGAGATGGCTCTGACCCTTCTTGTAGACAGCCTCAGTGTTCTTAACCAGTCCAGTTTATTGTCAATTCATATCCCCAGGTATTTGTAATCCTCTACCATGTCCACACTGACCCCTTGGATGGAAACGGGTCACCAGTGCCTTAGCCCTCCTCAGGTCCACCACCAGCTCCTTAGTCTTTTTCACATTAAGCTGCAGATGATTCTGCTCGCACCATGTGACAACATTTCCCACCGTAGCCCTGTACTCAGCCTCATCTCCCTTGCTGATGCATCCAACTATGGCAGAGTCATCAGAAAACTTCTGAAGATGGCAAGACTCTGTGCAGTAGTTGAAGTCCAAGGTGTAGAAGGTGAAGAGAAAGGGAGATAGGACAGTCCCCTGTGGAGCCCCAGTGCTGCTGACCACTCTGTCTGACACACGGTGTTGCAAGCGCACATACTGTGGTCTGCCAGTCAGGTAATCAATAATCCATGACACCAAGGAAGCATCCACCTGCATCACTGTCAGCTTCTTACCCAGCAGAGCAGGGCGGATGGTGTTGAACACACTGGAGAAGTCAAAAAACATGACCCACACAGTGCCCGCTGGCTTGTCCAGGAGGGCGTAGACACGATTCAGCAGGTAGACGATGGCATCCTCAACTCCTAGTCAAGGCTGGTAGGCGAACTGGAGGGAGTCTAAGTGTGGCCTAACCATAGGCCAGAGCTGCTCTAGAACAAGTCTCTCCAGGGTCTTCATGATGTGGGAGGTCAATACCACTGGTCAGTAGTCATTGGAGCCACTGGGGTGCGGCGTCTTCAGTATAGGGACGAGGCAGGATGTCTTCCACAGCACAGGAACCCTCTGGAGACTCAGGCTCAGGTTGAAGACATGGTGAAGTACTCCACATAGCTGGGGTGCACAATCTTTGAGCACCCTGGGGCTGACACCATCCTGGCCTGCAGCCTTGCTTGGGTGGAGACGCTTCAGCTGTCTTCTCACCTGTTCAGCTGTGAAGCCCACCATGGTGGTTTCAGGTGGGGGATGGGTGTAGTCATGAGAGCAGGGTGGGGGGCTGTGAGGAGGGGTAGGAGGGGAGGGTGGAGTATGTATTGGTTGTGGGCCGACAACAGATGAATCATGTGGGGGATGGGCAGGGGCCACAGTGTCAAATCTATTGAAAAACAGGTTAAGTTTGTTGGCCCTGTCCACACTGCCTTCAGCTCCTCTGTTGCTAGTTTGCCGGAACCCAGCGATGATACTCATCCCACTCCAGATCTCTCTCATGTTGTTCTGCTGGAGTTTCCACTCAAGCTTCCTCCTACACCTGTCTTTAGTCTCCCTGATCTTGGCTGACAAATATAAAACACAAAATAATTGATTGCATAAGTATTCATCCCTTTAATAAGACATACAAAATCATCACTGGTGTAGCCAATTGGTTTTAGAAGTCACATAATTAGTTAAATGGAGATCTATTTTTGGAGCCCTGTGTGCACTCAAAGTGTTTCAATTGATTCAATTCCACATGGGGAAGGTTCAATCGTTAGGTATTAGTATTGAAGTAGTAAAATAGATTCAACAGTGGCTGGATGGGAGATGCCAGAGAGTAGTGGTGGATAATTGTTTATCGGGATGGAGGCCGGTGACTAGCGGGGTGCCTCAGGGATCTGTACTGGGTCCAATGTTGTTTGTCATATACATTAATGATCTGGATGATGGGGTGGTAAATTGGATTAGTAAGTATGCAGATGATACTAAGATAGGTGGTGTTGTGGACAATGAAGTAGGTTTTCAAAGCTTACAGAGAGATTTAGGCCAATTAGAAGAGTGGGCTGAAAGATGGCAGATGGAGTTTAATGCTGATAAGTTTGAGGTGCTACATTTTGGTAGGGCTAATCAAAATAGGACATACATGGTAAATGGTAGGGCATTGAAAAATGCAGAGGAACAGAGAGATCTAGGAATAATGGTGCATAGTCCCCTGAAGGTGGAATCTCATGTGGATAGGGTGGTGAAGAGAGCTTTTGGTATGCTGGCCTTTATAAGTCAGAGCTTTGAGTATAGGAGTTGGGATGTAATGTTAAAATTGTACAAGGCATTGGTGAGGCCAAATTTGGAGTATTGTGTACAGTTTTGGTCACCAAATTATAGGAAAGATGTCAACAAAATAGAGAGAGTACAGAGAAGATTTACTAGAATGTTACCTGTGTTTCAGCACCTAATTTACAGAGAAAGGTTGAACAAGTTCGGTCCTTATTCTTTGGAGCATAGAAGGTTGAGGGGAAACTTGATAGAGGTATTTAAAATTATGAGGGGGATAGATAGAGTTGACATAGATAGGCTTTTTCCAGTAGGAGAGATTCAAACAAGAGGACATGAATTGAGAATTAGGGGTAACTCGAGGGGGGACTTCTTTACTCAGAGAGTGGTGTCATGAGCAAACTGAGCTTGAAACGGGGTACCAGAGTTGACCCTATGAATTGTGCTGCTATTGAGAGAGACAGGGGGAGGTGTCCAGCACAAAAGAGAGAGAGAGAGCGAGAGAGAGAGAGAGAGAGAGAGAAGATTAATGTTATGGTTTCTTCTAGCAGCTTGTTTACCTTTTCCTCAAGGACACTTTGCTTGCTTGTTAAGATTCCTGCAGAAAGAGCAGGGCGGAGCCAGTTGATGGACAGCTGGTGTCCAGCATGTGGAGATTAAAAGCAGGTCTGCTGGGACACAGACAGACACACCACGGGACACTGAACGAGCTTTGTGCACCCACAGGAAGGTGCATCAGCTCTCATCACCTCTCCCTCTCTCTCCAACGTTACTCAAATAACTACCTCGACCTGAACTGAACTGAACTCTTCACCATCGTAGGACTCAATCCATTTACACCTGGGCTTGAAAGAGCCTGGTTATGTATATATATATGTATATATATGTATATACTTCTGTATATATATCTATATATTATTGCTAACCTTTTTCATATATTTGCATTCTATAGTACTGTATTGTGCAGTTACTAATAAAAACCCAGTCACTGGGTACGTGACAAAATTGGGACCTTTGTCCAAGATTTGAACAACAATTATGTGGGGGCTGTTTGAATTGCTTGGGGTACGTTCCCTTATCTGATTTTGTTGTGGGGAAAACAAAAGGAAAGCAGCAGAAATGGATGTTACGGATTTTCTGGCAAGACCAGACCCTGCGGGCTTAAGGAAAGCTAAAAAGGATGAGTTGTGGGCAGTTGTTGAGCCTTGTTACGTACCCCGTAACTAGGTCACTTACCAGCAACAATAGAGAGGTCCATTGAAGTCTGATGGTACTATTTTTAAAAGTCTTTATTTATAATGGGGCACAAAAATAAGATTAATACAAACATTCAGATAATATACATCGTCAATACTCAATCTAAAGCGCGGGTATAATAATAACCATCAATAAGTAATAGCTTGATCGTTTGTCTAGGGGATAATATATTGTCCGATGGAAATATAAAAGTCACTCAGTTCCTGCAGGCTTCAGCCTTTGGGGACTGCTGGGTTTTCACTTGTTGGAGAGAGAGAGATTTGTGAGAAAAGAAACTTGCCCGGGTCTTTTATGAAGCAAATCCATTGAATCTAGAAAGTTGGTTCCCCGTTGTTAGTTCAAGAAAATCGTTTCTGTGGTACCCGCCACTGGCTCCCAGGCAAAGGGAACCGAACGCACGTGGCTTTCTTCAAATGGCTTCCCGCTACTATGGGATCATTAGCATTTCTTCTGGTGCGTCTGAAAGGGGTTGTTCCCCCAGACCCTCTTTTATACTTCCTCACGGGGTCTCAGATGTCAATCAGGTTGGGATAATGCAATCTCTCTCTCAACCAGCCCACTTTGCCCGAGGGCTTGCACGTAGCATAGTCCCCAATCCACAAACGTTGTCTCCAGGAGACAATGGCCAGGTCTCTCTCTCTCATTTCCTGGGTCCTCTGAGCCAACCCAATAATGCTCTTGCGATTCTCACAAAGGAGGGGGCTCCCCCAGCCCTTCGGCCCCTCAGAGCTGTGGTGCATTCATAAGAATCTATATATTATTGCTAACCTGTTTCATATATTTGCATTCTATAGTACTGTATTGTGCAGTTACTAATAAACACTATTAGTGTATAGCAATACCAGACTCCAAAGTGTTTTCCATTTCTGCTGGTTCTTTAACCCGGTCACCGGGTACGTGACAGTGGTACCTGTGTGGAATGAGCTTCCAGTAGAAGTAGTAGAGGCAGGTTCGATATTGTCATTTAAAGTAAAATTGGATAGGTATATGGACAGGAAAGGAATGGAGGGTTATGGGCTGAGTGCAGGTCGGTGGAACTAGGTGAGAGTAAGAGTTTGGCATGGACTAGAGGGGCTGAGATGGCCTGTTTCCGTGCTGTAAATGTTATATGGTTATATTATTGCAGAAAAATACACCCATATCTAGAAGGTCCAACTGCTGGTGAGTCAGTATCCTGGCAAAAACGACACCATGAATACAAAAGAACACTCCAAGCAACTCCACAAAAAGCACAAGTCAGGAGATGGATACAAGAAAATCTCCAAGTCACTGACTGTCCCTTGTCAATCATCAAAAATGGAAAGAAAGTGGCACAACTGTTAATCTGCCAAGAGCAAGCCATCCTCAAAAACTGAGTATCTGTGTAAGAAAGGGATGGGAGAGGGTTGTCACCCAGAGACCTGTGACCACTCTGGAGTTAGAAGCTTCAATGGTTGAGATGGGAAAGACTGAAACAATTGTGACATGGGTGCTTCACCAGTCGCAGGCTTATGGGAGAGTGGCAAAGAGAAAACCACTGCTGAAAAAACTCACATGAAACCTTGGCTAGAGTTTGCCAGAAGACATGTGGGAGACTCTGATGTCATCTGGAAGAAGGTTCTATGGTCTGATGAAACCAAAATTGAGGAAAATTTTACCAGACATCTCCCTCGCTGCCATTACTGATGCTGAGATACATCACACAATGTACTGAGACACATCATTAGTATTGTAACCTGGTGTCATTGGGTGTTTTGGGTTTTACAACATCAGGTACTCTTATCCAGATGACCCAGCCAAGGTTGATCAGACCCTGGCTTGTGTCCCAATAGCATTAGCACACGGCATACACCGCTTGATCCACCACCATCTGGAGGCTCACTCAGCAGCCTCCGTGGTGGTCTTGATGGCCCTTTCCTTTGCAACCGCCATAATGCCAAGGAGAGAGAAGGTTCTGCGCAGTGAACAGCCAGAAAAACCTCTGCACCCACCTCTACATTGTGCCCTCCACCCCTGTCTCTGGCACTACTCTACCAACCACTTGTACAATGTCCTGTGTATGTTACTCAGAATGGCCTCTTTGGTTTGTTACAAGTAGGAATGCTTCTTTGTCGGATAAGTGTTTCTCTCACCGTTGTTTCAATTTAGAATGGCTGATATGGTAATTGTATTCATTTGTTAATCAATGGGGAATGTTACTGTGTCTTGTGATGCTGGGCATTTGGGGGAGGGTTTTTTTTCGCGGTTTTTTTTAGTGGAAGGGAGAGGCCGAGGAAGATGCTGAGGAAGGTGGACGTGTGCTGGACTGCTCGTAAGACCACCGGGGTGGTCCCAGGTGCGACGGCCGGATGGGTCGATTGGTTCGTTAATTGAGCTCCAACGAGTGCACTAAACAGACTGAACTTTGATAAGTTGGCGCCTTTTGTTTTTTTCCTTGTATATACATATATATTGCCTACTATTTTTTTAATTTTAGTAAACTCTTTAAAGTATATTTCATAACGGTATTTGTTGTGGGTTTGATACTGTTGGCGGGTGCGAGGCATTAACTCGATTCTCACAGCACCTGCGTGTACGGGAGGTGGGTTGGAGAGTGGCTGGATCTCCTTTTTCCCCTAGACCGGGGGTCGGCAACCTGCGGCTCCCGAGCCATTTGTGGCTCTTTCACCTCTGTGCTGCGGCTCCCTGTGGCTTTGGGAAATAATTGGTCAGTATTTAATTAAAATGTATTTTATGTTAGTTTGTTAGCTTTTGAAATGTAATTATGGTGATCTTGTACAACCTAAGTGTAGCGACACATTTCCTGCCACATCCGAAACGGCTCACAATTAGCCAGCATTCCGGCTAAGGGAGATAGCCTACGGGGGTTTGTGAGTACGCGTCTTTTGCAGCATCTGCGTCCATGGGGGGCTGGGTTGAGGGAGGCTTAAAAGCAAGGCTGTTTAGTTCGAATAAAGCTATCTTTGACTGCAGTTTACTGACACCGCTACAACGTGTTTTTATCGCTGGCTGTCCAGACGGAAGGTGCTGAAACGCTTTGTCGCGTGTCTGGAAGAAGTGAAAACTTTCCTGGGCAGCAAAGGGCTCACCTTTCCTGAGCTGGAACAGCCAGAGTGGCTGGAAAAGCTACACTTCATGGTAGACATGACAGCGCACCTGAACACGCTGAACACAGCTCTTCAGGGGAAAGGACGTACAGCCCTGCACATGTTGGAGGATGTTTTGGCATTCGAGCGCAAGTTGACAGTGCTTGCCAGAGATTTACAGAAAGGCACTTTGTCTCACTTCCCCAATTTGAGAGAGTTCAAACAAGGTCACGACATGATAATTTCGGAGTATTTACATTCTGCAATCATCGCAATGCAAACATCGTTTGGGAAACGCTTCTGTGAGTTCAGAGAGGAAAAAAACACATTATCCTTCCCGGTCACTCCCTTAAGCATCGATCCTTCCCTACTGAATACGACTGCATTGGCAGGTGTGAGTCAGCCTGATCTTGAGATGGAACTGGCCGTCATAGCCGACAAAGACATATGGGTGTCCAAGTTTAGACGCTTGACAGCAGACCTTGAAGATGTTGCCCGTCAGAAGGCCGTTCTTGCTCAGAAACACAAATGGAGTGATATTGAAAACCTCACAGATGACAGCTTGCGATCCTGTGTAAAGATGAAGGTGACATCATACAGCCCTGATGTGCAGACGCTGTGCGCTGAGGTCCAGGAGCAGAAATCCCATTAACCAAGTATGATAAATATTTTAATTGCCTATTATTTTACTTATATTCATATTTTTTCATTGTTCAGTGAAATAGTCCTTTCATTTTTCAGGATGACAGCTGGCTGATGTTATTTTTGGTTTGCTGCTGGCGGAAAATTTAAGTTCGGCGTTTTTCATAAATACAAGAAGGACTCAAATAGACATTGAATATTTTACTTAAAAGTAACTTTCAACCCAACGTCTTTTTTTCGGAGTTCAAAATGTTTTTGTTGCATGCAGAAATGTAATTTCGTTTTCTCTACAGGAGTTCATCAATTTCATAAATGCAACACATTATAGTTTGTTTATACATAGCATAAAGGCAAAAAAAACGTTGTATGCAGTGTTATTTCATTTTAAATGTCAAACGGGTTTTGCGGCTCCCAGTGTTTTCTTTTCTGTGGGAAACGGGTCCAAGTGGCTCTTTCAGTGGTAAAGGTTGCTGACCCCTGCCCTAGACATATACCAGCCTGTTGGGTAAGGGTTACACACTGGTATCTGCCTTCTTCCATTCAAACGCCTCCTCTATCGGTCTTCCCAAGGCACTGTCGGTTCTACCATGAGGCTTCTGACAGAATGACCATGTCAGCCCTCAGGGATGATGCTGTGATGAAATCGGGGAACTTTACAAGCTTGCCAATTTCGGCTTTCAGTTGCCAGTCAGACCAACCAAGCAAGTCTGCTGGTCATCTGGGCTGAGGCTGCAGTTAGTTTTCAGCTTTGACAAAGGCTATGGGCTTCCTGTGTTGGTGAAGATGCCAACTTCGGTTAATGGCCAAAGAGATACTTTCTGCTGCTGCCTTTAGCACCTGGTCAAGATACGGTAGTGGCATTCCTCCCAGGGCTTTTGGGCAGCTGTTGAGAATACCATCATTACTGGATTTCTCTCCCACCACCATTTCTAAATTTCATTGAAGTCTCTAGTGTGGAATTTGACCTTGAACCTTTTGAATCTCAGATTGCAGCACATCATGTTCTATCTCAGTGCTGAAACTCATCAAGGCTTTGCTTAATGGAGTGAGTATGTTGCTCTAACCACTTATGTTGGTTTGATATTAAACACCTGATCCCTGAATATCATTTACGGTATGTTGTTTGCTGAATATCATCAGAAAGGTTGAAGGAATGTTATTAAATTAATTCTTAGAGAATGTCCTGTGAGATGATGGGGTGGGGAGGAGATAGTGCTTGGTGACTGTCTAAATCATTTGCTCAATTCTGGCATTTACCCATTCATGGTGTTTTCAGTCTAAGGAAAATGTCTGGTGATTTGCAGTGAGGTTAAAAATCCACCATTGATTGTTCCTCTATAATTCGTACCAAAACAGACGAAGAAGCATACTTTGAAGTGATATAAAACAAAATGAAAAGGAGAGAAAAACAAGACAAGTCATGGAATGAGGTATTTGTATCAGCGACGGACTGCACACACGTTCTGGTACTTTGGGAATGAGGTGAAGCCCACAGCAGACGTAAGCTCCAGATTGGTAACGTTCGGCGGGACTTGAAACCTGAACCTTTGTATCAGGATGGTAAAGAACAGGAAAAGCTCCATTCTGGCCAGGGTCTCCCCCGCACAGGCCCTGCGTCCTGCAAAACAGAGTGACAGAACAATGTCAATTTTCAAAAACCAAAGTTATTCACCCTCACCCCAAGACAATGAACAGTAATATTTTATAATGGGAATACAAGGTATCTGACCTGAAAAATTAAATCTATTTCTTTCTTCACAGATGCTGCCTGGCTTGCTGTATGTTCTTTACTTTTTCTTTCAGTTTACATTTCCAACTAACTTGTGTTTTCCATCATTCTGGCCATAGTATTAATTCCTGTCTCCCCTGTCCTTATTCACCACCCCTAGTCAGATTATCTGCCTCCCTCCCCATGTGTCTTTGTCACTCACTCAGCCAGCACCACCTTCATCTTTGTCATTTAGCTTCTCTTGATCGTCATCCTGTCATGGACATTCCCTTTGTCCCCCAAAGTCTTCCCAACTTCTCTGTAACTTCACCCATTGCTTCCCAAGTATTCCTAGTTCCACCAAAAGACAATAACAGGAAACAGTAACCTTGGTTACCATTCCCTCCACTGATGCTGACTGACCAGCTGAGTATTTCCACCATTCATTCTTTTTATTTCATGATGTGATAGCATTAAGTGGGTAGTGAGCAGATCACCAGGATGCTTCCTGCGTGAAGTGCTCCATTTAAAGACAAGCTTCAGGGTCTGTTTCCCCTGAAATGAGGCCATATAAAATCTGAGGTGTGTCTGTGGAGTGCAAAAACTATGAATCTACAATTACGGTTTATAAAACTGAGGGATATAGACAAGATCACTGCCTGAGAGAGTGGTAGAAGCAGAGGTGTTGATAGCATTTAAGTAGTGTTAGGTGATCACTGAGATTATCTTGGCATAGAAGGTTACTGTCCAAGGGCAGGAATATGTGATGGGCACCCATCAATATCAACTGATTACATCGAGTTATGGACTGAATGGCCTGTTTCTATGCTGCATAACTCACTTTCCACCATCCACCCCTGTCTGCTTTACTGTCTGAAACTGCTTATCCTTGACACTGCTGTTCCTTTGTTCAATGGGCCAACATCAGAGTGGAAATTCCACCAACATTAAATCCAGTAATTTAAACTTCTTACCCATAGAAAAAGGAGCAAAGGCATCTCTCTTCACAAACTTCCCATCAGCATTCAGAAAGTTGGAAGGGTTGAAGTCAAATGGGTTTTCCCATTGAGTTTTGTCAAACAGCACTGAGGTTAGCAAAGGGATCACTGATGTGCCCTAAGAATAGAATTTACAATTTACATTGTTATTCCTTTTGAGAATTATCACTGAAAAGTATTTTCACTGGAACAGAATTAACAAATGTAGCAGCTACTCCACACTTCCAGGTATATTGGTAGTTCTTAGATCTTCAATGTCCTTCACTCTGCCAAGGTCAGCTGTGTCACCATCTTCAGAGACATTGAGCTCCATAATTCTCTCTCTGTCACTTTACACCTCACTCATCTTAAAACTGCTTCTAAAATCCTCGTTCCTTGCTTCCGCTCTGCCCCAATATCTTATTAAGTGAAAGCGGGTTTATTCCTGGTCCTCAGTAAGCCAGTGAGCAAGAAAGATCCCCCTCAAATTTATTTTATTTGTTTAGAGACAGAGTGCCCATTGAGCCACATTGCCCAAGACTAATCTCATGACAATTTACAATGACCAATTAACCTACAAATCAATGTGTCTTTGGACTGTGGGAGGCAAGTGAACCCTCCTGTAGGAAACCCATGTACACATGGAAAGAGCATGCAAATCTCATTGATCCTATTTGAATCTCTTACCCCACACAGTGGTAAGTTCAAAGTACAATGTCAATATTATTAAAATACATACATGTTCTCTTGAGATTCATTTTCTTGCAGACATTTACAGGAAAAAAAGTAATACAATTTTATGAAAATCTATACATAGACAAAGTCTAACAAACAACCAAACATGCAAAAGAAAACAAAACATGCAATTAGAAAAAGTACTAAAAACTAAGTTTTACAGAGTCCATGAAAATGAGTCTATAGGTCATAGAATCAATTCTGAGTAATGAACACTGGTTCAGGAGCCTAATGGTTCAGGGTAACAGCTTTTCCTGAATCTAGTGGTGTGGAACTGAAGGCTTCTGATCCTCATATTCAAAAGGTATTACTGAGATGAGGGCATAGCTTGGATGATAGAGGTTCTTGATAATGCAAATTGCTTTCTTGTGTCAGCACTCCTTGTAAAGGGCTAAATGGTGAAGAGCAAGTTGCATGTGATGATATAGGCTGTATCCACCACATAAGGGTTTAAAATCTCAGTGTTACATCTTGAATGATAAAGTTAAAGGAAAACTCTTTGTGATTCATTACTAACTTCTTAAATTTATTCCTTCACATGAATTAGGCTTCAGCTGAGGTCGAGATTATCATCACATCTATAACCAGTAGTAATGAGACCCCTACTTGCAGCAGTAACACAAGCACATAGAATTAGAGACATAACATAAAAAGCAAAATTATACAAGGAGGAACACAATTAGAACAAATAGTCCATTTGTGCAAGTTGCCCTCCATCTCTTGTCCACTGTACACGTGCAAGTCCTTTCCAAAAAAATTGAACGCTACGTTTATAAGACCATAAGAGATATAGTTCGTGAGCCAGGACCCCAAATTTGGGCCACTGGTACCATCTGGGGGGAATAATTCTTATAGTGATTTTTGGCAAGGTATACACTCATAGTGTTAGAAAATACGTGGTAGCATTGCAGCAGTGGTAGCTGCTTCAAATCATTCTTAGACCATGTGAATGACAGAGCCAGTGACTTGAACCAACAGAAGTTGAACAATCTGCTGCAAAGTCTACTCTTAGCTGAGCTGATAACCCTGTGGACAGGCTTTCTGAAACACCTCCATCACAACAATGGTGATCTATCCGCATTCTAGATATCATGCATTGACATGGTAGAGAACGTAGTACTTGGGCTTCTGCGCACCTCTCATGAGGGGAACTGGGAGTTGCACCTCCATGCTATAAGAACCATGATCCCATGGTGCTTTACCTATGATAAGATGAATTATGTCAGGTACCTGGTCCCTTAGTTTGCTCAGATGATGAACCTCCCAGAGAAGAATCCTTCTCTGTATGAGGCCTTCAAGACAGGCCAATTCTCAGTGCAGCTGTCAAGTAACAACCCCTTTGGGCAGATCCCCATGGACCAGGCTACTGAAGCCACAGTGAACAAAGACACACAGACTCCTGGAGGCACATCACGGTTCAGCCTGAATGCTGGAGCTACCAAGCGTTACTACACAACAGCTGAGCACCACATTGCATTCCTGGGACAGTTAAGGGAGATGGTCCAAGGCAACAAATCAGAGCTTTGTCTTGTGGAACTACAGCAGCCAAGAATCCAGAAAGATGAGAGAGCAGTTTCAGCAGTGGTTAGCCTCATACATGAATGGGTTAACCCATTTGCAGAGAAGTGGGACCTCATTAGTATCTCTACGGCAAAGGCAGCCCCCAAGGACATTGCCTCCAACCTGATGAAGGTGTATGAGATTGGTGAGCAATGCTGTGCAACCTTCAAGGATGAGAGACTAGAGGAAGACCCACCAGCAAAGAAATTCCTTGACCCAATGCAAACCAACAAGCTGAAAACATTCAGTGCTACGTGTAAGAAGAGAGAAGTGAAATCAAATGGGAGGGCGATCATCTTGAAAGCAGACAGGTCTTTGTTTGGACGCATCATAGTGATGGCACAAGGGTGCAGTCTACGTATGGAGCATATCCTTTCTCATCCCCTTGGACCATTTCCCTGGGCCCTGTCCACACCAGAGGATCACTGCGGAAGACAAGTAAAGCTACTTAAACCACAACCTTGCAGAAAAATTTAGCAGAAGAGCAACTCCCAGGAAATTCAGCTACAGTGGTTGATGGAATGAACTTGGTCCAAAGAGTGAAAGGTGATCAAGTTACTTTCAGAGTTGTTGCCACAACAATTCTGGGTATGGCTCTGAGGGAAGGCAGTCAGAGTAGATGTTGTGTTCGACACACACAAAGAGAACTCTATCAAGAGTAGTGAGGAGATGGTGAGGCAGTGGAGGAGCTTCCTGACCAAAGTCAGTAACAAAAATAGTCTCATTAGCTTCCTAGTCCATGAATGGAGGAAGGTGGAGTACAGAGCAAAGCTACAGGAGAAGATTCTGTATGCAACTGTGAATGACAAATGTTACAGAATCACATCTCAAGACAGTGAGGAGTTGTCAGCTCTTCAGTGTCAACAAGAAGAAGCAGATGGCCACCTACTTCTCCATGCTGCCCATGCCACAAGAGAGGGATTCCAATCTGTAGTGATATGCTCAGAAGACACAGATGTCTTTATTATGTCTTAGCATTTTGTGACAAGATTGAGGCCCCATTGTTCCAGAAGTGTGGCACTAGATCCCGTACAAGGCTTGTAGACGTCAGGAAGGTTGCTGCCACTGTTGGCATAGAGGTTTGTAGGGCTCTCATCGGGTTGCACGCTGCCCTAAAACTTCTGACCAGCAACGGAAACTCAGGACACATTGGGTCAGGAATGGGACCTCTCCCCAGAACTGATGGACAAACTGGAGGCATTTACATGTCTCCTGTATGCCCCAAAAGCATCGACCACCAAGGTCAATGAGCTCAGGTATCTCCTTTCCTGTGCCAAAAAAGATGAAATTGACAGTCATCAACTCCCACCATGCAAGGACTGCTTAATAAAACATGCACAGCGAGCCAACTACCAGGCTGGTATAGAAACTTAGAAACATAGAAAATAGGTGCAGAAGTAGGCCATTTGGCCCCTCAAGCCTGCATCGCCATTTAGTATGATCACGGCTGATCATCCAACTCAGAACCCTGTACCTGCTTTCTCTCCATACCCCCGATCCCTTTAGCCACAAGGGCCATATCTAACTTCTTCTTAAATATAGCCAATGAACCGACCTCAACAGTTTCCTGTGGCAGAGAATTCCACAGATTCACCACTCTCTGTGTGAAGAAGTTTTTCCTCATCTTGGTCCTAAAAGGCTTCCCCTTTATCCTTAAACTGTGACCGCTCGTTCTGGACTTCCCCAACATCGGAAACAATCTTCCTGCATCTAGCCTGTCCAATCCCTTTAGAATTTTATACGTTTCAATAAGAACCCCCCTCAATCTTCTAAATTCCATTGAGTATAAGCCTAGTCAATCCAGTCTTTCTTCATATGAAAGTCCTGCCATCCCAGGAATCAATCTGGTGAACCTTCTCTGTACTCCTTCTATGGCAAGAATGTCTTTCCTCAGATTAGGGGACCAAAACTGCACACAATACTCTAGGTGCGGTCTCACCAAGGCCTTGTACAACTGCAGTAGAACCTCCCTGCTCCTGTACTCAAATCCTTTTGCTATGAACGCCAACATACCATTTGTCTTTTTCACTGCCTGCTGTACCTGCATGCCCACCTTCAATGACTGATGTATAATGACACCCAGGTCTCGTTGCACCTCCCCTTTTCCTAATCAGCCACCATTCAGATAATAATCTGTTTTCCTGTTCTTGCAACCAAAGTGGATAACCTCACTTTTATCCACATTAAATTGCATCTGCCATGAATTTGCCCATTCACCAATCTAAGTCACCCTCCATCCTTTTAGTATCCTTCTCACAGCTAACACCACTGCCCAGCTTCATGTCATCCGCAAACTTGGAGATGCTGCATTTAATTCCCTCATCTAAATCATTAATATATATTGTAAATAACTGGGGTCCCAGCACTGTGCCTTGCGGTACCCCAATAGTCACTGCCTGCCATTCTGAAAAGGTCCCGTTTACTCCCACTCTTTGCTTCCTGTCTGCCAACCAATTCTCTATCCACATCAATACCAAACCCCCAATACCGTGTGCTTAAGTTTGCACACTAATCTCCTGTGTGGGACCTTGTAAAAAGCCTTTTGAAAATCCAAATATACCACATCCACTGGCTCTCCCTATCCACTCTACTAGTTACATCTTCAAAAAATTCTATAATATTCGTCAGACATGATTTTCCTTCCACAAATCCATGCTGACTTTGTCTGATGATTTCACCGCTTTCCAAGTGTGCTGTTATCACATCTTTGATAACCAACTCTAGCATTTTCCCACCACCGATGTCAGGCCAACCGGTCTATAATTCCCCTGTTTTTCTCTCCCTCCTTTTTTAAAAAGTGGGGTTACATTAACCACTCTCCAATCTTCAGGAACTAATCCAGTATCTAAGGAGTTTAAAAAATTATCACTAATGCATCCACTATTTCTTGGGCTACTTCCTTAAGCACTCTGGGATGCAGACCATCTGGCCCTGGGGATTTATCTGCCTTTAATCTCTTCAATTTATCTAACATCACTTCCCTACTAACATGTATATGGAGAGGATGTTTGGAGAAGGACCCACAAGTGCCAAACCCTGTTGGCAGAGGATGGAAGATGAAGAGAGCAGAGGAAGCTGAACAGTTGGTGGTGCGCTGGATGGAAGGCCAGCCAGCACCCGATGCCATCCTGGATCTACTGGCCTGTAACTATCCAAAAAATGTTCACTCCCAAGTTGTATGTGTGTTACAACTGGCCTCATGTACGGACATGTGTAGACTGGCAGACTGTGAGAACCAGGCATCCACCTCAGAGAGCGTGGAAAGTTCAGATGAAGACGTGGAAGACTTGGAAAATTATTATGATTATTAATAGGTTATTAAAATAAGGAAAACAAAGTATGGAAATAAGTATTTGATTAAATATATTCATTCTACAACCAAATGGGGCCTAGGTTATGGCTGTGTACTGTAATTCTATATGCTGTGATAAAAGCTTAAGATTGTTTTGATTTGATACAACAATATAGAAAATATCATGACATTGATAAAACTCCAGAAATCTCTCCAAATGAGGTTTTTTACCTTTTTGGGGGATGGGGTAATATTTTCTGCTATACTGATGTTCATATGGAATATATACAAAAAGTGATTACTTATTTGAAGTAATAAAGCTACCACTGGTGCAATACTATCACATATCTTCTAACTCTAGAGATGTATACCTTGTCAAAAATCACTATGAGCATTATTCCCCTCAGATGGTACCGACCAACCCTACTGGCTCATGGACTAATAGGAGCAAAATTAGGCCATTTGGCCCATTGAGTTTGCTCTCCCATTTCACCATGTCTGATCCAATTTTCTTCTCAGCCCCATTCTCCTGCCTTCTCCCCTTATCCCTTCATGCCCTGGCCAATCAAAAATCTGTCAACCTCTGTCTTAAATGTACATAAATTCTTGGCCTCCACAGCATAGAATTAACAGATTAATCACTCTCTGGCTAAAGAAATTCATCCTCATCTCCATTCTAAAATGACACTCCTCTATTCTGAGTCAGTGTCCTCCAGTTTTAGACTCTCCCACCAAAGTAAACATCCTCTCCATATCCGCTCTATCAAGGCCTTTCACCATTCAACAGGTTTCTTTTTTTTTGCGCGCGATCTATTTATTTATTTATTGAAGTTCATCATCAAACAAACATTTCCATAAGATGTATTTCAGACACTATACGTATATATCATATAATCATATATATCACAATCTCCACGAAGTATTTATCTGGGGTATACACTTATAGAAAAGAGTGGAAAGAAGGAACAAGCAAAAGGAAAGAACTATGTACAAGTAGGGAGTGATCTTTTTTTTTACAACAGATTCATTGATTTGTGAGAATAAAATCAGGCCTATGAGGCATTATGTAGTTAAACCATTTTTCCCAGTATGAATCAAATTGTGCCAGCTTATGGTTAACTTCTCCATTTTGTAAATGTCCATTGTAATTTCCATCAATGAGGTCATTGTTTATTCTTCTGAATTCTATTGAATCCAGGCTCAGAGCCATTAACTGCTTTTCATATGACTCGTATTCAAACTTGGAATTAATTTTGTGGACCTCCTTTGAACTGTGTCCAGTTTCAGCTAATCCTCTCTAAGAAAAGGGGCCAAAATTTGTTGACAACACTCCAAGTGAGGCCTCACCAGAACTTTATAAAGTTTCAACATTACATCCTCGTTTTAATATTCCGGTCATCTTGAAATTGAATTGAATTGACTTTATTACTAACATCCTTCATATACATGAGGAGTAAAATCGTTAAGTTATGTCCTCGTCTAAGTGTGCAATGTGTAATTTATAATAGATATTCCGTACAACAGGACAGTCAATATAACATAAAAATACAGTAGCATCAGCATGACTTAATCAGTCTGATGTCTTGGTGGAAGAAGCTGTCCTGGAGCCTTTCCAGCTCTTAGCTTCATCCCACCCCCTCCGGTCTTCTATCATTTCGCATTTCCCCCTCCCCCCACTACTTTCAAATCTCTTACTATCTTTCCTTTCAGTTAGTTCTGACGAAGGGTCTCGGCCCGAAACATCAACAGTGCTTCTCCTTATAGATGCTGCCTGGCCTGCTGTGTTCCACTAGCATTTTGTGTGTGTTGTTTGAATTTCCAGCATCTGCAGATTTCCTCGTAGGAAAAATATACCTGTGTCTGGAAGGTTCAACTCTGGTGAGTCAGTATCTTGGCAGAAACTACACCTCAAAGACAAAGGAACACTCCAAGCAACTTCACGAAAAGGTTTTTATCAGGAGATAGATACAAGAAAATTTCCAAGTCACTGACAATCCCTTGGAGTACAGTTAAGTCAATCATCAAAAATGGAAAGAAAATGGCACAACTGTAAATCTTCTGAGAGCTGAGAAGTGAACTGAGTGACCAGGAAAGAGGAGGTGAGTGAGGGTTGTCACCAAGAGACCTGTGACCACTCTGGAGTTAGAAGTTTCAATGGCTGAGATGGGAGAGACTGAAACAACTGTGACATGGGTGATTCACCAGTCGCAGCGTTATGGGAGAGTGGCAAAGAGGAAGCCTCTGCTGAAAAAACTCACATGAAATCTTGGCTAGAGTTTGCCAGAAGGCATAGGGAAGACTCTGATGTCATCTGGAAGAAGGTTCTATGGTGTGATGAAACCAGAATCAAGCATTTTGGCCATCAGACTAAATGCTATATTTGCCATAACCAAACACCACACATAATCAAAAACATGCCATCCCCACCATGAAGCATAATGGTGGTTGCATCATGCTGTAGGAATGTTTCACTGCAGCAGTGAGGTAGAGGGTAAAATGAACATAGCCAACTACAGGGAAATCCTGGAAGAAAACCTGACGCAGTCTGCAAGAGAACTGTGATTTGGGAGAAGATTTGTTTTCTGGCAAGACAATGAGCCCAAGCTTAAAGCCAAAGCTATACAGAAATAGCTTAATGTCAACAAAGTTAATATCCTGGAGTGGCCAAGTCAGAGTCCAGACCTCAATCCAACTGAGGATTTGTGGCTGAACTTGAAAGCAGCTGTTCACTCATGACCCCCATGCAATCTGACAGAGCTTGAGTTGTTTCCAAAGAAGAATGGGGAAAATTGCAGTGACCAGATGTGCAAGCTGATAAAGACCGATACACACAGGTTCAAGGCTGTAATTGCTGCCAAAGGCGCATCTACTAATTACTGACTTGAAGGGGGTGAATAACTGTGCAATCAAATATTTGTGTTTTATGATTGTAATTAATTTAGTGCACTTTGTAGAGAGCTGCTTTTACTTTGGCATGAAAGATTCTTTTTCAGTTGATCAGTGTCAAAGATCCAAATTAAATCCATTGTGGCTCAATGTTGTAAACCAATAAGACATAAAGACTTCTGGTGAGGGTTTGGAGTGAATGTTTTTTATAGGCATTGTATAACATAAAAATAATCAATCCCTACATAGGCCCCTGTGGAACACTATAAGTCGTTGGCAGCCACACAGAAAGGCTCCCTTTATTCCCACTCTTTACCTCCTGCCAATCAGCCATTGCTTTATCCATGCTAAAACTTTCCTTGTAATAACATGGGCTCATAGCTTGTTAAGCAGCCTCATGTATGTCACAGACCTTCTGAAAATCCAACATCAACCAATTCTACTTTGTCTATCCTGCTTGTTATTTCTTCAAAGATTTCCAACAGATTTGTCAGACTATGCTGATTACCTATTTTATCATGTGCCTGCAAATACCTGAGAACTCATCCTTAATAAATGACCAACATCCTCCCAACCACTGAGGTCAGACTAAATGGTCTATAACGTTCTTTCTTCCGCCTCTTTCCCTTCTTGAAGAGTGAAAGGACATTTGTAATTTTCCAGACTTTATGAACCATTACAGAATCGAGTGATTCTTGAAAGATGATTACTAAAGCCTTCACAATCTCTTCAGCCAGACTTTCAGAAGTGATGTACACCATCTAATCCAGGTGACTTACCTAACTTCAGATCTTTCAGTTTCCCAAGAACCTTCTCTCTAGTTATGGTAACTTCACACACTCCATGCCCCCTGACAGCTGGAACTTGCATCAGACTGCTATTGCCTTCCACAATGAAGATTGATGCTAAATCCTGTTTCAATTTATCCATCACTTTATTGTTCCCCCTTACTGCCTCTCCAACATCGTTTTCCAGCAGTTGTATATCCACTCTTGCATTTTTAACACTTTTTTATACTTTGTATCTTAAGTATCTTCTTTAATATTATTGGCTAGCTTATTTGTATTCCATCTTTACCTTCTTAATGACTTTTTAAGTTGGCTTTGTTGATTTCTAAAAGCTTCCCAATCTAACATCCCAGTAATTGTTGCTTTGTTATATGCCCTCTCGTTGGCTGTTATGTTGTGTTTGACTTCTTTTGTTAGCTATGATTGTGTCATCTTTCCTTTAGAATACTTCTTCCTTCTTTGGGATGTATACATCCTGTGTCTTCCAAATTGCTTCCAGAAATTCCAGCCATTGCTGCTCTGCCATCATCCCTGCCAGTGTTCTTTTCCAAGCAATTCTGGCCAACTCCTCTCTCATGCCTCCGTAATTCCCTTCACTCCACCATAACACTGATACATCAGACTTTAGCTTCTCGTCAAATTTTAGGGCAAAATCGATCATATTATGATCACTTTCCCCTAATGGTTTATTTATCTCAAGCTCTCTAATCAATTCTGGTTCATTGCAAAACACCCAATTCACAATAGCGATCCCTCAGTGGGCTCAACCATGAGTTGCTCTGAAAAGCTATCTCATAGGCACTTCAGAAATTCTCCCTCCTGAAATCCAGCACCAACCCGATTTTCCAAATTTACCTGCATATTTAAGTCCCCCATGACTATTGTAACATTGCCCTTTTGGCATGCATTTTCTATCTCCTGTTGTAATTTTTTAGGCCACATTCTTACTACTGTTTGGGGATCTGTAATCAACTTCCATCAGGATCTTTTTACCTTTGCAGTTCTTTAGCTCTATCTACAATGATTTAAACACCTTCTGATGAATTGATTTCATTTTTTTTTACCAAACCAGCATCTGGGCCCCCTCTGCTTTCCTCCCTGTCCTTTCGAAACAATGTGTACCCTTTGACATTAAGATTTCAGGTATAATCTTTCAGCCATGATTCAGTGATGCCTACAACATCATACCTGCCAATTTGCAATCGTGCTGCAAGTTCATCTACCTTATTTCGCATACTGTGCGCTTTCAAACACAACAGTTTCAGTCCTGCATTCATCCTTCCTGATTTTGTCCACTTTTACATTGCAACTCATCCTCTCCTCACTGCGCGTTGCCTCTGTTTGTAAACCAGCTACCTCATCCTCAGCACTATTATCCATCTTCCGCTATGATGCTTCTTGCATTGAAATACAGGCAGCTCGGGACATTAGTCACACCATGCTTAACCTTTTGATTCCTAACCGTGTGCAGTCTTACCAACATCTGCCTCAACAACCTCTCCACTAACTGTTTTAATATTCTGCTTCCCATTCCCCTGAAACTCTAGTTTAAACCTTACCATGCAGCATTAACAAACATCTGCTCTAGGATATTAGTCCCCCCTCCAGTTCAGGAGCCAACCGTTCCTCCTGCACAGGTCCCAACTTCCCTGGACCAAACCCAAATTATCCAAAAAATTTATGCCCTCCCTCCTACACCAACTGCTTAGCCAGATTTGTTAGTCTCCCTGGTTGTGGCCTCACTACTACATGGCAAGGGGGGTATTCCTGAGATTGTAACACTGAAGGCCCTGCCCTTTAATTTAGCACCTAACTCCCTGAAGCCCCTATGCAAAACCTCATCTCTCATCCTACGTGGACCACGACCTTTGGCTGTTAACCATCCCACTTAAGAATGCAGAGGACTCTATCCGATATATCCTGGACCCTGGCACCTGGGAGACGACATACCATCTAGGAATCTTGTTCTCACCCACTGAACCATCTGTCTGTTCCCCTAAATAATGAATCCCCTATCACCACAGCATGGCCTCTTCTGCCCCCTTCCCTCTGAGTCACAGAGGCAGATTCAGTGCCAGAGACCCGTCTATTGTGACTTCCCTCTGTTAGATTTCCTTCCTTTCCCCCTCCCCAATAGTATCCTAAGTTATATACCTGTTGTTGAGGGGATGGCCACCGGGGTATTCTGCACTGGCTTCTTAACCCTTTTCCCCTTCCTGACTGTCACCTAGCTTCCTGTATCTTGCACCTTGGGTGTAACTACTTCTCCATATGTCGTATCTATCACCCCTCTTAGCCTCCCATTCATTCAATTCCAGTTCCAGTTCTTTAGTGTGACCTGTTAGAAGCTGAAGCTGGATACAATTCTCACAGTTGTAGTTGTCAGGGACACTGGAGGTCTCCCTGCCTTCCCACACCCCACAAGAGAAGCATTCCACTATTCTGCCTGGCATCTCTGCTGTCCTAGCTGAGCAGATATAAAGAAAAGAAGGGAAAAATAACTTGAGCATTTCTTTCCTTTGCTTTCTCTGAGTGAAGGCTCTCTTCAATAAAGCTTCAAGATCACCACTCTGGCTATGTCTTCTCCAACAAAAGCTGCTGCTGTTGCACCCGTCATCCTTTAATTTACTTTTACTAATTAATCCCAAATAGCAATTGATCGCTGGTCAAAGTTCTTTTTCACTGCCATGTTTTGCTGCTGACTTTTTATCCTTGGGCAATGGACCTGATTAAATTCCCTCCATTCCAAACTTCCAACATCCAGATTGGTCATTGGCCAAAGCTCTTTTTTTATTTGTTATATAAAATCACACACAGAAATTGGAAAGTGAAGCAGAAATAATCTATTTGCACATTTCCTAGAAGAACTACCAGCATTTTAGGGACAATCAGCCACTCACTTCACCTCACGTACCTTTGGAAGGAAATATCCTTTGAAGTTCACGTCCTCTGTTGTTGAGTGCATGATGTTCAATGGCACAATGTTAGCAAACCTCTGGATTTCATGGATCACTGCATCGGTGTATGGTAAATTTTTACGATCTCCAGTTCTGGGAAACCGCTCAGAACCAACGACGGTGGTGATTTCATCGTGGACTTTTTCTGGAACACAAGGAAATGGTTAATGCACTCAGCAGCAGAGTTAGAGCCCAGATTCTCACATGAGGAAAATCTGTCATCAATTAGATGCTCCTCACCCTGAATCTGCGGATATTTCATCATCAGTAGCATAGCCCAACGAAGGGTGGTTGAAGTTGTCTCCATCCCAGCACCAAACAGGTTGGTTACTGTGAATATCAGGTTGTTTTCATGGAAATATGTATTTGGGTTACCTGATTCCTGTAAAAGACCATAAGACACAGGAGCAGAGTAAGGCCATTCAGCCCTCCAAGCCTAATTCACTAACCTATCATGGCTGAATTAATCGCCCACTTAATTCCATTCTCTTCCTATCTCCCTATAACCCTTGACACCCTGTCAATACTTTATTAATCGCAAAGGAAATTACAGTGTCACAGTAGCATTACAAGTGCACATATATACAAATATTAGAAGAGCAGCAAGAAAGAATTAAAAAAGTTACTTCAAGCTAACAGGAGGGGGTGGGTCATCACTTCCCTGGCTATAGGTTGACGCATTATAGACCCTAATAGCCAAGGGTAAGATGACCTCATATAGTGCTCTTTGGAGCATTGCTGTTGTCTTTGTCTATTACTAAAAGTGCTCCTCCGTTTCGCCAAGGTGGCATCTAGAGGGTGATAAATATTGTCGAGAACTGCCAGGATTTTCAGTAGGGGGTCTCTGTACTACCACAGCCTTCTGTACGTCCAGTTTGACTCTTATAACTGAGCCAGCCATTCTAATCAGTTCTTTGAGCCTGTTGGTATCACCTTTGTTGATGCCATTGCCTCAGCACACCACCGCATAGAAGATTGTAGTGGTGACAACAGACTAGTAGAACCTATGAAGGAAAGGCCTTGCATACCAAAAGACTAGGCCTCCACAACCATCTGTGCCAATGAATTCCACAGATTGTCCACCTTCTGGCTAAAGAAATTCCACTTCATCTTTGTTATAAAGGACCTTCCTTGTATTGTGATTCTGTCCCCCACTACAGGAAATAGCCTTTCTATGGCCAGTCCATCTGGGCTTTTCAATATTCAAGAGGTTTCAATGAGATCTTCTCAGTCTTCTAAACTCCAGTGTATAGTCATACTCTCCTCATATCTTAACTCTTCCTCTGCCATCAGCTTTCCGAACATTTCATTAACCCATAAACTCTCCCTCAATATTTGATCTATTTTGCTATATTTATGTTCTGTATATTTTAATATATTTCTGCTTATTTTAGTATTGTACTATACTGCTACCATAAACCAACACATTCTTTATGTCAGTAATAATAAAACTGATTCTGTAATATTTATTAAAGATTTTCACTGATGTCTTAATACTTCTAAATATAATTGTTCAATGTCATTTCAGTATTATATATTTTGCATGAAAATAAACATTAAAATATGAGTATTTAATGTAATTACACTGGACAACAATTTTTTTTTATATTTTGCTTCCTTATAAGTTTTTTTTCTGTTTATGATAGACTGCTTGAAGCTGAACACAAATGTAATTTCAGTCTACTTGTACCATGTAGGAATTTGGAGCAACAAGAAATTAACTTTTATTGAATATAATGCATTTAATTGCATAATGGTGCTGATGCTTTGCAATCGTTCAACAAAGCAAAAAATATCTTTTGTAGATTTTCATTTCTATTCAGCATCTAAGGTTTCTTGCTTGTGTCCAACAATAATTAGCCAGCACCAATGGATTCCAGTTGTGCTGATATCATTTCTCCATAACCACAATGTCCAGGCAAAACCTTTCACCATGCTCGTCACAGATGGCACCAAGATTTACAGGGAAGAAGTCTAAATGGGAATGTAGAAAATAAATCTTTAATAACATGTTGCACTTCATGGTTTTGTATGCTTGAAGCATGTTGTCAACCAGCTGCACAAAGTTTGATGCTCTGTAGATGCCAAGACAATTTTCAACAACATCCTTGAATGTCTTCCATGTGATTTTCTCCAGTCCTACTACAAGTTCTTTGATTTGCCTATTATTGATGACCTGTTTGATTTGAGGACCAACGAAAATGCCTTGCTTAATCAGTTATTCTAGGAAATGTCTGTCTCAAATATTGAAATCCTTCATGGGAATTTTAGTGCATGGTGACAGCAGATTACAAGTTTGCAGTCTTGAACCCAGTAATTCTGCTTTTGCCTTTGACAAATCAAGGTCTCTGACTGGGTCATTTAACTGAGATTGATGTATCAGATGAGGCTCACTCAACTTAAATAACCCATGTATTGTGGCTTCTTTGTCTGTCTCTAGACTCCATATCCTGTTTTTCTCAAACCTGTATTGCCTTACAGCATCTGCCCTGCCTAAGCATGCCCAGCCATGTCTGGACAAGATAGAAAACTTTTCTGCTTACATTGTGAGCAACATTTTAATTGATTTGAGATAACAAATATAGGTGATTTCTCAAAAAATGGTGCATGATAGGGAAATATCATGGAGTTTTGCATGATCAGCAGCCTAAAATCCATAAGATATGCCCAAAAGTATTCAAGAAGCAATATCTTTGTTGTCCAGTGTTGGTAACATTAAGCAGTTTTTGGATCTTTGATCTTTCATAACTGAGGGTGTTGTATTTCACCTAGGTCTATAATCAAAGGGCCAAATAACTAATTAGTAACACAGCACTGCGTGTGAGTCCAGTGTTAGGGGAGATTGGTTTTCGTCTGTCCAGTGGTGGGACAAAAGTGTGCTGAGCTGTCCAAGGTGTTAACTTCTCAGAACCTTGTTGCCCCCTTGGTTGGATAGGAAGATGGATCCCAGAGGAACAGCCTTTGTTTCCCCTGAAGCCCTAGCTGATACTTAACCATCATCCAACATCATTAGAAGGGTAAAGGAATTCTAGGGTGTCAATGAGCCACATTACAATCATTGTGAAAGTGTAACAATCAATTCATGTAAAGCAAAGCATTGAACAAGAGATAGATGTTTGAATCCCAACCAATATCACTGGAAAGGGAAAGAAACTCCAGAGCGTCATAACAATTACATGTCCCTTGTCGTCAATGAAGCACATTGTCATCATTATGACATTGTCACAGTCCAATTGTGCATAGCCTGTTGGCCTGCGATTTCAATGAAACAGAGACAGGGGTTTGAATCTCACCATGGTCACTGAGGGATTAAATTCCAAGTACTTCAATAAATCTGGAATTCAATAACAAGGATAATATGAGAATTATAAGCTGGTGTGGAGCGTACCTGCTGCTGTTTTAAATTGAACACATCAATAAAGCTCCTTGGAACATTTGCATCCAGTGTCTGTCGGCTTTTGTTTATAAAGTCTTTGACAAACCCACACGTTAATTTTCCATTTTTTAACATTTTCTTGTGTGATCCAGGAAGAAATCCCAGTATGGGAAATGCATTATAAAGCTGTAACATAAAAATATTGCTATCAACATCAAAGCAATCAATTCAAAGTCAATACCTGAAATCTACAGGTAGTAGAGAATTTTTTAAAAATTAGAAATAGTTTTTAAAAGCTATTGTTTTATTAATATTAATTATAGTTGGTCATAGAATTATATTACCATTGTTATGCTGATCAGGGATGTGTGCCTGAAAGGACAGGTCCCTCTGAGGCTAAAGGCAAATACCATTTAAGTCTGCTGGGACTTGTTGCAACTGAACTATTATTGAAATATGTTTGCACTTCTGGTGAACAATTAGATTTACCTGAACCATTGGAGAACCAGCAAGCTGAATGTTTTTATTCACTCTCTTCACTACAGCGATGAACCTTTCATCATCGTAATCAAATCTATCACCAAAAACTATGGAACAGATGATATTGGCCACAGCAGCATTTAATTGAATGGTTGGATTAAATTCTTGGCCTACAGAAATGCAGATCATTTCAAATTAGTGACACTGCTGAATAACACCTTGAATAGTCTCTTTTATGAATGTCTGGCTCTTGATATTGGTGGCAGTGTTTAGGTCAAAGACACAGATCCAATGGTCATTTACCAGTTAGCTAGAGACAGACCAAACACATACCGATGGACCAATGTCTTTTCTCCTGGAATATGAAATTCTACTACTCATTAATGCACATCTGAAATTAGTCTGCAGACTCACCTTTACAGGATTCAAACAATTTTATCAGAAAGTGGGCTTCTTCAATGATTTTATCTTCTACAGTTTTCTTGCCCATTCCAAAGTCCCGTAGGGTGGACATGGTGAACCTTCGCATCTGCTTCCAGGACTCCCCGCTACTAAATATGATCCCTATAATTAAATCCATTTATGTGACAACTTCCCAATGCAATCTGCTAGATAAATTGAGAGTAGCATCAGTTTTAATTAGCAAACTTTAGATGGACAACAGTGAACCAAGAATGAAGACTTACCTTTAATGCAGCCACTCTGATGGCCTTGGAGCTCTCAAGCACTCAACAAACAAGAACAATTTTTGGAATGACCAATATTATAGCGTAGGAAATATGCTTGCTAGTATATTGAGACAGAGTGGTGCCATAACAACAACCTCTTGCTCAACTTCAGCAAGACCCAGGAGATGAGTATTGACTTCAGAAGGAGGGAACCAGCGGTCTATGAGTCAGTCCTCATCAGGGGAGCTCACACCACCAGGTTTAGGAACAGTTATTACCTCTCAACCATCAGGGCTTTGAATCAAAAAATGATTACTTCACTCAACTTCACTTGCCCATCATTGAAATGTTCCCTCAACCTATGGACTCCATTTCAAGGGCTCTACATCTCATGTTCTTAATAGTTATTGCTTATGTAACACCATGGAAAAGGTTTCATTGCTAACATAATGGTCGTTCTGCAGAAGCAGGGCTTGGGTTATGATTAGAGATAACGGGCGCTTTGGAATGTGAACCTTCCAATGAATGGAGGGTGTTTTCGTGTTGTGTGCCTGACGTCTGTGTGAGCTGGGTCTTTTGTTCGGCGGCAGATGAAGTGAGAAGATGCTCGAGAGAAGAGGTTGTAGGACTCAACCCGGCGTGGGGTCATGATTTGACGAAGGCTGGGGAGATCAAAGGAGGATCGGTGAAGGAGAAACCGTGAGCTCCAACCTGTGCACGTTAGACTGTTTCATTAAAATGGGCCCTTTTTTTTTTTTTACTAACCCTTTAGTCGAATTAGGAATTGCAAAGTTAAATAATTTAATCATATGCAGTATACTGTCTGTTATTTTGTGGTACTTATTTGTAACAGCGTAACAAATTATGCAGCATCCACACAAATGGGTGGGGAGGGTTTCTCACCTGTTTGGTGGGGCTGGAGATTGTCTTCCCTAGGCTTACACAGCCGATGGAACCAGAGCATTTCACATGTAATGTAAAAAAGAAGTGGTTCCAACACAGAACCTTGTGGAACACCACTAATCAGCAGCAGCCAACCAAAAAAGGTTCCCTTTATTCCCACTCTTTGCCTACTGCCAAGCTGCCACTGCTTTATCCATACCAGTATTTTGTCTGTAATACCCTGTTACAGGAAATCCCTTATTAATTCTCTGTTATTTATCTATCTTGAAGAGTCCTGTTCTGTCCAGGGTCCATTTAAGTTTATCACTGTAAAATAACAAACCTCTATCAGGAACCGAACTGAGTGCAGTGAGGATGCAATTAAATGTTAATATAGATTTCATAATAATAATGGTGAGAGTTACCATAACCGTGTGTTAAATCATCAAATATTGGGATGTGGGCTCTTCCTCCAAATTCATCTGGATGATTGATAAGAGCATCCTTTACTGTTTCGTAACCAGTCAGGACCACCACTCTCTTTGTCCCAAGCTTGATGCTGAAGATCGGACCATATTTCTCAGACAGCTGAAACAGGTTTCCATGAAAAATTAATTAAACAATTAAAACCTTGTTTTTTATATTCATTGAAATTATTACTTCATTGGAAGTGGCATTTAGTGTACATCCTGGGTATATAATCTCCCAGCTCTAACTGACATCTGTATTTAATTCTACCATTTAGGATGGTTGAACATCAATGCCGTCACATATTGATCTGGACTGATACATCAGCAAACATAAAGCTTGATCACAGATGTAGGCTATGATGAGTGACTTAAGTTAAGGGAAACATGGTGAGGATTAGACAGGGCATTGAGTAATAGCATAGACAGATTATGTGTAACAGGCCCTTCAGCCCAACACATTCAACCTGACCATGCCGTTAATCTGCATTAGGTCCATATCCTTTCCTATGAATGTACTTGGAGAAAGGTGGATAATGGCATTGCCTTCCCCATCTCTTTCATATCAGCATCTAATTTTAGGTTTCCCTTAAAGTAGGGAGAAGACTTCGGCTGTTCTCCATATCTATGCACCTCATGATCTTATGGGTGCCAGAGTAGTATAGCAATTATTGTGATGCTATTCAAGCTTGGGGCATCGAAGTTCTGAGTTCAATTCCAGCGCTGTCTGTAAAAACTTTGTATGTTCTCCCTGTGGCTGCATGGATTTCCTCTGGGCATTCCGGTTTCTTCCCGCAATCCAAATACATGGATTAGTAGGTTAATTCGCCATTGTAAACTGTCCTGTGATTAGGCTAGGGTCAAATATGTTGGTTGCTGAACCATATGGCTTGTTGTGCTGTATTTATAAATGAAGAGAGAGAGAGAGAGAGAGAGAAAGAGTTAGACAGAGAGACACAAATGCTAGAAAATCTGCAGATGCTGGAAATCCAAAGCAACACCCACAAAATGCTGGAGGAACTCAGCAGCCCAGGCAACATCTATGGAAAAGGGTTAACAGTACTGTTGAAGAGTCTCAACCCCGAGAGACAGGTGGTGATGAGGAAGGAGGTACCAAAACCCAAAGGCACACACTCAACGTTTCAGGAACAGCTCCTTCCCCTCTGCCATCTGATTTCTAAATGGATATTGAACCCATGAACACAACCTTACTACTTATTTAATTTAACTATTTAATATATATATTCGTGCTGTAATTCCGTTTTCTCTATTATAATTATTTCATAGTAGAGAAAGGCGGGTGACGTAGATGAATAAAAATTAATTATAAAAATCTATTGGGTCATTCTTACCTTCCTGCACTCCAGAGAAAAAGCCATGGCCTATCCACCCCCTCATTATAACCAGAAGCACGTACCTGAATCCCTGGGTCTCCCTGTTTTATCCTCTCACTATTCTTGTGGAACTGTATACCTGTGGCAGTCTGGCAAGTTGTAAAGAGCACACACAGACACTCTGATAACTGTGGAGTAGGTGGCTAAAGTAATTATGGAAGCCAACAGGAATTTGAAGGAATAAGCGAAACAACCACCTGTAGATCGGATTCATGGTCATACAGTTATCGAACAGTGGATTCCTGTTAACTGGACCATTGGTTAATCGGGGAAACTGGTAACTTGGGACAACTCCTAAAGAACAAAACCTAATAGAGAAAATAACCGGGATTCCCTTCGCTTATTTCGGACATTACGCTGCTATATTGGGACAGGAGACAATCGCCGTACAGCTTCTAACTAATGTCAATTGTGCACTTGTATGGCTGGTAGACAGTACACCATGGTTATAGGGAAGTTTTTCAATTGCATCATTTGCATGTGTTTGTGCTGAAAAAGCTGTGATTATTATCTCTGATAGTTCACAAGAAATAAGCGGTAAGACAATTCAGAACTATTTTGGTCACTGCGGTTCAAACATTCAGACTTCCACGTACCAGAAACGGCCGGAGCGAAAATGAAACAATTTTGCTACTTCAGTGAGTTAGGACCTACGAAGCTTTGAAACTATCGACAATCATCTTGAATGTTACAATGAAAATGAATATTTGGAGGATGCGATCATCAAAAGCATTTAAAAATAATTAAACAAGGCAGCCCTTTATCAGACTGGGTGTCTGAGCTGACTTTCTTCATTTATAATGAATCAAAAGAACACACAGTTATAACCATAAGGAACTAATGCACAGTTTTATATACTGTTCGAGTATTAGCAGCATTCTAATTTGCTCGGTACTTGTCAACGTGGAGCAGAGGTTGTTGGGAATGGCGAGGGTGGAGCGTCGCGGGACGGCTGTGGCAGAAAAGGACATGTGCACAGAACTGTATAATTCATTACTCAGTTAAATGGTAGATTGTCATATTTTTAACTCTCCACGAAACTTCGGCTACTTTGCGCAGCCGTTTAATTGATTGTCTTTTAACCGATGTGTCCTAACAAACGGTGTATAAAACATTGCCTGAAGAGAGACGACTCTGAAAAATAACCATCACAGATGAAGAACTTCAGTCAGATACCTACTGCACATGGAACATAGAACAGTACCGCACAGGAACAGGCTCTTCTGACCACAACGTCTTTGCCAACCAAAATCCCAATTCAACCTATTCTCTTCCACCTGGACTTAATGCATATTGCTTCGTCCTTTGCGCCCCTTGTGTCTATCTGACAAACTCGAACACTGTTATCGAATTTGCCTCCTCCACTCCCGTGTAGCATGCTGCAGATACCCACTAACCTTTGTGTTAAAAGAACTGCCAACCACGGCTCCATTAAATATTCCCCCTCTCAGCTTAAACACATGCCCTCGGTAGTACAAACGGTTACAGCGACGCTTTTTGACATCTCAGGGCATTCCTGAGTTCGGAGTTCAACTGCAGCACTGTCTGGAAGGTGTTTGCTGCTCTGCCCGTGAACTGCTTCCCCCGGGGACTCCTGTTTCCACCACAGTCCAAATAGTTTAGTAGGTTAATTAGTCATTGTCCATGGTCCTGTGACTTGGCTAGATTTAAAAGCTGAGTTGTCGGACGCGGCTGCTCGGAGAAAATCCACCCGCTCACGGGAAGGATTCAGAAACTTTCTCGTGGAGGACGCCAAATTCCAAACGCCAAAGCCCCGAACCATAATAGATTGCGTCGCGCTAAGTGTAACACTACATTAAACAGACATTCCACCCTTCCAAATAGACTGCTTGAGCTCATCCCTGGCACTTCTATATCCCACAAAACACAGTCTGAGGCAACCCTTACATACATTGACTTTTAGGATTCTACAACTCATGTGCTCAGTATTACTTAATTATTTTTTTTTGTATTTGCACACTTTGTCATCCTTGAAACATTGGTTGATTATCAGACAGTTTTGTTTTAATCAGGTGTATTTTTTTTTATTCTTGTGTATTTCTTTTTTCTACCATGGATACCTGCAAGATTAGAATCTCATGTAGTATACAGTGGCATGCAAGAGTTTGGGCACTCCTGGTCAAGATTTCTGTTTTCGCTAGGCGAGTAAAAGATGACCTGATTTCCAAAAAGCATGGTTAAAGATGACACATTTCTTTAATATTTTAAGCAAGATTAATTTTTTATTTCATCTTTTACAGTTTCAAAAAAAACAAAAAAGGAAAAGGGCCCGAAACAAAAGTTTGGGCACCATGCATGGTCAGTACTTAGCAACACCACCTTTGGCAAGTACATATCTTGTAAAAGCTTTCTGTAACTAGATAAGAATCTTTCAATTCTTGTTTGAAGGATTTTCACCCATTCTTCCTTGCAAGAGGCTTCCAGTTCGGTGAGATTCTTGGGCCGTCTTGCATGCACTGCTCTTTTGAGGCCTATTCACAGATTTTCATGATGTTTAGGTTGGGGGACTGTGAGGGCCATGGCAAAACCTTCAGCTTGCGACTTTTGAGGTAGTCCATTGTGGATTTTGTGGTGTGATTAGGATCATTATCCTGTTGTAGAAGCCATCCTCTTTTCATCGTCAGATTTTTTACAGATGGTCTGATGTTTGCTTCCAGAATTTGTTGGTATTTAATTGAATTAATTCTTCCCTCTACCAGTGAAATGTTCCCCGTGCCACTGGCTGCAACACAAGCCCAAAGCATGATCAATCCAGTCCTGTGCTTAACAGTTGGAGAGCTGTTCTTTTGATGAAATTCTGCACCCTTTTTTCTCCAAACATACCTTTGCTTATTAAGGGAGCTACTCTCTGGAGAGAAGGAGGATGAGAGGAGACATGATAGAGGTGTACAAGATATTAAGAGGAATAGAGAGAGTGGACAGCCAGCACCTCTTCCCCAGGCCACCACTGCTTAATATAGGAGAACATGGTTTTAAGGTAAGGGGTGGGAAATTCAAGGGGGATATTAGAGGAAGGTTTTTCACTCAGAGAGTGATTGGTGCGTGGAATGCACTGCCTGAGTCAGTGGTGGAGGCAGATACACTAGTGAAGTTTAAGAGACTACTAGACAGGTATATGGAGGAATTTAAGGTGGAGGGTTATATGGGAGGCAGGGTATAAGCCCAACATTGTGAGCCGAATGGCCTGTACTCTGCTGTATTGTTCTATGCTCTATACTCTATTGCAGCTAAAAAGTTCTAGTTTAACTTCATCAGTCCACATGACTTGTTTCCAAAATGCATCAGGCTTGTTTAGATGTTCCTTTAAAAACTTCTGACGCTGAATTTTGTGGTGAGGACGCAGGAAAGGTTTTCTTCTGACAACTCTTTCCTGAAGGTCATATTTGTGCAGGTGTTGCTGCACAGTAGAACAGTGCACCACCACTCCAGAGTCTGCTAAATCTTCCTGAAGGTCTTCTGCAGACAAACGGGGGTTTTGATTTGCCTTTCTATCAATCCTATGAGCAGTTCTCTCAGAAAGTTTTCTTGTCTTCCAGACCTCAACTTGACTTCCACTGTTCCTGTTAACTGGCATTTCTTAATTACATTACAAACTGAGGAAATGGCTACCTGAAAACACTTTGCTATCTTCTTATAGCCTTCTGCTTTGTGGGCATCATTTATTTTAATTTTCAGAGTGCTAGGCAGCTGTTTAGATGAGCCCATGGTGGCTGATTGTTGGGGCAAGGTTTGTGGGGTCTGGGTATTTATGAAGCTTTGAAATTTGCATCACCTGGCCTTTCCTAACGATGACTGTGAACAAGCCAGAGCCCTAACAAACTAATTAAGGTCTAAGACCTTGGTAAAAGTTACCTGAGAGTTCAAATCTCTTGGGGTGCCCAAACTTTTGCATGGTGCTCCTTTCGTTTTTTTCAACTCTAAAATTGTACAAAACAAAAATAATACACTAACCTTGCTTAAAATGTTGAAAAGAATGTTTCATCTTTAACTTTATGACTTTTCTGGAGATCAGTTCATCATCTACTCACTTAACTATTCACAGTAACAGAAATTTTGACCAGGGGTGCCCAATTTTGCATGCCAATGTATGGTAATATATGAACTTTGACAATAAATTTACTTTCAACTTTTTTTTCTTTTTCCCCAATTTCACCACCCTAGTTTTCATTTCCTTATTATTTTTTTCTTTCCTCCTCCCTGCTACGGCTCCCACACGTCAGAGCTGGATTTGCTCCTTTACAGAGACTCCTAGTAAATTCTCTCCGTCTCCAGTCTATTAATGCCCTAATTTACTCTTTATAAATACTTGGAGAAGAATTCGTCATGCCTGGCGTATTTTTTTGGAATGTCCGATTTAATCGCTGCCAACACAATAGCCCAGGCGCGCGGGGAGTTGATATACAAAATGTCCAACAATTGTTGGTCGGGAGCCGGCTCCTCTTACCTCCATGAGACTTTGGTCGGGCTTCTTCAGATCCAGGAGGTGCAGGTTCCCGATGATCGGAAGAGGAGTGGGTCCCGGGGGGAAGTTGAGCTCTACGTGAGATTTAGACCCATTGCGAAAATAAACGAGAAACAACGCGGTGACAACGCAGAGAAGCACCAAAGTCACACCGTCCAGTGAGTAAACACCGTCGAACGACATCTCCGGCTCCCTTGGTTGACAGCCTTTTCCAGCGATCAGGAGCAGGATTCCAGGGCACAAAATGACACGACTGGGGCGAATTCAGCTCTGCTGTGACGCTTCGTCCTACAACCGAAGCGAAATTAACCCCGGCCCCGCGGTAGCAACAGCTGTAGTCCCTCGTCCCCGATGAGAAATCAATAATGTGTGCCTTGGAATAAAATGCGTGGCGTGTGTCCAGGAAATGAGGTGTCAATCGCTTTTCGTTCACGTGAAACACAATGTTCTGGGAAAGTGCAGCAAGTGTTCCAGTATCTAGGTGAGAGTTTGCGTATCAGGTTAGAAACGTATTTGACGTCGATGTGGTTACATTTTCAGTGCAAACAGTCTGTTCTGTTCTGCTGTACGGTATTTGATTATTGACGGTTTTCCACTGATTTAGTGCCGACAAAACCTTTGAATCCTGGATTCTTCAGGGATCTTTAGTCAATAACTGTCCGCAGAAAAATAGAATATCAAACAGATGCAGAACACACTGTGGAGTCCAACTGGATTCGTCTCTGTATGGAATTAGTCGATGTTTCAGATCAGACGCCCTTTTCCGGAAATGGGGAAGAGACCGTCCATTTTAACTTGCAGTGTGCGTGACAGAGGGTTGGACTTGGTTAAGGGTTTTCCCATGCAGAGAAAAGAAAGGGAAACGTTCTCATCTTGAAATCCACCCTGATTTAGTTTCAACCCATGTACATTTTCCAAGCGTCATCTGAATCTCAGATGACAATTCAGTTCATTGTCTCATACACCAGGGTGCAATTAAATCCCTTGCTCGCGTGAAACCTAGAGTAATCAGGATGCAGTGCAGAGCAATAATAAATATAGTACATACAACAACTCGTGTCAAATAACAGAATGGCAGTGATTATAACAACTTGGCAATAAAGTCCAGCAATACCTCTTGCATTCAACTGCAACGGGTCTTCAGTTACCCTGCTTTCTCTCGTTTTCCTTTCTTTTAAAATAATGGAGTCAGCTTTGCGATCCTCTAAACTTCTGGAACCGCTCTTATAGAGTAACGCCAATGTATTCAGCACTTGCACGCAACCTTCTCTCTAGCGTAAACAGAAACTATTCTGCAGGTCGTTGGCAACACACACGCACACAATGATGGAGGAACTCGGCGAGTCGGGCGGCATCTGGGGAGGGGAACAAACAGTCGACGTTTCGGGCAGATGCCTTTCATCAGGACTAGAAAGTAATGGAGCCGAGTTCTTCTGCAAGTATTTATAAAGAATAAATTAGGGTAAATTAGGCCATTAATAGACTGGAGACGGGGCAACTTTACTGGTGGCAGCTGTAAACGATCAAGTTGAGCTCTGACTTGAGGGAGCTGTTCCAGGAAGGAGGAAGGAAAGGATAGCGTGATGACGAAAGCTAGGACGGTGAACTTAGTCAAAGAGGGAAAACATTTGAAAGTGAATTTATTATCAAAGCCCATATATATCACAATATACTACAAGAAAATCTAATCTTGCAGGAATTCATAGTGGAACAAATGAAAAAAAAAACTCCACACAAACAAATGCTAGCAAACAGCCAATATTCCAAAGATGACAAAATGTACATATACAAGAAAGTAAATAAGTAACCAACACATTCAAAATACTGGAGGAACTTAGAGGGGCGGGCAGCATTTGTGCAAAAGAGCCACGGTCGATATTTCGGGCCGAGAAGGATCTTTTCCATCGATGCCGCCTGACCCGCTGAGTTCCTCGAGCATTTTGTGTGTGTTGCTTTGGATTTCAGTATCCGCAGATCTTCTCGGGCTTGAGTTGAGCAGTCAATATGAGGGAGTGCATAAAAAGAACTATCTTTCAATCAGGACCGCAATCGAGATTTAAAAGGCAGGGATTGGCAGCAGTTTGCCTGAGTTGAGGAGCGGACTATAGACAGGAGGATTCATTAGAAAGGGCCAATAAAAGTACAGCAAATGCAAGCGGAAAGACCATCCTTTTGAATGCTTAGAGTGGATCTGGCTCATCAGGCTTAGGGGAGATCAGGCTTGGGTGACGTAAAGTATCTCAGTAATTACTCTCTTTCTGCCGGGAGATGGGAACTGGAGAGATAGTGATGAGGATACAAGGGCAATGAGACGCCGAGCAAGTTCACCGACACCCTGTCCACCTGTCCGTTCTGTGGGCGGCAGGAGTTAGTGTACCAGGCTTCCACGGAAAGTGAGAGGTTGCAGATCCTCTTTCGGTTTCTCAAGGAGCTGCCGCTGAGGTTCAGATTGCACTTTATTCCCGCGCTCCTCATACACGGGCACCCAGTTCGGAAGGGGCGGGCGTGAGGAGGTTCTCCTGGTGAACTCGGTCCTGGGCCTGGCCAAGATGGTTGTGGCCATATTTTAATCTGAGTGTACTTACTGTCTTGAAAATACTGACTGCCTGTAAGACTGAGAAGGTGCTCAGGAAGCTTAATGGTCTGAGGGTGGATAAATCTCCTGGACCTGCTGGAATGCACCCTCGGGTTCTGAAGGAAGTAGGTGGAGAGATTGCGGAGGCATTGACAATGATCTTTCAAGAATCGATAGATTCTGGCATTGCCCTGGGTGACTGGAAAATTGCAAATGTTACTCCACCATTTAAGAAAGGTGGGAGGCAGCAGAAAGGAAATTATAAATCTGTTATCCTAACATCAGTGGTTGGGAAGCTGTTGGAACCCATCGCTAAGGATGAGATTACGGAGTTCCTGGGGGTACATGACATGATAGGCCAAAGCCAGCATGGTTTCCTGAAAGGAAAATCCTGCCTGACAAACCTACTGCAATTCTTTGAGGAAATTGCAAGCAGGGTAGACAAGGGAGATGCAGTTGACGTGATGTCCTCGGATTTTCAGAAGGCCTTTGACAAGGTGCCACACATGAGACTGCTTAGCAAGATAAGAGCCCATGGAATTACAGGGAAGTTATTATTGTGAGTGGAGCATTGGCTGGTTGGCAGTAAACAGAGAGTGGGAATAAAGGGGTCCTACTCTGGCTGGCTGCTGGTTATCAGTAGAGTTCCACAGGGATCGGTGTTGGGACCACTGCTCTTTACAATGTACACCAATGATTTGGACTACAGTAATAATAGATCAGTGGCCAAATTTGCCAATGATACAAAGATAGGTAGAGGAGCAGGTAGTGTTGAGGAAACAGAGACCCTGCAGAGAGACTTAGATAGTTTAGGGGAAATGGCAGGAAGTGCAAATGAAATACAATGTGGCAAAGTGTATGGTCATGCACTTTCGTGGAAGAAATAAACAGGCAGACTATTATTTAGATGGGGAGAGAATTCAAAATGCAGAGATGCAAAGGGGCTTAGGAGTCCTTGGGCAGGATACCCTAAAGGTTAACCTCCAGGTTGAGTTGTGGTGAAGAAGGCAAATGCAATGTTGGCATTCGTTTCTAGAGGTCTAGAATATAAGAGCAGGGATGTGATATCGAGGCTCTGTAAGGCATTCGTGAGACCACACTTGGAGTTTAGTGTTCAATTATGGGCTCCTTATTGTAGAAAGGATATACTAACATTGGAGAGGGTTCAGAGAAGATTCACAAGAATTATTCCAAGAATCATTACCATATGAGGAAGGTCTGGCAGCTCTTGGGCTGTATTCCCTGGAGTTCAGGAGAATGAAGGGAGGATCTTATAGAGACAATACAAATGTTGAAAAGGCCTGAACAAATTAGATATAGCAAAGTTATTTCACATGGAAGGGAATTCTAGGACAAGAGGGCATGACTTCAGGATTGAAGGACGTCCTTTTAGAACTGAGATGTGGAGAAATATACTTCAGTCAGGGGGTAGTAAATGTGTGGAATTTGTTGTCACAAGTGGCTGTGGAGGCCAAGTCATTGGGTGTATTTAAGGCAGAAATAGATAGGTTCTTGATTAGCCAGGGCATCAAAGGGTATGGGGTGATAGCAGGGGAGTGGGGGTGACTGGAAGAATTGGATCAACCCATGATTGAATGGCAGAGCAGACTTAATGGGCTGAATGGCCTACTTCTGCTCTTATATCTTATGGTCTTATCCCTCCCGCATCACGCCACCCTTCGCATTCCTAAAATCCTCTGTTCCTGCCAAGTTCACAACTTCACTTTCTGCTCCACATTGACAAATACAGAAGAAATTGGAAAGCTACCAATATTACGACAGTAATATAATAAAACTGTGTATTAGTTCCTTATGGCTATCAATGGAGAAATCAATCCAGTGTACCTGCTGTGCTTTTTTGATTGATTGTACCTGAACAAAGTCTGCACAGACACCCAATGCAGATAATAGATTTCTTTTATATAATTTTTGATGATTGCTTCTTCCAAATCTTCATTATCATTGCAATATTCAAGCTGATTGTCAATATTTTCAAATCTTCATAGGTCCTACTTTTTAAAGTTGTAAAATTGTTTCATTTTTACTTCCGGCCATATCTGGCATTTGTAAGTCAGAATTTTCTCAATTAGTTTTTGTTCTTTAAGAGTTGTCCCAAATTGTTTCCGGTGAGGTCATCGTCGGGAATGGCAGCTTAAGTCTCTAACTCCTCCGGAAAAACGCGTATTAAGCCCTGTTAACCCATCAAATTTAATATTTTTCAAAAAATATTTCAAATGAAAAGAGGGGCAAGAATGGGGAAAAATAATGGAAATAAAAAAAGCGACACTGCGGAGCCTGCGGCCGAGAGGAGTGCAGCGAGCGGCTCTCCGACCCGACCGTGTGCTAGCGAGGCGGACACTGAGCATTGCTCAGGTGAAGCGGCGAATATCTTCGAAATCTTGAAAGAAATAATGGAGGTCCAGAAAGATATAAAACAGCAGCTCTGTGATATTAATTCAGAGCTCGCCAGCGTCAATCAAAAAATAGCGGTGGCAGAGACTCGAATTGAGAAGGAGGAAGATCGCGTTCAAAATGTGGAACGGATACTGAGTAAGACAATAAAAATAATACATCACCAAGAAGGTAAACTTCTTGACCTGGAGGGAAGATCACGGTGGAAACACAGAAACTACAATGTTCCCGAAGGAGCAGAGGGCTCGTCTATGATGGAGTTTGTCGGAAAGTTACTGCAGGACGCGTTGGATCTTCCCCCGGCTTATGGAGCTGGAAGTTGAAAGAACCCACCACACGTTAGTCCTGAAACCTACCCAGGATAGAAAGCCACACTCAATAATAATTAAGTTCCTTCGGTACAGCACCAAGGTGGCGATCCTACGAAGGGCCTGGGGTAAGAAGAGAGTGTTTTTTGGCAGAAAGTTAATATATTTCGACCAAGATTACCCCCCCCCCCGGGGTCCTCCAGAAACGCAAAGAATACCCTGAAGTAAAGCGAGTATTAAAGCAAAATAAGATTAGATTTCAAACTCCATACCCTGCTAAACTTCGAGTGTTTTATGACAACGGGACGCAGTTGTACCAGACAGTGGAAGGGACGACTACAGACATGAAGGCCGGAGGGTTGCCCGTCAGCATGACCAAAACGAATGAAAAGCCTGGCTGAGGAATTATCCTGCTCCGCTTGGGAAATAGTGCAAGAAACGAGAAGGCAGGAGACTGGAGGAGGATGAGAGAAATATATCAGGAAGGCCAGGAGATTCCCAAAGACAGTCCTCAGGGAAATCTTTTCTGTGTAATGGATTTGTTCACTGACTTTTATGAATACTGCAATGGGTGCCCTCAACTCACAAGTAGGATGGGTTATCCCCCACAGCTAGACATTTCCTCTAGCTCACTGCAGGGTCATCTACTAGAGACCTCAGCCTTGGAATCACATGTTTGTTGCTATTTTTGTTATCATTTGCGTTTCTTGGTTCTTATTTGTTCAGGGAGTAGATCAATTCGAATTTCAATGATACATTGACAGATAAATACAGATGGCTAAGGACAAGGTAAAGTTCATTTCTTTTTAATGTCAATGGGCTACTAAATCCAATCAAACATAAGAGAATTTTATCCAAAATTAAAAAAGAACAAGCCGATGTAGTATATTTACAGGAAACTCATTTAAGTGATAATGAGCATAAAAAACTAAAGAGAATGGGCTTCATTAATCTGTTTTTCTCCTCATATAAATCAGGACATAGGAGAGGAGTTGCTATTCTTATCTCAAGTAAGCTAAATTTTGAAAAAGTATTTGAAATGAGAGATAAAGAGGGCATATATATTCTGGTAAGGGGGAATACAGACGGCAATTCCGTTACTCTATTGAATATATAGGCACCCCCGGGAAATGATATTGGTTTCTTTCAGAAAATTACTGATATTATGGTAACGGAAACAGAAGCTCTCCTGATATGTGAGGGAGACTTAAATTTACAATTACAAACAAACTTTGACTCTTCCAATAGAAAAACCTATGAAACAAAATCTTTACATAAGAAAGTTAATACACTTTTTGAGGATGTTGTGTTATGAATGTACCACAACTCTGAGGGGCCGAAGGGTGCGGGGTAGCCCCCTCCTTTGTGAGAATCGCAAGAGCATTATTGGGTTGAGTCTGAGGACCCAGGAAATGAGAGAGAGACATGGCCAATGTCTCCTGGAGACCACGTTTGTGGTTTGGGGACTATGCTACGTGCAAGCCCTCGGGCAAAGTGGGCTGGTTGAGAGAGAGATTGCATCACTCCAACCTGATTGACATCTACTACCCGGTGAGTTAAGATAAAAGGGGGGGGGGCTGTCGGGACAGCCCCTCAGATGCACCAGAAGAAACGCTAGCGATCCCGTAATAGTGGGAAGCCATTTGAAGGAAGCCACGTGCGTTCGGTTCCCTTGCCTGGGGGCTGGTGGCTGGTTCCACGGAAAACGACTTGGAACTAACAACGGGGAACCAATTCCCCCGACTCAACGGATTTGCCTCATAAAAGACCCGGGCAAGTTTCAAACCGTCTCTCCCTTAAACCCAAAGAGCTGCAGCTTGAAAGGACAGTGACTTTTATCTTTCCATCGGACAATACAATATCCCCTAGGCAGACGATAGAGCTATTGCTTAATTGATGATTATTATTATACCCGCGTTTTTAGATTGAGTATTGATGATGTATTTTATCTGAATGTCTGTATTAATCTTATTTTTGTGCCCCTTTATAAATAAAGACTTTTAAAAATAGTACCATCAGACTTCAACAGACCTCTTGATCTTTGCTGGTAAGTGACCCAGTTACGGGGTTCATAACAAAAATTGGGGTTCTCGTCTCGAGATTTGAAAACCAAATTGGGGAGCCAGTGAATCGGGCTTGTAAGTCCAAACTTGGATCTGGTACGCGCGTAGCCAGACGGGAAACCAGCAAAGATGGACGTGGATGAATTTATTAAAAAAAACTGACTCTGGAGGCGCTAGAGGCGGCCACCAAATCAGACTTGGAAAATTTGGCGAAGGGGTTAAACCTCGCAGAGGTGAGGTCGTCAATGAAAAAGTGGGAGGTGCGAAGGGCCATAACTCAGTATTACATCGAGAAGAATGTGTTTGCAGCTGAGGTTTTGGAAAATATCCCTGAAAAGGTACCAGCTAGTGGGACGGCTCAGTTAGAGTTGGAGAAATTAAGGTTGGAACATGAAATTAAGTTAAAGCAGATGAGAAAGAGCCGAGAAAGAGAGAGAGAGAGAGAAAGAGCCGAGAAAGTGAGAGAGAGAGAGAGAGAAAGGGCCGACAAACAAAGGGAGCATGCGCGCCAGCTAAAGGAGTTAGAGGTGAAACGGGATCAGGAGCTCCAACTAAGGGCGTTAGAGGTGAAAAGGGGGCAGGAAAGAGCTGAGAAGCAAAGAGAGCATGAACTTCAGTTAAAAAAGCTGGAAGCAGCTGAGAGGGAGAGGGAGGCAGAGAGACAGAGGAAACATGACTTGGAGATGGAGAAGTTAAAGCAAGAGCAAAGCGGTCAGGGGTCAGACCGAGAGGAGCGGTTTGATGTTAGTCGGGCGTTGAGGTTAGTACCCCCGTTCGAAGAGACGAATGTTGATAGTTTTTTCTTGCTTTTTGAAAAGGTCGCAGTGAATCAGCAGTGGCCCAGAGCACAGTGGGTGGCGTTGTTACAAAGTGTGTTAAAAGGGAAGGCACAGCGGGTATATGCGGCGTTGGCCATGGAGGAGGAGAGTTTTGACAAAGTAAAGGCGGCCATTCTCCGGGGTTACGAGCTAGTACCTGAAGCATATAGACAAAAGTTCAGAAATTTACGGAAAGGGTGGAATCAGACGTATACCGATATTGCCCATGAGAAGGGTGTGCTCTTGGACCGTTGGTGCACCGCAGAAATAGTGGACGAGGATTATGGGCGTCTCAGGGAGTTAATTTTGATTGAGGAATTTAAAGGTTGTGTTCCGGAGGAGATCCGGGTGTATTTGAATGAGAAACCGAATAAGTCCATCTCAGAATTTGTTAGGTTCGCAGATAAATATGCCCTAACCCATAAGACAAAGTTTTCCTCGACAAAAAGTTACCCGAGAGACCGTGGGAACAGTAGGGAAAGCCCACCGGCTAAGCCCACCTGCATAAAGTATGCGCCTTGGCAAAAGAAAACCTTAAAGACTCCCAGGAAAAAATGAGCCAGTGGTATAACCCAAGAAGGAGAGAGCGAGAGTTTCACGTAGGCGACAAGGTTTTGGTCCTATTTTCGGTAGTTACCCACCCCCTTCAGGCGAGGTTTCAAGGACCAGATACAGTGCGTAAGAAAATAGACTCGCTGAATTACGTGATTGAAACCCCCGATTGGCGAAAGCCGACCCAGTTAGTTCACGTGAACATGATGAAAGGGTACCATGACACCACCCCCGCGGTGGTCGGTGCGGCCATGAAAACCGATGAGGTAGAGGGGGATGGTAAGGAGGGACCAGAGCGGTTTGAAAAGATAGGTATAGTACCCACCCGATTGGAGAACTCGGTTATATTAGCAAGCCTTGCGGATAGAGTTAGTCACTTAGAGCCTGAACAGCGGGAGCAGATAATACAGCTCATTAACCGGCATACCCACTTATGTCCAGATGTCCCAAGAAGGTGTAGTGGGACGAAACATGATGTGATAGTTACCTCAACCCAGCCTATAAAACAGGCCCCTTATCGGATGAATTCCGAAAAGAACCAGCTAGTAGAAAAGGAGATTGAACATATGCTAGCTGCTGGGATAATCCGCGAATCCTCTTCAGCGTGGGCTTCTCCTTGCGTGGTTGTCCCGAAACCGGACGGTACCATAAGGTTCTGTACCGATTACCGGAAGGTCAACGCGGTCACCCAGACAGACGCATTGATAAAGTGGGGAAGGCGAGGTACATCACTAAAATTGACTTGTTAAAGGGGTACTGGTGCGTTCCTTTGACGGACAGGGCTCGGGAGATTTCAGCCTTTGTCACCCCATCCGGGTTGTACGAGTACAACGTTATGCCGTTTGGGATGAAAAATGCACCAGGGACATTTCAGCTGATGATAGACACGGTGATAAAGAGGTTAACCCACACCAAGGCTTATCTTGACGATGTGATAGTTTGGAGTGACACCTGGGAGGAGCACATGGAGGCTGTAGAAACTCTGTTCACACGAATGTCGGCAGCCCAACTTCCAGTAAACCTCGCGAAGTGTGAATTTGGTCATGCCACGATCACATACTTGGGGTATGTGGTGGGAGAGGGGCAGTTGGCTCCTGTGCAGGCGAAGGTACAGGCTATTTCTGAGGTCCCTGTACCCTCCAATAAAAGGGCCCTGAGGAGGTTTTTGGGCATGGTGGGATACTATTGGAAATTCTGTAAAAAGTTCGCGGATATTGCTCTCCCACTTACAAAACTCCTACGGAAGGAGGAAAAATTTGAGTGGGGCCATTCTTGTCAGAATGCTTTTGAAAAGTTAAAAGCCATATTGTGCCATCACACTGTGTTAAAAGCACCCGATTTGTTAGCACCCTTCTCCTTGGCGACGGACGCGAGTGATGAGGCTGCCGGAGCAGTCCTATTACAGCAAGCAGGGGATGGAGTGGAGCACCCAGTAGCATATTTCTCTCGGAAGTTCAATGTATACCAGAGGAATTACTCTACCGTAGCAAAGGAATTGTTGGCACTTGTGTTGGCGATACAACATTTTGAAGTGTACATTTGTCCAGCACAAAAACCCCTAGTTGTCTAGACCGATCACAACCCGTTGATATTCCTGGCCAATATGAAAAATAAAAACAGGAGGTTATTGAGTTGGAGTCTGTTGCTGCAAGAGTTCGATATTAAGATACAGCATATTAAAGGAAGTGATAATGTGCTAGCGGATTGTTTATCTAGATGCTGAATTGAATGTATCACTGTATTGCTCTGTAGGGAAAAAAACTTTTGTATTGTGTTAGATTCTAAAACCCTGTAAGACTCTGTACTACTTCGTTTCACCGCTGGTGAAAACGCTTTGAAGAAAGGGGGTGTTATGAATGTACCACAGCTCTGAGGGACCGAAGGGTGCGGGGTAGCCCCCTCCTTTGTAGGAATCACAAGAGCATTATTGGGTTGGGTCAGAGGACCCATTATTCTGCTCCCCTTTCTGTATATACAAGAATAGACTATTTCATAACATTTGTAAAAGACAAAGACAAAATAAACACCTGTGGAATTGGGACAATAGATGTAAGTGATCATGCACCTATATATTTATAGGTTGATTTTGACCTACAACCAAAGAATACTATTTGGAAACTAAATTCAAGTCTACTCAATGATCCGTACTTTAAGGAACAAATTAAAAAAGAAATTGTTCTCCACTTGGAATTTAATGATAATGGAGAGGTTTCACCTCCCATTTTATGGGATACACTGAAGGTGGTCTTCAGAGCAAAAATTATAGCGATATCTTCATATAAGAATAAGGAATAAAACATTAGATGAATTACAAAATAGGCTGAAGGAACTAGAGAAAAACACATTGAATTTGGCAAAGGATACATTAGGGGAAATTAAAAGAATTAGGAATGAAATAAATAATTTGGTTATGCAAGAAATCAGGAAAAACTTAATGTTTCTGAAACAGAGACATTATGAAAGTGGATCGAAATCTATGAAAATATTGGCGTGGAAACTGTCAAAAAAGATAGCAGAAAATACAATTCATAGAATTAGGGACCCAAGAACGAAAATGATTAAAAATAAGCTAAGTGAAATTCAAGAAGCTTTTGAAGTGTTTTACAAAACTCTATATTCCAGAGTTCCAGGGGGAAGCATAACCCAAATCGACACCTTGAATTCTCTAGAGTTACCCACTTTAAGCAAAGAACAAAGTAGAACAATGACTGCTGACATAACTGAAGTTGAATTAAAAGCTGCAATTAGTAGGCTTAACTTAAGCAAGTCATCAGGATCAGATGGGTATACGGCAGAGTGGTACAAAGAATTTAAAAATGAGTTAATTCCTGTTTTACTCCCCACACTGAACTGGGCTCTGAAGAAGACACAAATGCCACCCAGTTGGAAGGAAGCGATAATCTCAGCTATACCGAAAGAAGGCAAGAATAAAATGGAATGCAGGTCATTTAGACCAATATCTGTTCTTAATGTAGATTATTTACCTCCATCATGGCCAAACGATTAGAGGAGTTTCTACCCATACTGATACATAACGATCAGACAGGTTTTATACGACAACGCCAGACACAGGACAATACACGAAGGACACTTCACATTATGGATCATATACTAAAAAATGAAATTGAAGCAATAGTGATAAGTGTGGATGCTGAAAAAGCATTTGATTCGGTTAATTGGAATTTTCTTTACAGAGTTTTATATAGATTTTGTTTCCAAGATACAATTATTAAAACTATACAGACACTATATGAGAATCCCACTGCTAGGATTAAAATCAATGGATATTTATCAAATAGTCCTACCCTAGAAAGGAGCACGAGACAGGGTTGTGCATGGTGTTACGTACCCTGTAATTGGGTTTAAAGACCAGCAGAAATAGAAGAACCCATTGGGAGTCTGGTGGTACCAAAAACTAAAGGTGTTTATTAATAAACTACACAATACGGTATCAAAATGCAAATATACATATAAAACAGGCTAGCAATAATAAACATATAAGTGTAGGAATAATAATCAACAATAATAAACCAGCTCTATCAATGTCTAGGGGTAAATAAATTGTCATTGAAGAATATAAAGTTCAGTTCAGTTCATGTGTGCTGAGGTAGTTATGGTTGTGTTGCAATCGTTGGAGAGAGAGAGAGAGAGAGTGAGATGCAACAGCTGCACCAGGCAAACCTTCTGTTGTCTTCTTATTCCGTCATACCATTGTGGTCATTCGGTTACGACCCCTCCGTCTTCGGCTAAACCGGTCTTCTGTGGTGGACTCATCATTCTGGCATGAGTGGACATACACAAGCCCCCACCTTCCTGTGGGTGCACAACACTCGGTCAGTGTCCATGGTGTGTCTGAGGTTGTCTCCCCACACCTGTCTTTTAACCCCACTGACGGGGTATCAGCCATCCATCAACTCAAAATGACCATGTCCATCAAATCAGGCCACTCCTGCTGTCTCCGTAGGAATGTTAAAGAGCAAAGTAATGTCCTTGCAGTGAAAGGTAAACAATCCAGGAAGAAGCCATAATACATAAATCAAAATTGTCTCTCTCTCTCTCTCTTATCTGTGGCTGATGTCCCTGCCTCTGTGCTTCATCTCTCTCTCTCTCTCTCTCATTAGCAGCATAGCAATAGCAATAGTTCATAGTTCTCAAAAGGGGGGGGAATGGTTAACTCTGCACCCCATTTCCATCACGTCTGTTCAGCACTCATAACAATGGTCACTGCTACTCTTCGCGTTATATCTGGAACTATTAGCTCAATACATCAGACAAAATGAAGATATCAGGGAAATTACTATTAAAGGGACAGAGCATAAATTGGCTTGTTATGCGAATGACATTTTAATCTATCTAGGGCAACCAACATACTCTTTACCTAAATTGATGCAATCCTTTGAACAATATGGTCAATTATCAGGATACAAGATCAAAAAACCCAATATAGAAAAAACCCAATTACTTTCATATTACTATAGCCCACCAAGAGAAATTGAAATTCGATACCCCGGGCATGGCACACAGAGTCTTTCAAATATTTGGGCATTATTATGCCCAAAGATTTGGCAAAATTATCAGAATGTAATGATCAGCCTTTATATAAAAAATTAAGGAAGATGTGGCAAGATGGAACCTGATTCATTTTCTTAGTCTCAGTTCAAGGATTGAGTCTATTAAAATGAATATACTGCCCAGACTGTTATATCTCTTTCAGACCCTACCAACAGAGATTAATCAAAATCAATTCAATGAATGGAACAAGATGCTATCAGGGTATATTTGGCAGGGTTAAAGGCCTAGAGTTCGTCTCAAAACTTTGCAATTAGCAAAGGAAAGGGGAGGATGGGGCTTACCTTCTCTTAGATATTATTATTTTGCAGCACAGTTGAGAGCTGTGATATGTTGGTGCAACCCATCATATGACGCTCAATGGAAAAACATTGAGGAGCGGGTACTTCCCATCCCCATACAAGCAATTTTGGCTGATAACAACCTGCAAAGGTATTAATGAAAATACTATTGATAACCCATGGGTAAAATTGACTCTTAAAATATGGAAAACTACTATAAAAGAATAATCTAGAGGGAGATATTGCAATTCTTAAATGGTGTGCATATGACTCTGATTTTACACCAAATAAACTGGATGCTAGATTTAAGGACTTGACAGCTAAAGGAATAACAGTTCTTTGCAACAGAATGAAAGAAGGAACACTGTTCAGTTTTGAAATGCTTAAAAAGAAACACTTAATGGAAAAACAAGATTTTTAACGGTATTTACAGATGCGACAATATGTTAATAAGACGCTTAAAAATGTGACCAAGGCAAATACATGCTTGATAGAGCTCTTTAGAAAAACATATAATTCAGATAATGGTAGTAGAATCATTTCAAGCATGTATAAGGGGTTGTCAAATCTTAAAACACATTCTACTTCATACATTAAAACAAAAAGGGAAGGAGGGATAATTATATCTGAGGAAGAATGGACAACAATATGGACATATCAATGGAAGTGTACCAGTTCACAGAAATGAAGGGAGTTTGGATGGAAAAACTTGATAAGATATTTTATTACACCCTCTCAGAAATCGCACTCCTCCCTGTTTGCTGGAGAAATTGAGGAAATCAAAATGCAAATCATTATCATATTTTTTGGGACTGCCCTGCTATCAAAAACTATTGGAGGGGGATACACAATGCCCTGCAAGACATCTTTAATTGTGAAATACCGTTGGAGAGTAAGACCATATATTTTGGATATATACCTCAAGAATGGTTGAAAAGAGATAAATATTTAATGAATATACTGTTGGTGGCTGGTAAAAAGACTCTTACTAGGAAATGGTTATCACAGGAGAGCCCAACTTTAAATACATGGATGGAAATTACAATGGACATTTACAAAACGGAGAAAATAACAGCATCTGTTAATCATAAGCTGGAACAACTTGATTCATACTGGGAAAAATGGTTTAACTACTTAATGCCTCATAGGCCTGATTTTATTCTCACAAATGAATATGTTGTAAAAAAAAATCACTCCCTACTTGTACATAGTTTGTTCCTTTTGCTTGTTTTTTCTTTCCACTCTTTACTATAAGTGTATACCCCAGATAAATACTTTGTGGAGATTTGTGATATATATGATTATATGATATATATGTACAACGTCTGAAATACATTTTATGGAAATGTTTGTTTGATGAACTTCAATAAATAAAATTACAAAAAAAAAGAGTTGTCCGAAATAACCAATGCCCCAGTTAACAGGAAGCCACTCTATTTGTTTGTATACCTGCTTGGCTCACCTCCAACCCCTGATCAGGTGAGCTTGCAATCCCCTGAAGTTTGCTTTAAAGGAGCACACTGGTGACGACAATGCATCATCTGCCAGCTGGTCAAAGCTCATTCCCTTTTCGATAAGCAGCACAGCACTGTAAGGATCATGTTTATTTGATTTCTCAAGTTCATTCAATAACATGCAGCCCTCATTACTGGGGGGAAAGCCCTGCTCGATGCAGTTTGGCACTTCCATTGTATCCTGGATAATGGACTACCTGACTGGCAGACCACCACTTGTGTGATTAGAACTGTGTGTCAGACATGGCTATAAGTAGCACTGTGGCCCCACAGGGGACTGTATTGGCCTCCTTTCTGTTTACCCTGTATACCTCAAATCTTAGATACAACAATGATTCATGTCATCTGCAGAAATTCTCTGACTCCGCAATAGTAGGGTGTATAAAGGGAGGATGGGAGGATGAATATGGGGCCCCGGTGGAGAACTTTGTCAAATGGTGCAAGCTGCTCAACATCAGTAAGACAAAGGAGATGGTGATGGACTTTAGGAAGACTAAGCCTGCACTACTCCCTGTTACTATTGATGGTGAGGAAGTGGATGTGGTCAGTACCTAGAAGTGACTGGGGGTGCACCTGGATAACAGAGTTGAGTGGAGCACGAATACAGAGGCTGCATACAAGAAGGACCAGAATCGCCTCTAAGTTCTGAGGAGATGGGTCGTTTGGGGTATGCAGGCCTCTCCTTTACATGTTCTATCAGTCTATTGTTGGCAGTACAATCTTCTGTGTGGTAGTGTGCTGGGGCAATGTGGTGAAGCCAACAGGCTCAATAAACTGATCGGAAAGGCTGGCTCTGTTATAGGAGTCAAACTGAAAAACACTGGAGGCTGCAGTACAACAAAGGACCCTATGGAAAATCCTGGCAATTCTGGACAATGTTTCTCACCCTCTGCGTACCACCTTGGCTAAACAGAGGAGCGCCTTAGTAATAGACTAAGACAACTGTGCTGCTCCAAAGAGTGCTATATGAGGTAATTCTTTCCCTCGGCCATTGGGCTCTGTAATGAATGGGAAACCTATACCCTCTCTCACCCACCAGCAGCTCCCGTCTCGCCCCTCCCACCCCCTGCCTCTCACCATCCACAGCCCACACCCTGTCTAACTCTTCATTTACAGATATTGCACAGAATGGGTCTTTCTGCCCCAATGAGCCTCCTGGCTCAGCAACCATTTGATCATAGGTTAATCAAAGTAAGTTTAAAATGACCAAGTCACCTACCAACACACATGGGGAAACAGGAGCACCCAGAGCTGAATGTACAGAGTCCTTACTGACAACGCTGGAATTTAACTAAGATCTCTGAAAGCCCAAGCTGTAATCAGATTGTATTAACTACTGCATTACTGTTGCACCCTTAATTTCATGAAATGCATGGATATGGTGAATAGCTGAAATATCTTTCATTGTTTATGGAGAATATAAAATGAGATGCCAATATTTTAAGATGGAGGAGAAAGATATGAAAGAGATGTGAAAGGCAACACCATTGTTTCCCCTCTATTTTAGCCATATAAGCTGTAAAAAAGAGTCAAGGGTAGATATATAGGACAAATACAAAATGATGCTGAATATATTGTAATGAGAAATGCAGAGATGGCAGAGGAACTGCATGTGCATTTTGCATTAGTCTTCACAGTGGAAGACATCTGCAGTATACCAGACATTTAGGAGTGTCAGGGAAGTGAAGTTTGTGCAGTGAAAATTACAACTGAGAAGGTGCTCAGGAAGCTTAATAGTCTGAGGGTGGATAAATCTCCTGAACCTGACGGAATGCACCCTTGGGTCCTGAAGGAAGTAGCTGGAGAGGTTGTGGAGGCATTAACGATGACCTTTCAAGAATCAATAGATCCTGGCATTGTACTGGGTGACTGGAAAATTGCAAAAGTTATTCCGCTATTTAAGAAGGGTGGAAGGCAGCAAAAAAGAAACTATAGACTTGTTAGCCTGACATCAGTGGTTGGGAAGTTGTTGGAATCGGTTGCTAGGGATGAGATTACTGTATATCTGGAGGCACATGACAAGATAGGCCAAAGCCAGCATGGTTTCCTGAAAGGAAAATCCTGCCTGACAAACCTACTGCAATTCTTTGAGGAAATTACAAGTAGGGTAGACAAAAGAGATGCAGTAGACATGGTGTATTTGGATTTTCAGAAGGCCTTTGACAAAAGGTGCCTTACATGAGGCTGCTTAGCAAGGTAAGAGCCCATGGAATTACAGAGAAGTTACTCACATGGGTAGAGCATTGGCTGGTCGGCAAAAAATAGGGAGTGGGGATAAAGGGATCCTATTCTGGCTGACTGCCAGTTACCAAAGTTTGCAAACCATATGAAGATAGGTGGAGGGGCAAGTAGTTTTGAGGAAGTACAGAGGCTACAGAAGGACTTAGCTTAGGAGAATGGGAAAAAAAGTGGCAGATGGAATATAGCGTCAGGAAGTGTATGATCATCACTTTGGTAGAAGAAATAAAACCATAGATTATTTTCTAAATGGAGAGGTGCAAAGGGATTTGGGACTCCTTATGCATGACTCCTAAAGGACAACTTGCAGGTTGAGTCTCTGGTGAGGAAGGCAAATGGGATGTTAGCAATCATTTTAAGAGGACTAGAATATAAAAGCAAGGATGTAATGCTGAGGCTTTCTAAAACATTGCTGAGGCCTCACAGAGTACTGTGAACAGTTTTAGGTCGCTTTTCTAAGAAAGGATGTGCTGACATCGGAGAGGGTTCAAAAGAGGATCATGAAATTGATTCCAGAATTGAATAGGTTGCCATATGGGAAGTGTTTGATGTCCAAAGTCAATAATCAAACCTTTGTCATAGAAACTATTCAAGGTGCTGAATAAAGAGTCAAGTGGTATTCAGCATTGTTACTGATTTGGAATGATCTGCATTTCTATAGGCCAAGAATTTAATCTGACCAATCAACTGAATGCTGCTGTAGCCAATATCATCTGTTCCATAGTTTTTGGAGATAGATTTATGACAATGATGAAAGGCTCGTTGCTTTGGTGAAGAGAGTGAATGGAGAACCAGCAAGCTGAATGTTTTCAGTGGGTCAGCTGAATCTTATCGTTCACTAGAAGCGCAAACATATTTCAATAATAGTTCAGTTGCAACAAGTCCCAGCAGACTTAAATGGTATTTGCCTTTAGACTCAGAGGACATGTCTGTTCAGTAGCACATTCCTGAGCAGATTAGCAAATATAATCTTATAGAAGTGAATTGAATGACAGCTAAAGTAATGTCCACAGACTCAACCTGTAAATTAACCTTCTGGGAGTCCCAAGACCCTCTGTATCTCTGTTTGAACCTTCTCCCCATTTACAGAATAGTCCACATTATTGTTCGTTTTGACAAAATACAAAATGCAAAGTAATTTTGATTGCTTAAAAAATTAACTAGTGAATTTCTGCCTGAAAACTACTCTCCATTGGTCTACTAATAAACGACCATTTTGTATGACCTGTTGTTTGACACAGATAGGTCAGATATGACACTTGAGACTCAGTGGGACCTGTCCTTTCTGATAATACATTCCTGATCAGAACAACAATGGTAATATATATCTACGACTAACGATAATTAACATTAATGGTGTGGCGACCCACTTCCTGCGCAGGTGAACCGGCTCACAAATAGCCCGCGCATGGGGAGAGACTTTGGTAATGTTCCTCTGACGTCATTTCCGCCTAAAGATGGCGGGAAACTAGGGATTAAAAGCAAGCACCGCGAAGTTTGAATAAACTAGTCTCGAAACGACTAACCGACTGCGTGTCGTTATTTCAGTGCTGTGTGTAGCACATCGCTACATTGGTGACCCCGACGGTCCAAACGGGATTTGGACCAAAGATGACCGACTCTTCATCTGTTCACGCAGTTTCGCTAAAACTGCCGACTTTCTGGATGCTGCGACCACGCATATGGTTTAGCCAAGCAGAAGCCCAGTTCCAGATTCGGCAGATATCCTCTGATTCCACGCGTTACTACCACGTGGTGAGCTCCCTTGACCAGGAGACGGGCAGCGTTAAGTAAACAAACTTACTGTTTTAGAAAGCCGTTCATTCGTTCAATAAAACCACGCCTGAGGATAATAGGAGACATGGAAGACCCACCGTAAACCATTAGAGACAGCCAACTCTTGTACTCTGGAACCCAGACTGCTGGTGCCATCGAGCAACCAGATAACAAGTTGGTTAGCAACACCCCAACAGTCGGTATAAAAATGAGCTGCTTTGGTTTCATGCATATTGACAGTATGTACTGCTACAAGGTCTGCATATTGACACGATCCATCAGGGCCTTCCTTCTTCAGAGATGGTTAAACGCAACAGACTTCCAACAATGACGGCCATTCTTCCATCTCGCAGCGCCGTTGCAGAACCAAGCATGTTCCTGCTGAACAGGAGTCAGAAGATCAAAGGGAATTCCCCACACGGCAGGCGAGGCTTAGATCCGAGTAACTTCAGGCATCGGAGGCATAACCTGAGGGGACTCAGCAATTAGTCCATCTATTTTACGAAGCAAACACAAGGAAATCTGCAGTCCCGACCCGAAACGTCGACAGTGCTTCTTCCTATAGATGCTGCCTGGCCTGCTGCATTCGACCAGCATTTTGTGTGTGTTGCATCTATTTTACTAATTTCATCCAGTTCCTCTGATACTCGTTCAGAAATACACTTCTTCCAATTGACAATTGAACTCTGCCGCGGTTTATATGGGTGAGTGTGCCACAGAGTACCCATCCCATAGTTGGGAGGTCAGGGCGGAGGGAGGAGAGAGGATACCCCATCTGTTTCTCAGTTTCTACCAAAGCCCAGCAGCAATCAAGAAGATGTTTCTCAAACGCAGAGTATCTGGTGGCAGCGCAAGGAAGCATTCGGGGCTAAAATGCCAGAGGCATATTTCTAACACAAACCAGAGAGAATCTGCAGATGCTGGAAATCCGAGCAACACACACACACACACACAATGCTGGAGAAACTCAGCGGGCCAGGCAGCTCCTATAGAAAAAAATACTATCGACGTTTCTGGCCGAAGCCCTTCAGAGACGTGTTCCTTCCTCTTTCATTCCGCCAAAGGCTCCAGATTGCCATATCATCTTTAACAGAACTTACAGTTCAAGGGGGAAGCGTTCTCAATGAGGAGGCTGCTGCGACAGCCTTGTTGGCAGCCTCAAAAGCTGATCGTTGCTCCGGCCCCATACAAACCTAAATTTCTTTCTGGTCACAGCGAACAATGGTCGAAGTAGCACAGTCAAATGGGGTATATGACGTCACCAGTATCCCGGAAGGGCAACAAAGTGTTGGGCTTCTTGTTTTGTCATAGAGGGTGCTGCTTTGCCTACGGTTTTATTTCTGAGCTTATCCAGAATTATCTGATCGCCCATAGTCCTTTTTATCCCCAGAAAATGAATAGTTGGAGCTGGGCCCCGTGTTTCATCGGGGTTAATTTCCCATCCTCTTGATCACATGTGATCAATCAAAGTATTAGGGGTTTCAAAAAGCTCCTCTTCAGAGGACTCCCACAACAGCCCATCATCTATATAGTGAGCTACTGGGGACAGGGCACACTCATGGAGATCCTGAGCCACTACCCGATAGCAAATAGGACTACGGACTATGGACAGATCCCTGTGGAAAATGTGTAAAGGTGGACTGAAGACCCTTAATGGAAATGAAAACTGATCTTGGGAACGCTCAGCAATAGGAACGGGAAAGAAATTATTAGCCAAACCAATATCAGCATAATAAATCTCGGTCCTGCTGGAGAAGTTCTGAATCAGGGTCAGAACGTCTGAACAGTGTGGCCAGTGGAGTGGCAAATTGATTTATCTGGTGATAATCAATGGTTACGTGTCGAGAACCATCAGGTTTCCGAACTCACCAAATGGGGATATCATAAGGGGATGATATTCACTCCTGGAAACTTGAACCTGTCAAACTCAGTATAATTGATGTAGATGGGGGCATGTGCACCACCCTTTCCTGAAATCAGGGATCAGCTCCTTTGGCTTGATGAGTTTGTAAGAGAAATGATTTTGTCATGGGAACCATGCTACTAAACTCTTAATTTCCTTCCTACACTGAGAATCATCACTCTATGGCTCACTAGAGTGGTATAATCTGCAAACTTGTCCATGGAGTTAGTGCAGCATCTGGCCACGTGTTCAAGAGTGTAGAGGCGCAGTCAGGGGCTGAAGATGGTAACTTCAAAGTAAATTTATTATCAAAGTACATATATGTCACCAAAAGAACCCTGAGTTTCGTCTTCTTACAAGTATACTCAATACATCCAATAACCATAATAGAATCACTGAAAGACTGTACCCAACAGGGTGGACAGCTGTTGTGCAAAAGACATCAAATTGTGCAAATATAAAAGAAAAAAAGGAATAATAATAAATAATTATGCAATAAATATTGAGAACATAAGGTGAAATGTCCTTGAATGTGAGCCCATGGGTAATGGGAACAGTTGAGTAATGGGGCAAGTGAAGTACGAAACTGCAGAGTTTACAATAAATCTGTTAGAGATGTGGATATCTATCCTTACTGTTTGTTGTCTGGTGGCCAGGATGTCAACAATCCAGTTGCAGAAGGAGGTGTTGGCTCCCGAAGTCCAGAGTCTCCTGTTTGGAATTATGGTATTAAAGAACGACACATCGCAATGGCAGTGAAGGAGGAGGAAAGCTGTAGCAGTGAAGGGTCCCCAGTCATCTTGCTTTCCACGCCACTGGACCCTGACCCCGATCTGTCTAGGACTGTGTGATGACTGCCCCATGCACCAGCCTCCCCACATTAAACAGAGTCACACATGGGCTTATGACCTTGTACTTCTTCCTCACCTCCCCCACCTTTTTACTCTGACCTCATCTTATTTTCCAGCCCCTTTGAAGGATCTTGCTCCGAAATGTCGACTGTTTTTTTTCGTAGATGCTGCCTGGCCTGTTGAGTTCCTCCAGCATTTTGTGTGTGTTGCTTGGAATTCTGGCATCTGCAATTTTTTTTGTGTGTTTATGCCTTTAATCTTTAGTTTGTCTTCTTTTAATCATAATATCATATCTTTTCTGTTTGTTTATTCTTTAAACTATCGTCTATAGTGACCTACTGGAAGATTCTGTTCAAATTTTCTAACTGGATATTATTCCTGTCCCTGTGTTTGGCTGTATGCTGATACTTTATAAAGCACTGGTAAAGCCTCAGTTGGAGTATTGTGAGAAGTTTTGGGCCCTTTATCTTAGAAAGGATGTGCTGAAACAGGAGAGAGTTCAAGGCAAGTTCACAAAAATGATTCCAGGATTCAATGGCTTGTCATATGAAGAGCATTTGAATGACTCTGGGCCTGTATTCATTAGAATTCAGAAGAATGAGAGGTACCCTCACTGAAACCTATCGAATGGTGATGGAGTGGATGTGGAGAGGATGTTTCCTATGGTGGGAGAGTCTAAGACCAGAGGACACAGACTCAGAATAGAGGGGCGTCCTTTTCCTTTTAGAACAGTGATGAGGAGGGATTCCTTTAGCCAGAGAGTGGTGAATCTGTGGAATTCATTGCCACAGGCAGCTGTGGAGGCCAAACCTTTATGTATATTTAAGGCAGAGGTTGATAGATTCTAGACTGGTCAGGGCATGGAGGGATATGAACGGAAGGTAGAAGATTGGGACTGAGAGGAAAGTTGGATCAGCCATGATGAAATGGTGATTAGTAGCCTAATTCTGCTACTATATCTTATGGTCTGCTGAAATGCAGAGTTTTGTGGTCTCATTTACTCATGTTCAAAAGCTTCAGGAAGGAATTCTTTATTCAAGATTATTTATTGTCATTCTTCGGTACACAAGTTTGTTACGTCCGTAGCCCCCTCCTTTGTGAGAATCGCAAGATCACTGTTGGGTTGGGTCAAGAGGCCCAGGAAATGAGAGAAGAGATGTGCAGAATGTCTCGTTTCCCCGGCGATATAAAGCTACAGGACATGGCCATTGTCTCCGGAAGGCGAATTTGTGGATTGGAGACTATGCTACATGAAAGCCCTCAGGCAAAGTGGGCTGGTTGAGGGAGAGATTGCACACCCCCAACCTGATTGACATCTACGACCCTGTGAGTCAGGATAAAAGTGGGTCTGTAGGAACAGCCCCTCAGACGCACCAGAAGAAACGTTAAGCAACCACGTAATAGCAGGAAGTCATCTGAAGGAGGCCACATGCGTTCAGTTCCGTTGCTGGAATTTGTGGCTGGAACCACGGAAAACGGCTTTTAGCTAACAACAGGAAAATCCACTCCCCTGACTCAACGGATTGGCATCATAAAAGACCTGGGCAAGTTTAAACCGCCTCGCTCTTAAACCCAAAAACGCTGCAGCTTGAACGAACTAACAGTGACTGTTATCTTTCCATCAGACAATACATTATCCCCTAGACAACGATAGAGCTTTTTCTTATTGGTTATTATTATACCCGCGCTTTAGATTTAGTATTGACGACGTATATTATCTGTATGTTAGCATTAATCTTATTTTTGTGCCCCTTTATCAATAAATACTGTTAAAAATAGTACCATCAGACTTCAACGGACCTCTCTATCTTTGCTGGTAAGTGACCCAGTTATGGGGTTTCGTAACAAGTGTAAGAGAGAACAAAGTCATTGTTACTCCAGATCCAATGTAGCACTAAAAACCTATAAGCTTTAAGAACACAATAAAATACAATAAATATAAATATATAAGATTATCTTGTTGATAAGATTAATAAGATTATGCTGAGGATGTTCTACAAGTCTGTGGTGGCCAGTGCTATCATGTTTGCTGTTGTGTGCCGGGGCAGCAGGCTGAGGGTAGCAGACACCAACAGAATCAACAAACTCATTCGTAAGGCCAGTGATGTTGTTGGGGTGGAACTGGACTCTCTGACGGTGGTGCCTGAAAAGAGGATGTTGTCCAAGTTGCATGCCATCTTGGACAATGTCTCCCATCCACTCCATAACGTACTGGTTAGGCACAGGAGTACATTCAGCCTGAGACTCACTCCACCGAGATGTAACATTGAGCATCATAGGAAGTCAATCCTACCTGTGGCCATCAAACTTTACAACTCCTCCCTCGGAGTGTCAGACACCCTGAGCCAATAGGCTGGTCCTGGATTTATTTCCACTTGGCGTAATTTACTTATTATCATTTAATTATTTTTGTTTTTATTTTGCTATATTTCTACTCTATTCTTGGTGCGACTGTAATGAAACCCAATTTCCCTCAGGGTCGATAAAGTATGTCTGTCTGTCTGTCTGTCTTGTATACTTAGACTAATTGGACATCCATAAAGTAACACTTGGTACAGGAGAGTTTGTGCTCTCTCGTGTTAGCCATTTCAGCCCTGGGAAAAAGCCTTTGACTATCCAAATGATCAATGCCTGTCATCATTTTATACACCTCTATCAGGTCACCTCTCTTCCTCCATCGGTCCAAGGAGAAAAGGCCAAGTTCACTCAACCTATTTTCATAAGACATGCTCCACAATCCAGGCAACATCCTTGTAAGTCTCCTCTGCACTCTCTCTAGAGTATCCACATCCTTCCTGTAGTGAGGTGACCAGAACTGAACACAGTACTCCAAGTTAAGTGTGGAAGAAAAATAGTAAGATGTGATGAATGTGAAGGGGTTAATGACTTCCTTCTAGTATGTGAATTCAAAGTCTCTAATCATTTATCTGCGACTAATATACACTGTGTGACTGAAGTGTGCTTTGTAGATGGGAATGGAAAATAACTATGTCTGTGCTTCCTTATTCTAAGAATATGTCTGCCTGATTTCCTGTCCTGAGAACTGACACTTAAGAAAATGTATAACCACTCAAGGACATATAGTGCAACTTTGCTATTCTAACGAGTTGTAGATGAAGTTCTCTCCTTTTTCAGATTTAAGTGCTTCTTGTCACATACGCCTTGGGTATAAATCAGAGTGTAATCCATTGTTGAGCAGGGCTGTGGAGCTCTGCTTTAGGAGTCTGAGCTCTCCATGATACCATGTAGTAAAACCCTTTAGTCTGAAACAATTCTCTTTGTTGGCTTGATCTATTCTGTCTGCTGTTCCTGAGATTTTCTTCCCACAACAGGGGAGAGGAATCTTACTGAACCTTTTGAGCATTCAAAGGTCTAGACAGAGTGGGTGTGCAGAGGATGTTTCCAATGGTAGGAGAGTCTAGGACCAGAGGCACAACCTCACAATAGGACATCTGTATGGACAGAGTTAAGCAGCAATTTATTTAGACAGAGTATGGATAATCTGCGGAATTCATTAACACAGCCAGCTGTGGAAGCCAAGACATTGGGTATATTTGAAGGTGAGGTTGAAGGGTTCTTGCTTAGTAAGGGCATCAAAAGTTACAGGGAGAAGACAAGAAATTGGGGCTGAGAGGGAAAGCAAATCAAACATGACCATATGGCAGAACAGACTCAATGGGCTGAATGGCCTAATTCTGCTCCTTTGTCATATGGTCTAAAACATCAGATGACTCTGTTCAATCAGGTTAAGTATTATAGTTTGATGGTAATGCAAGTCATGTTAGTTGGCAAAGTTCTTCTGTTTTGTAAAGCACTAAAGGCAAACATTAACAAACCAGTTCCCTGTATAATCATGTTCTGAAATTGTTCATAACAAATAAAGTGTTTGCCCAGTTTAACAAGTTAGAATGTGTTTACGTCAGATAAAATTTTAGGAATTTTAAAGTTCAGAGTAAATTTATTATTGAACATATCCCACCCTTGCAGGCATTTCTTGTAGGCATTCACAGTAGAACAAAGAAACACAACAGAAACAATGAAAAGATACACACAAAGACTGACATGACAAACACCCAATTTACAAAGAAGACAAACTGCAAATACAGAAAAAAGAAAAACAAGTCTCTAACTAATAGTGCAGGGTGCCACTCGATAGAGGGCAAGTGGAGAGGATGGTTCCTTTAATGGGTGAGTCTAGGGCCAGAGGGCATAGCCTCTGACCAGAGAGATGCCCCTTTAGAAAATAGATAAGGAGGAATTATGACACAAGGTGGGGGATGTTGTGGAAAGCGTGGAGGGCTGTCAGAGGTTACGGCAGACATCGATAGGATGCAAAACTGGGCTGAGAAGTGGCAGATGGAGTTCAACACAGATAAATGTTAGGTGGTTCATTTTGGTAGGTCAAATATGATGGCAGAATATAACATTAATGGTAAGACTCTTGGCAGTGTGGAGGATCAGAGGGATCTTGGGGTCCAAGTCCATAGGACACCCAAAGCTGCTGCGCAGGTTGACTCTGTGGTTCAGAAGGCATACGGTGCATTGGCCTTCATCAAACGTGGGACTGAGTTTAAGAGCCAAGTGGTAATGTTACAGCTTTATAGGACCCTGGTCAGACCCCACTTGGAGTACTGTGCTCAGTTCTGGTCACCTTACTGCAGGAAGGATGTGGAAACTATAGAAAGGGTGCAGAGGTTTACAAGGACGTTGCCTGGATTGGGGAACATGCCTTATGAGAATAGGTTGAGTGAAATTGGCCTTTTCTCCTTGGAGCGACAGAGGATGAGAGGCGATCTGATAGAGGTGTATAATGTGATGAGAGGCATTGATCGTGTGGATAGTCAGAGGCTTTTTCCCAGGGCTGAAATGGCTAACATGAGGGGGCATAGTTTTAAGGTGCTTGGAAGCAGGTACAGAGGGAATGTCAGGGGGAAGTTTTTCACACAGAAATGGGCGGGTGCATGGAATGCACTGCCAGCAAAGTAGGTGGAGGCAGGTACAATAGGGTCTTTTAAGAGACCCTCAGATAGGTACATGGAGCTTAGAAAAAGTTGAGGACTAGGCGGCAGAAAAATTCTAGGCAGTTTCTAGAGTAGGTTACACGGTCGGCACAACATTATGGGACGTAGGGCCTGTAATGTGCTGTAGATTTCTATGCTTCTATGTTTCTAAAGCTAATCTTTCATCTTAAAGCATGATCTCTTATGATCACAGCCGTCTGGTGCTGACACAAAATGGAACGGTTAGCTATCTGAAACTGTTGAACTCAGTGTTGTATGGTAATGTTTGCAGTGTGCCACGTCAGAAGATAAGGTGCAGATCTTTGAGAGTAGATTAGGTTTGTCTGAAATATTGAGTGGCAGAGCCTGAGGGGAGATCTATGGGAGGTTTATAATAGAGTAGACAAACAGTATCTTCTTCCCAGTGTTTAAACGTCTAATACCACAGGGCATTCATTTAAGATGAGAGGGGATCATTTCAAAGGGGATGTGAGGAGCAGGTTTTGTACACAGAGAGTGGTGGGTGTCTGGAATGCTCTGCCAGGGGTGGTGGTAGAGGCAGATACATTAGGGAATTGAAGAGAGGTTTAGATAGGCACATGAATATGAGGAAAAAGGAAGAATATAGACATTGTGTAGTGAGAAGAGGTTAGGTTAGCTGCCCATTTGATTACTAACTTTAATTTGATTGGTTCAGCACGACATTGTGGCCAAAGGACCTGTTCTTGTGCTGTGCTGTTCTAGGTTCTATTGTGAGCTTCAAAAATCAGAAGACGGATTAGGATTAGGGGTTAAGAATGAATCGGGACATCCTCTGGAAGCTCTGGGTCAGTGAGCAGAGGTTTCTGCCAAAGTGAACATCCATTCTGCAGCACTCAGTGTTCTATAGGCTTACGACCTGCGACCTGTTGATGCAAACTCAGGTCCGTCTCCAGGACAACTCATCTGATACACAGCTCATTCTGTCAAAGGCCTTTTCCATCAATTTCCAAGTATGTATGATGATGGAGTTACTTATAAACAGAAGAAAATATTTCAATAGTGTAAAATAGTTAATAATTATTCATAAGCAATTAAATTGACTTTAGTTTGTAGGCAGAAGAGCCTTTTCCTGTGCTGTATACGAAAGTGAGAGTTTGTCCCTTTGGACTAATTGTTAATGTTTAATTACAATGTTGTGCAGCTCTGCCAAGATATATGTATTACACTTTTGTCTGAACCCTGGAAGATCATTTATTGTGAAGGATCCATCTTACCCCCACTCTGTAAATCCAAGGATTTCTTTCTGATTGCAAGCGTGCGAATTTAGTTAATAAATCATGTCTTTCCTCAGCTTGTTTGCTGCAGACACAGTCACACTGATCCTTTTTTCATTTCTGACTGTATTTTGTGTGATGTACTTTTACAGGGTGTGTAAGCCCTCAGCATTTTACAAGCTGCCCCCGGGTCCAACCCCTCTGCCTTTGATCGGAAACCTACACACGCTGGATCTGAAGATGCTGTACCAAAGTCTTACAGAGGTAAGGAAGTGAACTGGAATTGGAACTGGGATTGGTTTGTTATTGTCAGATGTATTGAGGTGCAGAGAAAAGCTTGCTTGACATGCCATCCACATGGATCAATTCATCACAAGGGTACATTGAGGTTATAAACATGAGATTTTGCTAATGCTGGAAATCCAGAGTTACACACACAAAATGCTGGAGGAACTCAGCAGGGATTCATGCAAAGCTTTATTTATTTTTGGATATTGGCTCCATTCATAAAGACAACATGAAAACAGAATTATCAGTTTGAGGTCTTTGGTGATAAAATCCTATGGCCAGAGAGCAGTAGGTATATATACGAGGGGTAATTGATAAGTTTGTGGCCTAAGGTAGAAGGAGTCAATTTTAGAAAACCTAGCACATTTATTTTTCAACATAGTCCTCTCCTACATTTACACACACAGTCCAGCGGTCGTGGAGCGTACAGATCTTGGCCCTCCAGAAAGTGTCCACAGCGGGGGTGATTGATAAGTTCATGGCCTAAGGTAGATGAAGTTGAGTTATACAGCTCTCGTTACATGCAAATGCAGTTCAACTCTTAGAGTGGTTATGCAGAAAGTTTGAAGTTAGTAACTCATCTCCTTCTACCTTAGGCCATGAACTTATCAATCACCCCTGCAGTGGACCGCTTGCTGGAGGTCCAAGATGCTGACTTCCACAAAGAACTGCAAAGCTATGAAGAGGGCAAATCCACTGAATTAATATTTTATGCAGTTGGGTTAAAATCTGTGTGATGTCATTCCAAACCTGATTGCAAATTATTATTTCTGCAGATGTACAGATCCTAAAGATCTGTGCAGGAACGGTCCTGTGATGAGGAATTTCAGTTGCATGTTTGGACTAGAGGAAATGAGAAATGAGATTGTTATCTAGAGAGTTGAAAGGCACTTGGAGTTGGAATTGGATTATTGTTGTCACATGAATTGACATAGTGAGAAGCTTGGCTTGCATACTGTTCATACACATCAGATCATTCCTTCCCAGCTCTTTACTTCATTCTTCCTCCTCCAGGTTTCACTTTGCACCTTGTGTTTCTCTCTCCCCTCCCCCAAGCCTTTAAACCTGCTCCTCAGCCTTTTTTCTCCAGTCCTGCCTAAGGGTTTTGTAAACTGTTCATACAGATGGAGTTTAATGCTGAGAAGTGTGAGGTTCTACATTTTGGCAGGAATAATCCAAATAGAACATACAGGGTAAATGGTAGGGCATTGAGGAATGCAGTGGAACAGAGAGATCTAGGAATAACAGTGCATAGTTCCCTGAAGGTGGAGTCTCATGTAGATAGAGTGGTGAAGAAGGCTTTTGGAACGCTGGCCTTTATAAATCAAAGCATTGAGTACAGAAATTGGGATGTAATGTTAAAATTGTACAAGGCATTGGTAAGGCCAAATTTGGAATATTGTGTACAGTTCTGGTCACCGAATTATAGGAAAGATATCAATAAATTAGAGAGAGTGCAGAGACGATTTACTAGGATGTTACCTGGGTTTCAGCACTTAAGTTACAGAGAAAGGTTGAACAAGTTAGGTTTCTATTCATTGGAGCGTAGAAGGTTGAGGGGGGATTTGATCGAGGTATTTAAAATTTTGAGAGGGATAGATAGAGTTGACATGAATAGGCTGTTTCCATTGAGAGTAGGGGAGATTCAAACGAGAGGACATGGTTTGAGAGTTAGGGGGCAAAAGTTTAAGGGAAACATGAGGGGGTATTTCTTTACTCAGAGAGTGATAGCTGTGTGGAATGAGCTTCCTGCAGAAGTAGTAGAGGCCAGTTCAGTTGTGTCATTTAAGGTAAAATTGGATAGGTATATGGACAGGAAAGGAGTAGAGGGTTATGGGCTGAGTGTGGGTAGGTGGGACTAAGTGAGATTAAGAGTTCGGCACGGACTAGGAGGGCCGAGATGGCCTGTTTCTGTGCTGTGATTGTTATATGTTTATATCTGATCATTACATTGTGTAGAACAGAGTGAAAAAGTAACAATCCAATATAAAGTGTAAAAGCTACAGAGAAAGTGCAGTACAGGTAGACAATAAGGTGTATCTTGGTACATTTGACAGTAATTAACTAATTACAATACTAATATCAAAACATTTCCAAATAGCAGGAACTTTGTTAGCAACATGATGCCAGTACAGAACTGCTTCAGATCTTTACTGCTTTCTTGCAGCTTCCTTGACTTTTTCAAGAGCAGATTAATAGCTTGCATAACTTTCAGAAGCAACCTAAATTCAAAACTTCAAAGTTCAAAGTAAATTTATTATCAAAGTACATATTGTTCTCTATATACTACCCTGAGATTATTCTTCTTGCTGGTATTCACAATAGTACAAAAGAAATACAATAGAATCTATGGAAAACTGCACATAAAGACTGACAAACAACCAATTTGCCAAAAAAAGATACAAAACATGTAAATAAGTAATACTGAGAACATGAGTTGTAGAGTGTTTGAAAGTGAATCCATAGATTGTGGAATTAGTTCAGTGTGGAGGTGAGTGAAGGTATCCACACTGATTCAGGAGCCTGTTGGTTGAAGAGTAATACTGTCACTGAACCTGGTGATACGGGACCTAAGTCTCCAGTAGCTTGTTTCTGATGGCAGCTGCAAAAAGAGAACAGACGAGGGCGAAGGATTTCCTGGGTCAATATTTGATGGCTCCTGTACCCAGCACAGGAGAATCCAGCAAAGGTCAATATTGCATCAAAGTATCTGACACATACATACCTTGTGTTTTAAATGCCTCCTTGCATGCAACCTTGGTACCACCAATCTGTCTAACATACACTCAGTGGCTACATTATTATGTGATTATGAGATATCTAATAAAGTGACCACAGAGTTTATTTCTGTTTGTTCATGGTCTTCTGCTGCTGTAGCCCATCCTCTTCAAGATTTGATGTGTTGTGTGTTCAGAGGTGCTCTACTGCACACCACTGTTGTAATGTGGGGCTATTTGAGTTACTGACATTTCCTGTCAGTTTGAATCATTCTGGCCATTCTCCCCCAATCTCTATCATTAACAAGGCATTTTCACTCACAGAACTAGTGTTCACTGGATTTCTTTCTGCACCATTCTCTGTAAACTCTGGAGACTGTTGTGCATGAAAATCCCAGGAGATCAGCAGTTTCTGAGATACTCAAACCACCCTGTCTGGCACCAACAGTTATTCCATGGTCAAAGTCACTCAGATTTCATTTCTTCCCCCGTTCTGATGTTTAGTCTGAACAACAACTGAACCTCTTGACCATGTCTGCATGCTCTTATGCATTGAGTTGCTGCCACATGATTGGCTGAGTAGATATTTGCATTAACGAGCAGGTGTACCTAATAAAGTGGCCACTGAGTGTAATTATGTTGACGGGATGTTCTCTGTTTGTTTTCAGTTATCGGAGCAGTATGGACCTGTGTTTACCATTCAGCTGGGAGTGGAAAAAGCTGTGGTCCTCACAGGCTACAAAGCAGTGACAGAGGCTCTTGTGGATCAGGCGGATGAGTTTGCAGAGAGAGCAGAGATCCCCGTGTTGGAAATGCAGGCAAATGGTTACGGTAATAGATAGTTCCCTATTTCCATTGTTGATATATTTACTTTATTGCAAAACAATGGAAGTTTATGTTACAGATTAGAGTGGCAGGGTACAAGAGAAATCCTGACCTCCCCCCCCCCCCCCCCCCGCCCCAGAACAGGGAACTATTTCCAGTAGAGACACTAATTCAGGAAGAGGACAGATTTATTGTGTGCATTTCAATATTGTGACTTGTGTCGAAGTCAACAGTCAGCATCGATGAAGGCCATAAGACAACAATGTGCAAGTAACTGTTACATACACAGACTGATCGTGTATACATAAAGTAATGCTTGGTGACATGTATGCAGTGGTGGTGAGAGGTGTGGAGAAGCGGTTTAGTGGGCAGAGGTGTTGACCAGCCTGGCAGCTCAGGGGAAGTAACTGTTTTTGAATCTAGTTGTCCTGGTGTGATGCAGCATAGCCTTTCTCCTGATAGGAGTGGGACAAATAGTCCACACGTAAGGTGGGTGGGATCCTTCACGATACAGCTGGCCTTTTGATTGTGTGGATAGTCAGAGGCTTTTTCCCAGGGCTGAAATGGTTGCCACAAGAGGGCACAGTTTTAAGGTGCTTGGAAGTAGGTAGAGAGGAGATGTCAGGGGTACAATTTTTATGCAGAGAGTGGTGAATGTGTGGCATGGGGTACCGGCAACGGTGGTGGAAGTGGATACGATAGGGTCTTTTAAGAGACTCCTGAATAGGTACATGGAGCTTAGAAAAATAGAGGGATATGGGTAACCCTAGGTACCCATGTTCAGCACAGCATCGTGGGCCGAAGGGCCTGTATTGTGCTGTAGGTTTTCTATGTTTTTTTCCCAGCACCTTTCCGTACATACTGTATGTTTGTCATGTTGTTTCCGGACCACACAGTATTGCAGCATGTAAGGATGCTCTGAGCTGAATATCGGTAGAAGTCTGTGAGGTTATCTCATTTGTCGGTGACGGCCATGAAGTGGAGACTGAGAAATATCGAAGAGCTTCTTCCTCTTGGCTAGACGTTCTCACAAGTTTTCATTGCATGTGGTTTTTAGGGATTTCTTTTGGACACGGAGAATCATGGAGACAAATGCGAAGATTCACTTTAACGACGTTACGCAATTTTGGAATGGGCAAGAGGACAATTGAGGACAAGATAACTGAGGAGGCCAAGTACCTGGTGCGAGAGGTGGAAGCTCACCAAGGTTGGAGTCTTACTTCAGTTCACTCTTCTACTCTGGCTGGTACATTGAATTGAACAAGTGACATTTGTAGAGCAGACGCTTCTGTTATAATTTCCTGTCTTTAAACTTCAAGCAGCCTGTAGTCATGCCAGGTGCCTGTTGCAGAGGTCAACTGGTAACTGTGTTCTGAGGTCCAGTACTCTGGGATTCTGGTGGTCTGGACTGGCATATTTACCTGACTATTCAATATAACTCCTATTATTGCACAAACGGACTATAATTCCCTTCATTTTGGAAAGTGCTACAGGGCTTCTACAACAAAAAAAAAATCACACCATCATAAAAGTTTCTTCCATAAGGTTGTTAATCTGATCAACTATTCTGGTTAGATGCCCCTTCTATCTATTAACCCTGTCACTGCACTGTAAACACTTTAAATTACTTTTATAATGCTGATTACATTGTAAATACATGCTGGTATTTATGTATTTATGCACATTTTATTCAATATCTGCATTTCAACTTTCATTCTTATATAAATCTTTATTCTTTACAATTGTTGAATGTTATTGTTTCTCATCGCATGTTGTGCCCTGACTAACACACCACAGTAAATTCATAATATATGGAAATGTATATAGCAAATTAAGTTGATCCTTGACTGCAGATTTTTGACATGGGCAAGTTTCAGGAAAGTCTATGAACGGTGAAGTTAAAGTGAGTGTGAGAATGAGTGAACTAGATGCTGTACCATTGGGGTTTCCAATAGTCATGGTAGCAATGGACACAATACTTTGCAGAGATCAGGATTCAATTCCCCCTGCTGCCTGTAAAGAGCTTGTATGTTCTTCCTGTGACTGCATGGGTCTCCTCTGGGTGCTCTGGCTTCCTGTCACATTTCAAAAAAACATAGCAAGCTTTGGGCAAGCTATGTTGGTACCAGGAGCAAGGAAACACTTACAGGCTGCCCCCAGCACATCCTCGGACTGTGTTGGTCATTACCACACAGAACACATCAGAATCAGGTTTATTATCACCGGCATGTGTCGTATATTTCCCTGTATGTTTCGATGTACAACTGACAAAAGAGCTAATCTTATCCAATTTTGAAACAATAGATTGGAAAATTGGTTTATTATTGTCACATTTACGAAGGTAGAGTGAAAAACTTGTCATGCATACGAATAAACTCTCCACGGGCTTCCAGCCCGGTACAAGTATCAATTATAACTGACATTTTAATGACAAACTCTGCCTTCTTCATCAGGGATGATGTCTGGGCATGTCTATTCCAGTGTTTATACCCCTGTAGTCCTCTACTCCTGATTGGTTAGTCCTCATCCAATCATGTTTCCATTCTCTCACCTTGTTTACAATTAAATTACAGTCCTTACTTAAAGACCTTTGTCTTTGCTAAAATTCCCTGAGAATGCTCAGCAGCATGTATCAGCCAGACCGTGGAAACTGGCACCCAGGAGCACAGGAGGTGTGTCAATTTGGGTTACCTGGAGAAATCGGCAGTAGCAAACTCTGCTTTCGCAAAGGCCATAGGATTGCCTCCAACGGCACAGAGCAATGGGTTTTGGGATTGCCTGGTTTTTGGAAGCCATTGAAATCAAACTGGAGGAAAATAATTTTAACAAAGGTGAAGGTCTTGCTGGAAGTAAGAACTGGAATTCGATAGTAAACAAGATGGGAGAGTGGAAACCTGATTGCATGAGGACTAGCCAATCAGGAGGGACAGACTATGGGGTATATATAAACACCACCGGACTAGACATATCCAGGCCCATCATCCCTGATGAAAATGGCAGAATTTGTCATCAAGATGTCAGTCAAACTTGGTATCTGTACCCTTCTGGAAGCCTGAGAAGAGTTTATTTGTTAGAGAGGCCAGGAAGGTCCTTTTTGTCTTGTGTACCACTCAAACAGATGAATTCATTACAATTGTACAAGGTAAATCAATAAGAGAATACAGAATGAAGTGCTACAGTACAGAGAAAGTGCAGTGCAGATAGAGGGTGCAGTGGAAGGTCACGAGTTAGATTACAGTTACAGATTATTGCAGTTTTACTCACTTTCTCCCTCAGCCAGTGCTAACCCTTGAACAGAACTGTGCCCATTACCTCTGCCATGGCCAAAGTTGTCTGCCCTATAGTTTCAAAATGATTTGACCACAAGGACAAAATATTTCTCACAGTTAGAAAACAGATACATGAAAATTTTAAACTGCTTGGATTTTCCAGAGTGTAGGTATTTATTCAGATCTACAAACTCAGGTTGTATTACTGATTCGGGACAGTACATTTCCAAGATGGTGGTGCGACGCAGCTTGCAGCGGCCACTCCGGAGCTGATTATCTGTTATTTGTGAAGTGAGGTGTCGTGCGCAATCATAATCGATTGAAAATGAACTTGGGAGCACGGAGGAACATCGGGAAATCTCCAGGAAGACTTTCTTCATTGCTGCTGCTGCTGTGAGGTTCGGGACTCTACTGGGAAGAACAGGCCCCCGGGGCCGCATTACCGATGGCCGTTGGCGGGGCCATCTTAATACACTCGGCAGAGGATGGTGCTTGGAGAAGCTGTGCCGGAGGGGATGGTCGTCAGCTCGGAGGTTCGACGGACTCGGAGTTCGCTGTGGTCAAGTCACTTTCGGTGTGTGCTGCGTCTGTGAGGCTGAGTCGGGCGGCGCCATGGAAGTCCATAGCGGGGGTATTCCCTTCTGCCGCCAGCGTGGGATGACGAGTCTGTCGGGACCCTGGGGACTTGTGGAAACTGTGTGGTGATTTCTTTTGAACTTATAGTCTTTTAACATCTTTGGACTATTTTTACTGTGCCCATAGTCTGCTTTTTTATCAATTATGCTATTGTTTGCACTGTTGTAACTATGTGGTTTTGTGCAGGTCCTGTAGCTTTAGTTTTTGGTCTTGTTTTTGTCTGGTGGGTTTGGAGCTCCTTTCTGGGGAACGTGCTAAGACGGTAGCGCGACATTAATACGCAGCAGCCTCTCCGGACTCTGGATTGGGGATTGCCAAACGTTATGTGGATTTTCTGGTGTAGTCTGTTTTGTCATGTGCTTTTGTGATATCATTCTGGAGGAACATTGTCTCATTTTTTAACAGCATTGCATTTGTGGTTTCTAAATGACAATAAACTGAATCTGAATGATCTCAGCCATTTCTCCCACAGTGACTGCACATCCAAAGCTCTTCATTAGCTGTAAGGTGCTTTGCGAACTCACAAGAAGGACATGGAAGGGCCCTTTAAATGCTATTTAAATGCATTTTAGTTATCCGTGCTGGTTCCAAAGCTGGTGAGGAGGTAATAGTTGTTTCTGATCTTGGTGGTGTGGTACTTAAGGCTCCTGTACCTCCTAAAGGACACTGCCTGGTGGTGCACCAGTGCTGATGGTGATTGTGGAGGAGATGTTCTTCCCAATCTATACTGACGGGGTACTGACTGAAATGTAGACAATTCACAGCCTGTATAATCACAGAACTACGTGAGCAAAGAAAGTGAAGTCGTAATACACATATATTGCATTGCCTTTTATTTCTGGCCTAGCATTGAACAATGTGTTGATATTCTCTCTTTGGCAGGCCAACCATTCAGTACAACTGTGCCTGTTACCTCTGCCATGGCCAATATTATCTGCTCTATAGTTTTTGGAGAACGATTTGACTACAACGATGAAATATTTCTCACCATAACAAAACTGATACGTGAAAATTTTAATCTGCTTGGATCTTCCAGAGTGCAGGTAAACTGTATATTCAGTATTACAATGGAATTCGGTTCTGAACTATTTTTGAATGGCATATTGCCATTATAGTGTAGCTTGTTGAAATACACATGTGAGTTTATATGTTTACACTCTACATTAAAGTACAGTCCATGGCCACTTTATTAGGTACTCCTGTACATCTACATATTAATGCCAATATGTGACAGCAACTCAATGCATAAAGCATGCAGACATGGTCACGTTCAGTTATTCTTCAGACCAAGCATCAGAATGGGGGAAGAAATGAGATTTAAGGGACCGACTGTGGGATGAATCTTGGTGCCAGATGGGGTGGTTTGAGTATCTCAGAAACTGCTAATCTCCTGAGATCTTCACACATAATAGTCTCTAGAGTTTACAGCGAATGGTGCAAAACCATCCAGTGACCAGCAGCACTGTGGGTGAAAATGCCTTATTAATTGAGAGAGATCGGGGGAGAATGATGAGACTGTTTCAAGCTGACAGGAAAGCAACAGTGACTCAAGTAACCATGTGTTACAACAGTGGTGTGCAGAAGAGCATCTGTGAATGCACAACACATCAAACCCTGAAGTGGATGGGCTACAGCAGCAGAAAACCACAACCTTACACTCAGTGGCCACTTTTTAGATATAGGATGTAGCGTACCTACTAATAAAGTGACTACTGTGTGTACAATACATTGCTAATATCCCATTCTGTGGAAGCTATCATAGGATCATAATCACCAAGCACTACAGCACAGAAATGGGTCCTTTAGCCCACCTAATCTGTACAGAATTATTATTCTGCCAGATGCCTTTTAAATGTTGTTAATGCACCTGCCTCAACCACTCTCTTGCAGTTCATTCCATATAGGTTCAAAAGTACAATCTAATCTCAGAGAAATGTATACAATATACATCCTGAAATTCTTTTTCTTCGCAAACCTCCTACAAAAATAGAGGAATACCCCAAAGAATGAACGACAGTTAAATGTTAGAACCCCACAGTGCCCCCAACTCCCTCCTCCCATGCGTAAGCAGCAGCAAAGCAACAACAACCCCCCACCAGCAAAAGACCACCCTCATGGTAAAAAAGTTGCCCCTCAAGTTTCCTATAAGTCATTCTTTTATCACCCTAAACATCTGCCTGTTGGTCCTTGATTACCTGGCCCTTACATTTAAAAGGCACTTGCTTTGGAAAGGTTTACAGGGACATGGACCAAACAAGGACCAATAGGACTAGCTTAGGTGGGAATCATGGCTGGCATGGGACAGTTGGACCGAAGGGCCTGTTTCTGGACTATATGTCTCCATGTCTCTATATAGTTCACCATGTCAATACTGTCTCAAATCAATCTGATTTCTCCAGTTATTTCCCTGTTATTCATTTGCCCATGCCCATTAACACCCACTTAACACCCATTGGAATTGGAATTGGTTTATCATAGTTGCATGTACATGTATTGTCCTATGTTGAGTTCAATGTTGACTGACAACTCTTGCCACACTGCTGGTGCAAAATTGTTCCTTTGGATTCATCAGCTGCATGAAGAAGGTGAGCCTACTACACGGGCAGCAGCTCACTCTGCATATCACACTGCCCTGGCTTGTATATCACCTAGATAGCCGGGATGCAATATCTATCATTGATTCTGACCAACAGAAGGCCTCAATTAGTCTATGTTCTACAGAACAGTGGTGAACCATTTGGTGGACTAAACATGTTCTATATTCCTCAGATGTACAACGCATTTCCTTTCCTCGGCTTTCTACCTGGAACTCACAAGAAAATCTTTCAAAATCGAACACAAATGGTTCAGCTTATCCAGAATTTTTACAGAGAGCATCAGAAAACTCTGAATGAGAACAATATAAGGAGCTTGATTGATGCTTTCTTGGTAAAACGAGAAGAGGTACACAAATATTTCGCTAACTTTAGAGATAAAGTGTGGAATAGGCCTTTCGGCCCTTCGTGCTGTGCCGTCAGCAGCACCTGACTTAACCCTAGCTAATCACGAGACAATATACAATGAGCTACTAACCTACTAACCAGTACGTCTTTGGACTGTGGGAGTAAACCAGAGGATCTGGAGGAAACCCACACATTCCAAGCAGAGGACGTACAAACTCCTTACAGAGGATGTCAGGATTGAACTCTGAGCTCCAGCTCCCCGAGTTGTAATGGCATCCATCGCACTAACTGCTACGCTTGCGTGGCATCTCACGGTATTTATTTTAGGCAAAGTATGCTCGGCAGTAAGTACTGGAACTACACAGCAGATCAGGCAGCAACATAATTGGAAATGGAATTGGTTTATGAGTTTATTATTTGTCACATGTGTATCAAGATATCGACACATCCAAACAAAAGTTTTGTTTGCTCGATGACCAACCCAGTTTCAATATGTGCTGAGGGCAGCCTGCAAGTGTTGCCATACCTCTGGCACCAACGTAGTATGCTCACAGCCTACTAACTCTAACCCGTGCATCTTTGGAATGTGGGAGGCAACAAAGAAAACCCATGCAGTCACAGGGAGAACGTACAAGCTCCTTACAGGCAGCGGTGGGAATTGAACCCTGAATGCTGGTGATGTGATAGCGTTACATAACTGTTATGTTGTTGTGCTGTCCATTATGCTACCGATCCAACCCCTCCACCCCCACCACTACCTTCTGCCCAATGGGAGGGGGAGAAGAGATCGTGTCCAGTGACTTTGATTTACATTGGCCGCTTTTCCGAGGCAGAGAGAAGTGTAGTGGGGTAGAAGTGAGGCATTCAGAAATGATGGATGTTGCTTCAGATCTCTCCGTTACCTTGCTGACACTGATGAAGCAGGTGCAAACAATCCCCTTTTTATGTCTTAGTCCCAGAGGAGGTTCCCTACCTCGTGTCCCGATCTCAGTGGAGATTCCCTCCCTCTTGTCCTGGTGTCAGTAGAGATTCTCCTGCATGATTTGTGTTCCTAACATTGGGAAAGTATTGGGAGACTAGTGCCTTGCATTTCTCGGCTGCTGGCGTTCTGTTTCTGAAATTTAAACAACAGTAATCCCTTAATTAGTTTTCTCCATGCCAATCCAGAATGTTAACCTTGCATATTTATTCTTTATGGCAAACTCCTAATGCAGAGGCTGGATAGAGCATTGGTCAGACTGCACTTGGAGTATTGTGAGCAGTTTTGGACCCCTTATCGATAAAAGGACAGGGTCCAAAGAAGGTTCACAAGACTGATTTTGGAAATTAAAGAGTTAATTTATGAGGAGCATTTGATGGCTACAGGCCTCTACTCGCTGGAGTTCAGAAGAATGAGAGAGCATTCTCATTGAAACCGATCAAATATTGAAAGGCCTAGATTGAGTGGTTGTGGAGAGGATGTTTCATATAGTAGGAGAGTCTAATACCAGTGGGAACAATCTCAGAACACAAGAACATCCCTTTAGAATGGAAATGAGGAAGAAGCAAAGGGTAGCAGTGAATGGGTGTTTCTCGGACTGGCTGGAGGTGACTAGTGGGGTACCACATGGCTCTGTATTGGGACCACAGCTCTTTACGATTTATGTCAACGATTTAGATGAGGGCATTGAAAACTATATCAGCAAGTTTGCTGACGATACTAAACTGGGTGGCAGTGTGACATGCGAAGAGGACGTTAGGAGAATACAGGGAGACTTGGATAGGCTGGGTGAGTGGGCAGATACTTGGCAGATGTCATTCAATGTGAATAAGTGTGAAGTTATCCACTTTGGAAGCAGGAACAAGAGGGCAGAGTATTGTCTGAACGATGTAGAGTTAGGTAAGGGAGAAATGCAAAGAGACCTAGGAGTCCTAGTTCACCAGTCAATGAAGGTGAATGAGCAAGTGCAACAGGCAGTGAAGAGGGAAAATGGAATGTTGGCCTTTGTTACAAGGGGAATTGAGTACAAGAGCAAGGATGTCCTTTTGCATTTGTACAGGGCCCTGGTGAGACCACACCTGGAATATTGTGTACAGTTTTGGTCTCCAGGTTTAAGGAAGGACATTCTGGCAATTGAGGAAGTGCAGCGTAGATTCACTAGGTTGATTCCTGGGATGGCAGGGCTGTCTTACGCAGAGAGATTGGAGAGATTGGGCTTGTACACACTGGAATTGAGGAGATTGAGAGGGGATCTGATTGAAACGTTTAAGATAATTAAAGGATTTGATAGGATTGAGGCGGGAAATATGTTCCAGATGTTGGGAGAGTCCAGTACCAGAGGGCATGGATTGAGAATAAGAGGTCAGTTATTTAAAACAGAGTTGAGGAAGAGCTTCTTCTCCCAGAGAGTTGTGGAGGTGTGGAATGCACTGCCTCGGAAGATGGTGGAGGCCAATTCTCTGGATGCTTTCAAGAAGGAGCTGGATAGATATCTGATGGATAGGGGAATCAAGGGATATGGAGACAAGGCAGGGACTGGGTATTGATAGTGAATGATCAGCCATGATCTCAGAATGGCGGTGCAGACTCGAGGGGCCGAATGGTCTACTTCTGCACCTATTGTCTATTGTCTATAATTTCTTTAGCCATAGGGTGGTGAATCTGTGGAATTCATTGCTGCAGACAGCTGTGGAGGCCAAATCATTGGGTATATTTAAAGCCTAGTTTAGTAGATTACTATTAGGTAAGGGTGTCAAAGGCTACAGAGAGAAGGTAAAGGAATGGGGTTGAGAGGGATAAAAAAATCTGCCATGATGGAATGGTGGAGAAGACTCAATGGGCTGAATGGCCTAATTCTGTTCCTATCTCCTATGGCCTTATGGTCTTACACATGTAAATATATGTGGTGAGTAAAGCTGATCTTTGATTTTTGGTCATTCTCACCACATTCTCATTAACATTAGCCCAGATTCTGCCACTCCCCTTGACAGCGGCCGTCTAACCAATCAATGTTACTGGCCTTAGGATGTGGGAGGAATCCACTGGGAGAGCATGCCAATTCCACACAGAGAGCTCCTGAGGTCAGGTTTGAAACCAGATCTCTGGCGCTGTGAGTCAGCAGCTCCACTATTTGAGATCCTGTGCCGACCCGGGTCCTGTTTCTAAACACTGGTCTGACAGCACTTGGTTCCAAACTAATTTCATGTTTTATCTTTTTTTTAATCATTTCAAAGGAATTAAATAACGCTGATTCCTATTTCCATGACAACAACTTGGTAACTTCAGTAACCAACCTGTTTGCAGCCGGAACGGATACCTCCTCTTCCACACTGCGTTGGGCTATTCTACTGATGATGAAGTATCCACAAATTCAAAGTAAGAGATTATTTAAATTTACTTGTCTACCTGTTTATCGGAATAAAATCTCATTCTGCCAAAATTCATGTGTTTGATTTCAAAGGTATAAAACAACCAGCAGCAGTGAGTTATAGAGTCATACAAATAGTCTGTGCCTCACATGTAGATAGGGTAGTTAAGAAAGTTTATGGGGTGTTAGCTTTCATAAGTCGAGGGATAGAGTTTAAGAGACGCAATGTTATGATGCAGCTCTATAAAACTCTAGTTAGGCCACACTTGGAGTACTGTGTCCAGTTCTGGTTGCCTCACTATAGGAAGGATGTGGAAGCATTGGAAAGGGGACAGAGGAGATCTACCAGGATGCTGCCTGGTTTAGAGAGTATGGATTATGATCAGAGATTAAGGGAGCTAGGGCTTTACTCTTTGGAGAGAAGGAGGCTGAGAGGAGACATGATAGAGGTGTACAAGATATTAAGAGGAATAGACAGAGTGGACAGCCAGTGCCTCTTCCCCAGGACACCACTGCTCAGTACAAGAGGACATGGCTTTAAGGTAAGGGGAGGGAAGTTCAAGGGGGATATTAGAGGAAGGTTTTTCACTCAGAGAGTGGTTGGTGCGTGGAATGCACTGCCTGAGTCAGTGGTGGAGGCAGATACACTAGTGAAGTTTAAGAGACTACTAGACAGGTATATGGAAGAACTTAAGGTATGGGGTTTTATGGAAGGCAGGGTTTGAGGGTCAGCACAACATTATGGGCCGAAGGGCCTGTAATGTGCTGTACTATTCTATGTTCTAACCCATCTGATACAGTCCCATTTTCAGGTCAGAGGTGATTAATTACATGAACTCTCACATGAACTACATGTGATTAATTACATGTGGCCTCCTGTATATAGCTGAGACCTGACGTAGATTGGAAGACCACTTTGCTGAGCACCTACGCTCCATCTGCCAGAGAAAGCAAGATCTGCCAGTGGCCACCCATTTTAATTCCACTTCCCATTCCCATTCCAATTTGTCTATCCATGGCCTCTTCTGCCGCGATGAGGCCACACTCAGACTGGAGGAACGACACCTTAAATTCCATCTGGGTCGCCTCCAACTTAATGGCATGAACATTGATTTCTTGAACTTCCGATAATGGCCCCCGCCCTCTTCTCCATTCCCCATCCCCTTTTCCCCTCTCACCTTATCACCTGGCCTGCCCTTCACCTCACTCTGGAGCTTTTCCCCCTTTTCTTTCTTCCAAGGCCTTCTGTCCTCTTCCCCCTTCTCCAGCCCTGTATCTCTTTCACCAATCAACTTCCCAACTTTACTTCACCTTTCCCCGCCTATTAACTCTACTCCTCACCTTTTTTTCTCCAGTCCTGCTGAAGGGTCTTGGCCCAAAACGCTGGCTATACTCTTTTTCCATTGATGCTGCCTGACCTGCTGAGTTCCTCCAGCATTTTTGTGTGTTGTTTGGATTTCCAGCATCTGCAGATTTTCTGTTGTTTGTGTTGAGTGAGTGGTTGCTGTTGTGGCACCATTCAACTGGATTTTCAATCTCCCTCCCATACATTGATTCATCACAGTCTTTGATTTTGTCAACAACAGTTTTTATTTACAGTCTGTATAGCTTTTCATATGTAAACGCTATTGTATTTCTTTGTTTGCCTCTAAATGCTTGCAAGAAAATGAATCTCAAGGTAGTATATGGTGACACGTAAGTGGTATGTATGTACTTCGATAATAAGCTTACTTTGACTTGCCCTTCCACCAGCTCCATTTTATAACTGTGCTGTGAGTGAAGCTGGTATTAACTTCAGCTCTATATTTTATAGTTAAAGGCTTTCAACAATGAAAGAAAGATGTCCTGCCAGTAAAGAATGCTGGAAAAATTAAATTTCTCAGAATTTACAGGATATTCAAATCCTCTCAAATCTCACATGGACTATTAGTTTGGAGAGACTAGTCAGAGGTATTTTTCTTTTCTATGTTTTTATTTAGAGATGTAGCATGGTAACAGGCCCTACTGTCCCTTTGGAATGTGGGAGGAAACAGAATGCCTGGAGGAACCCACACGGTCACGGGGAGAACATACAAATTCCTTGCAGACAGTGGCAGGATTGAACCCGTGTCACTAGCAAAGCGGTACACTATTCTCTGCAACTTGGAAGTTCAAATAAATTTAATATCAAAGTACATATATGTCATCAAATAAAACCCTGAGATTGTCTTGCCAGTGTACTCAATAAATTCATAACCATTACAGAATCAATGAAAGACCATGACAACTTGGACATTGAACCAAAAGACAACAAATTGTGCAAATATAAAAAGAAAAAAAGAAAAAAGAAATAAACAATAAATATCAGGAACATGAGATGAAGAGTCCTTGAAAGTGAGTCCATAGGCTGTGGGAACTTGAGTCTATTCTAATGAAAGATCACCAATCTAAATAGTAGACTGTTTCGTTTTCCATAGATACAGCCTGATTTGTTGAGCATTTCCGTCACTTTCTTTCTTCTTATTTCATATGTCCAACATTTGCAGTTTTCTGTTGCCATAGAAACTGAAGTATTATTTTCTTAAGGAAACGTGCAAGAGGAAATTAATAGAGTTATTGGAACAGAGCGAGCACCCCAAATGATGGATCGGAAGGCAATGCCATATACTGATGCAGTATTGCATGAGATCCAGAGATTTGCCAACATCATCCCAATGAATATGCCACATGCAACAACCAAGGATACTCACTTCAGAGAATATTTCATTCCAAAGGTAAAACTCTTCAAATTATGAACAAAAATATTAAAGCAATGATTCATTCCTCCAGGTTATGTGCAATTTCTGATGCATTTCAATGTGCTATACACGGGGCAGCTTACCAAGATACAATCCTATGGCTTTGCAGGAAAGATACTGGCATGGATAGAGGAATGGCTGACAGGTAGGAAGCAGTGAGTGGGAATAAAGGGATCCTTTTCTGGTTGGCTGCCGGAGACTATTGGTGTTCCTCAGGGTTCGGTATTGGGACCGCTACTTTTCACCTTGCTTGTCAATGAGTTAGATAATGAAATTCATGGCTTTGTGGCAAAGTTTGTGGATGATACGAAGATAGGTGGAGGGGTAGGTAGTACTGTGGAGGTAAGGTGATTGCTGCAGGACCTAGACAAATTGGAAGAATGGGCAAAAATTGGCATATGGAAAACTGTTGGGAAATGTACAATAATGAATTTTGGTAAAGGAACAATAATGTATACTATTATCTAAATGGGGAGAAAGTTCAAACATCAAACCAGTATCTTTCCTGCAAAGCTATAGGATTGTATCTTGGTAAGCTGCCCCGTGTTTAGCACCTTGAAATGCATTGGAAATTGCACATAACCTGGAGGAATGAATCATTGCTTTGATATTTTTGAAAGACTTGGGACTCCCAGAAGGCTAATTTACAGGTTGAGTCTGTGGTAAAGAAGGCAAATGCAATGTTGGCATTTATTTCAAGGGGAATAGAATATAAAAGCAAGGAGAGGCTTTATAAAACACTAGTCAGGCTGCACTTCAGGTATTGTCAACAGTTTTGGGCCACGTATCTCAGAAACGATGTGCTGTCATTGGAGACAGACCAAAGGAAGTTCACGAGGATGATTCTGGGAATGAAGGGGTTAACATATGCGATGCTTTTGGCAGCTTTGTGCCTGTGCTCACTGAAATTTAGAAGAATGTGGGGGGGGGGGGGGGAGTGGAATCTAACTGAAACCTACCAAATGTTGAAAGGACTAGATAGGGTGGATGTGGAGATGTTATTTCCTGTGGTGGGGGTACCTAGAACTGGAAGGCACAGCCTCAAAATTGAGGGGCAGCCTTTTAGAATTTTTTATGCAGAGAATAGTGAACCTGTGGAATGATCTGCCACAGACTGTGGTGGAGGTCAATTCCCATGGCATATTTAAGGCTGAATTGGATCGTTTCCTGATCAGTCAGGGCATCAAAGGATATGGGGAGAAGGCAGGTGTATTAAGTTGAGTGGGATCTAAGATTAGCCATGGTGGAATGGCAGAACAGACTCAATGGGCTGAATGGCCCATGTTGCATATTCTAGCTATTACTATAAGAAATAACAAAATAAAGGAATAGAATTTTTTTTAAATAAAATCAATATTGCAATTTGTATACAACCATGATATTCTGTGGATGCTGGAAATCTAGAGCACGCACACAAAACGCTGGATGAACTCAACAAGTTATGCAGAATCTCAAGTTCAAGTTCAAGTTGCTTTTACTGTCATTTTGACCATAAACTGCTGGTACAGTACACAGTAAAAACGAAACAACATTCCTCCAGGATATGAAACAACACAAAACTACACTAGGTTATGTGAGAAAGCACAAGGCTACACTAAGGAGGGGAATGAACAGTCAAATTCCGGGTCAAAATCCTCAATGACTTCTCCAGCTTCCAATATTTTGCTGCATTCTCTTTTTCCGTTCCCCATTCTGGTTACCCTCTCACCCCTTCTCCTCACCTGTCCATCAGCTCTCTCTGGTTTCTCTCCTCCTTCCCATTCTTCCATGGTCCACTGTCCTCTGCTATCAGATTCCTCTTCTTCAGCTCTGTTACCTCTTCAACCTATCCCCTGACAGCTTCTTACTTCATTCCCCCCCTCAACATTCACTTTCCCCCTCACATGGTCTCACTTGTAACCTACCAGCTTGTACCTCTTCCCTTACCCCACCTTCTTATTCTGGCTTCTTCCCCCTTCATTTCCAGTCCTGATGAAGGGTCTAGGCCTGAAATGATGACTGCTTATTTGTCTTCATTGATGCTGTCTGATCTGCTGAGTTCCTCCAGCATTTTGTCTATGCTTAGAACATATAGTAGAACATTACAGGCCTTCAGCCAATGATGTTGTGCTGACCTTTTAACCTACTCTAAACTCAATCTAACTGTTCCCTCCTAAGTAACGCTCCGTTTTGCTGTCATCCATGTACCTATCTAAAATAAATGCCTCTAATTTATCTGTCTCTGCCATTACCATTGGCAGGGCATTCCGCCACTCTCTGTGTAAAAAAAAACCTCTGACATCCTCCGCTGTATTTTTCTCCAATCTCCTTAAAATTAAACTCCCTTGTATCAGTTATTTTTGCCCTGAGAAAAAGACTCTAGCTGTCCACTCTATCTCTGCCTCTTAACTTGTAAACCTCTATCACGACTCCTCTCATCCTTCTTCACTCTAAAGAGAAAAGCCCTAGTTTGACCCCTGTCAACCTATCCTCATAAGAGCTGCTCTTTAGTCCTGTTAAATCTCCTCTGCACCCTCTCTAAAGCTTCCACATCCTTCCTGTAATGAGATGGCCAGAAATGAACACAATTCTCCAACTGTGGGAGTTTTGACAAAGTTAACAAATTTCATGTCACATGCTGGTGATAATAAACCTGATTCTGATTCTGAACACATTTCTCCAAGTGTGGGAGTTTCATTTGCTCTAAAATTCACAGGGTCTCTCCTGTTGTTAGTAAAATAATATCAGAATTCTCCAGTTGCACCCAACAGGAAGAAGGTTTAGAACTGACTATGATGTTCACATTTCCTTTTGTTTTAAAGGGAATGCAGATAATTCCCCTGCTATCTTCTGTCCTCCGTGACAAAACTCAATGGGAAACACCAGACGACTTCAACCCTTCCCACTTTCTAGATGCCGAGGGGAGGTTTGTGAAGAGAGATGCCTTCATACCTTTCTCTGCAGGTACCAAATCATTGGAATATTATAACCAATTTATATAACGTTGTCAGAGTTATAACAGGTTCTGCAGATGCTGAAAATGTTGAGCAACACACATGTCGTTCCAATGAAGGCTCTGAGCCAAAACACATATTGTGATTTTTTTTATTTTGTGGCAGTAGTACAGTGCAAGAAATATAAAAATGACATATTTTACAATGAATGCAACTTTGAATGATTTTGAAATGTTTTTAAACAGAATGTCAGAGTTTTTTTTAACAGCTGTTATCACCACCTAACGTAAGGTGCATGTATTAACCAGGTATCGATATAATTTCTTTCCGCTCCCCACACCTTCTTATTCTGGCTTCTTCCCTCTTCCTTTTCAGTCCCAAAGAAGAGTTTTGGCCATAAACATCGATTGTTCATTCCTCTCCAGAGATGCTTCCTGACCCGCTGAGTTCCTTCAGCATTTTGTGTGTGTTGCCGCTCCAATATGAGGTCACTCTTACCCTCGGCCATTAGGCTCTATAATGAGTCAACCTACAGGTTGGGAAGTGATGACCTCCCCCCCCCCCCATTAGACTGTGGTAACTTATAACTTATTTTATTCTTTTTTACTTCTCTTCTAATGCTTCTATTTGTGCACTTGTAATGCTACAGTGACACAAATTTCCTTTGGGATCAATAAAGTATATAGCTATCTATCTACCTACCTATCTATTTTCATCATCTGCAGAATCTTGTTCTTATTCATATGTCTAACAGCCTCTTAAACTACCATTATATCACCTTCCCCCACTATTCCTGGTGGCACATTCCAAAAATATACGAATCATGTTTAAAAAAAAAACTTGCCTCTCTCAGCTTAAATGCATGTCCTTGAGTACGTTTCAATTCTATCCTGGGAAAAGATTCCGACTGTTTACTTTGTCCACCACTCTCATTATGTTATAAGCCTCTGTTAGCCCTCCCCTCAGCCTCTGACATGCCAAATGGAACTACCCAAGTTTGGAGCAGCATGGTAGCATAGTGGTTAGCATAATGCTTTACAACACCAGTAGCCTGGGTTTAATTTCCAACACAGTCTGTAAGGAATTTGTAAATTATCTCCGGTACCCTCCCACATTCCAAAAACCTACAGATTATTAGGTTAATTAGTCACATGAGTATAACTGGGCAGCATGGACTTGGGCCTGAAGGGCCTCTTTCTGTCTTGTTTACCTCTAAATAAAATACACACATTTGTCCAAACTTTCCTTATAGCTGATGTCCTTTAATCACGGCAGATGTTCTTCTGCACTCTCTCCAAATTCAGCACACCTTTCCTGTAATGAGGTGACCAGAATTCCCATGAATTCCAGAATCTTAATTTATTGCTGACTAAAGAGTTTTAAATGTTAGCTATCATTATAAACATCATCCGCTTTACAAGGCTAGTACAAGGAATGTATTCATAACTCTATGGATATCTAATAGTCTGAATTTATTTTCTCCTGCATTTTAAAGGTCGGCGGATATGCATTGGGGAAAGCTTGGCCAAGATGGAGCTGTTTCTGTTTTTCACGACCTTGATGCAGAGATTTTCGTTCCACGCTGTGCCTGGAACCAGCTTGGATCTCACGCCATCTGTTGGTTTTACCTTATGTCCAAAGCCTCACTTAGTGTGTGCTGCACTCCGTTAGTGAACATGGCTGATGGAGAGACGGATGGACATGGAGTAGATTCCAAAGACAAATCTCCTGATGAAGAAGCTCACCTTTAATCTTCTTAGAACTCTTTTGCTAATTATGATATTGTTATGATCTTGCACCTTAATGTTTACCTGTACTGCATGTTCTCTATAGTTGTTACACTTTATTCTGCATTCTGTTCAACGCATATAAAATGCTGGAGGAACTCAACATGTCAGGCAGCGTCTATGGAAGGGAATAAACAGTTGATGTTTCAGCCCGAGACCCTTTATCAGGACTGGAAAGGAAGACAGAAGTGGCCAGAATAAAAAGGTGGGGGGAGAGGAAGGAGTACAAGCTAGAATTTGATAGGTGAAGCCAGATGAGTGGGGAAGGAAGTAAGAAGCAGGGAGGTGATAGGTGGGAAAGGTAAAGGGCTGGAGAGGAAGGAATCTGATTGGAGAGGAGAGTGGACCATGGGAAGAAGGGAAGAAAGAGGGACATCTACATTGCTATTGCTTTACCTTGTTCTACCTCAATGCACTGTGTAATGATTTGATCTGTATGGACAGTATGCAATCCAAGCTTAACACTGTATCTTGGTACATGAGACAATAATAAACCAACTCTGATTCAGATATTTTAAGATTAAAGACTAGCTTTATTTGTCACTTGCACATCAAAACATGGAGTGAAATGCAGCATTTAAGGACCAACCAAGAATATGCTGAGGGCAGCTGGCAAGTGTTGCCCTGCTTCAGGCAAGAACATGGTGTGTCCACAACTTACTAACCCATATGTAACTGGAGTGTGGGAGGAGACTAGAAACCCTAACCACAACCACCCTCCCCACCATCCCAACATACAATACTGTGCAGAAGTCTTGGGCACAATTTTAAAAAATTTGGTTTCAGATGGTATCGCCTCTGCAGAGCCCTGATCTCAGTATTATTGAGGTTGTCTGAGATTACCTGGAGAGACAGAAGCAAGTGAGGCAGCCAAGTGTCTGCAGAAGAACTGGGGCAAGTTCTCCAAGAGGCTTGGAACAGCCTACCAGCTGATTTTCTAATAAAACTGCACAATGGTGTACCTAAAAGAATTGATGCAGTTTTAAAGGCAAAGGGTAGCGCCACCAAATATTGATTTGATTTAGATTTTTACTATTCACTGATCTTTATAGTAATTTTTTTTGTTATTTAGAAACTTATTTCATTATTTTTGAAAGCATCTTCACTTTACAGAGTTTTTTTTTACATGTATCTTAGACTTTTGCACAGAATTAGTATCAGAATCAGAATCAGGTTTAATATCACCAGCATGTGTTGTGAAATTTGTTAACTTTGAGGCAGCAGTACATTGCAATACATTATAATACAGAAAAAAGAACTGTGAATTATAGAAAATATATACACTACTGTAGATAGAGTATACGCATGTATGTGTGTGTGTGTGTGTGTGTGTGTATATATATAAAATTGTTAAATTAGATAAGTAGTACAAAAAAAAGTAAAAAGTAGTGAGGTAGTGTTCATGGGTTCAATATTCATTCAGAAATCAGATGGCAGAGGGGAAGAAGCTGTTCCTGAATCATTGAGTGTGTGCCTTTAGGGTCCTGTACCTCCCTCCTGGTGGTAGCAATGTAAAGAAGGCATGTCTTGGGTGGTGAGGGTCCTTAATGATGGACACCAGCTTCTTGATGCACTGCTCCTTGAAGGTGTTTTGGGTACTCCACATACCATAGATATGCAATAAATTGAACAGATTGGAGGTTTGGAAATAATGTCATTAAGTTTTCAAAAATCTTTCCAGATCCTTTGGTAGTGATGAGCAACTAGGGGCTAATGTAGACTCAATGAACCAGTGTTCTCCTCCATGTTGTCATGATCCTAAGTATTGATGTAATGAATTCCTCCAATCACTTGAGGCACTGCAATGCCTTGGTTGAGCATTTCTGCTGCTGAGACATCCTCATACATGTGGTGAACTACATATACCTGTCTGGGCACGCCCCTCTGCTGACTGCTCCTCCCTCAGTCTCCAGGATGTTGTGTGGTGATATCTTGCGGCTGACGGTGCTTCCTTCCAGCTAATAAAAGCCTATTTCGACTCATGTCTCTGAGAGTTATTGATGGTGCATCAATACACTCACCCATTTTGTGCCTCCCAACTGATGTTGAGTTTTGCCTTACATTCATTCTCACATTAAAACAATACAGAAAACCAGTGCTGTCTGTATGATTCTTAAATTACACCAGGTGGCCACTTCACTGGATACCTCCTGTACCTAATGAAGTGACCATTGAGTGTATGCTCATTGTCTCCTGCTGCTGTGGACTACCCACTTCAAGTTTTGACGTGTTTTGCATTCAGAGATACTCTTCTGCACACCACTGTTGTAACACATGATGTTACATCGAGGTGATTTACTGTGACCTTCCTGTCAGTTTGAACCAGTCTGGTCATTATCACATTGACAAGGCATTTTCACCCACAGAACTGACGCTCACTGGAGGTTTTTTTTCCACATCCATCTCAGTTAGCTCTAGAGACTGTTGTGCATGAAAATCCCAGCAGATGAACTCTTTCCGAGATACTCACACCATACTACCTGGCACCAACACATCAAAGTCACTTAGGTCACATTTCTTCCCCATTCTGATGTTTGAGCTGAACAACAACTGAACCTCTTGACCATGTCTGCATGCTCTTACATGTTGAGTTGCTGCCACATGATTGCATTAACGAGCATGTGTACAGATGTACCTAATAAAGTGGCTACTGAATGTATGTCTAACTAATGCCCAGGCTCCTCTGATTCTGATTCTAATTCTACTTCACCTTTGCCATCTACCCTGGCTTGTCATGGGCTGAATGACAGTGGATCTACCAGTATATAGGGCAGTATGTTAGTGTAGCAGTTAGCTCTTTTCAGGGCCAACAATCTCCAGCTTGGGTTCAATTCCTGCCGCTGTCTGCAAGGAGTTTGCACTTTCTCCATGTGACCATGTGGGTTTCCTCCAGGTGCTCAGGTTTCCTCCCATATTCCAAACTCATACAGGTTAGGGTTAGTATGATTCAAGATTCAAAAGCTTTATTGTCATTCTAACTGTACATCAGCTCTGCAGGGCAGAATGAGACAGCGTTTCCCAGGAGCAGTGCAATCATAACATAACAAACGCAACACTAAATAATAAACATAACAATAAATAGTAAAACACAACAGCCACATGTCAGTTAAAATCAAGTTATAAGTGTCCAGTGCAAGTTAAAAGTGTCCAAAGCAGAGTCAGGTAGATCAGCTATTTGGCAGTCTGACTGCCTGTGGGAGGAAGCTGTTTTGTAGCCTTGTGGTTTTAGTTTTGAAGCTCCTGTAATGTGTACCTGATGGCAGAAGAACAAACAATTCATGGAGAGGGTGTGAGGGGTCTTTAATGATGTACCGTGTCTTCTGGAGGCATCGTCTCTGAAAGAGGTCTTGGACAGAAGGTGGTGGCAGATACATGACAACACTTGTAGGCTGCTCCCTCAGACTGTCTTAGTCATTGTTGCTAAATTGCCCATTTCACTCTATGTTTTGATGTTTTGATGCACGTGTGACAAATAAAGTTGATGTCTTTACTTGAAGATACCAATTGTTCAACTGCTCATTAGTCCTATGTTGAGTTAATTGCTGACTGGAACCTCCTACGAAGTCACTGTGCCAAACTATATCAATCTCTGCCATTCCTTTGGAGTCATCAGCTGTGTGGAGAGGGGGAGTCTGCTGTCAGGGGCAACAGCTTGCTCTCCACATCGTACTGCCCTGGCTTGCATTTCAACTACGCAAATAGATAAGATGTATCATCTGTGGTTGACTCCCACCAATGGAGGCCTCCCTGAGATACAGTGAAAAGTTTGTCTTGCATACTGTTCATACAGATCAAACCATTACATAGTGCATTGAGGCAGAACAAGGTAAAATAATAACAATGCAGAATCAATTGTAGCAGTGGTAGAGAAAGTGCAATACAGGTAAAGGTGCAAGGTCGTAACAAGCTACTTTTGTGAGGTCCAGGGTCCATCTTATTGTATGAGCAAACTATTAAAAGGCTGCCTGGTATAAATAAATGGAGAGTGAAGTAGAAGCCGTCCTTCAGCCGTTTGTGTGTGCTTTCAGCCGTTGTATTGTACCACATTAATTTTATTCACACACATCCATTGAGCTTATATGTGACCCACCTCTGTGTAATACCTATAGATGTCCCTCTGGTAAGAGAATCTGTCATCTTTAAGGCAACATCGTGCTGCAGCTGATAGGGCTGCTGCCACGAGTTCTAATGATCCAGGTTCCAACGTGACCTCCAGTGCTGCCTGCATGAAGATTGCGTGTTCCTCCTCTGACTGCAGGGGTTTCCCTTCCATTTCCCTTCCACAACCCAAGGGCAGAGACACCCCCAGTGTGGTAGAATCTAGGGAATGATTCTGCTAAACCGGAGAAGATTAGGCTATAGTGGTACAGTGCCGGGTGATACGTATTGATTCAATGGGCTGAATATCATAAGGTAATATAGGAATACCTTACCTGGCACTTGAGTTCCTCCAGCACTTTTTGGTGTTTCTGGTATGGTCTATGTGTGATTTGGGAGCCACAGTAATGAGCAGAGTCTGAACTACACCCTGAAATGACCCAGCAGTTCTTTCTGTTCAAGGGTTGTTCAAGGAGCAACACCTCACCTTCCGTCCAGGTAGCCTCCAACATAATGACATGAACATTGATTTCTCCTTAATTATTATTACCCGTCCTTCTTCCCTGTTCTTATGTTGCCCACTCCAGGCTCTTATCTTTAATGTGGTACTTAACCTGCCTATCACCTCCCCACCTTCTTCCTTTTCTCCCTTGGTCCACTCTCCTCTCCTATCAGATTTCTTCTTCACCAGTCCTTTACCTTTTCTGGCCACCTGGCTTCACCTATCACCTTCTAGCTAGTCCTCCTTCCCCTCCCCCACCTTTCTTCTAATTTTGGCGTCTTCCCCCTTCCTTCCCAGTCCTGCCGATGACATCGGCCCATCCTAAAAAAGGAAGCTTAACAACTTGGACTGAATTTCGACGAATTAAGAACATCTACAAATTGTACCCATATGATGGTATCCAAGTATTAGGTAACATGCTGTCTTCCCAGCAAATAAGACAGATGACACATTGAGTTGAAGATGGTAGAGGAGAGGATAAACAGAATTTACTAGATGGATGAGATGCAATTAAGAAATTATTAGAATGACAATCCCCAACATAGATTGATTGGAGGAATGTAGAGGATAGCATATAAAAGTGGTGGAAGAAAAATACTAAGACACTGTGAAAGACGTTAGGGGGGTTAATGATTTTTTTTTCAAAAATAAAGATTGTGAATTCAAAGCCGCAGTCAATTATCTGTGATTTAGGCACACTGCGTGATTGAAATGTGCGCTGTAGATGGGATGTGGGAATAGTTATGTCTAAGCTTCTTTGTTCTGTGGATTGTCACGCCCGCGATCGAGCAAGCCTGATATACTTGTCTGGAACTGACACTTAAGCAGATGTATAACTTTAACTGTTCAAGGACATACTACGTAACTTCACTATTCTGTAGAATTCTAGTCTAAATTCCTCCTTATGGCTAGATGCTTCTTGTCACCTACACTTGGGGTATAAGTAAGAGTGTACTTTATTGTTAAGCGGAGTTCCAAAATCCCCGCTTTTAGGTGCTTGGACTCCCCGTGGTGTCATGTGAAAAATAAAGGATTTTTCTACGGCACTCTCCCTCCAAGTCTGAGTATATTTTCCACGACAATTGAAAAGGCTTCAGAGGTCCACTGTTCTTGAGGCACATAATATCATCAGTTAACAAGCAAGTCCAGCGAATCCAGCTACACAGTTGTCAGTGGACATCTTTACGATGTTGATGATGATGACTTTGCAAGAACAATAACATGCCAAGAAGATGCAAAATACCATAAAGAGGAGCCTTTGTTGAACCCAGATATTGATTTTGTACGCTGATGACTGCTCAACCACTGAGAGAGGAATTGAAATGGTTGGTTGGGCTGCTGTCATAGAAAATGAAGTGATGACTTCAGGAGATATGACTCCGGGTACCTCTGCACAACAGGCAGATCTGAAAGCTTTGACTGAAGGTTATAAGCTAGCAGAAGAAGATCAGCAAACATCTACACTGATTCTCGAGATACTTTCAGAGCTGTTCATGACTTTGGAAATTTATGAAGGCAAAGAAGACTCATCTTTTGCAACTAATGCACAAAGGAATTTAAGCAGCGCACAGAACTGTTTAAATTCCCTCTACCTCATTGGCATGTTAAGTATATTTGATGAATCAGAATCAGAATCAGAATCAGGTTTATTATCACCAGCATGTGCCATTAAATTTGTTAACTTAGCAGCAGCAGCAGTTCAATGCAATACATAATCTAGCACAGAGAGAGAGATAATAATAATAAATAAAATAAAACAATAATAAATAAACAAGTAAATAATTGCATAAATTAAATAGATTATTAAAAATGTGCAAAAACAGAAATACTGTATATTAAAAAAGTGAGGTCGTGTCCAAAGCTTCAAAGTCCATTTAGCAATCAGATGGCAGAGGCGAAGAAGCTGTTCCTGAATCACTGGGTGTGTGCCTTGAGGCTTTTGTTTCTCCTATCTGATGGTAAGAGTGAGAAAAGGGCATGCCCTGGGTGCTGGAGGTCTTTAGTAACGGACACTGCCTTTCTGAGATACTGCTTCCTAAAGCTGTCCTGGGTATTTTATAGGCTAGTTCCCAAGATGAAGCTGACTAAATTCTGCAGCTTCTTTCGATCCTGTGCAGTAGCCTCTCCATACCAGACAGTGATGCAGCCTGTCAGAATGCTCTCCATGGTACAACTATAGAAGTTTTTGAGCATATTTGTTGACTTACCAAATCTCCTCAAACTCCTAATGAAATATAGTTGCCTTCTTTATGACTACATCGATATGTTGGGACCAGGTTAGATCCTCAGAGACCTTGACACCCAGGAACCTGAAGCTGCTCACTCTCTCCATTTCTGATCCCTCTATGAGGATTGGTATGTGTTCCTTCATTTTACCCTTCCTGAAGTCCACAATCAGCTCTTTTGTCTTACTGACATTGAGTGCCAGGTTGTTGCTGCAACTAGTTGGCATATCTCATTCCTGTACGCCTTCTCGTCACCACCTGACATTCTACCAACAATGGTTGTATCATCAGCAAAGTTGTAGATGGTATTTGAGCTGTGCTTAGTCACACAGTCATGCGTATACAGAGAGTAGAACAGTGGGCTAAGCACACACCCCTGAGGTGCACCAGTGTTGATCATCAGTGAGGAGGATGTGTTATCACCAATCCGCACAGACTGTGGTCTTCCGGTTAGGAAGTCGAGGATCCAATTACAGAGGGAGGTACAGAGGCCTAGATTCTACAACTCCTCAATCAGGATTGTGGGAATGATTGTATTAAATGCTGAGCTTTTTCGATGAAACAGCACAATGATTGTACACAATCACATTTCCTTTTCTGGTTTCAGTTGTGGATGGCGTTGACAATGTGGAGTTTCTGATGATTTGTCTGCAGATTTTAGAACTGGCTTATTTATACAGTTTTTATTGAAGAACTTGTTGATTCACTCATGGAAAAACACAATCAAATTATTGATTCAATCATGGAAAAATAATGCAAAGATGGTTAGAATACATCAAAGACCTATACGATGACAAAGACTGAGAGGACAATTTTGATATTGGCAACAACGAGGACCCATCAATACTAAAAGAAGAAGAGGAACATGCTATGAAGAAAATGCGAAAGGGGAAATCATCAGGACCAGATAACATTCCGGATGAACTGTATGAAGCACTAGAAGATTTTGGTGTCGAGAAATTATTGAATAGAATATACAACACTGGCAAAGTGCCAGAAGATCTTTTAAAGGCAGTATTCATTGCACTGTCAAAGAAACCAAGTGCAACAGAATGTGGACAACACAGAACAATTAGTTTAATGAGCCACCTCACAAAAATTCTACTTCGAAACATCATGCTCAGAATAAGAAACAAAATTAAACCAGAGATCGGTGAAGAACAGTGCCGTTTTGTCGAATGCAAGGGAACATCAAATGCAACTTATGTTCTCAGGAATATTATCTAAAGGTTAATAGTAATGCAACAAGACCTGTACTTCTGTTCATTGACTACACAAAAGCCTTTGACACAGTGACATACCAAGTCATCATCATGAAAATGCTTAGAGACATTAATATCGATGGAAAAGATCTAAGAATAATCAGGAATCTCTACTGGCAACAAAGTACAGCCATACAGATAGACAACAAGATTGGTGAATATCAGCCAATAAAGCGAGGAGTCAGACAGGGTTGTGTTCTATCACCAGACCTGTTCTCCCTGTACAGTGAAAACATCATGAGAACTGTACAGGACCTACCTGGAACAAGTACAGGAGGATACAATATCAACAACCTCCGCTGTGCGGATAATGCAGTACTGACAGCAAACAGTGAAGTTGAAGAAATGGTAATATCAAAGAAACCTGATATCCCAAACTGTAGGATCGTATTGGGAAATGGAATCCTGAAACAAGTTCACAACTTCAAGTACCTTGGATCATGGGTAGCATCTGATGGTAAATGCGAAACAGACATAAAAGCAAGAATAGCAGTGGCAAGAACAGCATTTACAGAAATGAGAAACATCCTAACGAACAAGAAAATAGAAATTGACATCCGCCTTAGAACTCTCAACTGCTACATTCTCCCTATATTGATGAATGGCAGCGAGTCATCGACCATCACAAATGCAATGGAAAAAAGAATCAATGCAGCAGAGATGTGATTCCTCAGGAGAATGCTATGCATATCATATATGGACAGGATAACCAAAGAAGAAGTTCTACAAATTGGAAGGAACATTGCTTACAGCCATGGGAATTCCAATCAAGAATGGCAAACATCTATGACAACTTATGGAAGTCATACTGCTACCATCAGAAATTGTTGTATTGAAATGGAAAGGTCACTCCAAAATGACCACAACGGAAAGCTATAGAAATGTATTCGTAGATGAAACTGCAAGAAGGGAGAAGGGAAGATAGAGAAAGAATAAAGAAAATAGAAATAGAAGAAAGTATGATAAATTAAACTATGGAAGGTATTTGAACTCTGTATCACAAATATAGAGCATTGTAAGAAAGGTGGATGAGCTTAAAGCGTGGATTGATACCTGGAATTATGATGTTGTAGCTATTAGTGAAACATGGTTGCAGGAAGGGTGTGATTGGCAACTAAATATTCCTGGATTTAGTTGCTTCAGGTGTGATAGAGTAGGAGGGGCCAGAGGAGGAGGTGTTGCATTGCTTGTCCGAGAAAATCTTATGGCGGTGCTTTGGAAGGATAGATTAGAGAGCTCCTCTAGGGAGGCTATTTGGGTGGAATTGAGGAATGGGAAAGGTGAGGTAACACTGATAGGAGTGTATTATAGGCCACCTAATGGGGAGCGTGAGTTGGAAGAGCAAATGTGTAAGGAGATAGCAGATATTTGTAGTAAACACAAGGTGGTGATTGTGGGAGATTTTAATTTTCCACGCGTAGACTGGGAAGCTCATTCTGTAAAAGGGCTGGATGGTTTAGAGTTTGTGAAATGTGTGCAGGATAGTTTTTTGCAACAATACATAGAAGTACCGAAGAGAGATGGGGCAGTGTTGGATCTCCTGTTAGGGAATTCGATAGGTCAGCTGACAGATGTATGTGTTGGGGAGCACTTCGGGTCCAGTGATCACAATAGCATTAGCTTCAATATAATTATGGAGAAGGACAGGACAGGACCTAGAGTTGAGATTTTTGATTGGAGAAAGGCTAATTTTGAGGAGATGCGAAGGGATTTAGAGAGAGGGGATTGGGTCAAGTTGTTTTATGGGAAGGATATAATAGAGAAATGGAGGTCATTTAAGGGTGAAATTATGAGGGTACAGAATCTTTATGTTCCTGTTAGGTTGAAAGGAAAGGTTAAAGGTTTGAAAGCACCATGGTTTTCAAGGGATATTAGAAATTTGGTTCGGAAAAAGAGGGATGTCTACAATAGATATAGGCAGCATGGAGTAAAGGAATTGCTTGAGGAATATAAAGAATGTAAAAGGAATCTTAAGAAAGAGATTAGAAAAGCTAAAAGAAGATACGAGGTTGGTTTGGCAAATAAGGTGAAAGTAAATCCGAAAGGTTTCTACAGTTATATTAAAAGCAAGAGGATAGTGAGGGATAAAATTGGCCCCTTAGAGAATCAGAGTGGTCAGCTATGTGTGGAGCCAAGGGAGATGGGAGAGATTTTGAACGATTTCTTCTCTTCGGTATTCACTAAGGAGAAGGATATTGAATTGTGTAAGGTGTGGGAAACAAGTAAGGAAGTTATGGAACCTATGACAATTAAAGAGGTGGAAGTACTGGCGCTTTTAAGAAATTTAAAAGTGGATAAATCTCCGGATCCTGACAGGATATTCCCCAGGACCTTGAGGGAAGTTTGTGTAGAGATAGCAGGAGCTCTGACTGAGATCTTTAAGATGTCATTAGAAACGGGGATTGTGCCGGAGGATTGGTGTATTGCTCATGTGGTTCCATTGTTTAAAAAGGGTTCTAGAAGTAAGCCTAGCAATTATAGACCTGTCAGTTTGACATCAGTGGTGGGTAAATTAATGGAAAGTATTCTTAGAGATAGTATTAATAATTATCTGGATAGACAGGATCTGATTAGGAGTAGCCAGCATGGATTTGTGCGTGGAAGGTCATGTTTGACAAACCTTATTGAATTTTTCGAAGAAGTTACGAGGAATGTTGACGAGGGTAAGGCAGTGGATGTAGTCTATATGGACTTCAGCAAAGCCTTTGACAAAGTTCCACATGGAAGGTTAGTTAAGAAGGTTCAGTCGTTAGGTATTAATGCTGGAGGAATAAAATGGAATCAACAGTGGCTAGATGTGAGATGCCAGAGAGTAGTGGTGGATAATTCTTTATCGGGATGGAGGCCGGTGACTAGCGGGGTGCCTCAGGGATCTGTTTTGGGGTCAATGTTGTTTGTAATATACATAAATGATCTGGATGATGGGGTGGTAAATTGGATTAGTAAGTATGCCGATGATACTAAGGTAGGAGGTGTTGTGGATAATGAGGTGGGTTTTCAAAGCTTGCAGGGAGATTTATGCCAGTTAGAAGAATGGGCTGAACGTTGGCAGATGGAGCTTAATGCTGAGAAGTGTGAGGTTCTACATTTTGGCAGGAATAATCCAAATAGAACATACAGGGTAAATGGTAGGGCATTGAGGAATGCAGAGGAACAGAGAGATCTAGGAATAATAGTGCATTATTCCCTGAAGGTGCAGTCTCATGTAGATAGGGTGGTGAAGAAGGCTTTTGGAACGCTGGCCTTTATAAATCAAAGCATTGAGTACAGAAGTTGGGATGTAATGTTAAAATTGTACAAGGCATTGGTAAGGCCAAATTTAGAATATCGTGTGCAGTTCTGGTCACCGAATTATAGGAAAGATATCAATAAATTAGAGACAGTGCAGAGACAATTTATTAGGATGTTACCTGGGTTTCAGCACTTAGGTTACAGAGAAAGGTTGAACAAGTTAGGTCTCTATTCATTGGAGCGTAGAAGGTTGAGGGGGGATTTGATCGAGGTATTTAAAATTTTGAGAGGGATAGATAGAGTTGACGTGAATAGGCTGTTTCCATTGAGAGTAGGGGAGATTCAAATGAGAGGAAATGATTTGAGAGTTAGGGGGCAGAAGTTTAAGGGAAACACGAGGGGGTATTTCTTTACTCAGAGAGTGATAGCTGTGTGGAATGAGCTTCCTGTAGAAGTAGTAGAGGCCAGTTCAGTTGTGACATTTAAGGTAAAATTGGATAGGTATATGGACAGGAAAGGAGTGGAGGGTTATGGGCTGAGTGCGGGTAGGTGGGACTAGGTGAGATTAAGAGTTCGGCATGGACTAGGAGGGCCGAGATGGCCTGTTTCTGTGCTGTGATTGTTATATGGTTATATGGTTTATATGGTTATATTCGAGAAATGCAAAATCAATACTCAAACCAGTAGAAGTGATCCTGGATAGAAACTGGTGGGTTGTTAAATGATGATGGACTATGGAGATATCACACTAGTCATAGAATGTTAGCCCCAGCTGAACTGTTTCCTTATCTGGTACAGCAGATACCCTCGTTAGTAAAATTGGAGTGCAAAAGATGATTGACAAATTCTCCCAATGGTGGTAGGATTGAAAGTTCAGGATGCAAGCTTGACAAACAGTTAAGAGATGTGTGACATGCCAGAAATCAAACCTTGGATCAACAGATAAACCACCTCAACTAAGTACTTCTGTCCCACCACGTCCATTTTGACATCTACAAGTGGACTATATTACTTTACCAAAGCGCCAAGGATATTTGGATATCCTAGTAATCGTGGCCATTCTTTCAAGATGGGTGGCAGCCATCCCAGCAAGAGAAGCTACTGCCTCACTCACAGCCCAAACTCTGATTAAGGACTATATTCCAAGGTGGGATTGCCCAGCCACATTGAGTCTGACCAGGGAACATATTTCGCTGGAAATTTTTGTCAAAAATTATGTTGACTGATGAACACTGAATGGTCTTTTCATTGCCCACTTCACCCAGAGTCATCAGGACAAATTGAAAGAAAGAATGGTATCACCAAACAATGGGTAAGTATCACAAGGAAGGAATACCATGGGCTTCAGCTCTTTGTTTGACAGTCATAGTAGAAGATAGAAATATTTGGATACACAACCAGCCACTGCAAGCAAGCTAAAAGTTGGACATTATAAATTTTATTTGAATGCTATAAATGCTTTGAAGATATATTCTTTGTTAATATACAAGTGAAGTAGTTTTTGATTACTCTGTAACATAGATGCTTTAAGTATTTCTGCCTCTGAATTTGCAGATGTCATGATTCTAAATGTGTGATTTAAAATCAAGAGGGGATTTTGGAATCCTCTATATTTTACGGTTTTAGTAAGATATTAGTTGTACTAATGCAAAACTAATAATGTAGCTTTTACTAACATTTTAACCTGTTTTTAAGAATATGTTATGTTTGTCTCTGCCTACTGACGGAAATTGTTATAGCAGTTACGTAGTGGTCTGTCACCTTCACGAGAAAATCTGCAGATGTTGGAAATCCAATCAACACACACAAAATGCTGGAGGAACTCAGCAAGCCAGGCAGCATCTATGGAAAAGGGTGAACAGTCAATGTCTCGGGCCAAGACCCTTCATCAGGATTGTCACCTTGTCATGTGTTAGCACATGTCACATGTGCTGTGACTATGTATATTTAATAGGTCCTTCTTTGTCACAGGAATTTATCTAAACTGAGTATAAAAGTGCAAATCTGTGCAAAGGTACCCCTTTTTGCTTTGCTTTGCCTTGATCTATGAAGTTCCCTTTAGTTTCATATGCTATATATGTGTTCCTTTGTTTAAACTTTAAGGTAACGATCATGAAGTGATGTTTTCACTCTTACTTGGACCCCTAAACAAACCTGGGGGTTGAAATTGGCCAGTTCCCATACCTCCCAGCGTCTGTCATTAATCCACCCTTCCCTCCTCCAGATGATTCCGTTTGTCAATCAACCCCTTCTCACCTGGAGTCAGGTACGGCAGATTCTGTAAAGGTCCGATGCATGGTCCTGCTGGAGGATTGGGATCTATATATTGGGGATGGGGATATCTCGTATGATGATGATTCGGATGGGGATGAGAACAATGTAATCCAGGCAAGCCCCCTCGGACACGTAGAAGTTAAAGAGGAATGCAGGGACGCTGATGAACAAAATCAAGCTCCAGCCGCTACCCCTACCAACCACTGAGGCCACCATTCATACCTATATCATCACAGAATTATAGGATTTAGCCCAAACTCTGCATCAGCCGCCAGAGGAATCCTTGCCCCACTGGCTCGCCCGCCTGTGGGGTTTAGGAGCCCCCCAAATGTATTTTATTTTAATGTGCATGAATTGAGTTAGTTAGGTTCGTCAATGACCGACTCAGGTCTTGGATGAATTGCAGGATGGTGAAACAGACAGAGAGGAGCGCTCCCTGTAGGCAGAGGTTAGGCATGAGACAAGTAACTATATATATATTATATTTTGTAGTGTTCTCACTCGGCGTGTAAGATAACGCTGAACTAAACACCGAGGTAAACCGTAGTCAATGAAAACAGGATTGCAGTAAGATTAACCGTTTACTGTTCACTCTTCCTCATTAACGTATGGTGAAAACTGTTGATAAAACAATACAAGATTTGTACAGCATTTGTTTCCTTCTTGATATCACATATACATCGTAAATACTTGCAAAAGTAAAACTACAATGACTACATTACATTAAAGTGCAGCATACAGTCAGAATCTACTTACGCCATTGACTGCTTTAAATACACTTCAACACAAACTATCCACAACTCTTTAACTAACGAAAACATAAACCTTATTGACCATCATTACTTTTAACAGAATCGGCATTAACATTTTAATTCAACATATCGATTATCTCATGAACTTACGGAGTTGCTTCACTATGTTTCTAATGCGTAGAAGACAACTTTTCTCGCGCTGATCTCGCACATGTGTGCCCCCACCTTCCCGTTTCTCCAAACCGGTATTTTCCCACAAGACGCGAAGAAACCGGATGTGACGTCACCGCATGCCGCGATATATCACAGACAACGAATTTACTTTAAACAATCCTAACTTTAACTAGAAAATGCTAACAAACGAATTACTAAGCAAAAATACTATAAACTAAACACATGCCATAAAGGCAACACACTCCCCGCTTGACCTTCGTAAGGTCACAATGAACATAATACAAAACTTCAGTCTCTAAATCAGTCGTTAGGCAGAAGTAGAATGACTTCTGTAACTGGCCTTTGGTAAATTTTCACATCACCTTGGTCGGTAGTTTTCAACTCAACCTTCCTGACATGTCCATCCCTACTAGGGAATGTAGCAGTGATTCTGGCCATTGGCCAGCAGTTGCACACGATTTGGTTGTCCCTGAGCAGGACTAAATCTCCAACTTGAAGATTCCTGCAGGGTTCTGTCCACTTTTGTCTGTGTTGCAACGAAGGTAGATATTCCTGTCTCCAACGAAACCAGAATGGATTTGCCAGAGCCTGGACCTGTCTCCATTGCTTCGTGTACAGATCCTTATCGGAGAAGTCCCCTGGTGGAGGGGGATCTCCTGCCTTCTGTGTAAGGAGCATTGATGGCGAGAGTATGAAGGGGTTTTCCGGGTCAAAAGACACGGGTAGGAGTGGTCGTGCATTTATAATGGCTGTGACCTCTGCCATTAGTGTGCACAGTACCTCGTGGGTCAATCGGGTGCGTTGCTGCATCTCAGGTTTCATTTTCAGAGTTTTTTGCAAGGGCGTGAACCACTTGACTGCCTGCTCTTTGTTGTTTGGCAAGCACCGGCGTGGTTCTCTGAAAGGCAGTGGGGCGACCCCATTATTTGCTTCATCTCTGAAGACCTTGGTGTCTTTTGTTTTTAAGAAAATGGCATCTTGAACTGATTGAGCAAGTTTATTATCATGCTCAGTTTGAGCGAAGACTGACTGACCCAGTGTCTTGTCAGTTACTTTACATTTGTTAAAGCCTTGGCGTGCTTCCTTAATACACATGACACTTGTGCGGGGTTGAAAAATTGACTGGCGACCACTCTCTAGCACATTGGTCTTGAGTGTGCTAACCGTCGGTTTGTGTACATTGCCAGGGCACACCTCTCCTATCACCACCCAGCCCAGATCCAGGCGTCCAGGCAAAGGGGGCGTCGTGTGGTCCATTGACCTGCTGCCTAACCTTGTGCACCCGGAGAACATCTCTTCCTAATAGCAGGAGTATTTCTGCTTTTGGATCCATTTCTGGGATGTGTTTGACGATGTGGCGGAGATGTGGCTGGTGTAGCACCACACTTGGCGTCGGGATCTCAGTGCGGTTCTTCAAAATTTCATTGCACGCTAAGAGTGGAGGGAGACAGATGACGACTTTAACATCCAGGGACTCAAGCTGGAAGCCTTCTGCCTTCCTTCCATAAGTTTCCATGTTGCCTGAGCAAGTTCTAAGCTAGTATGGGAACTGCTTACTCTCAATATTGAACAAGTTAAAGAACTCTGGACTGACTCGTGAGCGATTGCTCTGATTGTCCAGAATTACATGGGCTTTGATGGCCTTGTCTTTGGCTCCCTTAGGGTACACCTTAGTGAGGCAGATCTTTGAACAAGAACAACTTGACTGAGCTTGACCGCAAAGTTCTGTACAGCTTGAGCTGACAACAGTTGTCCTGGAGTGAGCCTCTCCCTCCCCGCCGTCCTGTTGTGGGGGTGAAGGAGCATTGTCGGTTTGCGGTAGCGGGCTGGGATGCATGGCCCCATCGTGACTATAGACAATAGACAATAGACAATAGGTGCAGAAGGAGACCATTCGGCCCCTCAAGTCTGCACCGCCATTCTGAGATCATGGCTGATCATTCACTATCAATACCCAGTCCCTGCCTTGTCCCCATATCCCTTGATTCCCCTATCCATCAGATATCTATCCAGCTCCTTCTTGAAAGCATCCAGAGAATTGGCCTCCACCGTCTTCCGAGGCAGTGCATTCCACACCTCCACAACTCTCTGGGAGAAGAAGCTCTTCCTCAACTCTGTTTTAAATAACTGACCTCTTATTCTCAATCCATTCTCAATCCATTCTCAATCCATGCTCTGGACATGTACTGGACTCTCCCAACATCTGGAACATATTTCCTGCCTCAATCCTATCAAATCCTTTAATTATCTTAAACGTTTCAATCAGATCCCCTCTCAATCTCCTCAATTCCAGCGTGTACAAGCCCAATCTCTCCAATCTCTCTGCGTAAGACAGCCCTGCCATCCCAGGAATCAACCTAGTGAATCTATGCTGCAGTTCCTCAATTGCCAGAATGTCCTTCCTTAAACCTGGAGACCAAACCCAGATGTAGTGGTCCATGTAGGGACCAATGATGTAGGTAAGGTGAGTGAGGGGGTCCTGCTTAGAGAGTTCAGGGAGTTAGGAGTGAAGCTGAAAGGCAGGACCTCCAGGGTGACAATCTCGGGATTGCTACCTGTGCCACGTGCGAGTGAGGCGAAGAATAGAATGATTATGCACATTAATACGAGGCTGAGAGCATGGTGCAGGAAGGAAGGGTTCAGGTTTTTGGATAATTGGTCTTTGTTCCAGGGACATTGGGATCTGTTTCGAAGGGATGGTCTACATCTGAACCGGAGGGGTACTAACATTCTTGCAGGAGTATTTGCCAGTGCTGCTCGGGGGGGTTTAAACTAGATGTGCAGGGGGCAGGGATCCAGATCCAGAGGGTTGGTCAGAAGGTGCATGGGGTTAAATGTGTACAAGGTTTGGGTGATCTTGAGAAGGTCATCAAAATTCAGGGTGCAATTTGTCCGATGGAAGTTCAAGGAGCTGGGTTAGGTACAGTAGACAGTGTTTTAAGCAAAGAGAGGAGGAATGGGCTAAGAATTCTATACTTGAATGCGCGTAGTGTCAGAAATAAAACAGATGAGCTTGAAGCTCAGATGAAAATGGGGAACTACGATATTGTTGGGATAACGGAGACATGGCTGCAAGGGGATCAGGCCTGGGAATTGAGTGTACCAGGGTATACGTGCTATCATAGAGACAGAAATATGGGAAGAGGGGGTGGGGTGGACCTGTTGGTGAGGAATGAGATTCAGTCCTTAGCAAGAGGTGGCTTGGGAACAGGGGAAGTAGAGTCTGTGTGGATTGAGCTGAGGAACAGTAAGGGTAAAAAGACCCTAATGGGTGTTGTGTACAGGCCCCCAAACAGTAGCGTGGATATTGGGTACAAGTTGATTAGGGAGTTAACATTGGCATGTGCTAAAGGTAATGCAGTCGTTATGGGAGATTTCAACATGCAGGTGGACTGGGAGAATCAGGTAGGTGCTGGACCCCAGGATAGGGAGTTTGTGGAGTGTCTAAGGGATGTATTTTTGGAACAGCTTGTGCTTGAGCCAACCAGGAACGAGGCTATTTTGGACTTGGTGATGTGTAATGAACAGGAATTGATAAGTGATCTTGAAGTAAAGGAGCCATTAGGAAGTAGTGATCATAACATGATAAGTTTTTATCTACAATTTGAGAGGGATAGGGGCAGATCAGAGGTGTCAGTGTTGCAATTAAATAAAGGAGACTACGGAGCCATGAGGGAAGAGCTGGCCAAAGTTAAATGGGCGGATGCCCTGGCAGGAAAGACAGTGGATCAGCAGTGGCAGATATTCTTGGGCATAATACAAAAGATGCAAATACAGTTCATTCCAATGAGAAAGAAGGATTCAAAGAGGGGGAAGGGGCCACAGTGGTTGACAAAGGAAGTCAGAGATTGTACAGCATTAAAGAAAAAGAAGTATGACCGGGCTAAGATGAGTGGGAATACAGATGATTGGGAAAGTTTTAAGGAACAGCAGATCTTAACTAAAAAAGCAATACGGAGAGAAAAAATCAGGTATGAGCTCAGTCTAGCCAGGAATATAAAAGGGGATAGCAAAAGCTTTTTTAGCTATGTGAAGAGAAAGAAGATAGTTAAGAACAATGTTGGCCCCTTGAAGAATGAATTGGGAGAAATTGTTATGGGAAACAGGGAAATGGCAACAGAATTTAATGCGTACTTTAGATCTGTCTTCACCAGGGAGGACACAAGCAATCTCCCAGATGTATGGATGGGCCAGGGTCATAAGATATCAGAGGAATTGAGACAGATTGACATTAGGAAAGAAACTGTGATGAGTAGACTGGTAGGACTGAAGGCTAATAAATCCCCGGGTCCAGATGGTCTGCATCCGAGGGTTCTAAAAGAGGTGGCTCAGGAAATTGCGGATGCATTGGTAATCATTTTCCAATGTTCCTTAGATTCAGGATCAGTTCCTGAAGATTGGAGAGTGGCTAATGTTGTCCCACTTTTCAAGAAGGGAGGGAAGGAGAAAACGGAGAACTAACGTCAGTCGTGGGGAAGATGCTTGAGTCCATTATTAAAGACGAAATAGTGGCACATCTAGATGGCAGAAATAGGATTAGGCCAAGCCAGCATGGATTTACCAAGGGCAAATCATTCTTGACTAATCTGTTGGAGTTTTTTGAGGGTGTAACAAGGATGTTAGACGAGGGTAAGCCAGTAGATGTTGTGTACCTAGATTTTCAGAAGGCATTCGATAAGGTGCCACATAGGAGATTGGTGAGTAAAATCAGAGCTCATGGCATTGGGGGCAGGGTTTCAACATGGATAGAAAATTGGTTGGCAGATAGAAAGCAAAGGGTAGCAGTGAATGGGTGTTTCTCAGACTGGCTGGAGGTGACTAGTGGGGTACCACAGGGCTCTGTATTGGGACCACAGCTCTTTACGATTTATGTCAATGATTTAGATGAGGGCATTGAAAACTATATCAGCAAGTTTGCTGACGATACTAAACTGGGTGGCAGTGTGACATGCGAAGAGGACGTTAGGAGAATACAGGGAGACTTGGATAGGCTGAGTGAGTGGGCAGATACTTGGCAGATGTCATTCAATGTGAATAAATGTGAAGTTATCCACTTTGGAAGCTGGAACAAGAGGGCAGAGTATTGTCTGAACGGTGTCGAGTTAGGTAAGGGAGAAATGCAAAGAGACCTAGGAGTCCTAGTTCACCAGTCAATGAAGGTGAATGAGCAAGTGCCACAGGCAGTGAAGAGGGCAAATGGAATGTTGGCCTTTGTTACAAGGGGAATTGAATACAAGAGCAAGGATGTTCTTTTGCATTTGTACAGGGCCCTGGTGAGACCACACCTGGAATATTGTGATTAGTGCTATTACATTCCGGGCACTTCACGGCGATCATACACTCTCTAGCGAGGTGAGAGGTCGAGGAACAGCATTTAAAACATATTCTTTTCTCCTTGAGAAGGGCCATCCTCTCTTCAAGGGGTTTTTCCCTAAACGTTCTGCATTCTCTGGGGGTGGAGTTTGTTATGCAATGGGCAATTCTTGCTAGGGTCGTGGTTAGTTGTAAAGGCTTCAGTCTTAAGCACTAAGACGGGTTTATTAATGTTGAAATTATTCGAAGAGGATTTATCTGGCTTGGTGTAGATTGTACTGCTTCCTGGACCCATGAGGCTAGGGTCGTTTCGCTTCTTCGCCTCCTTGCACACAAACCTAGTGAAATACTTAAAGGGAGGAAATCGACCATTGTGGTCTTTGTACTCTGAGGCAACAGACACCCACCTCTCCTGCAGCCCAAATGGAAGTTTGTCCACGATTTGTCTAATCCCGGATGGAGTATCTAGGTATACTAGACCAGTTGAGTAGCCATCTTCTTTGGCGCCTTCAATCTCCATGAGTAAATCCCCGAGCTCCCTTAACTTAATGTGGTCCTTGGCTGACACCTTAGGAAAATTTTCCAGATGTTGGTATAGCGCCACTTCAATAATTTCGGGGGCCGCATAGCCCTCCCAAAGTCTCTCCCATGCTTTGCTTAAGGCTAGCTCGGGTTTGTTGATATACACTGAACGTATGCGTCTCACTTGTTCGCATAATTCTTTTCCCCGCCATTTCGCCATAAGATCCAACTCTTGGGTTGCTCTGAGCTGGACTCCATCGATAGCATTGGTGAACATGGAGTACCATGCATGGTAATTTTCAGGTTTATCGTCGAACTGGTATAGTCCTGAAGTGACGAGATCTTGGCGTGCTAAATACTGTGCCAGGGGTTCAACTGTAAGTGGCATGCGGTCTGTGGGAATATGTCGGCGGGTATATGACTGAGGGCGTACATCTGTTATGGAATTCGCTATTCTGAATTCAGCCTTTGCCTCTCTTCTCACCAAATCTGGTAAGTTTGGTGTCGAGAAGTATTTGTCATCAGCCCTTTCATTCTTGAATTCATCGCGGAGTTGCAAGGGTAAATTGTCTTCCTCGGACGGATGTGATGCAATTGGGCCTCTCTGAGACTCCTCATGAAGTGGGGCGTTATCAAATAAGTACGGAGAGGAAGAACGAATCTTCCAGTCTGTTTGAGATGGGACATAGTCGCTTGTGCGTTCCAATCTGATCTTTTCTGAAGTAGATTTTATGTCAACCAGATCATGCGTTTCTTCAGCATCTTCTATGAACTCTGCTTCCACCCTAGCAGCTTCTGCTTCTCGTTCCAGCATCAGCACTTCTAACCCTGCTGCTATCCTTGCCCTTTCCAACTGGGTTTTGGCTTCTCTGGCAGCCTTTTCCATTTCTCTGGCAGCCATTTCCTTCTGGTTTTCAGCTTCTCTGGCAGCTTTTTCCATTTGGTTTTTGGCTTCTCTGGCAGCCGCTTCCATTTTCAATTTTGCTTCTCGTTTGGCGTAGTGCACTCGCACCTTGGCGGATTCTGCTTTAGCTCTTGCATGGGCAGCCTTACTTGATGATGCCCTACTGCTCCTGTCGCTGGATGGCAACGACTTGACGCTGGATCGAGTTGTCATTGCAGCAATTGAAACACCTGATAATGCTGCCTTTTCACAGTAGTGTTCTCGCTCGGGTGTAAGATAACGCTGAACTAAACACCGAGGTAACCCGTAGTCAATGAAAACAGGATCGCAGTAAGATTAACCGTTTACTGTTCACTCTTCCTCATTAACGTATGGTGAAAACTGTTGATAAAACAATACAAGATTTGTACAGCATTTGCTTCCTTCTTGATATCACATATACATCATAAATACTTGCAAAAGTAAAACTACAACAACTACATTATATTAAAGCGCAGCATACAGTCAGAATCTACCTACACCATTGACTGCTTTAAATACACTTCAACACAAACTATCCGTAACTCTTTAACTAACGAAAACATAAACCTTATCGACCGTCGTTACTTTTAACAGAATCGGCATTAACATTTTAATTCAACATATCGATTAACTTACGATGAACTTACCGCGTTGCTTCACTATGTTTCTAATGCGTAGAAGACAACTTTTCTCGCGCTGATCTCACACATGTGAGCCCCCACCTTCCCGTTTCTCCAAACTGATATTTTCCCACAAGAAACCGGATGAGACGTCATCGCATGCCGCGATATATCACAGAACGAATTTACTTTAAACAATCCTAACTTTAACTAGAAAATGCTAACAAATGATTACTAAGTGAAAATACTATAAACTAAACACATGCCATAAAGGCAACACATATATAGAACGTATATAATCTACATAGAAGTGAGACAACGGTTCTTCGAACCAGGGTGTAGAACACATAACGCAGTTATGAAGATAACGATAAAATTTAAAACTGAATTACACATAAACAACAAACTAAAATTTATTAATATTAAATTCATAGGGTACAGAACAGATTATGCAGTGACATTTCAAATACGATGCGGCCGGAAGTTCAGAAGCCTAATGATCTGAGGGGAAGACCCGAAACTCCTGTAATATACAAATACTTTTCTGCAGCTTTCACAGTAATTTTAATTTTCTCCATATGACTAGATGTCTGAGCAGTACAATTCACATCTGTTATGAACATAAGAAAATTAATTTTGCCAACTAGTAAAGTTTCTTTAGTAAGAGAAGTATGATGCCAACGTAAAGCCTCTAGCTTCACAATGTTTTCTCTGACTGGTAATACTTTCACATCTCCCCCTGCCCTTTCTGCTTTCCGCAGGGATCGCTCCCTACGCGACCCCCTTGTCCATTCGTCCCCTTCCATCCCTTGCCACCGATCTCCCTCCTGGAAGCGGAACAAGTGCTACACCTGCCCTTACACTTCCTCCCTCACCACCATTCAGGGCCCCAGACAGTCCTTCCAGGTGAGGCAACACTTCACCTGTGAGTCGGCTGGTGTGGTATACTGTGTCCGGTGCGCCCGGTGTGGCCTTTTATATATTGGTGAGACCCGACGCAGACTGGGAGACCGTTTCGCTTAACACCTACGCTCTGTCTGCCAGAGAAAGCAGGATCTCCCAGTGGCCGCACATTTTAATTCCACGTCCCATTCCCATTCTGATATGTCTATCCATGGCTGAGGCAGTCTGTCAAGATGAATCCAAACTCAGGTTGGAGGAACAACACCTTATATACCGACTGAGTAGCCTCCAACCTGATGGCATGAACATTTACTTCTCTAACTTCCATTAATGCCCCTCCTCTCCTTCTTACCCCATCATTTATTTATTCCCCCCTCCTTTTTTTCTCTCACTCTGCCCCTCTCACTATCACTCTTTGCCTGTTCTCCATCTCCCTCTGGTGCTTCCCTTCCCCTTTCTTCCTCCTTAGGCCTCTCGTCACATGCCCCTTTCCCTTCTCCAGCTCTGTATCCCTTTTGCCAATCACCATTGCAGCTCTTAGTTTCACCCCACCCTCTCAGGTCTTCTATCATTTCACACTTCCCCCTCCCCTCCTACTTTCAAATTTTTTACTATCTTTTCTTTCAGTTAGTCCTGACGAAGGGTCTCGGCCCAAAACGTCGACAGTGCTTCTTCCTATAGATGCTGTCTGGCCTGCTGTGTTCCACCAGCATTTTGTGCGTGTTGCTTGAATTTCCAGCATCTGCAGATTTCCTCGAGTTTGCCTTTATCAATGTTAGGTTTAACTTTTTGCAAGACACACCTGACTGTACTTAAACCTGTTGAACTGTACTCAAACCTGAACAACCACAGAGTGGTTGTAGACAGGTCATATTGTGCATGGAGGTCAGTGACCAGTAGTGTGCCTCAGGGATCTGTTCTGGGACTCCTACTCTTCGTGTTTTTTTATAAGTGACCTGGATGAGCCAGTGGAGGGATGGGTTAGTAAACTTGCTGATGACACAAAGGTAGAGGGTGTTGTGGGTAGTGTAGAGGGCTGTCAGAGGTTACAGCGGGACACGGATAGAATGCAAAACTGGGCTGAGAAGTGACGGATGGAGTTCAACCCAGATAAGTGAGAAGTGGTTCATTTTGGTAGATCAAATATGATGACAGAATATAGTATTAATGGTAAGTCTCTCGGTAGTGTGGTGCAACAGAGGGATCTTAGGGTCGAAGTCCATAGGACACTCAAAGCTGCTGCGCAGGTTGACTCTGTGGTTAAGAATGCATACAGTGCATTGGCCTTCATCAATCGTGGGATTGAGTTTAAGAGCCGAGAGGTAATGTCGCAACTCTATAGGACCCTGGTCAGACCCCACTTGGAGTACTGTGCTCAGTTCTGGTCGCCTCACTGTAGGAAGGACGTGGAAACTATAGAAAGGATGCAGAGGAGATTTACAAGGATGTTGCCTGGATTGTGGAGCATGACTTATGAAAATAGGTTGAGTGAACTCAGCCTCTTTTCCTTGGAGTGACAGAGAATGAGAGGTAACCTGATAGAGGTGTATAAGATGTTGATAGGCATTGATTGTGTGGATAGTCAGAGGCTTTTTTTCCAGGTCTGAAATGTCTGGCACAAGAGAGCACAGTTTTAATGTTCTTGCAAACAGGTACAGAGGAGATGTCAGTGGCACGTTTTTTTTATGCAGAGAGTGGTGAATGCGTGGAATGGGCTGCCGGCAACGGTGGTGGAGGTGGTTATGATAAGGTCTTTTAGGAGACTCCTAGATAGGTACATGGAGCTCAGAAAAATAGAGGGCTATGGGTAACCCTATGTAATTTCTAAAGTAAGGACGTGTTCAGCACAGCTTTGTGGGCTGAAGGGCCTGTTTTGTGTTACAGGTTTTCTATGTTTCTATAACACCACTAATTACAGATCTCCAGATCAATGTCTCTTCAATCACTACCCTGTCTGCTATGCACAAGCCTATTCTGAAGTCAAACAGCTAATTTGGGACTCCGCCTCTTGGTTTCGGACATGCAAGACTAGTCGCTTCTTGTCCGCCTTTAATCTCTCCCTTTTCCGACTTAAATTTTGAAATTCCAACTTTATTCAGTCGGATCAGATACAATTATGGCCACTCAGAAGATCCAAAAGAAATCCGGACCCGAGCAATGGGAAACTCAAGAAAACCAATGGATTCTCGGAGAAACCTGCCTGGGTAAAGAGACCAGAATCTCAAATCAGCAATATCAGCATTGAGATAACTCAACTAAAAGAGAAATTCGAATGAAAAGTCGACTCTTTGAGACTTGATCTTAAAGAAGTTAGTCGAAATACAGCGGACCTTTCTTCACGTTTGGAAAAAGCCCAACAATGGATTATTGATCTCGAAGTTCGATCACGTCGGAACAATATTCGAATTGCTGGATTAAAAGAGAAATCAGAATCGGCCGACATATTGGATTATTTCGCAAAAATGTTTCCGTCTTTATTTCCGGAGGTTTGTCTACAGCCTTCAGATATCGAAATGGCTCATAGAATCGGCACTTTAAAATTTTTGGGTCATGGTAAAACAGACCTATTGTTGTGCGTATTCTCCATTTCAGAGACAAAGACCGTATTATTAAGCTTGCGAGAAAAAAAAGACTCTTTCAATATCAAAATTCAGACATTCGTTTCTATGAAGATTTTCCGCGCGAAATTGTTAAAAAGCGTGCTGGATTAGCAAATACTATGAAATCAGCATATGAAAAAAAGCTTTTTCCACTTCTTCAATATCCAGTGAAATTGAGGCTCTTCGTTAAAAAGTCTAGTTTTCATTTTTTTGATGATCCACTTGATGCATTGAGTTTTATTAATTCTTTATCCGATGACGAATCTGAAGCTTGAATGATTTATAATGGTTTGACTGTCTCGCGGTGTAAAGAGATATGAGATTGAAAGAATTGATGGTTACACATGTCTTTACTTTAAAATACATTTTTATCTCTGAAAAAGACGGGTTTGGGTGGCTTCAATTTCAGAAGACATTATAGAGGGATGTCAGGAACGGGCCCGGATGGACCCAAATGCAGGACGCAGACACTGAAGTACTGGGGGAGGACAGGATGGGGATGCCATGGCATTTAAGGGTAGAGCTGGGGTTCAGGAAGGGAGTTCGGGTTCGGGCAGAGCGCAGCGGGCTCCCGGAGTTCGGGTTCGGGCAGAGCGCAGCGGGCTCCCGGAGTTCGGGTTCGGGCAGAGCGCAGCGGGCTCCCGGAGTTCGGGTTCGGGCAGAGCGCAGCGGGCTCCCGGAGTTCGGGTTCGGGCAGAGCGCAGCGGGCTCCCGGAGTTCGGGTTCGGGCAGAGCGCAGCGGGCTCCCGGAGTTCGGGTTCGGGCAGAGCGCAGCGGGCTCCCGGAGTTCGGGTTCGGGCAGAGCGCAGCGGGCTCCCGGAGTTCGGGTTCCGGCAGAGCGCAGCGGGCTCCCGGAGTTCGGGTTCCGGCAGAGCGCAGCGGGCTCCCGGAGTTCGGGTTCGGGCAGAGCGCAGCGGGCTCCCGGAGTTCGGGTTCCGGCAGAGCGCAGCGGGCTCCCGGAGTTCGGGTTCCGGCAGAGCGCAGCGGGCTCCCGGAGTTCGGGTTCGGGCAGAGCGCAGCGGGCTCCCGGAGTTCGGGTTCCGGCAGAGCGCAGCGGGCTCCCGGAGTTCGGGTTCCGGCAGAGCGCAGCGGGCTCCCGGAGTTCGGGTTCCGGCAGAGCGCAGCGGGCTCCCGGAGTTCGGGTTCCGGCAGAGCGCAGCGGGCTCCCGGAGTTCGGGTTCCGGCAGAGCGCAGCGGGCTCCCGGAGTTCGGGTTCCGGCAGAGCGCAGCGGGCTCCCGGAGTTCGGGTTCCGGCAGAGCGCAGCGGGCTCCCGGAGTTCGGGTTCCGGCAGAGCGCAGCGGGCTCCCGGAGTTCGGGTTCCGGCAGAGCGCAGCGGGCTCCCGGAGTTCGGGTTCCGGCAGAGCGCAGCGGGCTCCCGGAGTTCGGGTTCCGGCAGAGCGCAGCGGGCTCCCGGAGTTCGGGTTCCGGCAGAGCGCAGCGGGCTCCCGGAGTTCGGGTTCAGGCAGGTCCCCGGGGTTCAGGCCTAGGTGGCTAGATAAGCTGGCGGAGAGCCCTCCCTGGGCGGGCCACATATATCCCGGGCAGGGCCACCTCCCATGCGGGAACACCGGAGATCTAGGCACGACGCGGACCCCTAGACGGGTGCGGGGCACAATCCCAGGGTTCGGGGGGAAGAGGAAGACGGAGCAGAACCCCCGCCGGGCAGCGGCAGACCGACCGGACCCGCCCGGCGGACATAGGTCCAGGGTGACCAACACAACAGTCATGATAGCAGGAAAATCGGGAAAGGCCGGCAGACAGCGCGACCGCGGGAACAAAACAAACGAGCGGAGAAGCGGGACCAGCGCATGGGAAGAGAGGTGGGGGAGAGGACCAACCTGGCAGTACTGGTACCTGGCAGAGAAGCATGATGAAGGGTGGATCTGTGCCCGGGCAGGATAACAGAATGCAGAGACGAGTTCGGAGCCGGCAGGGAAACAGAACAAAACGACCACCCACCTGGTCCCAGTCCCAGGGCCCCCTATAAACACCTGCAGCTCAATGAGTCATAGGTGTGTCTCCTTGAGCCAGGAGGGTCCTAACTAGATCAGGGATGACGGGAGGGGCAACTGCAGGTCCCGGAGTCCAGAGCCCTCGGACCAGATCGAGACCCGGAACGCGGATTCCGGACCGGACCGGACCCTGACAAGGGAGAACTGTTGATAGTCTGTAATAAGTTTGAACCATTTAGAATTTTTTTGCAGCATTTAAATGAATTGTTTTTTTTTTGTTTCATATGCTTTTGTAAAGACTTTTTAAAGTAATTATTTGGATTGCTTTATGTTTTAAAGATAGACCGGACAATTTAAAGATGGCGATTGTTTTTCTTCTGTGCAAATATTTCAAGAATTGTTTTGGATGTGTTTTTCTTCCTTTATCTAATGTTATGAAGGTTACTTTCAATTGAAGGTCGTCTTGTTATACAAGAAAATTACTTTCCTTCCAAGTTAATTATATTGAGATATATGTCGACTGTAATGAGTTTTATGTTCGGTAGAGGGAGACAGAGATTTTGTTTAATATTTTTTACTGAGGTAGGCGGAGTTTGTATTTGTATTCACGTCTATGCTTTTCTTGGGGCTTCCATCGATTGATATCGACTTGTTTCTGGGCTTTGTAGTTTGGGTGGGAATTTTTTTCTTTTTTCCCCCCATTATGGAATCCCGGAGCATACGCCAATTATTTTTATTGTTGTTCATCTCTGCCATTTTCTACTATCCTATCCCGACATGTATCTAACTATTGTTTTTAGACACAACGTTCCATGATGATATCTAAACAGCTAAATTTTTTAACTTGGAATGTTCGTGGTTGGAATCATCCTATTAAGCGTAAGAAAACATTTAAAGATATTAATCTTCCAGCCTGAAATAAGTTTTGCTCAAGCGACGCATATCAGGTTATGTGATAAAAATCGATATGTAAAATTTTGGAAGGGTCCTCAGTTTCATGAAAATTCCCAGAGTAAAACGAGAGGTGTTTCTATTTTTATTGATTCCAATATTCCTTTTAACCAGGGGGATGTTATAACTGATATCAATGGTAGATTTCTGATTGTTATAGGAACAATTTGTAATAGAAAAATGGTCTTGATTAATATTTATGGACCAAATGTTGACGACCCCTTATTTTTTAAAATTGTTTATGCATTGTTACCTGATTTAAATGAATATATGTTATTAATGGGTGGTGATCTTAATACTTGTCTAAATGCTTTAATGGATAAGTTACCATCCAAATATCAATTCACTAATCGTTCTGCATCACTTATTAATCCCTTTTTAATTGATTACGGTTTAATTGCGGTCTGGAGGCATATGCACCTGAGTGATAGAGAATACTCTTTTTTCTCACATGTTCATAATAAATATTGGAGAATCGACTATTTTATAGATGACCCTCGACTTTTATTCAAAGTTCAGAAATGCGAGTATGATGTGATCACTATTTCTGATCATACTCCTTTAAACTTAATATTTGAACTGAAAGATGTTGTTTCTACCAGACCATTTTGGCATTTTCCAGAACATTTATTACAAAGTTCAGAATTTGTTGAGTTTATCGAAGCTCAGATAAAAAAGTTTTTTCTCTTTAATAATATAGGAAACGTCTCTAAGTTAGTAATTTGGGATACATTAAAAGCTTATTTACGCGGTCAAATTATTTCGTATATAGCTAAACTGAAGAAACAAACAAGAATGGAATTAGATAAAATCTGGAAACAAATTAAACAATTAGATAATATTAATGCAATCTCTCTAAATGCTGTTTCATTTAAAAGAAGAGTAGAATTACAATCACAGTATAATTTATTACTAACATATCCTATTGAAGGATATTTGCTTAAATTGAAAAGTCAATTTTATATCTTTGGGGATAAAAATAATAAGCTCTTAGCTTCTCAATTAAGAGCAGCTAGAGCTAAAAGACAAATCTTAAAGATTCTTAAAAATAATGGAGATATAGTAAATAACCATGAGGACATTAATAATACTTTCCAAGATTTTTACTCTGATCTTTATAGATCTCAATTTCCTGCAGATTCCTCCAAAATGAAGGCATTTTTACATAAGATTAAATTTCCACAAATTTCTTTTGAAGATCGACAGATGCTTGATACTCCAATTACCGAGCATGAAATTCAGAAAGCTATTTTATCAATGCAATCAGGTAAAGCTCCTGGATTTGATGGTTATTCAGTGGGAATTTACAAAAAAATTTGTAAGATTACTTTCTCTGTATCTTTTGGAAATATTTCATGAATCCCTTGAGAAGGGTAATTTACCTTCTTTTTATGAAGCATCTATTTCCTTAATTCTTAAAAAAGATAAAGATCCTGTTGAATGTTCATCAAATAGACCAATTTCGCTATTAAATGTGGATGCAAAAATTCTCTCTAAAATATTGGCTAATCGCTTGGAAAATATTTTGACTATAACTATTTCTATAGATCAAATGGTCTTTATTAAAGGCCGTTATCCTTTCTCTAATGTTTGGAGATTGATGAACATTATATATTCATCATTATCTAAGCAACCTCAATGTGCTATCTCTCTCGATGCAGAAAAGGCATTTGATAGAGTTGAGTGGCCATATTTGTTAAAAGTATTAGAAAAATTTGCTTTTGGTGATAATTTCAACACAGGATTCTTATCACTCATTTGAATCCATATTGCCACGGTCATCAGTAATAACTGTAGTTCTTTTTTCTCACTTTCTCGTGGCACTAGACAGGGATATCCATTAAGTCCTTTATTATTTAATCTTCTATTCGAGCCTTTAGCTATAACATTATGTGAAGCTAGAAATATCCATGAATGAATGGAACCATACATAAGATTTCTCTTTATGCAGATAATCTTTTGGTTTTTATTTCAAATCTTGAGGAATCAATTCCTAATCTTTTGGAAACACTTAAAGATTTTGGCAAATTTTCAGGATATAAACTTAACTTGAATAAAAGTAAATTGTTTCCATTAAATGTTCATGTTAGTACATATAATTATATTCCTTTTAGAATTGTTAATACATTTCAAAGAACACTGAGGCTGTCTACAAGAAGGGTCAGAGCCGTCTCTATTTCCTGAGGAGACTGAGGTCCTTTAACATCTGCCAGACGATGCTGAGGATGTTCTACGAGGCTGTGGTGGCCAGTACTATCATGTTTGCTGTTGTGTGCTGGGGCAGCAGGCTGAGGGTAACAGACACCAACAGAATCAACAAACTCATTTGTAAGGCCAGCGATGTTGTGGGGGTGGAACTGGACTCTCTGACGGTGGTGTCTGAAAAGAGGATGCTGTCCAAGTTGCATGCCATTTTGGACAATGACTCCCATCCACTCCATAATGTACTGGTTGGGCACAGGAGTACATTCAGCCAGAGACTCATTCCACCGAGATGTAACACTGAGCGTCATAGGAAGTCAGTCCTACTGGTGGCCATCAAACTTTACAACTCCTCCCTCGGAGTTCAGACTCCCTGAGCTAATAGGCTGGTCCTGGACTTATTTCGACTGGGCATGATTAACTTATTATTATTTAATTGTTAATGGTTTTATATTGCGATATTTCTTCACTATTCTTGGTTGGTGCGGCTGTAACGAAACCCAATTTCCCTCGGGATCAATAAAGTATGTCTGTCTGTCTGACATTTAGATATTTAGGTATTATAATTACTAAAAGTATAAAGATCTCTATAAAGCAAATATAGTTGCTTAAATGGACTCCATGAAACAATTATTTTCTAGATGGAATCCACTTACTTTTTCTTTAATAGGTCGTATTCATGCTGTGAAAATGATGATTTTACCTAGATTTTTATATATTTTCCAAAATATGCCTATCATTTTAATTAAAAAAATTTTTTGATCAAATTGACTCTCTTATTTCTTCTTTTATTTGGAACAATAAGAGACCTAGAATTAATAAGTATCATTTACAACAATTTAAGAAAGATGGTGGACTTGCACTTCCTAATTTAAGACTGTATTATTGGGCTGTGAATATTAGACAATAATGTTTTTGGTTACACTGGCTTGATAAGAGCCAAAAACCATTATGGGTTGATTTGGAATTAAAAGTTGTTAAACAATTTCATTTAACTTCAATTTTAGGAGCTCCTTTACCTTTACAGCTCTCAAAAATTCCAAATTTAAATCTCTACCTGGTTATTAAACAATCCCTATGGATTTGGGTTCAGTTCCATAATTCTTTTAATCTTAAACAATTTAAGTTATCTAGTTTTTTATATCAAAATTTTTTATTTAAACCTTCAACAACTGACCTCATTTTTCTTTTATGTAAAAATAAAGGAATTCATTCTTTTACAGATTAATTTTGTGATGGTCGAGTGATGACTTTTGAGGAGTTAATTAATAAATTTTCTCTTGCTCATGCACATTTTTTGCAATATTTTCAGGTTAGACATTTTTTACAACAATATTTACCTATGTTTCCATATTTACAAGAATCTGATTTGTTGGATACCATTTTGAAATTGAATCCCTTAGTGAAAGATTCCATTAGCAGAATTTATAATTTACTTTTGTTACAAAAAGAGAACCTATCATTAAAGATTTAACAAGATTGGGACAGAGAACTTAATATGACCTTTGTTAATGAAGATTGGTTTCGAGTTTAGAAAAACGTAAGTTCTTCTTCTGTATGTGCCAACCATTGTTTAATTCAATTTAAGGTTGTACACTGGTATTACTTAACAAAGGAGAGACTATCTAAAATATCTCCTAGTATAGATAACTATAGTGATAGATGTAAAACTGAAGTAGCTACTTTGTCACATATGTTCTGGTCATGTTCTTCATTAAAATCGTTTTGGAAATCTTTATTTTCTACAATTTCTAAAGCTTTGAAAATTAATTTACAACCTAATAGATTGACTGTTCTAATTGGAAAGATTCTGCATCATATTCAGGGTATCTCATCTTCAGATCAACACATAATTGCATTTGTTACAGTGCTGGCAAGAAGAGCTATTTTATTAAAATGGAAAGATATTTCTTCCTCTACATTAATTGAATGGTTTTCTCAAGTGATATTATTATAGAAAAAATCAGAAGTAGAACTTTTGATCCTCGATTTGATTTTGAGAGAAGATGGGGTTCTTTTGCCAAATATTATCATTTAATTTGAAGTAAGTTATATAGTTTCCTTCTAATTTTATTTTTTTATATAAATATGAAATGACAGTTGATGACTTTTTTAATATATTTAGATGATGGTCAAACGTAATGCTTGGGGGGGGGGGGTTGATTCCTAATGGGGTTTTTTTTAATAGTGGGGTTTTTTTCTCAGTTAGATGGGGTTCGTTTTTTTCCTTCTTTTTTCTATATATATAAAACTTTTTTTCTATTTTTATATTTCAAGATCAGTTTTTTCTTCTCTTCAGCTTTATTAATTGTATGCATATTAATCTGTTAAGGTTTTGTATCATTTTATAGCTGTTGATGATTACATACCAATAAAAAGATTCTAAAAATGAAAAACAAACAGCTAATTTGCCATGGACTCCATGCATCTTGATCTTCTGGATTACCCGTCTATGAAGGACTTTGTCAAACACCTTACTAAAATCCATGTAGACACCATCCATTGCCCTACCCTCAGCAATCTCTCTCATCACCTTGTGAAAAAAACTCAATCAATTTGGTAAGACTTGATGTGCACTGTCCAAAGCCATGATGGCTCTCCCTAATTAGGCCGTGTTATTCCAAATGCTCACATATCCTAATGCTTAGAATTTTCTCCATCAATTTGCTTACAACTGACGTGAGACTCACCATTCTAAAATTCCCAGGATTTTCCCTTCTTAAATATAGCTTGTTCTCTCCTTAAATATAGGTACAACATTAGGCATACACTAGTCCACTACAACCTTGCATGTGGCTAGATAGAACATGAAGAGACCGCTCAACGATCCAGCAAACTTGTCTCTTTCCTTCATCAATAGCCTGGGACCCATTGGGCCCTAGGGACTTATCCACCTTAATACTCATTAGGAAGCCCAATAGACATCACTTCCATTTCTTCTACCAAAGTGCATGACCATACACATCCTGACACACTGTATTCCACATGCCATTTCTTTGTCCATTCTCCTAATCTGTATAAATCCTCTGTAGTTTCCCTACTTCCTCCAAAATACCCGCTCCTCCACCTATTTCATATCATCCGCAAACCTGGCCACTAAGACATCAACTCCATCATCCATTTCTTTGACATATAATCTAAAAAGAAACGGTCTCAGCAGAGATCCATGTGGAACACCACTAGTCACCGGCAGCCAACCAGAAAAGGATTCCTTTGCTTCCTGCCAATTATCCAATGCACCATCCATGCTAGCGGCTTTCCTGTAATACAATAGTCTCTTAACTTGTTAAGTAACCTCAGGCACGGCAACTTGTCAAAAGCCTCCTTAAAATCCAAGTACACAACATCCATCAATTCTCCTTTGTCTATCCTTCTTGTATTCGTTCAAAGAATTCCAGCAGATTTGTCAGACAAGATTTTCCCTTAAGGAAACCATGTGTCACGGTCCCGTCTGGCTATCCCCCATCTCCTACCTCCTTGATGGTGCCTTAATTCCCGTCGTCTGATCCCATTTGCTGTTAGTTCCATTTACAGCACACCTAGTTCCCATTAGAAAATATAGGATAAGAACTCTGGCGGCACAGTCGTGAGTCGCCAGTTCGTTGGTCGATTCTAGTGTCTGTAAACCTCGTTTCCTGATCCCTTAGGACCGTTAGTTCTAGGCTCCGCTCCATTCCCTGGATACTCTGCGTAAATCTTGTCTCCGAGTCAAGATTCCCTTGGTTACCTGTTCCACGTTCACGACTGTGCTAGCGCCTCTCGAGCCTGCCTCCGTCCTACACTTGGGTTCGTCCCCTGTCACTCCCTTGCAACAGAACGAACTGGCCAAGAATGAACCCAGCGTACACAGACCCCGTGCAACATGCCCCCGCCAGCCAGGGCTACCTACTGGCTTACACGATCAACTGCTCCGAGAAGTCATGGAAAGCCTTCGATCCCTGTCCGAGAACGTAAAGAAGGTCAGTGAGCAGGCTGACCGGGTGCTCGCGGTAAGGACGTTGCTAGGCGCCGACTGACTCCCTGCCAGGGTTCGCGAAGCGTAGCTGAATACTCCATAGAGTTCCGAACATTAGCGGCCAACTCCAGATGGAATGACGAGGCACTACGAGAAGTATTTTGACAGGGTCTCTCTGACAAGCTAAAAGATGAATTAGCGGCAAGGGATGACGCGAATAGTCTGGGCTCTTTGGTCCCTCTAGCCACAAGGCTAGATAATCAACTTCGAGAGCTTCTGAGCGAGAAGACCAGTCACCCCGCTCCTCGGGTCACCCCCCCCCCCCCGGCCCACCTTACCATCTTCAGCCATTCTCTCTTTCCCCGTCCGCTCCTAGTATAGCTCCCGGTCCTGGGGAAGAACCGATGCAGCTGGGACGGAGCCGTCTCTGCCCCGCTGGGCGACTCCGGAGACGGAGATCTGGGGATTCTTTCTGTCGCGGCCAGCCTGAACACTTCCGGGATACTTGTCCCCTTCGACCAAAAGGGAAGGCTCAGCAGTAGAAAGGGGGATCCTGGTGGGTCAGCCAACACCCCTTCAGTCCCCCAATCCAGGCTACCGTGAACTATCACCAACGGTCCCTGTCCCTATTCGTCTTGATGGATTCCGGTGCCGAGGGAAATTTATTGGACGAGGTCATAGCCTCCCGGGCCGGAACTCCTATGGAGACCCGGGCGCTGGACGGCAAACCTCTGGCTCCGGTCACCCACTGTACGCCACCCCTGACCTTGATTCTGTCCGGAAACCATCGAGAAGAAGATACGATTTAAACTAATCCATTCTCCTAAAGCCCCTATAGTTCAGGGATACCCCTGGTTGAAACACCACAATCCCCACCTCAACTGGTCTACTGGGAGGATAGCCAGCTGGAGCCCGTTTTGCCATGCCACCTGTCTGCAGTTGGCTCTATCCCCCAGGGAGGCGACCTCGACCTCACCCGTCTTGGAAACTCTGGGACAGGTATTCAACAAACAACTTGCCCTTTCCCTGCCTCCACACCGCCCGTGTGATTGCGCTACCAACCTTCTTCCCGGGGCCTCGTTACCCACCAGTCGCCTGTATAACTTGCCCCGGCCTGAGAGGGAAGCCATGGAGAAATATATTAGTGAGTCTCTCGCGGCGGACATTAATCGACCCCCACCCTCCCGGGAGGGCGCAGGTTTCTTTTTGTGTGTCTGTGGAGAAAAAAGGTTGGGTCGCTACACCTCAACAACATAACCATTAAAAACAAGTACACACTGCCCCTCATAAACTCAGTGTTCGAACCACTTCACAGAACCACCATCTTCTCGAAGTTGGACCTTGGAAGCCCCTACCATCTAGTCAGGATAAGGGAGGGAGACGTGAAAGTGACCCCGCTAGGTCACTTTCAATACCTGATCATGCCGTTTGGCCTCACCAATGCCCCCACCGTTTTTCAAGCCCTGATTAATGATGTGCTGAGGGACTTTATTAACCGCTTTGTGTTCTAGATGACATCTCGATATTCTCCAGCAGCCTCCAGAACCACATTCATCACGTCCGCCAAGTCCTCCAGAGACTGTGGGAGAACAAGTTATTTGTGAAGGCGGTGAAGTGCATCCCCTCGGTCAGCTTCCTGGGCTACATCATCGAGAGCGGGCAAGAGAGGGCAGATCCCGAGAAGATCCAGGTGGTGGAAGAATGGCCCAGACCCAACGACCCGCAAGCAACTTCTATCGCATATTTATCGGGGGCTACAGTCGGGTGGTGGCACCCCTTACACGACTTAACTCACCAGCAACACCTTTTATTTGGGAACCCGATGCCGATTCGGCATGCACTGACCTGAAGAGGCGGTGCACAACCGCTTTTATCCTGGTCCAACCGGACCCCTCCTGTCAATTCGTTGTGGAGGTCGGGACCTCCGACTCCGAGGTGGGAGCAGTTCTGTCCCAACGTTCAAGTTCTGACCAGAAGATTCATCCCTGTGCCGCCTTTTCTCGCAGGCTGTCTCCCGCTGAACGAAATTACGACCTGGGGAACCGGGAGCTACTATTGGAGAATAAAGTTGCAATGTTAGCTGTGTGGCCAGAACTATGTGGCCAGCCTTGAGTAGCTAACAGTGAAAGTAAGCATGTAGAAATAACGGTGGTAGACAGGGTCGTGGAGTGGTGTGATGGTATGAAAACCAGTCAAAGCCGGGAAGGGGACACGTGTTCCAAGGAGTAGACTAGACAGGATCGTGTGGTGGTGTGATGGTATGAAAACCAATCAAGGTATATGCTAATGTAACTGAGATAAGAAAGTACTATAAAGAATACTGTGTACTAGGCTCGGCGGGCAATTAGTGACACGTTCATTAATTGTCTCAGCTTTTGTTTGCAAATAAAGGCTTAAATTTCTCGAAGAATCTTCTGCGTCTCCTGGTTATTTCAAGAAACCACGACACTACTGGCGGTCAGACTAGCGTTGGAAGAATGGAGCCACTGGCTGGAGGGAGCGGACCGATCACGAGAACCTTGCATATATCCAAACGCCTGAGTTCAGATTTACACTCACCTATCGTCAGCGGCCCAAGAACGGGAAACCTGACGTGCTCTGCCGCCGATACAATTCCTAGAGGGCATTTCCAGCCCGGAGACCATCCCCCCCCCCCCACCCCAACCATCCTGTGGGGTGGCAATCCTCACTTGGGAAGTCGCGTCCATTATAAAAGAGGCCGGCGAGGTCCAGCCGATCGCCTTTTAGTGCCCGATTCCGTCAGGTCGCAGGTTCTCCGGGGGGGGGGGGGGGGCGGGGGCACACATCTCGGTTCGCCTGTCACCCCGGGAGTGATCGGACACTGTCCCTCCTGAAAAACCCTTTTGGTGGCCTTCCATGGAGGCGGATACCCTTTTTCTCCGCATATTCCGTCTGTGCCCGCGGAAAAGCCTCCTACCGGCCACCTGCTGGATGACTTCGTCCCCTACCTGTCCCTGGTCGTACTTGGTCGCACATAGCCCTGGATTTCGTCACGGGACTACCCCCTTCACATGCAAACACCACCGTACTCACCGTGGTAGACCCGTTCTCCAAGACTGTACACTTTGTAGCCCTCCCTAAACTCCCTTCAGCTCAGCAGATCGCAGACCTTCTCATCCGCCACGTCTTCCGCCTCCACGGAATTCCTACGGATATCATCTCCGACTGTGGTCCCCAATTCGTCTCGCAGGTGTGGAGGGCCTTCTGTCAAGTCCTGGGTGCCTCCATTAGCATATCAACCGGCTTCCACCGACAGACGAACGGGCAAACGGAACGGGTCAATCAGGATTTGGAGGTGGCGCTACGTTGCATACCAACCGACAACCCTTCTACCTGGAGTGACCACCTCGTGTGGGTAGAGTACACCCACAACTCCCTAGTTAGTACTGCTACCGGAGATCTTCTTTTATAGACAATAGGTGCAGAAGTAGACCATTCGGCCTTTCGAGCCTGTACCGCCATTTTGAGTTCATGGCTGATCATCTACTATCAATACCCGGTTCCTGCCTTGTCCCCATATCTCTTGATTCCCCTATCCATAAGATACCTATCTAGCTCCTTCTTGAAAGCATCCAGAGAATTGGCCTCCACTGCCTTCCGAGGCAGTGCATTCCAGACCCCCATAACTCTCTGAGAGAAGAAGTTTTTCCTCAACTCTGTCCTAAATGACCTCCCCCTTATTCTCAAACCATGCCCTCTGGTACTGGAGCATCTGGAACATATTTCCTGCCTCTATCTTGTCCAATCCCTTAACAATCTTATATGTTGCGATCAGATCCCCTCTCAATCTCCTTAATTCCAGCATGTACAAGCCCAGTCTCTCTAACCTCTCTGCGTAAGACAGTCCTGACATCCCAGGAATTAACCTGGTGAATCTACGCTGCACTTCCTCTACAGCCAGGATGTCCTTCCTTAACCCTGGAGACCAAAACTGTACACAATGAATGCTCTCTTGAGTTCCCCGCTCAAGAGGAGGAGATTGCGGTGCCGTCTGTTCAGGCCCATATCGGCCGGTGCCGTAAGGTTTGGGGAGACACACGCACGGCCCTACTTCGATCATACCTGGAGAATTGCCAATCGCCATCGGACTCCTGCAACTGAGTATCGAGCTGGGCAGAGGGTGTGGCTCTCGGTCCAAGGACATTCCTCTCAAGAACGACCCTAAGAAACTCGCCCCTCGCTTCCTGGGACATTCCGAGGTCGAAAGTATCATCAACCTCACAGCAGTGCAACTTAAACTACCTAAATCTATGCATGTCCACCCTACAGTTCACGTTTCCCAATTAAAACCAGTTTCCGTCAGCCCCTTGTGTCCTCCCACGGTAACTCTTCCACCTGCCCGAATCATCGACGACCACCGGGCGTACACCGCCGGGGCAGGGGCCTCCAATACCTGGTCGACTGGTCTGACTCCCATTTGTTGCTAGTTCCATTAATTACAGCACACCTGGTTCCCATTAGACAATATAGGATAAGAACTCTGGGGGCACAGTCGTGAGTCGCCAGTTCGTTGGTCGATTCTAGTGTCTGTAAACCTCGTTTCCTGATCCCTTAGGACCGTTAGTTCTAGGCTCCGCTCCATTCCCTGGATACTCTGCGTAAATCTTGTCTCCGAGTCAAGATTCCCCTGGTTACCTGGTTACACGTGGCCTCGTCCCCAGTCATTCCCTTGCAACACCATGCTGACTATAGCCGTTTTTATTTTGTGCCTCCGAGTACCCTGAACCAACATCCTTTAACAATTGACTCCAATATCTTCCCAGCTACTGACGTCTGACTAACACCTATAATTTCCTTTCTTCTGCCTCTCTCCCTTCCTGAAGAGTGGAGTGACATTTTCAGTTTTCTAGTCTTACAGGAGCATTCCAAAATCTAGTGATTCTCGGAAGAGCATTCCTAAAGTCTCCACAATCTCTTCAGCCACCCATTTCAAAGCCCTGGCTGTAGACCATATGGACTAGGTGACCTTTCTATCTTCAGATCTTTTATTTTCTCAAGAGCCCTAGCATAATTATAGCAACATCATACACTTCTGGCCTAGACACTCTCGGATCTCCACCATCCTGCTAGTGTCTCCCACAGTGAAGACCGATGCAAAATACTCAGTCTATTCACCACTCCTTGTCCCAAAATTACTTCCTCTCCAGTATCATTATCTAATCTCGCCTCTCCTTTCCACTTAATATATCTGAAGAAACTTTTGGTATCCTCTTTAATATTATTGGCTACTTCACCTTTGTGCTCCATTTTTCCTTCTTTATGACTTTTTAGTTGCCTTCTGTTAGCTCTTAAAAACTTCTCACTCGTCTGACTTACCATGAATTTTTGCTCTGATATATGCTCTCTTTGGCTTTTAGAGTGGGTTTGACTTCTCTTGTAAGCCAGAGTCATGTCATTCTGCCTTCAGAATATTCCTTCCTCTTTGGGATGTGTATCTCTTGCACCTTCTGAATTGCTCCCAGAAATTCCAGCCATTGTTGCTCTGCCTTCATCCCTGCTAGTGTTCCTTTCTGATCACATTTGGCTAGCTCCTCTCTCAAGCTGTCAGGAACGGGGCCGGATGAACCCAAATGCAGGACGCAGACACTGAAGTACAAGGGGGAGGACAGGATGGGAATGCCATGGCATTTAAGGGTTAATGCAGGCGGGGCTGGATCCAAGAGTTCAGACGAGGCAGGCAGGCAGATCCCGCAGTTCGGGGCAGGCAGGCAGGCAGATCCCACCGTTCGGGGTGAGCGGGCAGGCAGATTCCTCATGGTGGGCCGCAGCGATCCCGGGCAGGGCCGCCTCCCAGGCGGAAAACACAGAGGCTTGTGCCAGTCGCGAACACCTGGGCAGGTGCGGGGCACAACCCATGGGAAACGAGGGGAGGAAAGAGTAGGAGTCCCTAGGGCTGGCCGCATGGATTCTGGGCAGGGCTGCCTCCCAGGCAGAAAACACAGAGGCCTGGGCCAGTCGCGGACACCTGGGCAAGTGCAGGGTGCAACCCTTAGGGAGCAATAGGTAGAAAAGTTAGAACCCCCGCCGGGCAGCGACAGTCCGGCCGGACCCGCTCAACGGAGGCAACGAATAGGAAGGGGCAGAACACCCGCTGGGCAGCGGCAGTCCGGCCGGATCCGCCCGGCGGAGGCAACGGTAGGAAGCTGGGTCCAGGGTGAGCAGCAGAACTACAGTGATCCACCGGGTACATTGGTAAAGTCAACTGAAAGCGCGGGCAAGATGAATAAGACGGGACGGCGGGGTCTGCGCACCCGAGAGGAGCAGGAACAGCATGACGAACCGGGTAAAACAGGTACAGAGTGAGTTGCAGAGCGGAATAGAGAGCCGGTTGCAGAACAGGCAAAAGGTGGGATGCAGAGCAGGATTCGGGGCAAACGAACCAGGTTAAACCAGCTTCGGCGCTAACAGGATGCAGAACAAAACAACCACCCGCCCCATCTTCCGTCCCACGGCCCCTTATAAACACCTGCAGCCGAATTGGCCACAGGTGTGCTTCCTTGATCCAGGATGATCTTAACAGGCTGAAAGGGGCCGGGAGGGACAGCTGCAAGACCCGGAGTCCAGAGTCCTCGGACCGGATTGAGACCCGGAACGCGGATTCCGGACCGGATCGGACCCTGACACATGCCTCTGTAATTCTCTTTACTCCACTGTAATTCATTTGACTTTAGCTTCTCCTCAAATTTCAGGCCGATTTCCATCATATTATGATCACTTCTCTCCTAAGGGTTCATTGCACAACACCCAATCTAGAATAGCTGATCCCCTAGTGGGCTCAACCATGAGCTGTTCTAAAAGGCCATCTCGTCGGAACTCTAGAAAAACCCCCCTCTTGGGTTCCAGCACCATCCTAATTTTCCCAATCTACCTGCATATTGAAATACCTCCTTTTGATATACATTTTCTGTTTTCAATTGTAATTTGCAGACATCTTCACTGCAGTTTGAAGGTCTGTATATATTTCCCATCAGTCTTTTTACCCTTGCAGATCCTTAGCTCTACACACAATAATGCAACACCTTGCTATCCTACATCACCTCTTTCGAAAGATTTGATAATATTTGTTAACAATAACAGAGCCACGCCATCCCCTCTGCCTACCAGCCTGTCCATTCAATGCAACATGTACCCTAGACGCTAAGCTCCCAGCTATAATCTTCTTTTGTCCATAGCATTATATGCCCATCAGTAATTGTGCTACAAATTCATCTAGCATATTCTGTATACTGCGTGCATTAAAATATAGCACCATCAGTCCTATATTCACTCTTTCCAATTTTGTCTGCCTTTTGCATTGCAGCTCATCCTGTTGACTGCAATTTTGCCCTATCATCAGCCACTTCTTTCTAGGAGTCTCACTATACCCTGTCTCTGTTTGTAAACCAACTACCCCATCCTCAGCACTGTCACTCTAATTCCCATTCCCCTGGCAAATTAGATTAAACCCTCCTGAACAGCTCTAGAAGACCTGTCCACAAGGATATTGGTCCCCCTTGGGTTCTGGTGTAGCCCATCCCTGTGTACAGGTCATGCCTTCCCTAGAAAAGATCCCAATGATCCCAGAAATCTGAAATCCTGTCCCCTGCACCAGTTCCTCTGCCACGCATTCATCTGCCAGATCATTCTATTCTTGACCACTGGTGCATGGCATGGGCAGCAATGCAGAGGTTATTACCCTGGATGTACCGCCTTTTAGCTCTCTAGCTAGCTACCTAAAGTCTCTCTTCTAGACCTCTTCACCCATCCTATCTATTTTATTTGGAGACATTATGTACCAAGTGTTGAAGCTGCTCAACCTCTCCCTACTGTGGACCCAATCCGAGACTTTCCTGTCCCTGGCACCCGGGAGGCAACATACCATCCGGGTGTCTCTATCTCACCCACAGAATCTCGTCGCTGTCCCTCTGACCATGGAATCGCCTATCACCACTGCAGTCCTCTTCTCTTCTCTTCTCTTCTGAGCCACAGCACCAGATTCAGTGCCAGAGACCTCGTAGGTCATCCCCCTCAACAATATCCAAAGTGGGATACTTATTATCCCACTCTTGACAGTCACGTATTTACCTGTAACCTACGGGTGACTACCTCCCTGTACCTCCTATCCATCACCTCCTCATTCTCCTGTATAAGCCCAAGATCATTGAGCTGCCTCTCCATTTCCTTAATTTTCTCGCTGAGGAGCTGCAGCTCAGGGGACCCAGTGTAGATGTGGTTATCCAGGAGGTTAGAGGTCTCCCAGAATTCCCACATCTCACACAAGGATCAAAACACTGCCCATGAGACTGAGACGGCTCTCCCACCCCAAACCCCGATTTGTGTAAATTGCTACCCTGTTACAACTCAGTGCCAAGAAATAACAGACAGCACACTGCATACATTATATTTATGTATCCTAACTTAATTAAAAGGTTAATAAAGAAAAAAAATTGCCCTTTATAATTAAACAGTCGAATGTGAACAAGTTGGAGTTCAACTCTTCCCAAAATTCATATTCTCCGATCCTTAATCCATCTCGGCATCTGGTTCCATCGAATCACAGTCCTCCACCTGTCATGGTCCCGTTGGGCATGCCCCACCTTGCTATTACCTCAGTAATAGGGCCTCAATCCCCTCGTCTAATTTCCTCGTTCCACTAATTACACACACCGGCTTCCCCCGTCAGAAAATGCAGCATAAAGACCCTGGAATCACAACAAGGCGCTGCCAGTTTGTTGGTCGACTCTTGTATGAGGAACCTCGGTTCATGGTTCTTTAGGACTGACAGTTCTAAGTTCCGCATCGTCTCCTGGCTCCTCTACGTGAACCTGGTTTCCGCGTTAAGGCTCTCCTGGATCCCTATTCCACGCTCGCTACGGTGCTAACGCCTCCCGACTCTGTCTCCGCACCTGTGTCCTGCACTTGGGCTCGTCCCCAGCCACGCCCTAGCACCACCACCGGGTCGAATCCTACAGTCACTTCTCTCCAGCGTCTTCCCTCTTCCTCTCCCCCCGAACAAAGGACCCGGCTCACGTTCGAAGCACCCGTTATCTCTGACCATCTACAGAAAGACTATTGCGTGGGCAGTGAAACTTTTCCCAGGGTGGGAAGCTTGTGTTCGCTCATTCTAATGCATCTCGCCCAGCGACGGGTCGCAGTCCAACTCTGGAAAAACTGCCGCGAAGGGCTGCCTTTTTTTTTTATCTTGAGTGCGGCCCTAAGTGAAAATGCAGCTCTCTACTCGCACTCCCGCTCAGTGACTTGTTACAGTCCAACTATAATGTACTGTACTACCTTACAGCCGAACTCAACATTATACGCACAGGTGTATGCTAAAAATGACACTTTCACATCAAATAACTTTCTAACCCAAAACGTGAACTCCTCACCCAAATGCCGCCCCCTTTGGGGCGCGTTTCCAAAGCATTCTGTTTCACGTGAGCGACATGGGGCTTGTCACCTCCTTCCCTGTAGCCCCACAATGTTGTTTGCTCTGGTGCACGTCTTATCGAATTCGATTCTGGGAGGAGTGGATACAGTTGTTGCTGGGGCAACAAGTGTAGCCATACAGCGACATTGCTCTCGGATGCAGTTAACTTCTCTCCAGTTGCAGCACGAGTCATTACAGTACTTCCGAGTTCACTCAGTGTTTTCCCTGGAATCCTGCTCCTGATCGCTGGAAAAGGCTGTCAGTCCAAGGGAGCCGGAGATGTCGTTCGACGGTGTTTACTCACTGGACGCTGTGACTTTGGTGCTTCTCTGCGTTGTCACCGCGTTGTTTCTCGTTTATTTTCGCAATGGGTCTAAATCTCACGTAGAGCTCAACTTCCCTCCGGGACCCACTCCTCTTCCGATCATCGGGAACCTGCACCTCCTGGATCTGAAGAAGCCCGACCAAAGTCTCATGGAGGTAAGAGTCGCCGCGACCCGGACCAGCAATGGCTGGACACTGTGTACCAGTCCTACCGAGTCAGGGAGTGTTAGCAATTCAATTCAGTACTCCAAGAAACATGGCAGAAAAGTTACACAATTTTTTCGCAACTTCCAAAGACAACTACCACTTGAAACGCCCCCTCCAAGTCACTCACCTTCCTGACTTGGAAACATATCGTCGTCCCATCATTGTCGCTGGGTCAAAATCATGGAATTCCCTCCCAAACAGCACTGTGGGTGTAGTTACACCTCAGGGACTGCAGCGCTTCAAGAAGGCAGCTCATCACCACCTTCTCAAGGGCAACTAGGGATGGGCAATAAATGCTGGTTTAGCTGGCGACGCCCACACCCCGAACATTAATAATAAATTTAAAAAAAATTCTTGTTGCAAATACTGCCTGTGCTAGATAAAGTTAGTCAGTGTTTCGACATGAGGAGGACTTCTCCAAATACTTATTGCGTAATAAATGAATATTTACAAGAAAAAAAACGTGCAACACCTTAGTCAATGTGTTAAGTTAATATTTTAAAATATTAACTTCCACAATAATTGAAAGGATTTCTCCTTTCTTTTTCAATTTTTTTTAATATCAAAATAATGGATATAACATCATATTAATGCACAATTATTGTGATTACATTGTTTATGGTTAAAATATATAAATACATATTTAGTTAATAGAAGGGTAATAAACCTCCCAAAATTGTTCAAGTACAAATATAGTATACATAGAAGAAAGGATTAACATATCCAAAAAGAAAAATAATATATATATACCCCCCAAAAAAATTTAATCTAAACAATACTAACCAAAAACTAAGTTTAGTTTTCTCGTACAGGTGTAGGAAATCTGAACTAAACACCGAGGTAATCCGTAGTCAATGAGGGCAGGATCGCAGTAAGATTAACCGTTTACTGTTCACTCTTCCACATTAACGGATGGTGAAAACTGTCGATAAATCAATACAAAATATATACAGTATTTGTTTCCTTGGCATCACAATTACATCATAAATACTTGTAAAAGTAAAACTACAACAAACTATATTACATTAAAGTATAACATACAGTCAGAATCTACCTACACCATCGACTGGCTTTAAATACACTTCACACAAACTATCCAATAACACTTTCAATAGCACAGGAAAATAAATTTTATCAACCGTCATTACTTTTAACAGAATCAGCGTTAGCATTTTTATTTCAACATATCGATTATCTTATGCACTTAGGGCGTTCCTTCTATGATGTTTCTTAGTGCGTAGAATGAAAACTTTTCTCGCGCTGATCCTGCACACGCAAGCCCCCTCCTTCCCGTTTCTCCAAACCGGTATTTACCCACAAGACGTGGCGAAATGGGGTGTGATCTCATCGCATACCGTGTTACATCACAGACAACGAGTTTACTTTCAACAACCTTAACTTTAACTAGAAAATAATTACAAACGAATTACTAAAGCGAAAATGTAATAAAGCTGAACAAATGCCTTAGGGCAACACACTAAGAAAACAAAAAGAACATGGGCTGTTTGTAACATCAAAAAAAGAAAGAACCATTAGTGTCATTAACTGCGAACCTCTCTGCATATATTAAAACAAGAAAATAGGTTTGGAAGAAAGTCAAATCACATCATATGAAAGTGTTGAATAAAAGGCCTCCAGGTCTTTTCAAATTTAATGGATGGATCATATAGAACACTTATGATTTTTTCTAAGTTTAAACATAACATAGTTTGAGAGAACCAGTGAAATGTGGTGACGGGATGAATCTCTTTCCAATTCAGCAGAATAGATCTTTTAGCCACTAATGTAATAAATGCAACCATCCGACGCGCTAAAGATGTTAAGTGATGTGGTTCTATCATTGGTAAACCAAAAATTGCAGTAATAGGATGAGATTGTAAATCAATATTCAATACAGTTGAAATAATAACAAAGATATCTTCCCAATAATTTTTCAAAGAAGAAGATGACCAAAACATATGGGTTAAAGAAGCTGTGCCAGAATGACATCTATCACACACTGGACTTATATGAGAATAATAACGAGCTAATTGAGAGAATTTCTTGCCCGACACGGCCACTCTCTATCCAGTAGTGGAAGAACCCGCGTTCAAATGGAGTCTTTATTTCCCCCCTTAGAAACCCCAGACAATTCGGATTGACAGCGACATCTCCTCCACAATTTCCAACAGCATAGGAGAGGTTAACCAGAAGGCTTTGTACTTAACCCTGTTTTATACTTACGGCTGAGAGGCCAAGCACAGCTCCAATGCCATAGTTAAATTGGCTAACGACACCACTGTTGTTAGCGGAATCTGAGGTGGTGATGAATCTGCATATATGTGTGAGATTGAAAACCTGACTAAGTGTAACTTCAACAGCGATCTCAACAAGTTCAAAGAGCTGATTATTGACTTCAGGAGGAGGAAAACAGAGATCCACGAACCAGTTCTTATCGGGGGATCAGAGGTGGAGAGGGTCAGCAACTTTAAATCCCTCGGTGTGTTAGCTAGTTATCTGTGTATTAATTTTATTTGTTTATCTTTGGTGTTTGTACAGTGCAGTGCCTTTTGCACAACGCCTGTTGGGCGTGGTCCTTCTGATTCGATGTGATGGTTATTGGGTTTACTGTGCCCGAAAGAAAGCAAATCTCAGGGTTGTAAATGGTGATATATATACTTTGATAATATATTTACTTTCAACTTAGAACTGTACTGTAGCTCTTCCCTACCGAGCCTTTGCGTTAGTCACGCCTAGTGGACTTCAGCACGTACTCCGAGTCCCGCAGGCAGAAATGTGCCAGTCGGCAGAATCCCTCTGCGGAAATCTCGATGCGCTGACAGGCCAAAGGGCGTCCGACATCAAGTTGATCTTTCAGCAACACCGGTGTCCAGGGGAATAACCCACAGATCAGAAAGTCCTCTGTTGCACAGCAGCTGAAGGTGAACTGCAACGCATCTTTCGCCGCACTCTCTTCACAAATTAGGAAACTTGCTCCTGGCATTGACAGCGATAGCAAACCTTGGCTCTTGGAATCAGGTAGCGGGTGGGGGGGGGGGGGGGCGGGTTTCTGCCTGGGTGGGCAGCCCAGTGAGGAAACATGCAGTGTCCATGGAGATGTTCCAGAACCTTTGGGCATCGCATGGGAGAAAACCCTTTGTTGACAGCGATGGGAACATTTAAGTTTAGTTGGTGTTTGTGAATGTGTCACTGTTATTGTCTACATGTTGTTGTATTGCAGAATGTAATTTGTATTAAAAGTTATTTTAAGCATACGCAAATTCAGATATTAATAGAATGGAGCAAGGGAGTGTTAACTGAGAGCAGCTGCCTTCGGGAGAATCCACCTCTAACATGTGGAAATTGTTTAAAGACCAGCTGATGCGCATGCTACTGGATGTCAAGGTAATGTGAGTTTGGATGACCAGAGTGGTTATGGAACAGGGAGTATAGATTACAGCTCAGGCGCACATCCATGGTCTCGCAAGACTAACGGATGCCACCACAGCACGGGACCGGGCCCTTTGGCCTGCCAAGTGACAAATGGCTAATTAAGCTGAGCTCCTCTCCCTATATAATGTCCATGCCCCTCAATTTCCCTCACATTCATTGGCCTATCTTAACGTCTCTTAAAAGTCCCTAATGTATCATCACCCCAGGCAGCACATTACAGGCAGAGAGTTGTGGGTCTGTGGAATACTCTGCCTCAGAAGGCAGTGGGGGCCAATTCTCTGGTTGCTTTCAAGGAAGAGTTAGATAGAGCTCTTAAAGATAGTGGAGTCAAGGGATATGGGGAGAAAGCAGGAACGGGATACTGATCGGAGATGATCAGCCATGATCACAGTGAATGGCGGTGCTGGCTCGAAGGGCCGAATAGCCTACTCCTGCACCTGTTGTCTATTGTCTATTGCAGGCATCCACTACTCTCTCTGTAAAAATTTTGCCTCTCACATCTTTGAAATTAGCCTACTTCACCTTAAATGCATGTCATCTAGCATTAGACCTTTCAACCTAAAGAGAAAGTTATTGTCTGTCCACTCTATCTGTGCTTCTCATAATCTTATAAAGCTCCATCACATCCCCCCGCAGCCTCTGGTTCGACAGAGGAAGCAACTCAAACCTGAACCTGGCACTCATGATAGCACGTGCTCTCTAATGAGGCAACATTCTGGTAAACCTCGTCTGCACCCTCTCCAAAGCCTCAACATCCTTCTAATAATGGGGAACCAGAACTGAAAGAAATACAGCCTAACTAGAGTTTTTTAAATAATTTCCAGAACTTTGAACTCGATACCTTGACTGACAAAGGCAAGCATGCTATCTGCCATCTGAACCATCCTATAGACCTATGTCGCCACTTTCAGGGGGCAATGAACTTGGACCCCAAGATCCCTCTTCTCATCAATACCAATAAGGGTCTTGCCATTAATAGTGTACTCTATCCTTACAATTGAAATGTACAGAAATGATAAAGGTTCCTGTTCAGGTGAAGAAGATGGTGCCAGCATACAATGTGACCAATGGCATTGTCCTTCAGACAGCTCACAAAACTATTTCTTTTACTTCTTCTATCAAAGATGATTATTTTATTAAGCTAAGTCCAATTGGAACCTGCGATTTACATTTTGATGGTGTCTTTTTGGGTCAATTAAGCAATCTGGTGCTTTTTCATCTGTGAAGGAGGTCGATGGAGGTTTACCAGCTGAGTGTGTGGTCTGGATGCCAATAAACCTGGTACGTGTCAATGATTGACTCCATTTCTGGCTGCTTTTAGAGGACCCTGCAGTTCATGTTATATGTATTTCTGGCTTCTGGTTACTTGCTTGTGATTTGACTCCTTTCTTATTGCTAGTTTGTGTGATTTTCATCAGCGAGGACAGGCTCTGCGGCTTGCAGGCAATGAACTACACAGTGCTAAGTGGAACTAAGCTGAACTTTCCTTGACTGTTTCAATGGTTTTGATGTTTTATATTCTATCTTTTTCCTTTGTTCTTTGCCACTTGATCATTGAGTGTTTGATGTTTTCTTTGAACGGGTTCCATGGTGTTTTGTTCTTTTGTGGCTGTCTGTGGGAAGACAAATCTCAGGTTGTGTACTGCATGCATTCTTTGATAATAAATGTACTTTGAACTTTAAACATCTGAAATATAAATGTTATAAACTTAGTCAAAAATAAAAAGCCAGTGTATATAAGGTTTAAGAGGATAGAATCACCCAGAGCCCTTGAAGGATATAGAGGTGGCAGAAGTCAGTTGAAACAGTGAATTTGGAAGAGCAGATTCATGGAATATCCATGTTTTAAATGTAATTATAAAACACTTTGGCATGCCGTGGTAGCAAAGTGGTTCATGTATCACAGCTCAGGGAATCAGAGTTCAGAGTTCAGTTCCGACACTGTCTATAAGGAGTTTGTACCTCCTCCTCACGAGGAGCATGGGTTTCCTGCAGATGCTCTGGTTTGCTTCCACAGTCTAGAGATGTACTGGTTAGTACATTAATTGGACATTACAGACTGTTCTGTGATTAGGCAAGGGTTAACCAGGAGGGTTGCTGAGTAGTGAGGCTTGTAGCTCCAGAAGGGCTTGTTCTGTGCTGTATATCTAAAAAAAAATGAATTAACAAGCAAACAAATAAATATATAAAATGAAGACCTTCAACTGCCCTGAATGGTGGAAGCAAGTGCAGAGGAGAGTTAGGAATGGATGACGTACACTCAGTGGCCACTTTATCTGGTACAGGAGTGGGACCCGGTGTGGGCTTCTGCTGCTGTAGCCCATCCACTTCAACGTTCAACATGCTGTGCATTCATTGATGCTTTTCTGCACACCACTGTTGTAATATGTGGTTATTTGAGTTACTGTCATCTTTTAGTCAGCTTGAGTATGTTACGTACTCGTGACACATGACAGTGGAGCCCTTGTCACGTGACTGGGGTTGAAGCTGTACTGGACTTGAGGTGATGGTCTTGTGATGGTGGTGACGACATTTTCCCGCCAGTAGAGATCATGTGACGGGTTTTTTTTACAGGTTATAAAAGGTAGACCCCACCCTGTGAGGAGGGGCAGTTCGTGGCTGGATTTGCCAGGTTGACTTCATGCCACTGCGTGTTTTAAGTGATGATGCAGTTTAGTTGAAGGATGAAGTTTTTATTTAATGCCTAAAGTTTAAAAGGTCATTGCCAGCAGGTTCTTTACGATCCTGTTAGTTCGAGACAGTGGAGAGTGAAGATTGGAAGTTCGGAAGTTAAAGATCGAGGAGAATCGCTTTCTACGGAGAAACGGGGCCGACCTTTGTTTGATCCTTATTTGGAAGGATTTCGTTGACTATCTTCGTGTTAATCCCTAGGTTTAACTAGAAAGGATTGAAGGTAGTGGAGAAGGAAAGGTCAGTGCCTTTAAGCCGTTCTGTTTCATAAATTCATCGTGGGAAGTTCGACGTCGGGGATCGAAGCCAAGCGACGTGAAAGAGAACCTAAATCGTCATGTAAAGTCTCTCCTTTTAAAGTGGACTGTGAGCATATCGAACTTTTGGCAATACCACTTTTAAGAACTGTTTTTGGCAATGCCACTTTTAAGAACTGTTTTTGCAATATCACTTTAAGAACTGTTTGGGCTGCTGCTCAGCAGCTATTTCCGGTTACGGTAGTGTTTGTTTGCTTTTGGGGGGGTTTGTTTTCAGTGTTTAATAAATGTGTTGTTTGTTATAAGAAACCCTTGCCGAACTCATATATTTATTGTTGCCTGAATACGTAACATTAAATATGGGGGCTCATCCGGGATTGAATCATTTGAGTTTAAATGCTTGCTAACTTTTAAATCGGTGTTTTGGAAACGGGGATTACTCGGCTCTTTTGTTTGGCTTGTTGTGGTATTCGGCAGCAATGAATATTGATGAATTTCTGGCTTCGCCAGCTGCGGAGGTGTTGGCGAAGGCAAAAAAGACTGAGGTGTTTGAGATAGCTAGTAGATTGTGCCTTAAAGGTATTTTGACGACTACATCAAAGGCTGTAATACAGAGAAAAATCGCGTCACACTATGTGGTCTCGGGTGTTTTTGATGAATCGATTTTAGAGTCGTTTCCAATAAGTAATCTGGAGATGCAGTTGCAAATCGAACAAATGAAATTGGAGAGGTGTAAATTGGAGGCAGAACAAAAGCAGAGAGAATTTGCATATGCAATGGAGGAATTAAGGTCTGGAAATCAGTCTTCTGGTTCTAAAAAACCGTTTGTTGCTAGTCAAGAAATTAAATTGGTCCCTCCATTTCGTGAAACAGAAGTGGAAAGGTATTTTCAACATTTTGAAACTACTGCTCGGATGTCAGAGTGGCCGAAAGATAAATGGTCAGTGTTGTTACAGAGTGTAATTAAAGGCAAAGCACGACAAGTTTACACAGCTTTAACAGCTGCGCAAGCATTTGATTATGATATTGTAAAGAGGCATATCTTAAACGCATATGAGTTAGTCCCAGAAGCATATAGGGAAAGATTCAGAAGTTTGAAAAAGTCTGTGGAAAAAACTTATGTGGAATTTGCCTATGATAAAGCTATGTGTTTTGAGAGATGGGTTTCTTCTGAAAATGTAAATGAGGATTATGATACATTGAGAGAGCTGATTTTAATGGAGCAATTTAAAAGAAGCATTCATGTTGAAGTAAGGACCTACTTAAATGAGAAGGATACTGATAAATTGCAGGACTGTGCTAGATTAGCTGATGAGTATGTTTTGATCCATAAGAATAAATTTCCTCAGGGCAGAAATTTTAAGAGGAAAAATAACATGGAGACTCCAGGTAAATCTGAAATTAAATCGGAGGTTAATGAGAAAGTTGATGAGAAAGGAAAGCCTGTGAAGGAAAGACAGTTTGGTCTTACTTGTAACTATTGTAAGAAGCCTAGCCATGTAATAGCTAACTGTTTCAAATTGAAAAAGGAAGAGAAGGAAGCAGTTCCAGATGCTTGTGTGCAACATACTGAAGCACCTGTAAAGTTACAGGGTTTGATAAACACAAATGAGGCTTTGTTAGAGTCTGACCAAGTTAAAAAGGGATATGATCATTTTATAACTGAAGGGTTTGTATCCTTGAAAGAAGGATCTACTCTGGTGCCAATAAAAATCCTTAGGGATACTGGTGCTTCTCAGTCACTGATGTTAGACAGTGTGTTGAAGTTTAATGAAGAGTCTGATACCGGTGAGGTAAATTACATAAGAGGTGTTGGAAGTGATTTTATGCCTGTACATTTACATAAAGTAAATTTAAAGAGGGTTAGTTACAGGATTTGTTAAAGTAGGATTACAGCATAGCTTACCTGTGAAGGGTATTTCTTTATTGTTAGGTAATGACTTGGCAGGTGGACAAGTTTTTCCTGAAGTGCATTTGACAATGGAGTCAGAGGAACCAGAGTTGAATTCTAACACAGATTCTTCCTGTGTTGTGACTAGAGCTATGGCTAAAAAGATTGATGCGCAGAATGAGGTTGTTATTCAGGACTGTTCAACTCAGGATTCGAGTTTTGAGTATGTGTCAGAGACTTTCTTATCTTTGTTGTTTGAACAAGATTCTTGGAGTAAGTCTGACTATAAAGATTTATCTTTGTCTCGGAAGGAGATGATAGCAGAGCAGAATAGAGACTCTGAGAATATAAAATTAAAAGAGCAGGTTTTACTAGATAGTGAAATTGATAAGGTGCCAGTAGGACATTACTTGGAAAAAGGAGTGTTGATGAGGAAGTGGAGACTGCCTACAATTCCTGCAAGTGAGGATTGGAATGTTGTTTACCAGGTAGTTGTTCCGAAAGTTTATCGAAATGAGATTTTGACTTTAGCTCATAGTGTGCCTTTAGGTGGACATCAAGGGGTAAGGAAAACTGTGGACAAGATTTTAAAACATTTTTACTGGCCTGGTCTAAGAAAAGATGTGGCGATGTTTTGTAAAACGTGCCATACTTGTCAAATTGTGGGTAAACCAAATCAGGTTACACCAGTAGCTCCATGACAACCTATTCCAGCATTTGGTGAACCATTTTCTTCAGTTATTGTAGATTGTGTTGGTCCATTACCAAAGACAAAAACTGGTTATCAGTATTTGTTGACTATCATGTGTACTTCGTCTAGGTTTCCAGAGGCAGTACCACTTAGGAATATAAAAGCTAAGACTGTGACAAAGGCCCTTATAAATTTTTTTACTTATTTTGGATTACCTAAGGAGATACAAACTGATCAAGGCAGTAATTTTATGTCTGGATTGTTTCAACAGATAGTTTATAAATTGGGAGCTAAGCAAATCACTTCGTCTGCATACTATCCAGAATCGCAGGGTGCCTTGGAGAGGTTTCATTCTACCCTCAAGAATATGATTAGGACATTTTGTGTAGAAAATGAAAGTGACTGGAATGAGGGTATAAACTTACTTTTATTTGCAGTAAGGGAATCAGTACAGGAATCTTTAGGTTTTAGTCCATTTGAACTTGTGTTTGGGCATAGTTAGAGGATCTTTAGCTTTATTGAAAGAACAGTGGATTAGTAAGGAAGTACACACTAATTTGTTGGACTATGTTTTGAAATTTAAGGACAGGTTACATAAAGCTTGTAGCTTAGCTAAGGAAAATTTAAAGTTGGCTCAGGAGAAAATGAAGACTTGGTATGATAAAGAAGCTAGGATGAGGATGTTTTAGCCTGGAGATAAGGTGTTGGTTCTTTTCCCAGTGCAGACAAATCCTTTACAAGCTAGATTTCATGGTCCTTATGAAATTGTGTCTAAAATCAATGATGTGGATTACGTGGTAAAAACTCCAGATCGTAGAAGGTCAACACAACTTTGCCATATAAATATGTTGAAACCATATTTTGAGAAACAATCTGATACTGTGACTGTTGTGGTTAGTGAGAATGAGTTTGATTTAACTAGGAACATGATAGATGATTCATCTGACTTTCATTCTAAATCCAACATTGTTTCTGTTAGGTTACCAAATTCAACCATTCTGGAAAATATTGATGAAAAATTAGCACATTTACAGTTAGAGCAGAGACAACAGATGAAGGAGTTGATTTTTAAATATAAGGAGTTGTTTCCAGATGTTCCGAGAAGGACTACTATAGCTTCACATGATGTAGATGTTGGGGATGCCAAACCTATTAAACAACATCCATATAGGATGAACATGGAAAAATGTGAACTTGCTGGGAAAGAAATTGAATATATATTAGAGAATAATATCATTAGACATTCTAACTCAAATTGGAGTTCACCATGTGTTATGGTGCCAAAGCCAGATGGTAGTATTAGATTTTGTACGGATTATAGGAAGGTGAATGCTGTAACGAAAACAGATGCATATCCAATTCCTAGAGTAGATGATTGTGTAGATAAAGTTGGAAAAGCAAAGTTCCTTACAAAGATTGATTTATTGAAAGGGTATTGGTGTGTTCCATTAACGGACAGAGGTAGAGAGATTTCTACATTTGTAACTCCATCTGGGTTATATGAGTATAATGTTCATCCATTTGGGATGAAGAATGCCCCAGGTACTTTCCAGAGGATGATTAACTTTGTGATTCAGGGATTGAAAGATACTGATGCTTATATTGATGATTTAGTGACAGGAAATGATGCTTGGGAAGCACACATTATTGCGATGGAGAAATTGTTTGAAAGGCTTTCAAAAGCTAACTTAACTATTAATTTAGCTAAGAGTGAATTTGGACATGCCACTGTGACTTACCTTGGTTATGTTGTGGGTCAAGGTAAGGTAGCTCCTGTTCAGGCAAAAGTTCAGGCAATTTTAGAGATTCCCACTCCAACGGGGAAAAAGACTCTCAGAAGGTTTTTGGGAATGGTAGGATATTATCGGAAATTTTGTAAGAATTTTGCTAATGTTGCCCTTCCATTAAGTAACCTTCTGCGGAAGAATGAGAAGTTTGTATGGACAGTGCCTTGTCAAGAAGCATTTGAAAAATTGAAAACAATGATATGTCAACAACCTGTGCTTAAGGCACCTGACTTTGGAAAACCTTTTTCATTGGCTGTGGATGCTAGTGATGAGGCTGCAGGAGCAGTATTAATGCAAAGGAATGAGGGTGATGAGGTTGATCATCCAGTAGCTTACTTTTCTAAGAAATTTAATAAGCATCAAAGAAATTATTCGACAATAGAGAAAGAATTGTTATCTCTTGTTTTAGCTTTGGAATATTTTGAGGTATATGTTAGTACAACTCAAAAACCACTTATTGTTTACACTGATCATAATCCGTTAGTTTTTCTGAGTAAGATGAAAAACAAAAACAGAAGATTATTAAGTTGAAGTTTGATGTTACAAGAGTACAATATTGTGATGACTCATATTAAAGGTAAAGATAATGTGGTTGCTGATTGTCTATCTCGATGTTGAATGTACACTGTACTTTTTTTATGGAGTGGTTTTTTTTTAATTGTAACACTCCTACTGTATTGTGAGTTATAAGCTGTTATATGATGGTGTTGTGTATTGTATATGTTATAAAATTTATACCTTTGTTTTTCTTGTAAGCAATTGTTAAAAATTTTTGTTCTTGTCAGACCAAAAATGTTTTTTTGGAGGGAGGTGTTACGTACTCGTGACACATGACAGTGGAGCCATTGTCACGTGACTGGGGTTGAAGCTATACTGGACTTGAGGTGATGGTCTTGTAATGGTGGTGACGTCATTTTCCCGCCAGTAGAGATCATGTGACAGGTTTTTTTTTACAGGTTATAAAAGGTAGACCCCACCCTGTGAGGAGGGGCAGTTCGTGGCTGGATTTGCCAGGTTGACTTCATACCACTGCGTGTTTTAAGTGATGACGCAGTTTAGTTGAAGGATGAAGTTTTTATTTAATGCCTAAAGTTTAAAAGGTCATTGCCAGCAGGTTTTTTATGATCCTGTTAGTTCGAGACAGTGGAGAGTGAAGATTGGAAGTTTGGAAGTTAAAGATCGAGGAGAATCGCTTTCTACGGTGAAACGGGGCCGACCTTTGTTTGATCCTTATTCGGAAGGATTTCGTTGACTATCTTCGTGTTACTCCCTAGGTTTAAGTAGAAAGGATTGAAGGTAGTGGAGAAGGAAAGGTCAGTGCCTTTAAGCCGTTCTGTTTCGTAAATTCTTCGTGGGAAGTTCGACGTCGGGGATCGAAGCCAAGCGATGTGAAAGAGAACCTAAATCGTCTTGTAAAGTCTCTCCTTTTAAAGTGGACCGTGAGCATATCGAACTTTTGGCAATGCCACTTTTAAGCACTGATTTTGCAATATCACTTTAAGAACTGTTTGGGCTGCCACTCAGCAGCTGTTTCCGGTTACGGTAGTGTTTGTTTACTTTTGTGGGGGGTTTGTTTTCGGTGTTTAATAAACGTGTTGTTTGTTATAAGAAACCCTTGCCGAACTCATATATTTATTGTTGCCTGAATACGTAACAAGTAAGTTTGGCTATTGCCCTCTGTCCTCTCCCATTAACAGTATGTTTTTATCCACAGAACTGCCACTCACTGGATGTTTTGTTCACTTTTTGCACCACTCTCTGTAAACTCTAGAGACCTTTGTGCATGAAAATCCCAGGAAGTCAGCAGCTTCTGAGATACTCAAACCACCCTGTCTGGTGCCAACAGTAATTCCACAGTCAAAGTCACTTATTTCTCCCCCATTCTCATGTTTGGACTGAACAACAAATGAACCTCTTGACCATCTCTGCATGTTTTTGTGCATTGAGTTGCTGCCACCTGATTGTCTGATTAGATGTTTGCATTAATGAGCAGGTGTACCTAATAAAGTGGCCACTGAGTGTAGTTTATGGGCTGTACGCTAGTGGCCATTTCTGATGAAGTGATAATATAACTGAATATAAAAAAAACAAGGATTTAATTGTTTAAGTTAATGATGTAAACGTGTTTTTCCTATTTCAGCTGTCTGAGAAATATGGTCCAATCTTCAGCATCAAGCTTGGGACAAAGAGAGTGGTGGTCCTGACTGGCTACGAGACAGTGAAGGAAGCTCTTATCAACCATCCAGATCAGTTTGCAGGAAGACCTCACATCCCGATAATTCATGATGTAACGCAGTGCGTTGGTAACTCTCACCATCATTATTATCAAACCTATGTTACATTTGGTTCCATCCTCATTCTGCTCAGTTCAGTTCTTGTTGGAGGCTTGTTATTCTAAAGAGTAAAGCTTGCAAGGGTCTCAGACACAACATGAACACACAAGATTATGCAGGTACTGAAATTCCAGAGTAATGGAGAGGAATAAAGAGTCAACATATCAAGCTGAGCTTAATTGTGACTGGAAATAAAGGGGTTGGAAGCCAGAATAAAAAGCTGGAGTAAGGGGAAGGAATACAAGATGGAAGGTGATAGGGGAAGTCAATTGAGGGGAAGGTGGGTGGGTGGAGAAAGAGTGTGGATGAAGTGAGAAACTGGGAGGTTGGAAATGAAACCAGTTGAGGGGGAGATTTGGTAGGTTGGGGAGAGGTGGGGTGGATGATGTGAGAAGCTGGGAGCATCTTCAAATGTCTTTGCAATCCTTTGCAAACTGTGCTCAATATAATCTCATTATACCCGGGTGATTTATTCATGCAGAAATTTTCATTGGTGTAGAAAATGAGTGCGGTACAAAAGGAGTGTGGTACTATTTGAGGGGGGGGGGGGGTGAAATGAGTCACAAAGCTGGACTTCCAGCAGGGTGCTATAAAAGATTGTGATAAAAGATTTTGTTCTACCTGTTATTTTTGCCAATATTGATCCCAGTAACAATACACATGCAGATTATTGGGAGCATTGGGTACCATAATTTATCCCTAGTACAGGCATGTGATTGGACAGTCATGACCTAGGAAGTTAAATGGCAATGTAAGAACAGAGGTGTTTTCTTGGTGTTTGGTGTAGGTATGTTGTATTGTTGGCCATGAAATAATTAAGTATAAAAGAAAACATCTAACCACAATGAGTCAACAACAATGGAAAATGGCAAACCAGATGTCTTTGTTCTGACCATTGTGGTAGAAGCAATGGATGCCACCATTTTGTGAGACTGTTCTGCAACCTCCATTTTGTGAACTGGTTTTGATCAGATGCAGCTGGATCAAAACACTCAGAAGTGAACAAAATAAGGCATCTACTGATAATCTGCTGAACTAGAGATCATTTCCAAATAAGACATTGTTTGGGAGATGCTCATATATAACACCTTTCAGTCTTGTATTCATCGACCCGTTACAGCGGCTCCATGCAGTGGGTCATCCCCCTCAACAGTATCCAGAGCTATTATTGAGGGTAAAGGCCACAGGGGTACTCTGTGGCTGCCCATTTCCCTTCCTTCTCCATGCAGTCACCCAGATACCGCACTCCTGAAACCTAGGGGCGACCAGCTTCCTGCAGCTCCTATTCCAGATGGGTCAAAGGTCATTGAGCTGCAGTTCCAGCTCCTTAACATATTTGATGAGGAGCTGCAGCTCAGTGCACCAGGTGCAGATATGGTGATCCAGGAGGGAGATGGACTCCCAAAGTTCCCACATCTCACACACGGAACTAAACACAGCCTTGGAGCCAACCTTGCCGTACTAACTGGGCCCTAACAAATGAGGAATGAAGAATAAAGAAGAAGGAAAGGAAACTTATCAGCCTGATATTGCCTAAGCCCAATGAGCCAATGGCACTCCAACACTGGCCCACTCATACAGTGACCACTCGGCTTGCTCCTACCTTATTATTATTCAGCTTTCTAATAAATCCCATTCACTGATTGGATGCAACCAACTCCAAAATCTGTCATGAAGCACTACTGTTTCGTAAGCTTCCGCCACATACCGAAGAGATATCACTGCTTCCTCGCATGCTCCTCCTCGCTGTTTGGGTGCAGTTTTGGCAGGGAGGGATGAATAGAATTCATGACTTAAGTTGTTAACCTGGGTTAACATTGTTTCATTAATTATTTGTTGAGCTACATTGCAGAACAGGCTTTTCCGGCCCACGTGATCACAGAAGTTGTAAACTCCTAACAGGCAACAGTGGGAAATAAACCCCGGTCACCTGTTCTGCAAAGCCTTATGCTAACCATTACACTACTGTGCTGCCCCATTGATATTTGTGTTGGGGAGTTAAAATGAAAGCTCCAAATTAATTAAGAGTTGAGTAGTGAATTGCTTAACGTGAGTCCGGTATAGGTCACCACTATAACTCCATTAGATAGAAAGCATATTTACTCATTTTTGATCAGTTTTAATTTGGGTAGTAGATTGCATTGACAAGTTGTCGCAATAATTATAGGGATTTTTTTTGGAAACGGCGAATCGTGGAGGCAAATGCGGAGGTTCACCATGTCCACCCTACGGGACTTTGGGATGGGCAAGAAAACTATTGAAGATAAAATCACTGAGGAAGCCGATTTCTTGATAAAACTGTTTGAATCCCATAAGGGTAAGTCCAAGTGAGTAAACATAAAAAACATGGAACATAGAACATTATAGCATAGTGAAGGCCCTTTGGCCCAGGATATTGTGTTGTCCTTTTAACCTACTGTAAGATTATTAATCTAACCCTTCCCGCTGACATAGCCGTCCATTTTTTGATCGTCCATATTCCTATCTAAGCTTTTCTTAAATGTCTCTAATATATCTGCCTCTACCAGCTCTTTCCATGCACTCACCACTCTCTGTGGAATACTTACTAGCATTTCCTCTGTACTTTCCATCAATCACCTTAAATTTATTCCCACTCATATTAGCCATTTCCACAGTTGGACAAAGTCTCTGGCTGTCCACTCTATCAACAACTCTTGTAAACCTCTATCAAGTCACCTCCCATCTTCCTTCGCTCCAAAAGCAAATGCCCTAGCTCTCTCAGCCTATCCGCAGTAGAATGGGAAGCAGAATAATTTCATCTGTGTAATTAAAAAGTACCAGAAATTCGTTTTCCAGAAAAGGCCCTTGTCCTCAGTGTATGTTTGCTCAGCCTTTAGCTCACTGGCTACCGACCTGAATGGTTTGTGTCTTTGTCCTAAACATTGCTGCCAAAGTCAAGAGCTAGACATCAACAAAAAGAGTCAATTCAGGGTGCTTAATAAAGAGTTGAAAGTTCAAATTTGTTGCCCAAGTACATATGCATTATATCTCCAGATAGTACTCTGAGAGTCATTTTCCTGCAGACATTCACAATAGAACAATGAAAAACACTCAAATACTGTCAAGCAACCAATGATGTAAATTGTGTAAATATAAACAGCTAATAATAATAATAATAATAATAATAAATAGCCACAACTGGAAAAATAGCAGCAATGGTAATATTTATGATGATTGGTATAAAAAATTTACTTCATTTCATCCATAACTATTAGTACATATCAACAATTTTCTGAAATATCCTGAAAAAGTGCCCAAATTTCAGAAAATATGTAAAACATATCCTTTACCTTAAGGAGAAATCACAATTGACACCCTATTATCAAAATATCATCCTATTAATTGGTTATAAACTATAAAGAAATAGTAGAAATATTTTCTAAAGATATAAACATGAACTTTGGAGTAGGTAGACGTAACGAGAGGTGCAAAAGAGCTAGAAGAATATAAAACAATACAACCGATGGATGAATATGTGTCAGGTGGGGCCGGATGGACCCAAACGCAGGACGCAGACACTGAAGTACTAGGGGGAGGACAGGATGGGGATGCCATGGCACTTAAGGGTAGAGCTGGGGTTCAGGTAGATAGAGTGTCAGGCAGGCAGAGCGGAGCAGGCTCCTGAAGTTCGAGTTCAGGTAGACAGGTCCCCGGGGTTCAGGCAGGCAGGTCTCCGAGGTTCAGGGTTCAGGCAGGCAGAGCGGAGCGGGCTCCCAGAGTTTCGGCAGGCAGAGCGGAGCGGGCTCCCTCAGTCCTGGAAGGCAGAGCGGAGCGGGCTCCCGGAGTTCGGGCAGGCAGAGCGGAGTGGGCTCCTGAAGTTGGAGTTCAGGTAGATAGGTCCCCGGGGTTCAGGCAGGCAGGCTAGATAAGCTGGCCGAGAGCACTCCCTGGGCGGGGCACAATCCCAGGGTTCGGGCAGAAGAGAGCCTTCCCTGGGCGGGCTGCATATGTCCCGGGTAGGGCCGCCTCCCAGGCAGAAACACCGGAGGCCTGGGCACGACGCGGACCCCTAGGCGGGTGCGGGGCACTATCCCAGGGTTCGGGTGGAAGAGGAGGACAGGGCAGAACCTCTGCCGGGCAGCGGCAGTTCGGCCGGACCTGCCTGATGGAGGCAAGGGGGTAGGAACGGGCATAGGTCCAGGGTGACCAACACAACAGTCATGACAACGGGAAATTCGGAAACGGCCGGCAGACAGCGCAACCGTGCGAAAAACAAACAAGCGAAGAAGCGGGACCAGCACATGGGAAGAAAGGTGGGGGAGCGGACCAACCTGGTAGTACTGGCACGGGGCAGAGAAGCATGATGAAGAGAAGTTTTGAGCCCGGGCAGGATACAGAATGCAGGGAAGAGTTCGGAGCCGGCAGGGAAACAGAACAAAACGACCACCCGCCTGGTCCCAGTCCCAAGGCCCCTTATAAACACCTGCAGCTCAACGTCATAGGTGTGTCTCCTTGAGCCAGGAGGGTCCTAACTAGATCACGGGTGACGGGAGGGACAACTGCAGGACCCGGAGTCCGGAGCCCTCGGACCGGATCAAAACCCAGAACGCAGTTCCGGACCGGGCCCTGACAATATGAAACATATATGTATCTAGGATATCAACAAGCAAAGAAAATAGGTATAGTGTGAAGGGAACACTTCCGACAGAATTTACTTAAAGGTTTAAAAAAAGTCTGCCATAGTAAAAAGCAATTAACACTTTAATTTACAGAGATTAATGTATTGTTTCTGCATAATATTGGTCTGAAACTGATCTGGAAAATTTACAAAGAAACATAAGAATTGAAATGACATATTTTGGAAACACAATTAACACTCACACCCACTTAGATTAACACTATCTTGTAGAGAAGGAGGAAGAGGAATAACAGACATAGAATTATACAATGGTCAGATAAAACTTCTAAGGATATACTTTCATTAACAACAACATGATCCAGCACTATATAGAAGTATATGCAATTCTGATAAGAAGTACACACCACTAAACTTAAATGAAAGTACAACCCAGAAAAATAAAGAAATTATCACTACAGAAGAAAAGGTTAAGTAATGGTCAGTATTTAGTAGATGCACCTTTAGCAGCAATTACAGACTTGAGTCTGCGTGGATAGGTCTCTCTCAACTTTGCACATTGGGACACTGCAATTTTCCCCATTCTTCTTTACAAAACTGCTCAAGCTCTATCAGATTGCATGAGGATTGTGAGTGAACAGCTGCTTTCAAGTCCAGCCACAAAAGCTCATTTGGATTGAGATCTGGACTCTGACTTGGCCATTCAGGACAATAACTTTGTTGTTTTTAAGCCATTCTTCTATAGCTTTGATTTTATGCTTGTGTCATTGTCTTGCTGGAAAGCAAATCTTCTCCCAAGTCGCAGTTCTCTTGCAGACTGCATCAAGTTTTCCTCCAGGATTTCCCTGTATTTTGATGCATTCATTTTACCCTCTACCTTCACAAGTCTTCCAGGGCCTGCAGCAGTAAATCAACCCCACAGCATGATGCAGCCACCACCGTGCTTCACAGTAGGGATGGTGTGTCTTTGATGCTGTGCGGTGTTCGGCTTACACCAAACATAGACTTTGGTCTTGTGGCAAAAATGTTCAATTTTGGTTTCATCGTGACATAGAACCTTCTTCCAGCTGACTTCAGAGTCTCCCACATGCCTTCTGGCAAACTCTAGCCAAGGTTTCATCTGAGTTTTTTTTCAACAGTGGCTTTCTCCTTGTCATTCTCCTGTAAAGCTGCAACTGGTGAAGCACCCGGGCAACAGTTGTTACAGGCATAGTCGCTCCCATCTCAGTCACTGAAGCTTGTAGCTCCTCCAGAGTTGACCTAGGTCTCTTGGTGGCCTCCCTCACTAGTCCCCTTCTTGCACAGTCACTCAGATTTTCAAGATGGCCTGCTCTAGGCAGATATACAGTTGTGCCATATTCTTTCAATTTCTTGATGATTGACTTAACTGTACTCCAAGGGACAGTCAGTGACTTGGACATTTTCTTCTTTCCATTTCCTGTCTTGTGCTTTTCAATAACCTTATGACGGAGTTGCTTGGAGTATTCTTTTGTGTTCATGGTGTAGTTTTTCCTAGGGTACTGACCCACCAGCAGTTGAATCTTATAGGCACAAGTGTATTTTTGCTGCAGTCAATTGCAACACCTTGACTGCACACATGTCTCCAAACATAGATCTCCATTTAACTAATTATGTGACTTCTAAAACCATTTGGCTGCACCAGTGATGATTTGATGAGCCATATTAAAGTAGCTGAATACTTAGGCGATCAATTATTTTGTGTTTATTATTTGTAATTAATTTAGGCTGCTTTGTAGAGATCTGTTTTCACTCTGACATAAAGAGTCTTTTTGTGTTGATCAGTGTCAAAAAAACCAAATTAAATCCACTGTGATACAATGTTGTAAATCAATAAAACATGAAAACTTCCAAAGAGGGATAAGTAATTTTTATAGGCACTGTACATAACATATAGAAATCAATAAGTGAAAAACACCAGCAATATGCTGAATAAAAGAGGAAATTAAAAGACTATTGAGGATACTTAATAAAGAGTCAAATAGTATTCAGCATTTCAGTAATTTGTGAATGAATGATCTGTGTTTCTGCAGGCCAAGAATTTAATCCAGCCATTCAGATAAATGCTGCTGTGGGCAATATCATCTGTTCCATAGTTTTTGGTGATAGATTTGATTATGATGACCAAGCATTCATCATTTTGATTAAGACAGTGAATGAAAATGTTCAGCTTGCTGGTTCTCCAATGGTTCAGGTAAATAAGTCTATAAGACACAGGAGCAGAATTAAGCCATTTGACCCATCAAGTCTGCTCTGCCTTTCAATCACTGCGGGTCCTTTATCCCCTCCTCAGCCTCATTCCCCAGTCTTCTCCCCAGAACCTTTGATGCTATGGTCAATCAAGAACCTATTAAGCTCTGCCTTAAATACACACAACAGCCTGGCCTCCACAGCTGCCTGTGGAACTGAATCCCACAAATTCACTACCCTCTGGCTGTTCGTCATTGTTTGTCAGAAGTACAAATACATGTTCAGTGCCATTACCTGTACTTTTGCTCGTTAATGGAAAATCTGATCATCCAATCATGTGGCAGCAACTCAATGCAAAAAAAAGTGCAGACGTGGTCAAAAGTTTCAGTTGTTGTTCAGACCAAATATCAGAATGGGGGAAACGTTACCTTGACCGTGCAATGATTACTGGTGCCATATGGGGTGAGTTCAGTATCTCAGAAACTGCTGATCTGTTGGATTCTCACACACAACAGTTTCCAGAGTTTACAGAGAACGATGAAAAAAATAAAAAAGAAACATTTAGTGACAGCGGTTCTGTGGGCAAGAATGCCTTGTTAATGAGAGAGGTCAGAGGAGGATTGGCAGACCGGTCCAAGCTGACAGGAAGGCGACAGTAACCTCAAATAACCACACATGGCAACAGTGGTGTGCAGAAGAGCATCTCTGAATACACACATCGAACTTTGAATTGGAAGTACTGCAGCATCAGAAGACCATGAGCGTACACTCTATTAGGTGCAGGAGCTGCCCAATAAAGTGGCTACTGAGTCTATTTCAATTGTAGTTTATTTGCAAAAAGTCGAAGCAGATATTTTTAGGATTTGCAAGTACCTGCCCTTCAATTCATGAACAAAGCAACTTATATAGTCAACTAGTGAATCTGTGACAGAGAAATGTTCTCCATTGATCTATCAGTAAACCACCGTCGTGTACCATCCAGTGGTTCCACACATTGGTCAGACGTGGCCTTTGGACCCTGTGGATCTGTCCTTTCAGACATACATTCCTGATCAGAACAACTGTGGTAATAAACACCTATCAACAACTGTAATTAAAATCAAGGATCAACTTTATTTGCTAAACACACACAGTAGTGTGCCAATGTCTGAAGCTCAAATGTGTAGCTATAGTGCCTAAGACTTTTGCACAGTATTACATATTGGTTCAAGTAGAAAGATGGTGGGGAATCACTTAGCTTTGTTTTAGCTCACTAATATTAAGTGTTATTTGAAAACTGGGAAGATATGCAGTACCCCCAGTTATAGATATGTGCCTAAAGGTTTTGCACAGTACTGTACATTTGCATGTATTAGGAACTTGCTGTGATGTGTTTGGGCGACATGCAACTAAAAGAGCAGCAACATTTAACAAAACAAAGAATAAAAAATATGTAAATGAAGTTAAACTAAAAATATGAGATAAAATGTTCATAAATGTATAAACACCAGCGTGTATTTACAATGTAAACAGCATTATAAAAAGTGGTTTAAGGTGTTTAAAGTGCAGTGCAGTGATGGGGGTAATAGATAGAGGAAGGTAGGGGTGGTCCGACCGGAATGGTTGATCAGATTAACTTCCTGGGTGAAGAAATGTTTCAGATGGCATGACATTTTTGTTTCAATAGCCTTATAGCACTTTCCTGAAGGGAGATTTTGGAAAAGTTATTTTGCCGAGTGGGTAGTGCCTGCAATGATTTTACTAACACTCCTAATTTAGCACTTTTAACGCTTTGTTGCCACTTCTCTAATCCATGTAGGTTTTTGGTATTGATTATCAATTGCTTGTTTTGATGTTGACAGCATTGAATAGAACTTTATTTGCATTGCTCAAAACAACGAGATTACGGTGCTACTCCATCCCATGCAAAGCAGATATTTACAATGAATGTGATAATGCTTAATTTGTAAAAAAAAAACATATTTATGTGCAACAAGTGATTTTAATAGTCCATAAAACCCAAATGCCATTGTTAAGTTGGGGTGTAACATTATTCAGCTGCAGAAAACCCTCGGGAAGAAGCTGTTTTCCAGTCTTACTGTCTTGTCTGAAAGTGTCTGTATCTCCTGCCCGATGGCAGGAAATTGAACCGACAGTGTTCAGGATGGGTTGGGTCTTTAGTGAGGTTATGAGCATGCCGTTGGCATTTAGAGTTGTAGATTGTCTCCAAGCCCAGTAGCTGAGTCCCAGTGATGTGCTGAGCCACACTAATCATTCGTTGGAATGATGTGTGATCAGTGTTGCTGCAGCTCGAGTACAACCCTGCGATTCTGTATGTCAGTATGCTCTCTATCACACTTTGATAAAAGTTGCCCAGCAATGTTTGGAGCAGATTAGCTCTCCAGAAGCACCTCAGGTAATATAGTCACTATTATAGAGTCATAGAAAAGTACAGGATCAGCAACAGGCCCTTTGGCCCATCTAGTCCATGCTGAGCCATTGAAACGGCCTACCATGTTCCTCAGTGCCCTCCCATTCACCATGCAATACCTACCCTGGTTGGTCCTACCAAAGTGTAACACCTCGCACTTGTCTGCATTAAATTCCTTCTGTCATTTTTCAGCGGATTTTTTTCCAGTTGGTCCAGATCCCCCTGCAAGCCATGGTAGTCTTCCTCACTATCCACTGTGCCTTCCCTACTATCATAGTTGTGTTGACGGACCAAGACAGCTTCTCAGTGATGTTCATCCACAAAAACCTGAAGCTGGAATCCCGTTCCACTAGCTCACCATTTATGAATAACAGGCCTTGTTTGGCCAGGACCTCTTGCCCTCCTGAAGTCAATTATCATATTTTGTTTTCTTGGTGTCGAGTGATCAGTTGTAGTTCCTGCACCAATCAGACAGAGTTTCAGCACCTCCGCTCTGTTTGGCATTGCTTGTGATTAGGCCAATCACAGTCATGTCATCTAGAAATTTGATGACTGAGTTTGCAGCATGAGCAGGAGTGCAGGGATAGGTGAAGAGAGAGTGGAGAAGGGAGTTCAGTGCATACCTCTGTGGGGCACTAGTATTCAGGGTTGGGGGTGGGGTGTTGATGTTTACTTGCCTAGTTTCACCATCTGGGAAAGATTAATGAAGAAGTTCAAAATCTAGTTACAGATTGATATGCGAAGAACTACATTGTGGAGCTTGACAGCACTTGTTTGGTAGTGTTTTGTTAAAGGCCAGGTTGTATTTAACCAAAACCATCCTGATGTAGGTGCTTTTGTGACCTTCGTGTTCCAACACAGTATGAAGGGTGATCGAATTGGCATCTTTAGGTGATCCATTGACCTTGTAGACAAACTGGTTCTGGTTGAAGGTAGCCGGCATGACATTTTTGATCTGGGACATGACCAATCTACCCAAGCACTTGGCAACTATGGGAGTGAGTGCCCCTGGTCTGTGGTCATTAGGACGTGTTGCCACTGACGTCCCAGGGATTAGTATGACAGTGGCTGCTTTGAAACATGCTGCAAACATAGCCAGGGACAGTGAGAAGTTGCAAATATCCATCAGAACTTCCTTCTATTTCAGAACAATAATATTGACAGCAATGTTTTTACGTTACAGCTTTATAATGCTTTTCCCATTCTGGGATTTCTACCCGGTTCACACAAGAAAATGTGTAAAAATCAAACATTGCTTTGGCAGTTTATCAAAGACTTCATAACCAAGAACTACCAGACACTGAATGCAAATGATCCAAGGAGCTTTATTGATGCATTCATGTTAAAGCAGCAACAGGTACGCTCCCAAATGGCTCACAGTTTGCATGTTACCCTTTTTATAGAATTCCAGAATTATTGAAGTACTTTGAATTTAATCCCTCAGGGCTATGGTGGGATTCAAACTCCTGTCTCTAAGTTCCTGTATTCTAAAAGGAGATTGAGGTAACCCTGGCTGACAGGGAAGTCAAAGACACTAGCAGTATGGAAAGTGTTCGGTGGTAGAAGTGAGCATTAATAAAGAGAAGACGTTTGGGAAGCTGAAAGACCTGAAGGTAGATAAGTCGTCTGGATCTGATGGACTGCACCCCAGGGTTCAGGAGGAGCTAGCTGAGGAGCTTATGGAGATATTCCAAAAGTCACTACATTCCAAAATGGTTCTGGCAGACCGAAAAATTGCAAAACTCACTCCAATATTTAAGAAGGGTGAGAGGCAAAAGACAAGATAAGGTTGCTTAAAAAGATAAGAACCCATGGTATTAAATGATTGATACTAGCACGGATAAATGATTGGCTGACAATAGGAGGCAAAGAGTGAGAATAAAAAGGGTGTTTTCTGTTTGGCTGCCGGTGACTTGTGGAGTTCCATGGGGGATGGTGTTGGGATCACTTATTTCACATTATACATCAATGATCTGGATGACAGAATTGGGACATGTAGTTTTGATGCAGCAGGAAGCCTTCCGAAGAACTTGGGCATATTAGGAGAATGGGCAAAGAAGTGGCAGAAGGAATACAGTGTAGGAAAATGTATGGTCATGTACTTCGTTAGAAGAAATAAAAACGTAAACTCTTTTCGAAATGTGGAGAAAATTCAGAAATCAGATGTGCAAAGTGACATGGGAGTCCTTATACAGGAGTCCTCAAATGTTAACTTGCGGGTTGAGTTGGTAGTAAAGAAGGCAAATGCAATGGTGGCATTCACTTCTTGGGGGCTAGATTGGAAGTGCAAGAATATAATGCTGAAGTTTTATAAGGCATTGCTCAGACCGCACTTGAAGCATCGTGAGCAATTTTACTCCCTTATCTAAGAAAGGATGTTCAGGGATTAAAGATGGCTCCAGAAGACATTCACAAGAATTGTTCTGGGAATGAAAGGGTTTACACACGAGGAGTGATTCATGGCTCCAGGCTGTACTTTTTTGGAAGAATGAGGGGAACTCATTGAAATCTGTTGAATTTTTGGAAGTGTGAATATTGTGAGTATTGTTGTAAGGAGGATAATTCTGATAGTTCTTATATTGGAGGGGGGTGGGTTTCTAGGAACAGAGGGCATAGCTTCAGAATACAAATAACAGTGATGAAGAGTAACTTATTCAATCAGAGGGTGGTGAATTTTGTGGAATTCTTTGCCACAGTTGGTTGTGGTTGCCATGTCATTTAGTATATTTGAAGTATAGGTTAATAGCTTCTTGATTAAGTAGAGTGTCAAAAGTTATAGAGAGAAAGAAGCAGAATGGTTAATAAATTCATTATGATGGAATAGTGGAGAAGTCTTGATGGACCAAATGGCCTAATTCTGCACGTGAATAGCTCAGACTCAGCAGAAAACAGCTGATTGGGCAATTGAGGTCAGATGACCTTGCAACTAGCAAAGCTCAAGCAAATAACAAGAGGGAGACCTCTAGTGGAGTGGCCTGGTTGAGGGAAGTGCCTGGTGGCGAGGAGGCTGAGGGAGGAGACTAAGTCAGGCACAAGGGTGAAAATATGACCACTAAGCTGATTCAGTGTGTTACGTGCATGATGTTGGAGGTCAGGGACACTGATGGTGCCCCCGGCTGCTACATCTGTGGAAAGTGTGTCCAGATTCAGCTTCTGAAAGAGCATGTTGCAGCACTGAAGAAGGAACTGGATGACCTCAGGTTCATCCACAAAAACGAGAGTTTTCTGGACAGGACCTATAGTGAGGTTGTTACACCAAGGATACCGGAAGAGAGAAAGGGGGCGACGATGAGGAAGGAAAGGATGCTTGAAGTACAGGAGACCCCAGGGGATGTACCTCTCGTAAACAGGTTCACCCTCTTGGAAGCTGTCAGAACAGAAGATACTGCCAGTCTGAGAGGTGGACAGGTCTGCGAGCCGAAAATTGGTGCAGAAGCAGAGCCGAGGAGTCAGACATCAGGAAGAGCCGTGGTAGTAGGGGACTCCATAGTAAGAGGTACAGAAAGGGGTTTCTGCGGCAACAGGTATGTTGCCTCCCTGGTGCTAGGGTCCAGGACACCACGGACCGATTGCAGGGAATCCTCAAGGGTGAAGGTGAACAGCCGGAAGTGGTAGTGCATGTCGGCACAAATGACATCGGGAAGAAGAGGAAGGACATTCTGCAGCGGGACTTCAGAGAACTTGAAAGAAGGCTGAAAAGCAGGACTTCCAGGGTGGTTATCTCTGGTTTGCTTCCAGTTCCTCGTGCTGGAGAGGGCAGGAACAGAGAGATAATGGATCTGAATGTGTGGCTGAGGAACTGGTGCAGGAAGCAAGGATTTACTTTCTTGGACCACTGGGATCTGTTTTGGGGTAGGAATGAATTGTACAAAAGGGACAGGTTGCACCTTAATAGGCGAGGGACCATCATTCTGGCAGACAGGTTTGCCACTGCAACATGGATGTGTTTAAAATAAGTAGTGGGGGGGAGGGGATGAACTGGAAATATAAGGATGGAGTTAAAGGGAAAGTGAAAATAAGAAAAGTTAAAAAGGACAACAGAATCAATGGAGTAGAAAGCTCAAGAAGAGATCATACAGTATGGCCAAGTGAAATAGGAATTGATATGAAAGGAGAGGGGAGTAACGAATTAAAAGTATTATATATGAATGCACGAAGTATAAGGAATAAAGTAGATGAGCTTGAGGCTCAGTTGGAAATTGGCAAGTACGACGTTGTGGGAATAACAGAGACATGGCTTCAAGTGGACAGGGCCTGGGAAATGAATATTCAAGGATATACATCTTATCGAAAGGACAGACTGACTGGCAGAGGGGGTGGGGTGACTCTGTTGGTGAGGAATGATATTCAGTCCCTTGTGAGGGGGGGGGACATAGATCAGGGGATGTAGAGTCAGTCTGGATAGAACTGAGAAATTCTAAGGGTAGAAAGACCCTAATGGGAGTTACTTACAGGCCCCCAAACAGCAGTCTAGATGTAGGGTGTAAGTTGAAAGAAGAGTTAAAATTGGTATGTTGCAAAGGTAATGATACAGTTGTCATGGGGGGATTTCAACATGCAGGTAGACTGGGAGAATCAGAATGGTACTGGACCCCAAGAAAGGGAGTTTGTGGAGTGCCTCCGAGATGGATTCATTAGAACAACTTGTACTGGGGCCTGCCAGGGAGAAGGCAATTCTAGATTGTGTTGTGCAATGAACTGGATTTGATCAGGGACCTGGAGGTAAAGGAACCATTAGGAGGTAGTGACCATAATATGATATGTTTTAACCTACAATTTGAGAAAGAGAAGGGAAAATCAGATGTGTCAGTATTACAGTTGAACAAAGGGAACTATGGAGCTATGAGGGAGGAGCTGGCCTAAGTTCAATGGAACAATACCCTAGCAGGGAAGACAGTGGAACAACAATGGCAGGTATTTCTGGGAATAATGCAGAAGGTGCAGGATCAGTTCATTCCAAAGAGGAAGAAAGATCCTAAGGGGAGTAAGGGGCAGCCATGGCTGATGAGGGAACTAAAAGGCAGTAAAAAAATAAAAGAGAAGAAGTATAACATAGCAAAGATGAGCGGGAAACTGGAGGACTGTGAAGCTTTTAAAGAGCAACAGAAGATAACAAAAAAGGCAATACACCAAGAAAAAATGAGGTACAAAAGTAAACTAGCCAAGAATATAAAGGAGGATAGTAAAAGCTTCTGTAGGTATGTGAATAGCAAAAAAATAGTTAAGACCAAAATTGGACCATTGAAGACAGAAACAGGTGAATTTATTATGGGGAACAAGGAAATGGCAGATGAGTTGAACAAGTACTTTGGATCTGTCTTCAGTAGGGAAGACACAAACAATCTCCCAGATGTAACAGTGGCCAAAGGAACTAGGGTAAAGGATGAACTGAAGGAAATTTATATTAGGCAAGAAACGGTGTTGGATAGACTGTTGAGTCTGAAGGCTGATAAGTCCCCGGGACCTGACGGTCTGCATCCCAGGGTACTTAAAGAGGTGGCTCTAGAATTCGTGGATGCATTGGTAATCATTTTCCAATGTTCTATGGATTCAGGAACAGTTCCTGCTGACTGAAGGGTAGTTAATGTTGTCTCACTTTTCAAGAAAGGAGGGAGAGAGAAAACAGGGAATTATAGACTGGTTGGCCTGACGTCAGTGGTGGGAAAGATGCTGGAGTCAATTATAAAAGATGAAATTACGACACATTTGGATAGCAGTAGAAGGACCAGTCTGAGTCAGCATGGATTTATGAAGGGAAAATCACGCTTGACTAATTTTCTGGAGTTTTTTGAGGATGTATCTATGAAAATGGACAAGGGAGAGCCAGTGGATGTAGTGTACCTGGACTTCCAGAAAGCTTTTGGTAAAGTCCCACATAGGAGATTAGTGGGCAAAATTAGGGCACATGGTATTGGGGGCAGAGTACTGACATGGATTGAAAATTGACTGGCTGACAGGAAACAAAGAGTAGCGATTAACGGGTCCCTTTCGGAATGGCAGGCTGTGACCAGTGGGGTACCGCAAAGTTCAATGCTGGGACTGCAGCTGTTTACAATATACATTAATGATTTAGATGAAGTGATTAAAAGTAACTGTAGCAAATTTGCTGATGACACAAAGCTGGTTGGCAGTGTGAAATGTCAGGAAGATGTTATGAGAATGCAGGGTGACTTGGACAGGTTGGGTGAGTGGGCAAATGTATGGCAGATGCTGTTTAATGTGGATAAATGTGAGGTTATCCACTTTGGTAGCAAGAACAGGAAGGCAGATTACTATCTAAATGGAGTCAAGTTAGGAAAAGGGGAAGTACAACGAGATCTAGGTGTTCTTGACATCAGTCGATGAAAGCAAGCATGCAGGTACAACAGGCAGTGAAGAAAGCTAATGGCATGCTGGCCTTTATAACAAGAGGAATTGAGTATAGGAGTAAAGAGGTCCTTCTGCAGCTGTCCAGGGCCCTGGTAAGACCCCACCTGGAGTATTGTGTGCAGTTTTGGTCTCCAAATTTGAGGAAGGCCATTCTTGCTATTGAGGAAGTGCAGCGTAGGTTCACAAGGTTAATTCCCGGAATGGCATGACTGTCATATGTTGAAAGATTGGAGCGACTGGGCTTGTATACACTGGAATTTAGAAGGATGAGAGGGGATCTGATTGAGACATATAAGATTATTAAGGGATTGGACATGCTGGAGGCAGGAAGCATGTTCCAGCTGATGGGTGAGTCCAGAACTAGAGGTCACAGTTTAAGAATAAGGGGTAGACCATTTAGAACAGAGATGCAGAAAAACTTTTTCACCCAGAGAGTGGTGGATATGTGGAATGCTCTGCCCCAAAAGGCAGTGGAGGCCAAGTCTCTGGATGCATTCAAGAGAGAGTTAGATAGAGCTCTTATAGATAGCAGGGTCAAGGGATATGGGGAGAGGGCAGGAACGGGGTGCAGATTGTGTATGATCAGCAATGATCACAGTGAATGGCGGTGCTGGCTAGAAGGGCCGAATGGCCTACTCCTGCACCTATTGTCTATTGTGAATCTTATGATCTTATAATCTTTTACAGGAATCAGGTAACCCAAATACATATTTCCATGAAAACAACCTGATAGGCACAGTAGCTGACCTGTTTGGTGCTGGGACGGAGACAACTTCGACCACCCTTCGTTGGGCTATGCTACTGATGATGAAATATCCACAAATTCAGGGTGAGGAGCATCTGATTGATGACTGTTTGTCCTCATGTGACAATCTGGGCTTTAACTCTGCTGCTGAGTGCATTAACCATTTCCTTGTGTTCCAGAAAAAGTCCACGATGAAATCACCACCGTCATTGGTTCTGAGCGGTTCCCCAGAAGTGAAGATCGGAAAAAATTGCCGTACACTGATGCAGTGATCCACGAAATCCAGAGGTTTGCTAACATTGTGCCATTGAACATCATGCACTCAACAACAGAGGACGTGAACTTCAAAGGATATTTCCTTCCAAAGGTACGTGAGGTGAAGTGAGTGACTGATTGCTTCTCATATGCCAGCAATTGTTCTATGAAAGTGAAATGGATAGTTTTTAAAATTTCTTTGTGTAAATTTATCTAGCATATCAAACTGACATAGTCAACCTTTTGGAAGCATGAGGCATCGGTCAGGGGATGAGATACAGAGGGCAACTTGCAGTAAAATGGACTTTGTTTTTTGTTTTTATTGTGTCTTTCTTGTATCATTTTATATCATTTTTGTTGTGAATGTTCTATCTCTGGAAACGTCTCTCCACTCTTTTCTGAAGGGAAGGAGGTAAAGACAAGAAATTATAGACCAGTTAGCCTGACTTCAGTGGTTGGGAAGGTGCTTGAGTCCATTATTGAAGATGATGTTTTGGGGTACATGGAGGCCCATGATATTTAAAAAGGCCAAAATCAACATGGTTGACCTTCAGAGGAAATCTTGTCTGACAAACCTGTTGGAATTCATTGAGGAAACAACAAGCAGGATAGACCAAGGAGAGTCAGTGGATGATGTTTACTGGGATTTTCAGAAGGCCTTTCACAAGATACTACACCTGAGGCTTTTAAACAAGATATGATGATGGTGAAAATCTTGTGATGCTATGTGCTGCAATGTTGCTACGAGAAGGTGTCTTATTGCACCTGTGCATACACGTACTTGAACATCTGATGATAATCTCGACCCAAGTCGAAGCCCACAACCTGTCTGTGACTGGCAAGGCCCTCCTCACTGTTGAAGAGATCTACATGGAATGCTAACACAAGGCAGTAGCATCCATTATCAAAGGCCCCCATCAACCAGGCCATGCTCTCATCTCTCTTACCATCAGGCAGGATGTTCAGAAGCCATAGGTCCCATACTACACAGTGCAGGAGCAGTTATTACTCTTCAGCCACCAAGCTCCTGAACTGGCAAGAATAACTTCAGTCGCCACTGCTCCGAACTGATTCTACAACCTACAGACTCACTTTCAAGGATCCTTTACAACTAATACTTTCTGTATTATCTTCATTTGCAGTGTTTTTCTTCTTGTTTGTCAGATTTTGACTATGTATAGTTTTTTCATAAAACTCTGTTATATTTCTTTTTCCCTGTAAATGCGTGCAAGAAAACAAATCTCAAGATGGTTAATTGTAGCATATCTGTAATGCCCTGGGAAATGTTTCACTGCTAACGTTGTAGGGTATTTCATCTAATGGTCTTTTCGTAGAAGCAGAGTTTGTGTTACTTTTAGAGATAACGTGTTCTTAGAAACGTTAGCCATGCAATCAGCAGAGAAGGCTTGGGAGCAGGTTTTATTTGTGCCTGACATCAATGTGAGCCTTGCTTTTTGTTTGGCGGAAGGTAAAGACAGAAGATGCTGGTGAGAACCGATTGTAGGTTTAAATCCAGCGAGGATCATTTTTTGATGGAGCAAGGTGCAGGAAGCTGCCAAGGATTGGTGAATATGAATTTTGGAAGAGTTGAGCTCCCACCTGTGCATATTTGACTGTTTAATTATAATGGGTCCTTTTTTGTTTTTTTTCTTTACTAACTCCTTAGTTAAGTTAATATTCATAAATATACTTCTTTTAATTATATGGGGTGTGCAGTCCGTTATTTCCTGGCAACGAGCTGTAACAGGGCAGGAAATCACACACCGTTCACACAAACTGGGCCTTGGGTGGAAAAGACATCCCAATCTCATAGATTTGGTAAGGTGCACACCCTAGACGTACACGACTAAAGAATGGTGGGTTTCTTGGTGCTGAGTTGGGAGACTGCGAGCAAGGGATAAGGAGTTGTTTCCTGAAATGCCCAGAAAGAAAGGGGGTTTATACTTTGATACCAAATTGACTTTGAACTCTGAACTTTTGCAGTAAGGCAGAGAGATATAAATGGTATCTGAGGGAGACCTCTCTCACCCAGAGATGGTAAGCACCTGGAATAAGTGTATGTTGAACTTACTGAGCTATTGGAGTAAGCTTGATTAAGCAGTGATACTTTAAGAAGATGCTTTACTCAGGACTGACAGCAGAGGTCCGAGCACCTCTAAGAGTCTGGTATGCTGCCTTCAGACACAACAACTTGATCCTCAACATGGACAAGACGAAAATAATGATTATGGACTTTAGTAAGGTGGAATCTGACCACTTCTCACTGCACATAAACATCTCCTCTGTAGAGAGTTAGGAGTACCAGGTTTCTGGGAGTGCACATAATGGACAATCCTACCTGGTCCCTCAACACCACCTCCGCGTCTCCACTTCCTGAAGAGATTGAGGCCAGTGAGGCTCCTCCTCCATTCTAATGAATTTTTACAGAAGCACCATCGAGGGTGCCCTGACCAATCCCCATCACTGTCTGCTACAGGAATTGCAAGGGACCTGACTGCAACTCCTTACAGAGGGTTGCAAGAACTGCTGAGAAGATCGTCGGGGTCTCTCTTGCACTGATCAGAGATATTTATCAGGAGTGATATGTATGCAGGGGCCTAGGCATTGGTAGTGATTCCTCTCATTTATCCAGCAATCTCTGACCTTCAAATATCATGCAGGAGGTACTGTGGCATCAGGAGATCAATATTGATCTGAAACTACAGATCTCCGCATCACAACCTGGGTCTCATCATACATGAAGTGCCAGCAGTGTTATACTTTTTAACTTGTGTCATAACTGTACCCTAATATTGCTTAATTTAATCGTGGAAATATAATTTGTGCTATGTCTGCGATCTTTCTGTACTGAGTTGTGCAGCTTGGTCCAGAAGAACATTACTCCATTTGGAGTTTAAGGTAAGTGAGTGACAGAGAAGGAATTTCGGAAGTCAATGCACTGCTGGTTCCGTAAGGTTTCATAGCCAGGGAAGGTGTTGGGGATAAGCTCCCACTACCTATTAAATGCTCCCCATGGCATGCATCTCAAATAGGCTCTGACAATCAAATCCAGCTCCTGGCCTTAGCTACTGATCCTGGTGAAAATGTTTTGACTGGCAGCAGAAAGGGAAAAGGTGGGTTTTTTGCACCTTAAAACCAGCCGCTTCGGGCAGATGGGGCTTATCGGCCGTGCTTGGCAGCTCATCTAGGAGAAGAAAACGTCTGATTTCAAACCTTCACTGCCTTGGAGCGATGCCCACTCAGGGGGAAGAGATGGAATCCGTAAGGCAGTTGTACATTGAGTTCAGCACTGCCTGGCGACACCTGCAATGCCACTGGTGCCAGACTGGATTGGTGCCTGCCATTCCTTTGGATTTTGTAGTGTATTGTGTTATGAGGAGAGGCTGCTGATAGCGCAAAATTGCAGTCAACAGGATGAATTGCAACATAAAAGGTGGACAAAATCGAAAGGTGGACAGCAGAGCAGCAATGGCTGAAATTTATGGAAGCAATATGGCAGGCACAGGATATATACATCCCAAAGATGAAGAAGCATTCTCGGGCCAAAATTACACCATCGTGGCTAACAAGAGAATCAAAACCAACAGAAAAGCCAAAGAAAGGGCATTTAATAGAGCAAAAATTAGTGGTTAGAGGATTGGGAAGCTTTTAAAAACCAACAGAAGGCAACTAAAAAACGTCATTAAGAAGGTAAAGATGGAATACGAAAGTGAGCTAGCCAATAATATCAAAGAGGATACCAAAAGTTTCTTCAGATACATGAAGTGTAAAAGAGAGCTGAGAGTGGATATGGGTCCCTGGAAAGTGATGCTGGAGAGGTAGTAACAACGGACAAGGAAATGGCAGACAATCTAAATGAGTATTTTGCATTAGTCTTCACTATGGAAGCCACTGTCAGTATGTTGGAAGTTCCAGGTGTCAGGGGTCATGAAGTGTGTGGTTGCCATTTATCAGACAGAAGGTTCTTGAGAAACTAAATGTCTGATGGTAGCTAAGTAACCTGGACCAGATGGTGAATACCCCAGAGTTCAGAAAAGCTGGCTGGAGATCATGGAGGCATTAGTAATGATCTTTCAAGAATCATTAGATTCTGCAGTGGTTCTGAATTACTGGAAAACTGCAAATGTCACTCCACTCTTCACGAAGGGAGAGAGGCAGAAGAGAGGATACCATGAGCCAATTAGTCTGACCTTGGTGGCAGCAAAGATGTTGGAATCGATTATTAAGGATGAGGTCTCAGGGTACTTGGAGGCACGTGATAAAATAGGCCTTAGAGAGCATGGCTTCTCAAGCGAAAATCTTGCCCGACAATTCTGTTGGAATTCTTTGAAGAAATAACAAGCAGGATAGAGAAAGGAGAATTAGTTGATGTTGTGTACAAGTTAAGAGCCTGTGGTATCATAGAAAAAATTGTAGCATGAATAAAGCAGTGGCTGATTGGCCGCTGGCAAAGAGTGGGAATAAAAGGAGTCTTTCCTGGTTGCTGCCGGTGACCAGTAGTGTTCCACAGGGTCTGTGTTGGGACTGATACTTTAAGTAGCTGCTTTATTCAGGACTGTGTGACAATGATCTGGATGATGGAACTGATGGCTTTGCTGCAAAGTTTGCAGACAAGAAAAAGGTAGGTGGAGGGGCAGGTAGTTTTGAGGAAATAGAAAGGCTACGGAAGGACTTAGACAGATTAGGAGAGTGGGCAAAGAAGTGCCAGATGGAATATAGGGTCGGGAAGTGTATGGTTATGAACTTCGCTAAAAGAAATGAAAGGGTTGACTCTTTTCTAAAAGGAGAGAAAGTACAAAAAAACTGACAGGCGAATGGATTTGTGAGTCCTTGTGCAGGATTCCCTAAAGGTTAGTTTGCAGGTTGTGTCTGTAGTGAGGAAGGCAAATGCTATGTTAGCATTTATTTCAAGAGGACTACAATATAAAAGCAAGTATGTAATGTTAAGATTTTATAAAGCATAGTGAGGCCTCGCTTGGAGGATTGTGTGCACTTTTGGGCCCCTTATCTTAGAAAGGATGTACTGAAACTGGACAAGGTTCAAAGGAAGTTCACAGAAATGATTCCAGGATTGAATGGGTTGTCATATGAAGAACATTTGATGGCTCTGGGCCTGTATTCACTGGAATTCAGAAGAATAAAGGGTGACCTAATTGAAACCTATGAGACGGTGAAAGGCCTGGATAGGGTGGATGTGGAGAAGATGTTGCCTTACAGTAGGAAAGGCTAAGACCAGAGGACACAGCCTCAGAATAGAGGGATGTCCTTTTAGAACAGAGATAAGGATGAATTTTTTTTCTCCGGAGAGTGGTGAATCTGTGGAATTCTTTGCCACAGGCAGCTGTGGAGGCCAAGTCTTCATGTATATTTAAGGTAGGTTGATAGATTCTTGATTGTCCAGGGCATGAAGGAATATGAGGAGAATGCAGGAGATTGATACTGAGTGGAAAATTGGATCAGCCATGATGAAATGGTGGAGCAGACTTGATGGGCCAAATGGCCTAATTCTGCTCCTATATCATATGGTCTTATGGTCTTTGGATTGATCAGCTGTGTGGGGCAGGAGAGCCTGCTACATGGGCAATAGCTTTCTCTCCATATCATACTGCCCCTGACTAGCATATCACATAGACAGCTAGGATACAACATCCATGGTGACCCTGACCAATGGAGGGCTTCAGAATGGACTGAAGATCGAGACGCAGTTGACCTTGGCTGAGTGAAGGACATTGGAGATCTGTTAGAGGTACAAATGTACAGTACCTGAAGTGTGGAATAGTTGCCAAGTTTGTTAATTCTGTTCTAGCGAAATACTTTCAGTGATAATTCTCAAAGGGAATAACAACCTAACTTATAAATTACATTCTTAGGGCACACCAGTGGTCCCTTTGCTAACATCGGTGTTGTACGACAAAACTCAATGGGAAAGCCCAAATGACTTCAACCCTTCCAACTTTCTGGATGCTGATGGGAAGTTTGTGAAGAGAGATGCATTTGCTCCTTTTTCTATGGGTAAGAAGTTTAAATCCCTGGATTGTAGGTTAGTGGGATTTCTCCTCTGACCTTGGCCTATTTGTAGAAAGGAATGTTTATATCAGGATGGTAAAGCAAACATAAGTAGATGGTAGGAAATAAGTCATAGTCATTGAGCATGGAAACAGGCCATTCTCCCCACTATTCTATGCCAACCACTGTGCGCCAATCAGTATCAATCACATCTTCCAGAACTTGGAACTTCTATCTTCTATTCAATTTTAGTGATCATCCAGATGCTTCTTAAATGCTGTCAACAGCTCTGCTTCTGCTACTGTCTCAGGCAGTGATCCTGTCTATACCCCTCAGTTTTATAAACTGCAGTTAGACACTCTATGGCCACTTTATTAGGTACACCTGTTCATTAATTCAAAATTCTAATTAGCCAGTCATGTAGCAGCAACTTAAAAGTGTAGAAGCAAACAGACATGGTCAAGAGGTTCAGTTGCTGTTCAGAACAAATATCAGAATGGGGAAGAAATATGAACTAAATGACTTTGTCAGGGGAATGACTGCTGGCAGCAGACAGGGTGGTTTGAATATCTCAGAAACAACTGACATCCTGCGATTTCATGCTCAACAATCTCCAGAGTTTGCAGAGAATGGTGTGAGAAACAAAAGGCATCAGTGACTAACAGTTCAGTAGGAAGAAATGCCTTGTAATTAAAAGAGGTCAGAGGAGAAAGGCCAGACTGGTTCAAGCTGACAGAAAGGCAACAATAACTCAAATAACCATGTGTTACAACACTGGTGTGCAGAAGAGCACCTCGGAACGTACATGTTGAACCGGGAAGTGGATGGACTACAACAGCAGAAGACAATGAACATACACACAGTGGTCACTTTATTAGGTACAGGAGCTACTTAATAAAGTGGCCACTGAGTGTAAATTTATGGTGTTACACAGCACAGAAACAGAATCTCCTCTTATGATGGGTGAAACTAGGACTAGGGGGCATAATCTTAAAATAAGGGGATGCCGTTCCAGGACTGAGATGAGGAGAAATTTCTTCACTCAGAGGGTAGTGGGGCTGTGGAATTTACTGCCCCAGAGAGCTGTGGAAGCTACTTCACTCAATAAATTCAAAACGGAGATAGACATTTTCCTGGATAAAAATGGCATTAGTGGATACGGTGAGCGAGCAGGTAAGTGGACATGAGGCTAGGTTTAGATCAGCCATGTGATCTCCTGGACCAGTTTTCGATAGCCTGGATGGGTCGGAGAGGAATTTTCCAGATTTTTTTTCCTCAATTGGCAAATCGTTTTTTTTTCCCCGGGTGATCACATGGGTTTGGGCGGGATGAATAATAAAATAAAATGGGCGGCACGGTGCCCTGTTGGTTGGCACTGTTGCCTTGTGGGATTCAGTGAAAACTAGAGTTAAGATTGGATCAGCCATGATCTTGTTGAATGGCGGAGCAGGCTTGAGGGGCCGATTGGCCTACTCCTGCTCCTATCTCTTATGTTCTTATATTGCCTCACTCAAGGGAAAACTATCAAACCCTTCCTCATGACCGAAGAGCTTCTTCCAGGGGACATCCCAGAGATGCCCTCAGTACCCTCTCCAGCACTATCACATTGTGAAAGAAAATCAGGGTATTGTGGAAATAGTCAGTAGGTCAATCAGCGTCAATGATGGGTGTAAGAAAGTTAACATTTCAGCTAATGTCTTTTGGTGGAACTAGGAATACTTGAGAAGCAATGGTTGAAGTTACAGAGAAGTAGGGATGCCCCTGGAGGATGAAGGGAATGTCCATGACAGTGTGAGGGTCAAGAGAAACTAAATGAGGGTGGTGCTGGCTGAGTGAGTGACAAAGACACACAGGAAGGGAGGCAGGTAATCTGACGAGAGGAGGTGAATAAGGATAGCAGAATATGGCCAGAACGATGGGAAACACAGGATGGTTGGAAATCTAAACGAAAGAAAAAGCAAAGACCATACAGCAAGCCAGGCAGCATCTGTAGAGAGAGAGAAATACTGTTAACTTGCATTCCCATTATAAAATGCTACTGTTCAGTGTCTTGGGGTGAGGGTGAATAACTTTGGTTTCTGAAAATTGACTTTGTTTGCCACTCTGTTTTGCAGGACGCAGGGCCTGTGCGGGGGAGACCCTGGCCAGAATGGAGCTTTTCCTGTTCTTTACCATCCTGATACAAAGGTTCAGGTTTCAAGTCCCACCGAACGTTACCAATCTGGAGCTTACATCTGGAGTGGGCTCCATCTCATGCCCAAAATACCAAAATGTGTGTGCAGTCCGTCGCTGATGCAAACACATCATTTCACGACTTGTCTTGTTTATCTCCTTTTCATTATTTTTGTAATCCTCTTATCAGAGCTCGTATACAAACTTAGCTCGTTAGCAAACTCTGCTAATAGCCAGGTGACTCAGTGATGGGAAGGCCACCATTCAGAAGCAACACACGTTTTAGGATTCATATGATTTGGGGTACAACCAAACAGGATAGTTTGGATGTTCATAATCAAGGGGCATAGGTTGTCGTTGTTACGTACCCCGTAACTGGGTGTCTTACCAGCAGAGAAAGAAGAATCCATTGGAGTCTGGTGGTACCAAACTAAAGGTGTTTATTAATAAAAATAAGCAAAAACCATATCAATAATGCAAATATACATATAAAACAAGTTAGCAGTAATAAACCTAAAAGTGTAGGAATAATAATAAGCAATAATAAACAAGCTCTATTGATGCCTGGGGTAAATAAATTGTCATAGAAAAGTATAAAGTTCAGTTCAGTTCATAAGTGCTGATGTAGTTATGGTTGTTGTAATCGTTGGTGAGAGAGAGAGTGCGAGCGAGATGTAACAGCTACAGTCAGGCAAACCTTCCTTTGCTTTCTTAATCCGTCGTATCTTTGTGGTCATTCAGTTATGACCTCTCCATCCTCAGCCAGACCGTTCTTCTGTGGTGGACTCGTCACTCTGGCATGAGTGGACACACACACACACACACACAAGTCCCCAGCGGCCCTGCTTTAACACTGTGAGCTTTACTGACCGATTTCCTGGTTTGGTCTCCAAAGCCCCCACCTTTCTTGTGGGTTCCAACACTCAATCAGTGTCCACTGGAGGGTGTCTCTCCAGATCTGTCTTTTATCCCTACTCACAGGGACTCAGCTATCCATCACTCCTGAATGACTGTGTCCATCAAATAAGGCCACTCCTTCAGTCCACTGAGGAATGTTTATGAGCAAACTATTGTCCTTGCAGCGAAACAGTAAATAATTCAAAAAGGAGTCACAATACGGTTAATCAGCGATTTCCCCCTCACTCTTATCTGTCGCAGATGTTCTTGCCTGTTTTTCGTCTCTTTTTCATGACCAGCATAGCAACAGCAATAGTTCGTGTTTCTCAGGGGGGGGGGAACGCTATCCTGTACCCCATTGTCCATCAGGTCTGTTCATCACTCATAACACTCCCATCCTTCTGAGAATTTTCACCAGGGGGGAAAATTAACTAATAAAGCACATGACTGAATTACAGAGTTTAACAAAATACAGAAGTTGTCTTAACTACAAGAGTAATACAGATACACGTTCAAATTAACATCTAGATAAACAATCAACAATTACATTGTCACTCCCCTTTTCATGTTGCATTTTAGTATCAAATTTCTGTAACAACAGACTCCAACTTAGTAACCACCTACTTTTTATTTTTCATGTTAGCAAAAAAAAAACTAAAGGGTTGTGATCTTAGCTTAGGTGTCTATTACAAAGTGTGAACCAATACATGTGTGATTATACTGTGGTACATTCTAAAAGTTTGTGCAAATACTAATCTCTATTTTACATTTAAACTTAACATTCAATCTTCCATGATGTTGTCTTTATTATTCACATGCTTTGTCAAATTCCCTCAAAACCAGATCCTGTTATTCAAAGTGGCATTTGGTCAACCTTTGTCCCTTTTCCACTTAACTCTCACGTGGTTAGCTTGCTCACCAGTGCGGAATAGGCCTTCACAGACTCCTTTCACAGGAGTTACCTTATCACCAATGTTTTCCAAACTAAGCCCATTTGCTGAACTTCCACACAATTCGTTAATTTTAAGCAAGTCATTAATTTTATCTTCAGGATCTTTCATTCTATTTGTTTAGAGTTTAACACCGGCAGATGATCCCTCTTGGTCAAAACAACATTTCAAGTTCTGCCTCTCCAAATCACCTACTTGAATAACATCTGCGAGTTGTTTATCCTTAAATTTCCAAACAAACTGTAATTGATTCACAGGCATCTTGTTAACAAGCCATTATTCAGTTAACGGGTCCTTCCCTTTTATCAACCTTCTAAAACCAATTCAGACATTAAATTTTCTTTATTCAATTTAGGAACAACACCTTCTAACACAAACACTTTCCACTGGTACCAAGGTTAACCCTTTCTTCACTAAACCAAGTCCGTCTGACCCAAAAGAACTGCATTCCTTTTCAACTAAATCAGATACCTCAGCGTTTTCCTGAGTTTCAATACTAGGTTCGGTACCCTGTGACTCCATAGGTACTTCAACACCTGAACACACGCAAACTGGATATCTACCTCTTCCAGGCTTTCAATACCAGTCTCCTTTTCAAATTCTAAGTTCCCCTGATCCTCCCAGTTACTCTTTGGGCAACTCCCCTTTGGAGTAAACTCAACCTTGCGGGTTCAAACAACCTTGTCTGCTAACCCAGCAGACTCCCTCAAGGTAGCGGCATCCTTTTCATCTAGGACAGCCCTTACATCATTATCGGGAACACATTCAAATTCTTCAACTGCAAACAGTTCTGTCAAGCCAGACCGATCATCCATGTCCAACCCTGGACCTTCTAACTGCCATATCTGTTTCTCATCTTTACTCTGCGCCTCTATTAATTCTCTCCTGGCTAAGGGTAAATCTACCTCCTCTCCTTTACTCTCTTTCACCCCACTATCCTTTTCCTTCTCATCCGGTAACCCCTTTTCATACAAGGTTGGCAAAAATGTCTCTGCTAAATTAACACTGGACTCATTTAAACTGGCTCCTTTCTCAGCCACCTTTCTAGACATGCTGCGAGTTATTGCGCATGCGGGATAAATCTTGGAATCTATGGGCGGGTCCTCAGCTCTCACAGGCTTGCTGGTCAGCTTCACTGCTGAATACGTATCCCCAGCATCTCTCCAGATCCACACTGGAACTGGGGTTTCTCCTTCCTTCACAGACACCGTCCCTTCCGAGATAAACTTCTCACGCCCCTCTTGTGCTCTGTCTACCTTTACCTTTCTCATCTTGCTGACCGACTCAATGCAACCAGTCTGGACTGCCTTTTTCCCTTTTCCTGTCTCCTTTTTCGGAGCAAAGCACTTAGATGCTATATGACCAACTTTGCCACAATTATAACCCGTAAAGCTAGGAACCTTCCTGCCAGCCTGCTTTTCCTCCTCCTCACCTTTTCCACTAGCTCCTGGCTTATTCTCTGCCTTAGCCGGTGGACTTTTTCTACCATCCCTACTGCCTCTTTGGTAGCTCTTATTTGAGGAAAACTTTGACTTGTGGGTTAAAGCATACTCATCTGCTAACTTGACAGTCGCAGACAGAGTCTCTGTCTCCTTCTCATCCAAGTACGTCTTCATACTCTCAGGAATACAACTTTTGAACTGCTCTATCAGTATTAACTGTAACAGGTTATCATAATCTTCATCAACCCCTTTTGAGGCGCACCAACACTCACAATATATTTGCATCTCACGAGCAAACTCTAAATACGTGTGGTTCCAAGGCTTTCTCAAGTTCTGGAACATCTGCCGGTATGCCTTTGGCACCAACTCATAACTCCTCAGTACAGCCCTTTTTACTTCCTCATAATTCCTAGACTCATCTATGGACAATGCCGAATACGCTTGCTGAGCCTTCCCCCTGAGTACGCTCTGTACCAGAACAGCCCATTTTCTCTCAGGCCAGTTCTGATTCACAGCCACTTTCTCAAACTGGAGGAAGAACTTATCGACATCCATCTCCTCGAATGGAGGTACCAACTGGATCTCCCGACTAATCTTGAACCCCTCATTTGGGTCTGCCGCCTGGCTGTACCTTTAACTTCTCTGTTTCCAGCACATGCTGCCTCTCTTTCTCCCTTTCCTCCATCTGCCTTTCAGCTTCCTCTTTCCTCCTTTCAGCTTTCCTTTCTTCCTCCTCTCTCCTCCTTTCTTTCTCCTCCTTTCTTCTTCCTTTTCTTCCTCCTCTCTCCTCCTTTCTTCTTTCCTTTCTTCCTCTCTTCGCCCAGCAGCTTCTTTCTCTGCTTCCAGCTGCCTTATCCGAAGTTCCTGCTGCCTCTTCTCCTTTTCCTCGGCCAACCTTAGTTTTTCCATCTCTAACTGAACCTCCCTCTCGGTTGGTTTCCTCTCAGGGAACAGGTCCAATACATCTGGTGTGAACACACCCTTGCATACATTATGCATAGCTATTTCTCTCTGTATATCCACCTTTCTCATCAATGATTTCACCTCTGGGAGATCTAATCGTTTCGCAACATTCCCCAATTCAGCCTTCCTGGCAACCTCTAATGCCCCTGCAATCGGGTCTTTTAAAAATTTGACAATGTCCATCTCTGCTGGTTTCCCGTCTGGTTAATCTCACAACCAGATCAGATAAGGGACTTTTATCCCGATTCGCTGGCCCCCTAATGGGGAATCAAATCCCGGATGAGCCCCCAATTGGTTACGTACCCCGTAACTGGGTGTCTAACCAGCAGAGAAAGAAGAATCCGTTGGAGTCTGGTGGCACCAAACTAAAGGTGCTTATTAATAAAAATAGGTAAGCACCATATCAATAATGCAAATATACATATAAAACAAGTTAGCAGTAATAAACCTAAAAGTGTAGGAATAGTAATAAGCAACAATAAATAAGCTCTATCGATGCCTAGGGGTAAATAAATTGTCATAGAAAAGTATAAAGTTCAGTTCAGTTCATAAGTGCTGATGTAGTTATGGTTGTTGTAATTGTTGGAGAGAGAGAGAGAGAGAGCGAACGAGATGTAACAGCTACAGTCAGGCAAACCTTCCTTTGCTTTCTTAATCTGTCGTATCTTTGTGGTCATTCAGTTATGACCCCTCTGGTCTTTAGCCAGACCATTCTTCTGTGGTGGACTTGTCACTCTGGCATGAGTGGACACACACACACACACACACACACACACACACACGCACACTCAAGACCCCAGCGGCCCTGCTTTAACACTGTGAGCTTTACTGACGGATCTGCTGGTTCGGTCTCTGAAGCCCCCACCTTTCTTGTGGGTTCCAACACTCAATGTGTCCACTGGAGGGTGTCACTCCAAACCTCTCTTTTTATCCCTACTCACGGGGACTCAGCTATCCATCACTCCTGAATGACTGTGTATATCAAATAAGGCCACTCCTTCAGTCCACTGAGGAATGTTTATGAGCAAACTATTGTCCTTGCAGCGAAACAGTAAATAATTCAAAAAGGAGTCACAATACGGTTAACCAGCGATTAATTTCTGAAGTAAGTACATGTTTGGCACGGCATTGTGGGCCAAAGGGCCTGTATTGTTCTGTAGGTTTTCTATGTTTCTAATCTTTGGAACTTGTAGGATTATGCTCTGAGATTAGGAAGCTACTATAAATTGCTTCTTCATAATTTAGCCCGCTGACAAATAGCACATTCCACATAAAGAAACTCATTTTTGTTCTGATTATTAAAGTATAGTGTTCTAGTTAAAATTTTTACTGCTGTGCTGAGAGGTATTTTACTTTAGCAGCTTTCTGTAAAGTCATTTCACGATTTGTCTTGTTTTATCTCCTTTTCATTATTTTTGTAACCCTCTTATCAGAGCTTGTATACAAACTTAGCTCATTAGCAAACTCTGCTAATAGCCAGGTGACTCAGTGATGGGAAGCCCACTTTTCATAAGCAACACACGTTTTCGGATTCGTATGATTTGGGGTACAACCAAATAGGATAGTTCGGATGTTCATAATTAAGGGGCATAGGTTGTCGTGAATGCTGTGTTAAATACTGCCCAGACACAAATTTTGGTAGCCAAGAAATGTCAGATCATGGACATCATAAAATTAGAAATAAAGTATATTTACCACATTGTCAACATTAACAAACAGTTACTGAAAGAATTAAAAGAAAAATAAAAGGGCACATTACAATTAAACCAGTCCAATGTGCACTTAAGCGTTGGACCTCATTTCTGGAGTAGTCAGAGTTGTCTCAGTTTACAAATGCACTGGGCCCATGGTCTGCATCAAAAGCCCCTTCCACATTCTGAAAGTGCTTCAAAGACTATTTTCCAGATATGGAGACCGAGAGATCGAGAAAGGGGAGAGAAGTGTCCGAGATGGACCAAGTGAATTTAAGGGCTGGGTGAAAGTTAGAAGCAAAGTTGATGAAATTGACGAGCTCAGCAAAGGTGCAGGAAGCAGCACCAATGTAGTCGTCGATGTAGCGGAGGAAATGTTGGGGAGTGGTGCCAGTATAGATTTGGAGCATAGACTGTTCCACATAACCCACAAAGAGGCAGGCATAGCTGGGGCCCATGCGAGTGCCCATGGCTACACCCTTGATGTGGAGAAAGTGGGAAGAACCAAAGGAGAAGTTATTGAGAGTTAGAACAAGCTCCGCCAACCGGAGGAGTGTGGTGGTGCTGGGGAACTGGTGGGGTCTGTTATCCAAAAAGTAGCGGAGGACCTTGAGGCCTTCTTGATGGGGGATGGAGGTGTTATAAGGATTGAACATCCATGGTAAAAATGAACGGTTGGGGCCGGGGAAGTGGAAGTTATTGAAGAGGTGAAGGGCATGGGATGTATCCTGGATGTAGGTGGGGAGAGTCTGAACTGTGGGGGATAAAATGGAGTCCAGGTAGGCAGACACAAGTTCGGTGGGGCAGGAGCAGGCTGAAACTATGGGTCTGCGGGACAGTCAGGCTTGTGGATCTTGGGGAGGAGGTAAAACCGAGCTGTGCCCGGTGTGGGAATTATGAGTTTTTTGGCTGAGAGAGGAAGGTGTCCGGAGTTGATGACGGTGGAGATGGTGCGGGAGACAGTGGATTGATGTTTTTTGGTGGGGTCCTGTGTATTGGTAAGGGTGTTGGGAAAGATACCAGTAATGTTGGGGGGAGATATTTAGTATTGGTGGCGGGAGAGTTATCCAATAATAATGGCGGGAAAGATATCTGGAAATGATGATAGGAGAAGAGCTGAGTTGGAAGGAAAGGAGGGAGTAAGAGAGAGAGGCTGTGGGGTGGAGATTGAAGATAGACACAGGAGATAAGGGTTCCTTGAAAGTGGAAAAAGTCAACTTTCACACCATTACTCGGGCAGAAGATGAAGTATTATTTTTCTAGTTTGATGTTCCTGGGTGTCAAGATCTCTAAGGACCTCCCAACATATTGATACTGTTATAAAGAAGGCAAGACAATGTCTATACTTCACTAGAAGTTTGAAGAGATTTGGTATGCCAACAAATACACTCAAAGACTTCTATAGATGTACAGTGGAGATGATTCTGACAGGCTGCATCACTGTTATTGGGGGGTGGGATAGGGGCTACTGCACAGGACCGAAAGAAGGTACCCTTGTCATGTGTCTGGGGTTGAAGCTATACTGGACTTGAGGTAATGGTCTTGTGATGATGGAGTGACGTCATTTCATTTGTCCATCTCCGTAAATTGTTCGTGGGAAAAGTTTGATTTGGGAACCGAAGCAACACGACGTGAAAGAGAATTTAAATCGTCTTAAAAAGTTTCTCCCTTAAATGGACTGTGAGCATTTTAAACTTTTGCAATACTACTTTGAAGAACTGTTTTTGCAACATCGCTTTAAGAACTGTTTAAGCTTCATTGCATTAAGAACTATTTAAGCTGCCACACAGCAGCGAATTTCCAGTTACGTTAGTGATTTGAGTACCTTTGGGGGGTTTGTTTTTCAGTGTTTAATACACGTGTTATTGGTTATAAAAACCCCTGCCTAACTCATATATTTCTTGTTGCTTGAATCCGTAACATGAATATGGGGGCTCGTCCGGGATTGGATCATTTGAGTTTAAATGCTTGTTAAAATTTGAATCGGTGTTTTGGAAAAGGGGAATACTTGATTCTTTTGTTTGATTGGCTTGTGAGTGGTATTCAGCAACAATGAATATTGATGAGATTCTGGCTTCGCCAGATGCGGAAGTGTCTCAGATAGATAGTAGATTGCAACTTAAAGGTATTTTGAAGACTACATCAAAGGCTGTACTACAGAGAAAAATTGTGTCACACTATGTGGATTCGGGTGATTTTGATGAATCGATTTTAGAGTCGTTTCCAATAAGTAATATAGTGATGTAGTTGCAAATCGAACAAATGAAGTTGGTACAAAGTAAAGCAGAGTTGGAGCATTGTAGGTTAGAAGCTGATCAGAAAAAAAGGGATTTTGAATATGGAATGACGGAATTAAGGTCTGGGAATCAGTCTTCTGGTTCTAGAAAACCGTTTATTGCTAGTCAAGAAATTAAATTGGTCCCACCATTTAGTGAAACAGAAGTGGAAAGATATTTCCAACACTTTGAAATGATTGCTCAGATTTCAAAGTGGCAGAAAGATAAATGGTCAGTGTTGTTACAGAGTGTAATTAAAGGCAAAGCACAGCAAGTTTATACAGCTTTAACTGCTGCGCAAGCACTTGATTATGATATTGTGAAAAAGCATATTTTAAAAGCATACGAATTAGTCCCAGAAGCGTATAGAGAAATATTCAGAAGTTTGAAGAAGTCTGTGGAAAAACCTTAGGTGGAATTTGCCTATGATAAAGCTGTGTGTTTTGAGAGATGGGTTTCTTCTAAAAATGTAAATGAGGATTATGATACATTGAAAGAGCTGATTTTAATGGAGGAATTTAAAAGAAGCATCCTTGTTGAAGTAAGGACCTACTTAAATGAGAGGGATACTGATAAATTGCAGGACTGTGCTAGATTAGCTGATGAGTATGTTTTAATCCATAAGAATAAATTTCCTCAGGGCAGAATTTTTAAAAGGAAAAATAACACGGAGACTCAATCTAAATCAGAAATTAAATCAGAAGTTAATGAGAAAGTTAAGGAGGAAGGAAAACCTGTGAAGGAAAGACAATTTGGTCTTATTTGTAACTATTGTAGGAAGCCTGGCCATGTAATAGCTAACTGTTTCAGATTGAAAAAGAAAGAGAAGGAAGCAGTTCCAGATGCTTGAGTGCAACATACTGAAGCACCTGTAAAATTACAAGGTTTGATAAACACAAATGAGGTTTTGTTAGAGTCTGAAAAGGGATGTGATCATTTTATAACTGAAGGGTTTGTATCCTTGAAGGAAGGATCTACTCTGGTGCCAATAAAAATCCTTAGGGATACTGGAGCTTCTCAATCACTGATATTAGACAGTGTATTGAAGTTTAATGAAGAGTCTGATGCTGGTGAGGTAAATTATAAAAGAGGTGTTGGGAGTGATTTTATGCCTGTAAATTTGCATAAAGTAAATTTAAAGTCAGGGTTAGTTACAGGATTCGTTAAAGTAGGATTACTGCCTAGCTTACCTGTGAAGGATATTTCTTTATTGTTAGGTAATGACTTGGCAGGTGGACAAGTTTTTCCTGAAGTGCATTTGACAATGGAGTCAGAGGAACCAGAGATGAATTCTAACACAGATTCTTCCTGTGTTGTGACTAGAGCTATGGCTAAAAAGATTGATGCGCAGAATGAGGTTGTTACTCATGACTGTTTAACTCAGGATTTGAGTTTTGAGGATGTGTCAGAGACTTTCTTACCTTCGTTGTTTGAACAAGATTCTTGGAGTAAGTCTGACTATGAAGATTTATCTCTGTCTCGGAAGGAGATGATAGCAGAGCAGAATAGAGACCCTGAGATTATAAAATTAAGAGAACAAGCTCTACTAGATAGTGAAATTGGGAAGGTGCCAGTAGGATATTACTTGGAAAAAGGAGTGTTGATGAGGAAGTGGAGATCACCTCCAATTCCTGCAAGTGAGGAATGGAATATTGTTTACCAGGTAGTTGTCCCTAAAGTTTATCAAAATGAGATGTTGACTTTAGCTCATAGTGTGCCTTTAGGTGGACATCAAGGGGTAAGGAAAACTGTGGACAAGATTTTAAAACATTTTTACTGGCCTGGTCTAAGAAAAGATGTGGCAATGTTTTGTAAAACGTACCATACTTGTCAAATTGTGGGTAAACCAAATCAAGTTACACCAGTGGCTCCGTTACAACCTATTCCAGCATTTGGTGAACCGTTTTCTAAAGTTATTGTAGATTGTGTTGGTCCATTACCAAAGACAAAAACTGGTTATCAGTACTTGTTGACTATCATGTGTACTTCATCTAGGTTTCCAGAGGCAGTACCACTTAGGAATATAAAAGCTAAAACTGTGACAAAGGCTCTTATAAAATTCTTTACTTATTTTGGATTACCTAAGGAAATACAAACTGATCAAGGCAGTAATTTTATGTCTGGATTGTTTCAACAGATAGTTTATAAATTGGGAGCTAAGCAAATCACTTCATCTGCATACCACCCAGAATCGCAAAGTGCCTTGGAGAGGTTTCATTCTACCCTCAAGAATATGATTAGGACATATTGTGTGGAAAATGAAAGTGATTGGGATGAGGGTATAAACTTACTTTTATTTGCAGTAAGGGAAATGGTACAAGAATCATTAGGTTTTAGTCCATTTGAACTTGTATTTGGGCCTAGAGTTAGAGGACCTTTAGCTTTATTAAAAGAACAGTGGATTAGTAAGGAAATACACACTAATTTGTTGGACTATGTGTTGAAATTTAAGGACAGGTTACATAAAGCTTGTAGCTTAGCCAAGGAAAATTTAAAATTGGTTCAGGAGAAAATGAAAATTTGGTATGATAAAGAAGCTAGGATGAGGATGTTTAAGCCTGGAGATAAGGTGTTGGTTCTTTTCCCAGTGCAAACGAATCCATTACAAGCTAGATTTCATGGTCCTTATGAAATTGTGTCTAAAATCAATTATGTGGATTACGTGATTAAAAACTCCAGATCGTAGAAGGTCAACACAACTTTGCCATATAAATAGGATTAAACCATATTTTGGGAAACAATCTGATACTGTGACTGTTGTGGTTAGTTAGAATGAGTTTGATTTAACTAGGAATATGATAGACGATTCATCTGAATTTCGTTCTAAATCCAACATTGTTTCTTTTAGGTTACCAAATTCAACCATTCTGGAAAATATTGATGAGAAACTAGCACATTTACAGCTAGAGCAGAAGCAGCAGATGAAGGAATTAATTTTTAAATATAAGGATTTGTTTCCAGATGTTCTGAGAAGGACTATTATAGCTTCACATGATGTAGATGTTGGAGATGCCAAACCTATCAAACAACACCCATATAGGATGAACATAGAAAAATGTGAACTTGCTGAGAAAGAAATTAAATATATGTTAGAGAATAATATTATTAGGCATCCGAACTCAAATTGGAGTTCACCCTGTGTTATGGTGCCAAAACCAGATGGTAGTATTAGGTTTTGTACGGACTATAGGAAGGTGAATGCTGTAACGAAAACAGATGCATATCCAATTCCTAGAGTAGATGATTGTGTAGATAAAGTTGGAAAAGCAAAGTTCCTTACAAAGATTGATTTATTGAAAGGGTATTGGTGTTTTCCATTAATGGCAGAGGTAGAGAGATTTCTGCATTTGTAACCCCATCTGGGTTGTATGAATATAATGTTCTTCCATTTGGGATGAAGAATGCCCCAGGTACTTTCCAGAGGATGATTAACTCTGTGATTCAGGGATTGAAGGATACTGATGCTTATATTGATGATTTTAGTGACAGGAAATGATACTTGGGAAGCACACATTATTGTGGTGGAGAAATTGTTTGAAAGGCTTTCAAAAGCTAACTTAACTATTAATTTAGCTAAGAGTGAATTTGGACATGCCACTTTGACTTACCTTGGTTATGTTGTGGGTCAGCGTAAGGTAGCTCCTGTTCAGGCAAAAGTTCGGGCAATTTTAGAGATTCCCACTCCAATGGGGAAAAAACTCTCAGAAGATTCTTGGGAATGGTAGGATATTATCGAAAATTTTGTAAGAATTTTGCTAATGTTGCCCTTCCATTAACTAACCTTTTACAGAAGAATGTGAAGTTTGTGTGGACAGTGCCTTGTCAAGAAGCATTTGAAAAATTGAAAACAATGATATGTCAACAACCTGTGCTTAAGGCACCTGACTTTGAAAAACCTCTTTCATTAGCTGTGGATGCTAGTGATGAGGCTGCAGAAGCAGTATTAATGCAAAGGAATGAGGGTGATGAGGTTGATCATCCAGTAGCTTACTTTTCTAAGAAATTTAATAAGCATCAAAGAAACTATTTGACAATAGAGAAGGAATGTTATCTCTTGTTTTAGCTTTAGAATATTTTGAGATATATGTTGGTACAACTCAAAAACCACTTATTGTTTACACTGATCATAATCCGTTAGTTTTTCTGAGTAAGATGAAAAACAAAAACAGAAGGTTATTAAATTGGAGTTTGATGTTACAAGAGAACAATATTGTGATAACTAATATTAAAGGTAAAGATAATGTGGTTGCTGATTGTCTATCTCGTTGTTGAATGTAGAATGTAATGTTTTTATGGAGTGCTTTTTTTACAATTGTAACACTCCTACTGTATTGTAAAATGTTATATGATGATACTGTGTTGTATATTGTGTATGTTATAAAATTTATACATTTGTTTTTCCTGTAAATAATTGTTAAAATTTTTGTTCTTGACAGACAATTTTTTTTGGAGGGAGGTGTTACATACCCGTGACATGTGACAGTGGTACCCTTGTCATGTGACTGGGGTTGAAGCTATACTGGACTTGAGGTAATGGTCTTGTGATGGTGGAGTGACGTCATTTTCCTGCCAGTAGAGGTTATGTGACAGGGTTTTTTTACAGGATATAAAAGAAGAACCCCTCCCTGTGAGGAGGGGCAGTTTGTGGCTGGATTTGCCATGTTGACTTCATGCCACTGCGTGATTTAATGTTGTGACACAGTTTAGTTGAAAGATAAAGTTTTATCTAATGCCTAAAGTTTAAAAGGTATTTGCCAGCAGTTTCTTTACAATACTGCTAGTTGAGAATCAGTGGACAGTGAAGATCGGAGTTCGGGAGTTAAAAGATCGAGGAGAATCGATTTTGATGGTGCAACAGGTTTGACCTTGTTTGATCCTTATTCGGAAGGAATTCGTTGACTGTTCTCGTGTTAATCCCTGTGAAATAGCAGAAAGGATTGGGAACAGTTCCGTAAAGGAAAGGTCAGTGCCTTTAAGCCGTTTCATTTGTCCATCTCTGTAAATTGTTCGTGGGAAAAGTTTGATTTGGGAGCCGAAGCAACACGATGTGAAAGAGAATTTAGGTCATCTTAAAAAGTCTCTCCCTTAAATGGACTGTGAGCATTTTGAACGTTTGCAATACTACTTTCAAGAACTGTTTTTGCAACATCGCTTTAAGAACTGTTTAAACTGCCACACAGCAGCGAATTTCCGGTTACGTTAGTGATTTGTTTACTTTTGGGGGGTTTGTTTTCAGTGTTTAATAAACGTGTTATTGGTTATAAAAACCCCTGCCTAACTCATATATTTATTGTTGCTTGAATCCGTAACATTCTACAGAACTAGTTTGCCATTGCCTTCTTCTGGGCAGTGTCTTTACAAGATGTTTGACCCCAGCTATTATCAATACTCTTCAGGGACTGTCTGTCTGGCGTCAGTGATCACATAACCAGGACGTGATATTTACCAGCTGCTCATATGACCATCCACCACCTGCTCCCGTGGCTTCACATGCCCCTGATCAGAGGCTGGGCAGGTGCTACGTTTTGCCCAAGGTTGATCTGTAAGCTAACAGTGGGATGAAGCACTTTACATCTCCTTTGGTAGAGGCGTATCTCCACCCTGCCACCATTTCACTCTTGCGCCTGCCATAACGTTGGCATGTTATTTGTAATTAATTTAACTGCAACAAATGTGAGTCATTAATTATTCAACATTTGCAGATGAACTTTTAATAGATTATTTATTGTGATATGTTTCAGTATATTTTAACCTGGTCAGCACGGGCATCATACAGTGAAATGCCTGCTTCTGTGTATCCAACTGGGCAGGGGTTAGTGCATCCCACCTGTCACCTCCCAGGCTCTGTCATTATTCCACCCTTCCCTTCTCCACCTGATTCCATTTGCCAATCAGCTCCTTCTCACCTGGAGTCAGGTGTGGATCCAGGTGCAGCTCTTGCCCCACCCCACCCCTCTCACCTGCCCTCTATGCTTCCAGTGCAAATGAAGGGTTTCAACCTGAATCACTGTACATCCCCCTCACCCACAGGTGCTGTCTGACCTTTTGAGCTCCTCTCGCTGTTTAAACCATAAGACCATAAGACCTGGAAGCAGACCTAGGCCAATTGGCCCGTCGTCTGCTCCACCATTCTATCATGGCTGACTCATTCTCGCTCTCAACTCCATTCTCCTTCTTTCTTCACGTAACCTTTGACACCCTGACTAATCAATACTCTATCAACCTCCACTTTAAATATATCCAATGAGTTGGCTTCCACAGCTGTCTATGGCAATCAATTTTGGAGATTCACTACCTCCCCACCCCTTCTGGTTGAAGAGATTTGCCTCATCTCTGTTCTAACGGGATGCCCTTTTATTCTGAGGCTGTGCCCTTTGATCCTAGACTCCCCCACTACTGGAAACATCTTATCTATATCCACTTTGCACAAGATTTTTGCACACACTGGTCATTACAAATCAGAAGGAATATATTTATGACTGTGCTCTGGTGTGAGTTTATGTTTTGTATCACTTACATGCAATGGATAATTTTAAAAATTGAATCAAATTATATCATCAAATTATCCCATGCAATCCTACTTAACCTAAAGACTACAAGGGGCACTCATCAGTATCATTTAATGCCTAGTGTAAAACAGTGTGTACTTCCTGGCATTGAAAGATACCGGACATGTACAGAATCTTTCTTATTTCTGGTAAGTTTATTGACATTCCAGCTGTGTTAACATAGAAAAAGCTTTCAGTTTTAGATATAGGATTAAAAGACCTGATAATCCTGTAATTATTTGATTTTAAAGAACATGTTTTTATTTGTGCTTTTAGTCAGGTGCCCAATATGTGTGAAATCATCCAAGTTTCTACATCCATGAAAGATCTGATAAATCACTCATAGCTAACAGCAAGTATTCTCTGTTACTTTACTTATTGATAACCAGCCAACCTAACCACAGTTGGGTATCGTTCTCGGTGTTTCAGGCATTTCTCACTGTCAATAAATATACTGTTTGCTTTTATTGCGATTTCCTTCTCGAGGGTCATCCGCGTATTCTCCATGTTCTCCAGTGACATCTGGGCTTCCTTGAGTTTCTCCTGAAGAAGTGCAATGGACTCCGAGATTTCCCCGACTTCACATATCAGGCTGTTGAAAATTGGAAAATCAAAGGAGTGGATGGTGAGACATTAGGTAATGATGTTTGATAGAAGAGGGATGGTAAAGAATTGAACGTAAAGTGTCAGCTCACACTCCACCATCTCTCAAACAGTCTGGGAACTTACTTCATTTGAGCAGGGTCCCTAGTGAGCTCCACATTCAGCCTGTAGGTCCTCTCATACAGTCTAGTTTGAGCCACTTTGAGTGGAGCTTCCTTGTCCTTTATGGCCTGTTTCAGATTGGCAATGCTTCTCTCCTGAGCTGCAATCTGCTCGAGTATCTGCTCAAGGCAAGTAAAACACAAGGTATTGATGTGCACCTTAACAAATTATTCACTCATTTATCTGACCGCAGTCTCCACAAATCTACGGGGGTGGGGGCGCGGTAAGAAATACTCTACAGAGTTTCCGTCCGCCACAAAAGTCAGGATTTTGCTGACCCATTTCAATTTGAATCCACATTGCACATTCCCAGTCCTAGGCCTCCTCTGCCGTCACAATGAGACCTCCCTCAGGCTGGAGGAGCAACTCCTCATATTCTGTCTGTGCATGAACAAGGTAACTTAAATGCTGTTTGAGTTGGAGTTGAGACATCATGTTGCAGTTGTTTAAGTCATTGGTGAGGCCGAACTTGTAGTGCTGTTAAACAACAAAGCAGGCTATTTGGTCCATCAACTCAGTGCTAGTTCCATGTAGAGCGATCCCTTCAGTCCCATTTTCCTACTCTTTCTGCATATCAGTGACCTAATCACTCAGGGCATTGAGTATGGGCATTGGGATATTGTATTGCAGTTGCATAACTCGTTGGTGAGGCTGCACTTGGAGAATTGCCCACAGTTTTGGTCACTCTATTGTAGAAAAGGTATGTTTCAACTGGAAAGAGTGTAGACGACATTTATGAGGATAGTCCCAGGATGAGAAGCCCTGAGTTTTAGGGAGAGGTTCACCAGACTAGGTCTATATTCCTTGGAGCACATTCTATACAGTCGGTGAATCTCACCAGCACCTCTACTCTCTGAGGACGCTGAAGGGATTTTTACTATGAACATCTACGTTTATATCATTCTACAGATGTGCAGTGAAGAGCATCCTAACATGCTGCATCACAGCTTTGTATGGAAGCTGCACTGTGGGAGACTGGAAGGCTCTACAATGGGTAATCAAAATTGCCAACACATCACTGGGATGTGGGCCAAATGCAAGAAATTGTGACCCAGTTGGGTCAGCATGGACTGGTTGGGTGGAAAGTCCTATATCTATGCTGTATTACCCCGTGACTCTAAGGCACATAACAACAAAACTACACTCAGTGGCCATTTTGTTAGCTACAACTGCATACTCACATTTTAAAGCAAATATCTAATCAGCTAATCATGTGACATCAACACAATGCATAAAAGCATGCAGACATGGTCAAGAGATTCAGTTGTTGTACAGACTAAGCATCAGAATGGGAAGAAATGTGATTGACGTGACTTTGACCATGGAATGATTGTTGGTGCCAGATGGGGTGATTGGAGTATCTCAGAAACTTCTGGGTTGTTCACGCACAACAGCCTCCAGAGTTTACAGAAAATAGTGTGGAAAACAAAACTCCTCCAGTGAATAGTATTTCTGCGGGAAAAAGATCTTGTAAGTAGGAGAGGTCAGAGAAGAATGGCCAGACTGGATCCAGCTGACAGAAGGGTGACACTAACTCAAATAATCACACATTACAACAATGATGTTCAGAAGAGTATCTCTGAGTGCGCAACATGTCAAACTTTGAAATACATGGACTACTGCAGCAGAAGACCACAAACGTACACTCAGTGGTCACTTTATTAGATAAAGGAGGTACCTAATGAAGTGGCCACTGAGTGTATAGTTATGTAGTTATATACAATGTAACCCTTTCATTCAACTATTTTAATTTGTTATTTCTGCTTGAGACTGTGCCAAAAAGATGATTCACATTTTCATTTACCTACATTGAGTTGAGCACACATTTAGGTTATCTCTTCCTCTATTTTTAGCAATTTGTGAAAAAGTGAAATTGAACCAATTTCTTGAGATAATAACCTTTCTCAGATGATGGTCTAACTTGGCCTTTGCATCAAAGAGCTCCTCCAAGCGCTTGTTAAAGACAGCGTTAACTCTGTCATACTGTTCATGCAGATCTTTGGAAGTCTCCTCCAACACGTTGTCAACCAGAGCACGGAGGTTAATAGAATTCATTCGCTCCTGTTCAGCTTTGTAGATGTTACAGTGGGTGAACTGGGCCCAGGACTCTGGTGTAGAAGAACTGAGAGATTGAAAAGAAACATCAGTATCAATAGTCAGCAGTACCACCATTAGTAGTATCTACAGAAGGCAACATCCATCATCAATAATCCCCACCATCGGCACCATGCCATCACCTCTCAGCTCCTCTGAGCAAGAGGTACAGAACATAGAACATAAATCAGTGCAGGCCCTTCAGCCCACAATGTTGTACCAACCCTTTAATCTATGCCAAGATCAATCTAACCATTCCCTCTCCCCTAGCCATCCATTTTCCTTTCTTTGATGTGCCTATCTAAGAGCCTCTTAAATGTCCCTAATGCTTCTGTCTCTACCAACACCCCTGGCAGCTCATTCCATGCACCATACACTCTCTGTTTAAAACACTTACCTCTGATATCCCACCCCCCCCCCCATATTTTCATCCAATCACCTTATGCCCTCTGGTATTAGTCATTGCCAGTCTGGGAAAAAGTCTCTGGCTATCCACTCCTTATCTATACCTCTTATCATCTTATACACTGCTATCAACTCACCTCTCCTCCTTTGCTCTAAAGCAGTGGTCCCCAACACCGGGCCACAGTCCGGTATCGGTCCGGAGCCCAGTGGTTGGGGACCAATGCTGTGAAGAGAAAAACCCCATCTCGTTCAAGATTTTCTCCTAAGTCATATTCTTCAAGCCATTTCCATAGATGCTGTGTAACCTGTTGAGAATTTCCAGCACTTCATTGCTTTGGATTTTCAGCATCTGCAGATTATCTTGGCTTCTCCAATCCAGGCAACATCCTGGTAAATCTCTTCTGCCCCCTCTCCAGAGATTCCAGATCCTTCCTTTAATGAGGTGACCAGAACTGAACACAATACTCCCAGTGTAGTCCAGCCTGAAATCCCACACTATCAAGATCAAGATCAGCTACTTCCCTTCCACTATTTGGTTCTCGATTCAACTGGGAAAAAACCTAATTGCTACAATACTGTGACCAGTTTTATCACTTTGAATTAATAATTGACTTGGTGTTTCCATTTATTATTATTGTGTCCTTTCATGTAAAAAAGTAGAAATAAACATTGCATCTGTGCATACATGCACTTGTACATATAGAAGAAAAATAGCTTTATTTGTCATGTGTACTTATATATATCATATTTATTCATCATATTTGTCATATATCAGATCATTGAGTATAAGAGTTAGGATGTAATGTTAAAATTGTACAAGACATTGGTAAGGCCAAATTTGGAGTATTGTGTACAGTTCTGGTCACCGAATTATAGGGAAGATGTCAACAAAATAGAGAGATTACAGAGGAGATTTACTAGAATGTTACCCTAGGTTTCAGCACCTAAGTTACAGGGAAAGGTTGAACAAGTTAGGCCTTTATTCTTTGGAGCGTAGAAGGTTGAGGGGGAACTTAATAGAGGTATCTAAGATTATGAGGGGGATAGATAGAGTTGATGTGAATAGGCTTTTTCCATTGAGAGTAGGGGAGATTTAAACAAGAGTACATGAGTTGAGAGTTAGGTTTTCAAAAGTTAGGGGTAACATGAGGGGGTATTTCTTTACTCAGAGAGTGGTAGCTCTGTGGAACGAGCTTCCAGTAGAAGTGGTAGAGGCAGGTTCGGTATTGTCATTTAAAGTAAAATTGGATAGGTATATGGGCAGTAAAGGAATGGAGGGTTATGGGCTGAGTGCCGGTCAGTGGGACAAGGCGAGAGTAAGCATTTGGCAGGGACTAGAAGGGCCAAGATGGCCTGTTTCCGTGCTGTAATTGTTATATGGTTACATGGTATTGTATACCAAAACATCAAAACATTCAGTGAAATGCATTGATTGCATCAACAACCAATGCAGTCCCAGGATGTGTGGGGGCCAACCCACAAGTGTCACCACACTTCTAATACCAAAGGTTTAAATGTTCAAAGGTCAAATGTAACATCAGAGAAATGTGTACAATATACATCCTGAAATGCTTTTTCTTCGCAAACATCCACAAAAACAGAGTAGTGCCCCAAAGAATGAACGACTGTTAAACATGAGAATACCAAAGTCCCCCCGCAGCTCCCCCCTCCCGCATGTAAGCAGCAGCGAGAAACAATCCCCCTCCCCCCACCAGCAAAAAAACACAGATCAATACTATCAGCAAGCCCAAGCATGTTTTTAAGCAATAGCAAAGACACAGACCAAAGTTAGCATCTTAGCATTCCCCACAACCGACCCTAAGCCCTACATCTTTTGAATGTGGGAGGAAGCCAGAGCACCAGGAGGAAACCTATGAAGGTCACAGGGTGAATGTACGGACAGCAGCGGGAATTAAACCCTGATCACTGACACGGTAAAGGATTATGCTAACTACTACACTGCTGTGCCACCCATTTCTGGCAAGGACCGGATGTTGTGACAAAGGATCTGTTTCCGTGTTGTAGAACTCATGACTCTACCACTTCCAGTTAAAACTTTCTTTTTATTTAGAGTTAATTAGAACCCAATTACCGCCCTATCAGCCTGCTCTCAATCACCAGCAACGTAATGGAACAGTGCTATCATGCAGCTCCTACTTGGCTTACGGATGCCCAGTTTGGTTTCCATCAAGGCCACAGCTCCTGACTTCATCACCTCCTTGGACTAAACATGGACCAAAGAGCTAAATACCAGAGGTGAGGTGAGAGTGAAAGCCCTCGACATCAAGGCAGCATTTAACCGAGTATGGCATCCAGGTGCCCTAGCTAAAATGGAGTCAATGGAAAGTAGGGGGAAAAACTCTCCACTGTTTGGAATCATACCTGATGCAAAGGAGGTTGGTTGGAGGTCAATCATCTCATCTTCAGTACATCACTACAGGAGTTCCCTAAGGAAGTGCCCTAGGACCAATCATCTTCAGATGCTTCATCAATGGCCTTTCTTCTGTCATAAGGTCAGAAGTGGGGATGTTCGCAGATGACTACACAATGTTGTACACCATTCGTGACTCCTCAGATAGTGAAGCAGCTCATACCCAAATGCAGCAGGCCCTGGACAATATCCAGGCTTGGAGTGACAACAGGCCAGTAAAATTTGAGCCACACAAGTGCCAGGCAATGACCATCTCCAACAAGACAGCTCTAACCATCGTCCCTTGACATTCAGTTGCATCACCATCACTACTATCAACATCCTGGGGGTTACCATTGACAGGAAACTGAACTGGTCTAGCCATATGAACACCGTGGCTACCAGAGCAGGTCAAAGGCTAGGAATCCTGTGGCGTGTAACTCACCTCCTAACTCCCCAAAGTCCATCCACAATCTACAAGGCTCAGGTCAGGAGTATACTGGAATACTCGCCACTTACCTGGATGAGTGCAGCTCCATCAACACTCAAGAAGCTTGACATCATCCCGTACAAAGCAGCCCATTTGACTGGTACCCCTTCCACCATCATCCAATCCCTCCACCATTGATGAACAGTGGCAACAGTGTGTACTATCTACAAGATGTACTGCAACAATACACCACAGTTTCTAAGGCAGCACTTTCCAGACCCATGATCACTACCATCTAGAAGGACAAGAAGAGCAGATACCTGGGAACACCACCATCCTGACTTGGAAACATATTCCTTCATTGTCGCTGGGTCAAAATCATGGCATTCCCTCCCTAATAGCACTGTGGGTGTACCTACACCTCAGGGACTGCAGCAGTTCAAGAAAGTATCACCTTCTCAAGGGCAACTAGGGATGGGCAATAAATGCTGGCTTAGCTTGCAATGTCCACATCCCATAAGTAAAAAAAAAGTTGCAATACTGTAACAGGTTCTTCCGAGCCAATGAGCCTGATTAACCTACTAACCAGTATGCCTTTGGAACCGGAGCATCGAGAGTTAACCCATGAGTTCATGGAGCGAAAATAGTAACTCCTTACAGACAGCAACTGGAATTGAATCCCAATTGTTGGCACTGTGAAACTTACTCTATGACAATAAACTCAACTGACTGTATAGTGTGAAAGTACCTGCTTTTTCATTTACTGAGCAATACACACTAAAAGGTTAAAAAAATAATAATATATATATATATATATTTATAATAGAGATCAATAGGAGTGGCATGAACAACTATCTATGTCTGTGTATCTTCTCATTCACTGGAATGTCAGCCGTGATTCAGTTATGAAAGGACACTGTTATTGCTTGGTGTGGAAGGGTGTGTTGCAATTATGACGGGGTCCTGAATCACCCCTATGAACTGTGTTTTTGAAAAGAGAGAGGGAGTTGTTGTTCAACACTGGACACCTTGTTATTAAGGGAGAGAGAGAGGCAAAGACTGCTTGGAGATGGTATTATGGTTTCTCTGCAAGCTTGTTTTGAATATACAAGGACACTGCCTGCTTGTGAGTTCTTACAGAGAGAGAGCAATGAGCATTTCGTGGGCCGCCATGGTGACCAAGGGCAGCGTTATTTGATGGACGGCTGGTGTTCAACATACTGAGATAAATAATGGGTCAGCTGATTGACCTATAGACACAGACACATGGTTTTGGACACTGAATGAGCTTTGCTGTGCCCACAGAAAAGGTGGGTTTTGGAGGATCGATCAATAGCTCTCGCAGTGTGAAAAGGGTGTGACCAGTGGGGAGTTACTCATGTGTCCAACCCTGGCCTGGGTTAATAATTGCACCACAGAAGAACGATCCCCTTTATTATGGTCAGAGTCGGTGACTTCCAAAGGATTTCAGAGGACAACAGGTTGATCGACGGCGTCAGCTTACCTGAAGACTCAAAACTCTCTCTCTCTCTCCAGCACTACTTGACTCAATACCACAAACTGAACTGAACTTCACTCATCATCGTAAGACTGATTTACCCCTAGGCTTGAAGAAGCTTGGTTTTTCTATTTATATATATATATAAAATCATTGCTGACCTATTTGATATATCTGCATTTATTTTACTGTATTGTGTAGTTACTAATGGATAGCATTAGTTTATGGCAATACCAGGCTCCAAAGTGTTTTCTATTTCTGCTGGTTCTTTAACCCATCACGGGGTACGTGACGCAATCCAGAGATGTTTTTCTATATACCAAAGTTCAAAGTAATTTTTAATTATCAAAGTACATATGTCACCAAATATTACCCTGACATTCAATTTTACATTAGAAGTACAGTAAAATCAAAGAAAAAGCAGTAACAGGATCAGTCCGAGTCAGCATGGATTTATGAAGGGAAAATCATGCTTGACTAATCTGGAGTTTTTTGAGGATGTAACTATGAAAATGGACAAGGGAGAGCCAGTGGATGTTGTGTACCTGGACTTCCAGAAAGCTTTTGATAAAGTCCCACATAGGAGATTAGTGGGCAAAATTAGGGCACATTGTATTGGGGGCAGAATACTGATATGGATTGAAAATTGGCTGGCTGACAGGAAACAAAGAGTAGTGATTAACGGGTCCCTTTTGGAATGGCAGGCTGTGACCAGTGGGGTACCGCAAGGTTTGGTGCTGGGACCGCAGCTTTTTACAATATGATTTAGATGAAGGGATTAAAAGTAACATTGGCAAATTTGCTGATGCCACAAAGCTGGGTGGCAATGTGAAATGTCAGGAGGATGTTATGAGAATGCAGGGTGACTTGGACAGGTTGGGTGAGTGGGCAAATGTATGGCAGATGCTGTTTAATGTGGATAAATGTGAGGTTATCCACTTTGGTGGCAAGAACAGGAAGGCAGATTACTATCTAAATGGAGTCAAGTTAGGAAAAGGGGAAGTACAACGAGATCTAGGTGTTCTTGTACATCAGTCGATGAAAGCAAGCATGCAGGTACAGCAGGCAGTGAAGAAAGCTAATAGCATGCTGGCTTTTATAACAAGAGGAATTGAGTATAGGAGTAAAGAGGTCCTTCTGCAGCTGTACAGGGCCCTGGTGAGACCCCACCTGTATTGTGTGCAGTATTGGTCTCCAAATTTGAGGAAGGACACTCTTGCTATTGAGGAAGTGCAGCGTAGGTTCACAAGGTTAATTCCCGGAATGGCAGGACTGTCATATGTTGAAAGATTGGAGTGACTGGGCTTGTATACACTGGAATTTAGAAGGATGAGAGGGTATCTGATTGAAACATATAAGATTATTAAGGGATTGGACACACTGGAGGCAGGAAGCATGTTCCAGCTGATGGGTAAGTCCAGAACTAGAGGCCACTGTTTAAGAATAAGGGGTAGGCCATTTAGAACAGAGATGCGGAAAAACTTTTTCACCCAGAGAGTGGTGGATATGTGGAATGTTCTGCCCCAGAAGGCAGTGGAGGCCAAGTCTCTGGATGCATTCAAGAGAGAGTTAGATAGAGCTCTTATAGATAGTGGGGTCAAGGGATATGGGGAGAGGGCAGGAACGGGGTACTGATCGTGTATGATCAGCCATGATCACAGTGAATGGCGGTGCTGGCTAGAAGGGCCGAATGGCCTACTCCTGCACCTACTGTCTATTGTCTATAAAAACCACTCGCAAAGACTAACAAATTGTGCAAATATACAAAGAAATAAATAATAATAATAATGATAAATAAATATTATTAAATTTAAGTAAGAGACCGTTGGGACAAGCAATTTATTGATATCAGCTCTGATAGTTTCCTGAGTAAACATGGCAAGTGATGTTAAGGCTCCATCTAGTGGAGATTAAAACACCATTTGTCATATTGTTTGTTACCATGGACCTAGGAACTACAGACAACGCTCACAAGAGGAACTCAGCAATTCAGGCTGCAAGTATGAATGACATTTCCGCCCGGTACCCCTCACCATACGAGCAAGCGTTTGAGAGATCGGCGGCTTAAATGGGGGCGTTTCTGCCTGCTTTCTCACCCCGACCTGCGGCATTCAGGGGCTGGTTGGAGCCGAGCAGAGCCGGAAGCGCTGAACGGACTCACTGAAACCGGTTGACTACTCCGGTCACGCCCGTTGATCATCGCCCACACGCTGTTGCTGTTTGTTTTCGGGGAAAAAAATCCGGAAAAGTTCTCAGCTGCGGATCTGAAACATACGAGATTCTGCGGATGCTGGAAAACCGGAGTCTCCACAGACACTATGTGGCCTGCTGACTTCTTCCAGTATTCTGTGTGTGTTTCTCAGGAACAGAATCCCTTTGTAAAATTCTTCTCCGTCTTTCAAAGTTTTCTCCATGCTAAGCTATTTCCTGAACAGCATGCCATTTAATTGCAAAACGAAGTATTTCACGTCGTGTTTTGATATTTCGATGTAAATGTGTCAAATAAAGGTAATCTTTTCATCTTATCTTTTAAGATTGGACAATGATTCGGAACAAGAAGGCAGTGGGAGAGTACCTAAGGATTTCCAGTGAGAAGACATTTTGAGTTCTCGGGATAAAAGAGAGGCCAGACTGCGTAGGCGCGTGTCGTCAGCCAGTTGAGCGCGAACGGTTTGAAAAGAAGGCCACGTTGGGAGCGGGCAGCGGAGTGAGAGGCATTGGTTCAACGGGCTTCGGCGGTAACAGGACGAGGCGAGGCAGTTGTTGATTGCAAAAGGAAGTAGTATGTGTGTGAGGCCGGTTTTCTGTGGTCGGTGTCAGATGTGGGAGGTCCTGGAGTCTCCCGGCATCCCAGATGGCCACATCTGCACCCGGTGCATCAAGATGCACCTCCTAAGGGAACTGGAGATGCAGCTTGATGACCTTCGTCTGGTCAGGGAGAGGGAGGAGGTGATAGAGAGGAGTTACAGGCAAGTGGTCACTCCGGAGCCACGGGGAGGGGGGGGGGACAGAGAAATGGGTCACAGTCAGGAGAGGGAAGGGGAAGAGTCAGGTACTGGAGAGTACCCCTGTGGCTGTACCCCTTGACAATAAGTACTCCTGTTTGAGTACTGTTGTGGGGGGACAGCCTACCTGGGGGGAGGGACAGTGGACAGAGTCTGGCCCTGTGGCTCAGAAGGGTAGGGAAAGGAAGAGGAAGGCCGTAGCGATAGGGGGCTCTATAGTCAGGGGGTCTGACAGGCAATTCTGTGGATGCAGGAAAGAAACTCGGATGGTAGTTTGCCTCCCAGGTGCCAAGGTCCAGGATGTTTCTGATCGCGTCCAAGATATCCTGCAGTGGGAGGGAGAACAGCCAGAGGTCGTGGTACATACTGGTACCAATGACATAGGTAGGAAAAGGGAAGAGGTCCTGAAAGAAGACTACAGGGAGTGAGGGAGGAAGTTGAAAAGCAGGACCTCAGAGGTAGTAATCTCCAGATTACTGCCTGTGGAATACGACACTGAGAATAGGAATAGAATGAGGTGGAGGATAAATGTGTGGCTGAGGGAATGGAGCAGAGGGCAGGGATTCAGATTTCTGGATCATTGGGACCTCTTTTGGGGCGGTTGTGACCTGTACAAAAAGGACAGGTTGCACTTGAATCGCAGGGGGACCAATATCCTGGCGGGCAGGTTTGATAGAGCTGTTGGGGAGGGTTTTAACTAGTTTGGCAGGGGGGTGGAAATCAGAATGTGAATGCAGGGATTAAGGTAGAAGGACAAGGGCATGATGCTAAGAGTTCTGAGTTGATGAGGAAGGACAGGCAGGGGACAGAACATAATTGTAGCCCGCTAAAGGGGTTGAAATATGTCTATTTCAATGCCAGGAATATTAGGAACAAGGAGGATGAACTTAAAGCGTGGATTAGTACGTGGAACTACGATGTTGTGGCTATTACTGAAACTTGGTTGGAGGAAGGGCAGAATTGGATGATGCAGGTCCCAGGGTTCAGGTGTTTTAAAAGGAATAGGATAGGAGGTAGAAAAGGGGGGGAGTGCCATTGCTGGTCAGGGATGGTATCATGGCTATAGAAAGGGAGAGCGCTGCAGAGGGAGTGTCCACTGAGTCGGTCTGGGTGGAAGTCAGAAATAGGAAGGGATCAATCACTGTGCTGGGAGTAGTCTATAGGCTCCCAAATAGCCCTTGGGACACTGAAGAGCAGTTAAGTTTTTTTGATCCAAGATGGCGGCACGACACAATTTGCAGCGGCCACTCCAGAGATGATTATCTGTTATTTGTGAAGCGGGGTGCTGTGCACAATCCTAATCTGATGAAAAATGGATGTGGGAGCACGAAGGAACACCTGGAAATCTCCAGAAAGGCTTTCTTCATTGCTGCTGCTGCTGCTGTGAGGTCCGGGTCTCTGCTGAGAAGAACAGGCCCCCAGTCCTCAGGGTCGCGTTACCGGTGGCCGTTGGCAGGGGCGTCCTAGTGCACTCGGCAGAGGATGGTGCTCAGAGAGGCTGTGCCGGAGGGGATAGTCGGAGACTTGGAGGTTCGACGGGCTCAGAGTCTACTGTGGTTGGGGTGTTTTCACTGTGTGCTGCATCTGCGAGGCTGGTTTCGACGGAGCTTCCATTGTGTGCTGCGTCTGTGAGGCTGAGTCCGGAGGCGCCTTGGAAATCCATAGCGGAGGTATTCCCTTCTGCCGCCAGCATGGGATGATGAGTCTATCGGGACCCTGAGGACTTGTGGAAACTGTGTGGTGGCTTCTTTCGAACTTACAGTCTTTTAACATCTTTGGACTATTTTTTACTGTGACCATGGTCTGAGATTTACTAGGATGTTGCCTGGTTTGGAGAACAAGTCATATGAAGCAAGGTTAGCAGAGCTGGGACTTTTCTCTTTGGAGCGTAGAAGAATGAAAAGGGACTTGATAAAGGTCTACAAGATTATGAGAGGCATAGATAGTCAGTATCTGTTTCCCAGGGCACCAATAGCAAACACCAGAGGGCATATGTACAAAATTAAGGGAGGGAAGTTTAGGGGAGACATCAGGGGTAAATGTTTTACACAGAGGGTTGTGAGTGCCTGCAATGACTTGCCAGGGATAGTGGTGGAGGCGAAAACATTAGGGGTCAGGCACAGGCACATGGAGAAGTGTGGAGAAGTTACACCATAAAAGTTGTTACCCCTCAGGCACCAGGCTCTTGAACCAGAGGAACTAACTTCTCTCAATTTCACTTGCCCCATTACTGAAATGTTCTGACAACCTATGGACTCACTTTCAATGACTCGGTTCATCTCATATTCTTGATATCTATTGGTTTATTATTATTATTTCTTCTTTCTCTTTGCATTTGCCTTCAGAGGATGTTTCTGAATAAGAAGAACACTATAGCACAGTTTGGATCAGTTACTCAAGAGTCCCAGGAATAAACGAAGATGGGCCTCTCAAGTTGACTTCCACGGATGGTTTGAAACAAGATATAACCATATAACAATTGCAGCACAGAAACAGGCCATCTCGGCCCTTCTAGTCTGTGCCGAACGCTTACTCTCTCCTAGTCCCACCTACCTGCACTCAGCACATAACTCTCCATTCCTTTCCTGTCCATATACCTATCCAATTTTTTATGACAAAATCAAATCTGCCTCTACCACTTCTACTGGAATCTCGTTCCACAGATACCACTCTCTGAGTAAAGATGTTCCCCCTCCTGTTACCCCTAAACTCTTGCCCCTTAACTAATGTCCTCTTGTTTGAATCTCCCCTATTCTCAATGGAAAAAGCCTAGCCACATCAACTCTATCTATCCCCCTCATAATTTAAATACCTCTATCAAGTCCCCCCTCAACCTTCTATGCTCCAAAGAATAAAGACCTAACTTGTTCAACCTTTCCCTGTAAATTAGGTGCTGAAACCCAGGTAACATTCTAGTAAATCTCCTCTGTACTCTTTCTATCTTGTTGACATATTTCCTATAATTCAGTGACCAGAACTGTACACAATACTCCAAATTTGGCCTCACCAATGCCTTGTACAATTTTAACATTACATCCCAACTCCTATACTCAATGCTCTGATTTATAAGGGCCAGCATACCAAAAGCTTTCTTCACCGCCCTATCCACGTGAGATTCCACCTTCAGGGAACTATGCACCATTATTCCTAGATCACTCTGTTCTACTGCATTCCTCAATGCCCTACCATTTACCATGTACATCCTATTTTGATTATTCCTACCAAAGTGTAGCACCTCACACTTATCAGCATTAAACTCCATCTGCCATCTTTCAGCCCACTCTTCTAACTGGCCTAAATCTCTCTGCAAGCTTTGAAAACCTACTTCATTATCCACAACACCACCTACCTTAGTATCATCTGCTTACTTACTAATCCAATTTACCACCCCATCATCCAGATCATTAAGGTATATGACATACAACATTGGACCCAGTACAGACCCCTGAGACACACCACTAGTCACTGGCCTCCAACCTGACAAACAGTTATCCACCACTACTCTCTGGCATCTCCCATCCAGCCATTGTTGAATCCATTTCACTACTTCAATATTAATACCTAACGATTGAACCTTCCTAACTAACCTTCCGTGTGGAAACTTGTCAAAGGCCTTACTGAAGTCCATATAGACAACATCCACTGCTTCACCCTCGTCAACTTTCCTCGTAACCTCTTCAAAAAATTCAATAAGATTTGTCAAACATGATCTTCCATGCACAAATACATGTTGACTGCTTCTAATCAGACCCTGTCTATCCAGATAATTATATATACCATCTCTAAGAATACTTTCCATTAATTTACCCACCACTAACATCAAACTTACGGGCCAATAATTGCTAGGTTTACTCTTAGAACCCTTACTCTTAGATGTTGTCAAAATGGTGAAACTAACAAGAGCAAATTAGAGTGAAGATGACATTGGGCTAGATCTTGATGGCATAAGAAAACAACTTCACCACAAGGTCAACAACAACCTCAACAGCAAGCTCAACACCATACCTCTCAATGGAGGGAAAACATTGATTGAACAGCACAACTTCAGGCTGCAATTACATATGTAATGGAGACAGTGTCAACGTTGCAAAAATGACTAGGCTTGGTCTGGCAGCTTTTATCTACAGTGGTAGAGCAAAATTCGGATGGCTTGACTACACTGTGGACCTGGAAGACCATGATGATGACTGTGCAAGAACAATAACATGCCAAGAAGTTGCAAATTATCATAAAGTAGTGCCTTTATTGAACCCAGACAGGCTCTGTACACTGTCTCCTCAACTACTGAGGAAGGAACTCGAATGGTTGGTTGGGCTGTTGTCACAGAAAATGGAGTGATAGCCACAGGAAGCATGGCTCCTGGTACCTCTGCACAACAGGCAGAAATGAAAGCAAGCAGAAGCAAGATCAGCTAATATCTACTTGGATTCTTGATATACCTTCAGAGCTGTTCATGACTTTATGGAGACAGAGTGTTTCTTACAATGGAACTCCAATCAAGAATGATGAACTATTATACGAACTTATGGAAGTCATGCAACTATCATCAGAAGTTGCAGTATAAAAATGGAAAGATAATCCAAAATGAACACAGTTGAAAGCTGTTGAATTGATTTTGTAGATGAAGCTGCAAAAAGGGCAGCAAGAGAAGGAATAAAGAAAGTCAAAGAAATGGATGAAAACCCAGTAACAGAAACAAAGTTAAACACCATGTCACAGATGAACATGCTAGATATTCAAGAAATCCAAGATCAGTTTTCAGATGAATAAACATAGTACTGGATGGAAAATGATGGGTTATTAAATGACAATGGAGTACAGCAATATGGCGCTAGTCTTAGACTGGTAGGGTCAGCTGAGCTGCTTCCCTACCTGGCACAGCAGATACAATCCTTAGGACACATTCAAGTGCAACTTTGCTCAACATAATCTCCCAATGGTGGTGGAATCTAAAGTACAGGATACAAGCTCAACAAATGGTTGAAAGATGCATGACATGCTAGAAAACAAACTCTGGATCAATGGAGAAGCTATGCACCTCAACTAAGTATTCCTGCCCCACCTAGTCTGTTTTTACATCTACAAGTGGACTACATTACTTCATCAAAGTGCCAAGGATACTTAGATGTGTTAGTAATAGTGAAAAATTTTCAAGATAGGTGGAAGCCATTCCAGCAAGAGAAGCTACTACATCATTCACAGTAAGAACTCTGGTTAAGGACTATATTGCTAGATGTGGACTGCCATGCCACATTGACTCTGACCAGGGAACACATTTCGCTGGAAATGTTTGTCAAGAATTATGTTGACTGATGAACATGTCTTTTCGTTGCCCACCACCCAGAGTCATCAGGATAAACTGAAACAATGAACAACATTATCAATCAGCTAACTAAGTATCATGGCCTACAGCTCTTTGGTTTTATGCAGCATCAGGGCAACCCCAAACATAACAACAAAATAGAGTTCACTTGAAGTGATGACGGGGCAACCTGTGTCACTTCCAGGAACTCTCAATCTCAGAAGCTGGCATACATGCTATGTCAGATAGCTTACTTCAGTGTATCTGTGGAATTCATTGCAATGGATGCTGTGGCGGCCAATTTACAGGGTATATTTAAAGCAGAGATTGATTGGTTCTTAGTATTAGTCAGGGTGTCAAAAGTTATGGGGAGAAGGAAGGAGAATGGTGTTGAGAGGGAAAAGAAATCAGCCATGATGGAAAGGGGGAGCAGATTCATTGGGCTAAATAGCCTAATTCTATTCCTATATCTTATGGTCCCAAGGGGGCAGTAGGGAAATAGAAGTCGTTGGGGGCATTCAAGATTCTTGGTGGGGGGGGGCAGTAAGCAGCACCCTAACTTGACGCATGAGACTTGACTGACCTTTAGTAGATCAGGCACTTACAAAAAACAATCTGAGGCTGGAACACAGGAAGAACAACGGCTGTGCAGGCAGTCAGCACTGTCGTCACAAAGCATCTGAAACTTAGCAATCTCATCCAACCTTACTGTGGTGAACTATGTATACCTGTCTGGACACGCACCCCCCCCCCTCCCCCCCCCGCTGACTGCTCCTGTGGCTCCTCTCACGGATCCCGGTATAAAAGCAATTGGAGACACAGCCCCGGTCTCAGTCTCCAGGATGTTGTGTGGTGGTCAATTGCTGCTTGTTCTTTCTTCCAGCCAATAAAAGCCTATATCTCACCTCACGTCTCCAAGAGTTATTGATGGTGCATCACTTACCAACCAAACACACCTTATTGGGGATGCATAAATCAGCAACCAGGGTGCCCAACAGTTCCCCCTTCAGCTATGACAGGTTGCTGAGCTGGTTCACTGGGACTTATGAGAAAAGAAAGTCCAAATCTGTTTGCAATCCATTGTGTATTTCATTGTCAAGATCTCACAGCCGAAAACCTCACCAGTGACATTTTTTTTCAAGCTTGACTCTTCTAATATCTGCTATCAACAAAACTAAAGCTCCTCCATTAAATAGCAGAATATTTTGACAGCTATGCCAAGATAACAATGAAAAGTTTGGACACTTGCTTCTTCACGCCGAAGTTCATTGGCTGCCAGAAGGCTGCTGTTGAAAATGTTTCTTTGATCTTTTTGACACTGTGATTGAGTTTTTGGTCAAAGTCAACAAGAGTTTGGGAAACAAGATTGAACTTCTATGTGGAGATGTGGCATACCTCGTCGATCTGTATGACAAAATGAACATTCTAAATAAGAAATTGCAGGGTGAGAATTTCAATTTAATCCAGGCAAAAAGTGCAGTGTTCACTTTTAACAGAAAATTGGAAGTATATAAGCAAAACATTGGGAGAAGAATGTTCTCACAGTTTCCCTGCATGGAAGGTATGGCACTCTCTTTCACAGATGGTCATTTGCAAGAGTACTGCTTACACCTGAAGTCACTGAAGAAAGATTTACAGAATCGATTCAATGATTTGAACAATCTGGAAATTCTGGACTGGGTAATTGACCCATTTCTTTGTAAGAAGAAATTCTCGAAATTCAGAATGATGAAGAATCAAAAATGCTTTTCAAAAATATTTGTCATGGTCCGGATTGGGTTCCCTTTAAATTTACCTAGTTTGTGTTACAATCCGGACCATTGACTCTTTGTTTCCCTTTAATTCCCTGCTTTCCCATGTCCCTCGGGCTTGGTGATTAAAGACAATTTACTCTCGACTGAACAGGCAGTTTATAAGTCTCCGGCTTCAGCCGTTTGGGGGAAGAGCGTTATGAGCATTAACACAGTCACCGAAGCTAGTGCAAACCAAAGTCATCTAGCCGGAACCAACTAAGTTTCTTGCTGGACCAAGCCAAGTCTACTCCAGAAGCAAGTGCTAGCAAGCCGCCTTCCCTTTCCAGAGTTTGTCCGTCAAAGTTAAACCACCAGGGTGAGTCAAGAGCTCACTGACGCTTGGAGCGAAATTGTGCCCAGTTATAGTACTGTCTATCATTATGTGGTCTCCATATCCATGTTGTGTGTCTAAAAGGGGTCCTGGCCCTTTACCCTGGAAGGGTCCTAACCCTGTGTCAAAAAGAGTCCCGACTCCGTCCTGTGTCTAAGGAGGATTCCTGGCTCAGTGTTTCATGTCCTGTGTCTGAGTCTGTCCCATGAAGAAGAAGAGACCCGGCTCCAAGCCCTGTGTCAAAGGAGGAGTCCCAGCTCAGTGTTCTATGTCCAGTGTTTGAGTTTCAATTCCTGGCTCTGGTGTTCCAAGTATCAATTCCTGGCTCTGGTGTTCCAAGTATCAAGTCCACATTCCGGGGTTCAAGTATCAAGTCCAAGCTCCAAGGTCCATGTTCCAAGTCTAGGCTCTGATCCCCGAGCTCCAAGTCCTAGCCCCCAGACCCTGAGTCCCAGCCTAGTCCTGGGCCTGAGTCCTCATCCATTACGCCTGTTCCCACTTCCTCTTTGCTCTCCTTGATTTCTCTCTGTTTTATCCTTGCGTCACGGCTCTCCTTGTAAATAGTAATAAAGTCTATTTAGTTAACCTTACAAAACGTGTTTGTGTCCTGCATATGGGTCCTCCCCCAGCACCCTTGCCCCCCTCCCACCTTGTGACAATGTTGGCTTGTGTGGTATGTGGCTACACTGCCCTTCAAAATTTCCTGGTCTTTGGAGAAGAGCCAAACTGCTCTTCATTGCATTTCCATCCTCCCACCTTGTTGAAAGAGGCTTCAGTGCAGTGAACCACATACTCACAAAAAACAGAAACAGCATGGACATTGTGCCTGGGGACTTAAGGCTTGGAGCAGATATCTCAACTTTTCCTAAAAACCATCAAACTCAAGGATCATATTGACATCAAAGCACATAGGCAATGTGTAAGCTAGTTTTAAAGACAAATAAAAATTTTATGCAGAATCATTGTTCTCCTGTTAGCATATGGTAGATATGTTTTTACACTATGGGGGTGCGAGAAAGTATACTGTGCCTAAGGGGGGCACTGGAAAGTATGAAGATGCTTGGGAAGGATGTTGGCAAGTGTGAAAGTGCTTTAGAGGGGGGTGTTGGACTAAAAAATGTTGGGAAACATTGGATTAGTTAATTATTGTGTAAAGCTAACACAAGCTGTTCAGTCTGCTTCTCAACAGATTTCTGATGCTTGGAGTGGTCCATTAAAAGGAGGACACAGCTTGACTCCTGGCAAGTGGGTCCAGGTCAAGAAGTCACATAAAGAGTCTTGGGAGCTTGGTGGGAATATCCGTACCATTAATTACAGATTCAGCAGTTAACATAGAGGGTAAAAGTAAGTGAATAAACACTAGCCACTGCAAGTGAGCAAAAGCAACTTTAGATTAAGACAAGTAATGCAGGAAGACTTCAAGCATGAATATAATTATTGGACATTATTTTCATAATCTGCACTTTTTGTGTTTGATTAAAAGTGAATACTCTGAATTTTCAAAAGCAAACACGAGGAAATCTGCAGATGCTGGAAATTCAAGTAACACACACAAAATGCTGGTGGAACGCAGCAGGCCAGGCAGCATCTATATGGAGAAGCGCTGTCGACATCGGGTCTCAGCCCGAAACATTGATAGTGCTTCTCCTTACAGATGCTGCCTGGCCTGCTGTGTTTTTTCAGATGTGATTCTTCCAGGGTCCCTTTTAGAACCAAAAGGGTGGACTGTTAGAAGCCACCGCTTTTTTAAAAAAACTTTTAATAAGATTTGTACTTTTTAACAAACTGAAGTATTTTTCAAACTCACTGGCAAAAAGTGGTATAGCACCTAAACTAACGGTTTATCACCTTTTTCTTTTTCCATTGGCTAAGTATTAGCGCATTAACTATATGATATAATTGTTTGAATTAGGTAGCCTCTTAACTAATTTATCAGTATCTAAGTAATGTCCTATCTATAAAAGCGACAGATTTTTCGAAGGTGCTATCTTGGCTTATTTTATTCCTTTGCATCCATCACTGTGTGGTTTGGAGCCGCCACCAAGCAGGATAGAACCAGACTACAGCGCACAGTGAGGACTGCCGAGCGCATCATTGGAGCCTCCCTGCCCTCTATTGTGGACCTGTACTCTTCCAGGTTGAAGAAGAGGGCGGGGAACATCATAAAGGACTCCTTCCATCCTGCGCATGGACTGTTTGAACTGCTTCCGTCTGGTAGGCGCTTCAGATCCCTCCAGACTAAGACTAATAGGCACTGGAGAAGTTTTTTCCCTACTGCGGTCACTTTGCTGAACAGTTAACTGCCAGTTAACTGTCAGCTAACTATTACTTGGATTGCACTACTTGTATGTATAATCTATATCTTAATTTATATTTATCATTATTATTGTTATGAGCAGAGAGACAACATCTGCCGGAAGTAAATTCCTTGTATGTGCACAGGTACTTGGCGATTAAAGTCTGATTCTGATTCTGATACATCTCTTACTATCGATTCTCAGCTCTTTGTTTAGTTTGTTTCATATTTCTCTGTTTGTTTGTACTGTAAAATAAGCTGAAATCTGGGAATGAAGAACCCTGAGGATCAGAAATTAAACAGAGATCCAACAACTTCTAAAGCTGAACTTGAATTTGACTTACTTGTCCTCGAACTTGGAAGAGTTTGGATGCATCTGAACGTTGGTGCTCCGGTTATTGAGACCACCGGCCTTCACGTCAATTTTGTAGGCTTCATATTTGTCAGACCAGTCCATCTCCAGGAGTTCCTTGATATCTCTGTTCTTCCTGAAACACACCAAATGAAGCCTATTTCAACTAAGAGTTATCTTTATTAAATACAGGTGGCAAAAGATAATATGCAGCAACCTTCCCTGGTGACAACCCTTGGACAGCAATGACAAACACACTTCCAATCACTGTCTATAGTCACTAGGTCTCTGGTCACTAGAGCAAACAGTGTATTGGCTGTGCATTGTGCTGCCCTGGTTGTGACTTAATCAATACAAACAGGACAAAATGAATCCACAACATAATTGGGATTGGTTTATTATTGTCATATGGATCAAGATACATTTAAAATCTTCTCTTGCATACTGTTCATAAAGATCAAATCATTACACAGTGCATTGAGGTAGGGCAAGGTAACGCAGGCTGTGTGGTAACATGGTAGTTAGCACAATCATTTCACAGTGCTAGCAATTGGGTGTGATTTCTGCCAATGCCCGTAACAAGTTTGTATATTCTTTCCATGAACACATGGGTTTCCTCCCCGTGCTCTGGTTTCCTCCCACATTCCAGGGTTAGTAAATTGTGCGCATGCGGCGTTGATACTGGAAGCATGACATCACATGTGGGCTAGCCCCGGCATACTCTCAGACCGTGTTGGTATTTGACGCAAACAGCACATTTCACTGTAAGTTTTGATATTTTGATGTACATGTGGCAAAGAAAGGTAATCTTATTTTATCTGATCTTTTGAAAAAAGTGTAACAGTTCCAGAGAACATACAGTACAGATAAATAATAAGATGAAAAATCATGGCATAAATTTTCCCTCCCCTCCACCCTTCTATTGTTTCCCACTCTGGCCTCTTAACTCTTCTCACCTCACCCTGGATCTCCTTCTCCTTCCCTTTCTGCTATTGTCCACTCTCCTCTCCCATCGGATTCCTTCTTCTCCAGTTGTTTACCTTTCCTACCCACCTGGCTTCACATATCACCTTCTAGCTATTCTGCTTCCGCCTTCCTCCACCCTTTCATTCTGGTATATTTCCACCTTTCTTTCCAGTTCTAATGAAGGGTTTCAGCAGGAAACTTCAACTGTTTGTTCACTTTCGTGGCCTGCTGAGTCCCTCCAGTACTTTGTGTGCATCGATAGGTAGAAATTGCTTGCCAGGCACCACTAAAGCCTTGATCATGTCGAATAATTGTAGGGTGAGTAAATATGTAAATAATCCAAATGATGGGAGAATAATGAACAACTGATAATTCAGTGAGACTTCATCTCATTTGCTTACCTGATTTGAGTAATGACTTGATCCAAAGTTCGCTTCAAAACACCTCGTACATTCTGAATTAGATCAGCCTCCTAAAATAAAAAAAACAGAAGCCATTTGGTAACTTAGTTCCATATTGATGGACCTGCCATTGAGATATGGAGTCCTCCCCACCACTGAGCACATCTACTAAGAGCAATGCCATGAGAAAGCAGCATCCATCAACAAAACCCTTCACCATCCAGGCCAGACTCTCTTCTCACTGCTGCCATTAGGAAGGAGGTACAGGAGCTTTAGATCCCACACCAGCAGGTTCAGGAACACTTATTACCCTTCAACCATTAGACTCCTGAACCATTGCAACTAACTTCACTCATCTCAACACAGAACTAATTGTACAACCTATGGACTCACTTTCAAGGACTGTACAACTCATATTCTCAGTATTTATTTACTTTTTTTTTGTATTTACAGTTTGTCTTCTTTACACAGTCATTGTTTTGGTGTGTAGTTTTTCATTGATTCTATTATGTTTCTTTGTTTCACTGTGAATGAATCTCCGGGTAGTTCAAGAGCCTTAGATTGCACATCAACAGTTTCAGGGACAGCTATTACCCTGTAACCATCCGGCTCCTGAACCAGAATGAATAACTTCATTCACTTTAACACTGAACAGGTTCCACAAGCAGTGGACTCACTTTCAAGGACTCTACAACTCATGTTCTTGGTATTATTTTTTACTGTTATTATTATTATCATTTTGTATTTACAGACTTTGCCTTTTTTGCACATTGGTTGTTAGTGTGTAGTATTTCATTGATTCTATAGTATTTCTTTGCTTTACTGTGAATGCCCTCAAGAAAATGAATTTCAATGGGGTATGAGATAACATACACGTACTTTGATAATGAATTAACTTTGAACTTTGGACTTTTTGAACTTTGAGTATACTGGCCATTGCCAGGCCACACATACAAGGAACCAATCAAAGTGCTGTGTTCTGGAGGGTCCAGCTTCCTACCTGTCTCATTCATCTGCAGTACATTCTCTGTTTGCTGTGCAGTTGACACATTGGGCCAAGATCCTGATGGAGGCTCTCAGCATGAAACGTCGACTGTCTATTCTTCTCCCTGGAATGCTTCCTCATCTTTTGAGTTCTTCCAGCATTGTGTGTGTGTAGCTCAAGATTTCCAGCATCTGCGGAATCACCTAGGCATAGCAGTGTGCGCAAGACCCTTCATCAGGACTGGGAAGGAGTGGGAAAGAAGCGAGAATAAAAGTGGGGAGAGAGGAGAAGGATAACAATCTGGTAGGTGATAGGTGAAGCCAAGGGAGGGGGAAAGTGGAATTTAATTTTCGGGTGCTCTTTGTCTGCATTAAAATATGCCCTCTTGACAAACATAATGTTGGATGAATGGAACACATGGTACTAGTGATAAATGTACAACACAGTACATAATGACATTGTCGCTCATTGTGACATACAGAGAATGAAGGAACAGGAGCAGTATTTCAAGCTTACCATCAGCTGAAAAAAAATTGCTGTGAAAACCCAGCAAAAGGCAGTGAGGCAGAATGTCAAAAACCAGATGTACCTGTCATTTTAGTTATTGTCTTGAACTAAACGGGATAATTTGCCTCATCATTAAGAGTCCTGACGAAGGGTCTCGGCCCGAAACGTCGACAGCGCTTTTCCCTATAGATGCTGCGTGGCCTGCTGTGTTCCACCAGCATTTTGTGTGTCTTGTTTGAATTTCCAGCACCTGCAGATTTCCTCGTGTTTGATCAAGAATTAAATGGAACTAACCAGACCCTGAGCGCGAAGCCCGGCACCCAAAGACACCCCATAATTGTGCCATTCCATTATGGCTGATTATTTTCCTTCTCAAGAGCACGCACCGTGTCCCAAAATCAGAAGGGGAATAGATGATTCAGCTCCCGTGGGACCTCGTGCTGAATCTAACTGTGAGATGGGTGCTAACCCCGGGGATGGCTGGGACGGGCACAGTCCCCGTCACCTCACCTTGAGGAGCTCGTCCTCCACGGCATCCTTGACCAGGTCGGGACCCTGCCTCCTTTCCCTGTTCTGCAGGTTGTCGGTGGAGATAAACATTGCTATCTCGGTGGCATCCAGGGCGACCTCCAGGCGCCTCTGTTTCTCCAACAGCAGCTCAGTTTCGGCCAGGAGGTCCTCGATCTCCCTCTTGAGCTCCGATTTCCAAAAGAAGATATCTTGCAGCCTCTCGCCCAGCCTCTTGGTGGAATTCGCCTGGGTATCTTGGGTCAGCTTCTCCCTCTCCGAGATCAGAGACTTGGCCTCGTTGCGCACGTTCTCCGCCGTGTCCCGGTCGGCAAAGGACTGGTAGTACTTGGAATAGTTGTTCTGCATCCATTCCTCGGGGATGTACTTGGCTGTGCGGAACCCGGCTGTGGCCAGACCTGACGACGAGTGCAGCCCCGTGTTCTTGACCATGCAATAGGGTTTGCAGGGCAGTTCCTCCTCGGGAATACACTGCGCAACCTGCGGATGGGTCACCAAAACTTCTGTGGCAGACATGGCTTCTTGGCCTTCTCTCTCTCTCCCCTTCTTGTAGTTTTTTTTTACCAAAAAGTATTATATTGGAGTATAAATGTATTGGAGTGCACCAAGTTGGGTTCGAACCCTTGCCACGTCGAGCCCGCAGCTTCTCGGGCAAGTTGCGCGGCTTCCCCAACGTGCTTGGGTTTGTTGTGGACGTTGCTAGGTGACTCGAAGCTGTTACCATGGGGAGAACGCGTTGCTACGAGGCGCACGGAGCTGGCGAATCTGTTCGCCTTTTGTAAGTCTCTCCCCCTTGCGTTTCAGCGCGGCCTGTCAAGTTATTGCAAAAAATCACCACCCCAGGACGGCTCAGGTTGGCGGGCAAAAGAAACGAGTGGCCCTGAGAACAACTTATCTTTGCAGAGGGTTTAAAAGGATGTTGGAAAATGGGTCAACTTGGATCTGGATAGACATTAAGACATTAATCAGGAGATTATTTGTACTACACCACCCCGGAAGGGCCACGTGAGTGGCGGCCGTTCTATTGATGTTTGGGAATGTAATAGTACTGAAAGAATTGATCGTAAATGTAAAAGATGTATAATTTATTCTTGAAAATCAGAAACGCAAGAGATTCTGCCGATGCTGGAAATCCAGAGTAACACACACAAAATGCTGGAGGAACTCGGCAGGTCGATACCCTCTAAAGGAAGGTCTTGGCCCAGAACGTCAACTGTTTACTCATTTCCTGAATTGCTGAGTTCAAACGATTCAAAGTACATTTATTTTCAAAGCATGCATGCAGTATACACCCCTGAGGTTCATCTTACACACAGACAGCCATGAAACGAAGAAAACCATGGAACTCGTTCAAAGAAAAACGTCAAAAACCCCCAGCGCAAAAAAAATAGTGGAAGTGGCAACAAGAAAGAACAAGCGAAAGCACATAATGTAAAACACAAAATTGAAAGAGTCCATATTCACTTCGGCTTAGTAACACGGACAACACACTGGAGGAACTCGGCAGGTCGGGCAGCACCCGTGGAAACGAGCAGTCAACGTTTCGGGCCGAGGCCCTTCATCAGGACTGAAGAGGGAGGGAGCAGGGGCCCTATAAAGAGGGTGGGAAGGAGAAGGCTGGTAGGTGCCAGGTTAAAAATCAATCAGAGGAAAGATCAAGCGGTGGGGGAGGGGATAGGCAGGAAAGGTGAAGAAGGAATGTAAGGGGTAAGCACCGTGTAGCAGAAAAAGGCAGAATCATAAGAGAGGTGATAAGCAGCTGGAAGAGGAGGCAGAGTGAAATTGCCTATCACCTCTCTTATGATTCTGCCTTCTACTACACGGTGCTTTCCCCTTATATTCCTTCTTCACCTTTCCTGCCTATCCCCCCCCCCCCGCTTCCCCTCCCCCACCCCTTGATCCCCCTCGTTTCCACGGATGCTGCCTGACCTGCTGAGTTCCTCCAGCGTGTTGTACGTGTTGCTTTGACCCCAGCATCTGCAGTTTACAGTTCAGCTTAGCGGTCGTTATCTGCAGCCCGCCCCCAATTCAAAGTCGCCCAAAACAGCAACGGAACAAGGAGTGACTGGGAACACGTCTTTATGCGAACAGAAAGTCCACAACCCACAGGCCGAGAACTTCACCACCATCCTCTGACAACATCGAGGGAGAGACAAGCGGGACGCAGGAGCGAGCGAGAGGGAGAGAGAGACATCTGGCGCAGACATCTTCCTCTGAGGCCAGCCGACGGCACTGAGCACTTGTCGTTCTTCTGCATTCACCTCGAAGATCTCAGTCTTCCTCGATGCTTTAATCGGTGAGAAATTGTGTCAGTCGTGGTAGTTTCTCGGCCTCGAGGCCGCTCACCGCTTGGAACCCTCTCAGAGAGAGAGCAAACCAGCAGATCACTCAACTGCCTGAAAAAAAACACCACCACACCGTAGATCACCATTCCACCAGAAATTTGTGTGTGTTATTCTTGTAAGTATTTTGTTATGAATAAAGCTTATTTATTTTGATAAAAAGAGATACCATTTAGCCAATTGTGGCGGTGCCATGGAGTCATAAACTCATAAACAGGTCCCTCAGTCCAACCAGTCCACATGGACCAAGCTGTCCATGTAAGTCAGTCCCATTTGTCTGCATTTGGTCAAAATCCCTCTATATTGTTTCCTATCTTTGTAACTGCCTAAATGCCTATTAGATGTTAACGTTCCTGCCTTGACTACTTCCTCTGGCAGTTCTTCCCATATACAGAGCACCGTCCAGGTGAAAAGGCTGCCCCTCAGGTTCTGATCAAATCTCTCACCTCTAACTTATACCTATACCCTCCAGATCTTGGTTCCACAACTCATTACCCCATGATGGCATGAACATCGATTTCTCAAACTTCCGGTAATGCCCACCAACTCCCTCCCCCAGCTTCTCCATTTCCCATCCCCTTTTCCCTCTCTCACCTCATCTCACCAATCAGCTTCCCAGCTATTTACTTCAACCGCCCCCCCCCTCCAGGTTTCACCTATCACCTGGCTGTTCTCTCTCCCCTCCCCCCACTGTTACTCCTCGGGGGTTTCTCCAGTCCTGCTGATGGGTTTCGGCCTGAAATGTCGACTGCACTTTCCCCCATAGACGCTGCCTGGCCTGCTGAGTTCCTCCAGCATTTTGTGTGTCAAGATCATGTTGAATGGAATTGCTGTGTCTTCTGCAAACCTGTAGATGGACCTAGAGCAGAATTTAGGGAAAAAGTTGTGTAGAGGGAGCAATGAATCTGAATCCAAAGCTACTTAATTATCACTGACATATGTTGTGATGTTTTAAATTTTGCGGCAGCAGTACAGTGCAATCCATAATAGGAACTATAAGTAACAATACACAATATTAAAAAAATAAATACCGAAAATAGAGAACAAAATAGTGAGGAAATGTTGAAAAGCAAACAGCATTGTGAAGGACCACACGCACCCTCATATAAACTCTTCTCCCTCCTGCCGTCTGGGAAAAGGCACCAAAGCATTCGGGCTCTCACGACCAGGCTATGTAACAGTTTCTTCCCCCAAGTCATCAGACTCCTCGATACCTAGAGCCTGGACTGACACCAACTTACTGCCCTCTGCTGTGCCTATTGTCTTGTTTATTATTTATTGTAATGCCTGCACTGTTCTGTGTACTTTATGCAGTCCTGGGTAGGTCTAATACTAGTGTAGTTTTTGTGTTGTTTTACATAGTTCGGTGTAGATTTGTATTGTTTCATGTAGCACCATGGTCCTGAAAAATGTCTCGTTTTTACTGTGTAATGCCTGCACTGTTTTGTGTACTTTATGCAGTCCTGGGTAGGTCTGTAGTCCAGTGTAGTTTTTTTTTCTGTGTTGTTTTTATGTAGTTCAGTGTAGTTTTAGTACCGTTTCATGTAGCACCATGGTCCTGAAAAACATTGTCTCATTTTTACTGTGTACTGTACCAGCAGTTATGGTCAAAATGACAATAAAAAGTGACTTGACTTGACTTGATTGACCATTCAGAAATATGATAACGATGAAGCTGTGTATCTCCTCCCTGATAGTAGTAAAGAGAAGGGGGTATGCCCTGGACACCTTTTGAAGGTATTCTTGATGGTGAGGAGGCTAGTGCTCATGATGGAGCTGGCTGAGTTTACGTACCTCTACAGATTTCTACGATCCCGTGCACTGGTGCCTCCATACCAGACGACAATGCAACCTGTCAGGATTCTCTCCATAGAACATCTGTAGAAATTTGCTAGTCTTTGATGGCATACCAAATCTCCTCAAACTCATAACAATTTCCCACTCAGGATCAATTTTTTTATTATTAATGAAATATAGCTGCAGGCATGCCATCTTCACCATTGCACCAATAAACTGGGCTCAAGATAGATCTTCAGAGATGCTGATGCACATGGATTTGAAACTGCTCACTCTTTCCATTGCTGACTCCCTCAATGAAGACTGTTGTGTGTTTTTCCAATTTCAAAGGAAAAGTACATATATGTACTGTACAACCCTGAGATTCATTTTCTTTCCGGCATACTCAGTAAATATATAGAATAATAACCATAACAGAATGAAAGGTTGCCCAACTTGCATGTTCAATCAGAGTGCAGAAGGCAAAAAAAAAACTGCACTCATAAAAAAAGAAAGAAATAGTGGTTGAATGGTTAAATTTAATATCAGAAAATGTATACAGTATCCAACCTGAAATTCTTACACTTTGCAGACATCCACAAAGCAGAAGAAAAATACCAAAGAACAAATGACAGAAGATCAAGACATACAAAAAAACTGGATGAACTCAGCAGGTTGGGCAGCATCCGTGGAAAGAAGCAGTCAATGTTTCGGGTCGAAACCCTTTGTCAGGACTAAAGAAAGAGGGGGCAGGGGCCCTATAAAGAAGGTGGGGGGAACGTGGAAAACCAATCAAAGGATAGACCAAGGGGTGGGGGAGGGGAAGCAGGGAGGGGATAGGCCGGAGAGGTGAAGAAGGAATCTAAGGGGAAATCACTATGGGTAGTAGAAGAAGGCAGAGTCGTGAGAGAGGTGATAGGCAGCTGGAAGAGGAGACAGGGTGAAACTGGGATGGGGAAGGGAGAGGGAGGGAATTACCAGAAGTTGGAGAATTCGATGTTCATACCAAGGGACTGGAGACTACCCAGATGGTATATGAGATGTAGTTCCTCCAACTGAAGTTTGGCCTCATCATAGCAGTAGAGGGGGCCATGTATGGACATATCCGAATGGGAATGAGAGGGAGAGTTGAAGTGAGTGGCAACTGGGAGATCCTGTCTGTTGTGGTGGTTGGAGTGTAGGTGCTCGACGAAGCGGTCCCCCAATCTGCGTCGGGTCTCGCCGATGTAGAGGAGGCCACACCGGGAGCACCGGATGCAATAGATTACCCCAACAGACTCACAAGTGAAGTGTTGCCTCACCAGGAAGGACTGTTTGGGGCCCTGAATGGTGGTACGAAATGAGGTGTGGGGACAGGTGTAGCACTTACGCCTGCAGGGATCAGTGCCAGGTGGGAGTTCTGTGGGGAGGGACGTGTGGACCAGGCAGTTGCGGAGGGAATGATCCCTGCGAAAAGCAGAGAAGGGAAGATGTCCTTAGTGGTGGGGTCCTGTTGAAGGTGGCAGAAGTTGCGGAGGATAATATGCTGGATCTGGAGGCTGGTGGGGTGATAGGTGAGGACAAATGACAGAAGATGTTAGAACCCCAAAGCCCCCTCCCCCTCCCATGCACAAGCAGCAACAAAAAGCGTCAACCCTCCCTTCGCCCCCAATTGCTTACTAAATAGTAATAATAAATAAGTAAGCAATGGGTATTGTGAACATGAAGGGGAGGTGGGGTAGTAACTATTCCTGAATTGGTGGTGTGAGTCCTGAGGCTCCTGGACCTTTGCCAGGCAGGATATGAATGTTGAGGGATTCCCACTGCCCTTTTGCAAAACGTGGATATTCCTGAGGTAGAAGGAGACACATTACTGATAGTGAGGTGGTGAGGAATTGACAATCAGATCAACCAACATCATACTGAAAGGAAGTTTATGATGGAGATGTTCTCCAGCAGGGGCAGTGCAAGCTCAAGAAAGGGTTCCTCTTGCACGTTCTGAAATGAGGACTACTTCCTGTGTTTAAAGAACAAATCCCAACTCAGAAATGTGCTTCAGTATTTCATAAACAGAACTATGATAATTTTTTTCAGATGGTCATTCAAACAATAAATGGAAGAATTAGGAAACTGGCTAGAGAAACGGCAAAATAAATTATTTAAATCCTACTTCCCATTCCAATGTGTCAGTCCATGGTCTCCTCTTCTCCACAATGAGGCCACTCTCAGTTTGGAGAAGCAACACCTCATATTCAGTCTGGATAGCCACCAACTTGATGGCACATATATTGATTTCTCTAACTTTAAGTAATTCCTCTCCCCTCCTCCCGCTCTCTTTTTCCATTCCCAATTCAGATTCCCCTCACCCGTCCATCACCTCCCTCAGCTGCCTTTCTTCCTTCCCTTTCTCCCATAGTATATGTAGTAAACTATGTTTACCTGTCTGGACATGCCCCTCTGCTGACTGCTGCTGTGCCTCCTCCCACAGACCCCTGTATAAAGGCAATTGGGGCACTGCTCCTCCCTCAGTCTTCGACATGTCGTGCTCCCTTTTCACTGTTAATAAAAGCCTATCATTCACTTCCAGTCTCCTAGAGCTATTGATGGTGCATCAATACTATCAAATTCCTTCTTCTTCAGACCTTTACCTTTTGCAGCTATCACCTCACAGCTTCTCACTTGATTCCCCTCCCCCATTCACCCACCTTTTCCCTCACCTGGTCTCACCGATCACCCTCTAGTTTGTACCCGCCCCCACCCTCTTATTCTGGCTTCTTGCCCACTCCTTTCCAGTCCTGATAAGGGGTCTTGGCACAAAATGTTGATTGTTTATTCCACTTTGACCTGCTGAATTCTTCCAGCATTCTGGATGTGTTGCTCTGGATTTTCAGCATTGCAGCATCTCTTGTGCTTAAAAGAAAAGATTTTTGTATTTTGTTGCAAAAACAAACAGAAATTAAAATCTGAAGAATTAAGACTCTACATTGTATTAGTTAATCAACAAGGCCTTGAAAATTAAGTAATGAAAAGTGAATACAATTTCTAAAACAGCACACAAAAAATGCTGGAGGGACTCAGTAGGTCAGGTAGCATCCACTGAGAGAAGCAAACAGCCGATGCTTCAGGCCAAGCTGACTTTAAGTATCAGTTCTGTCAGATGGAGGAGGGTGATGGTGGAAGGGAACTGGTTAGATATGTTTTCAAGAACAAAGCAGAGAGCTTTAAGGACTTCTTGATAGCTGATGGTATTATGTTTCGTAACTCCAAAGCATACAAATAGTTCAAAGAAAAACACAGAGCCAGGAATAACGTGTCTACTTCATTCTTATTTCAGTGCGGCGTGCACTTATGATGTGGTGCTGTAATGGCATATGCCATTCACATACTTTTACATATGTTCCGTAAGAAATAATGTAAGCAACAAAGAATGCTTAATCAAACAATGTGTTTATAATATTACTCAAATATTATTGAAATATTAAATACACAACAGTTAACAAATACATAACAGTTAACAAAGTGCACGTCACACGCCGGTGATAATAAACCTGATTCTGAGATGCAAGTGTACAGGGACTGGACATCCATAGGTTGTTGAGCCGATGGAGAGACTAAAGATGGGTTAGAGGTCTGGGTCAAAGCCTGAAGGCAGAGTGTAAGTCCAGTCGAAGCCCAACAGTCACAGCCCCAAATCCATGAATCTTAATTATTTATAATTTATTTAGAGAAGCAGTGCAGGACAGGCCCTTCCTTCCCAACAAGCTGCACAGCCCAGCAACCAACCCATTTAAATTTGCAAGTCCTCCAGGAAGTCGAGGCCCAGAGTCAAAAGTTCAAAGTTTAAAATTAAATATATTGTCTAAGTAAGTATACATTTCCACATACTACCCTGAAATTCATATTACTGCAGGCACTTCACAGGAAAATGTGGAAATACAAAATAATTTATGAATACCTATATGAGGGGTGATTGATAAGTTCTGAGGTAGAAGATGATTTACGCAGCTCTCGTTACATGCACATGTAAGTCAACTCTTTGAGTGATTATGCAGCAAGTTTGAAGTTAATAACACATCAGGGGTGATTGATAAGTTTATGGCCTAAGGGAGAAGGAGATGAGTTATTAACTTCAAACTTGCTGCCTAATCACTCAAAGAGTTGAACTGCACGTGCATGTAACGAGAGCTGTATAACTCATCTCCGTTTACCTTAGGCCACAAACTTATCAATCACTCCTGATGAGTAATTAATTTCAAACTTCCTGCTTAATCACTCAAAGAGCTGAACTGCACGTGCATGTAACGAGAGCTGTATAACTCATCTCCTTCTACCTTAGGCCATGAACTTATCAATCACCCCTGCTGTGGACACTTTCTGGAAGTCCAAGGTCCGTATGCTCCACGACTGCTGGACTAAGTGTGTAAATGTAGGAGGGGACTATGTTGAAAAACAAATGTGCTAAGTTTTTTTAAATTGACTCCTTCTACCTTAGGCCACAAACTATCAGTCACCCCTCGTATAATAAAAAAAATTCACAACATATGCCATTTATACTAAACCTGATTCTGATTCTGATGTACTTGTGAGAAGTAAATCTGTAGAACTAATAACTGAGCATGTGAAGTTTCATGGTTGTAGGTGGGAAGGGACTGAACCAAGAGGGAGAAACTGGAGTTGAGATATACGGACACAAGTTCTGTGTGGAACACTTGAACATCTTGCAAACTTTTGGAAAAATAATGAAAGAAAAAGTATCATATCTGTCCCAATGAATTAATACTGGTGCCATTATTAATCACCAATCAGGTTGAGTCCAAGGCCCTTTTTATTCCAATGATGTCAAAATATTATGTCACTTCCTAATAAGATCAAAGAAGGAATCAATGTAATCTTTAGTTCACTGTGGAATAGAATGCTCCTTGCATTGGGTTTGTGGTTTCAAAGTATTACACAATGCAAGTCATTAAAATTGTAATTGCAACAACAAGCCAGGAGAAATTGAATTCGGGTAGTCATTCATAGATCAAATTTTCAATATGCCAGGCATTATAACAATTTTGTCCCACAGATTAAATATTAATATGTCTTGGGAAATTTGAGTACATTGACATAAATAATACAGTGGCTAGAATATTACATCATGTGCTTTATTAAATATTCTTCATATCACGTTGCTACAACTTACACACACAGCAGAATTCAAAGTGAAAGCCTAGGACTCTTTTTGTGTTAAGTTAGGATCCCTGAAATCCTCATTTACAAAGTGAAAAGTCGCTTACTGATTGTCTTTTAAATGTAGATGATTCAATAACAATTGCACATTCTCAAAGATTTATTCCATCAGTGAATCATATAACATGTAACAATTACAGCATGGAAACAGGCCATTTCGGCCCTTCTAGTCTGTGCCAAAAGCATCCTGTATTAATTGTTGGTCTGTGCACTTCTCAACAAAGAGGGTGTTGGATGTAAAGAAACCTATTACAGAGGAGGCTACTTAGCCGACTGTGTCCAAGAATGATCTCTGTCGCTGCGAATGACTAAACTAGAGGTTTCATCCTTTGGCCAGAAGCATCTGTGGAAAAGAGTACAGTTCATGTCTCGGGCTGAGACCCTTTATCATGACCGGAGAAAAAGAGATGAGGAGTGAGGGGAGAAGAAGGTGAGGGGAGAGGAGGGGAGGAAGAAAGATAAGGTGATAGGAGAAACCAGGAATTGGGGAAGGGGAGAAGTAAAGAGCTGGGAAGTTGATTTGTAAAAGAGATACAGGGCTGAAGAAGAGGGAATTTGATAGGAGAGGACAGAGGACATGGAAGAAAGAGAAAGGGGAGGAGCACCAGAGGTAAGGAGATAGCATGAGAGAGGGTAACAGTAATGGGGAATGGTGAAGGGGGGGGGGGGCAATACAAGAAGATTAAGAAATCGATATTCATGCTGTCAGGTTGGAGGCTACCCAGAGGGAATATAAGGTGTTGTTTCTCCAACCTGAGTGTGGCCTCAATGTGACTGACATGTTGGAGTGGGAATAGGAAGTGGAATTAAAATGGGTGGCCAATAGGAGATCCCACTTCCTCTGGCAGAAGAAGCATAGGTGCTTGGTAAAGTGGTCTCCCAATCTACGTCAGTTCTCACCGATATGCAGCGGGCCATACCAGGAGCTCCTGATACAGCAGATGACCCCAACAGACACACAGGTGAGGTGTCGCCTCACCTAGAAGGACTGTTCGGGGCCCTGAATGGTAGTGATGGAGGAGGCATAAGGACAGGTGTAGCACTTGCAAGGATAAGTGCCAGGAGGGAGATCAGTAGGGATGGACGAATGCACAAGGAAGTCGCGTAGGGAGTGATCCCTGCGGAAAGCAGAAAGTGGGGGGGAAGGGAAAGATGTGCTTGTTGGTGGGATCCCACTGGAGATGGTGGAAGTTCCCAAGAATTATGAGCTGGACACGGAGGCTGGTGGCTAGGTAGGTGAGAACAAGAGGAACCCTATCCCTGATGGGGTGGCAGGAGGATGGGGTGAGGACAGACGGGCACAAAATGTTGGGGGAGCAACACCTTAAACTCCATTTGGGTAGCCTCCAACCTGATGGCATGAACATTGATTACTCCAACTTCTGGTCATGCCCACCCCACCCTTCACCATTCCCCATTCCCTTTTCCCTCTCTTAACTTATCTCCTTACCCACCCATCAGCTCCCTCTGGTTCTCCTCCCTCTTTTCTTTCTTCCATGGTCTTTTGTCCTTTCCTGTAAGATTGCCTCTTCTCCAGCCCCGTAACTCTTTCTCGATCAACTTCCCAGCTCTTTACTTTGCCCTCCCCCACCTCTCCTGGTTTCACCAGCACTTTGTGTTTCTTCCTCACCTTCTTACTCTGACTCCTCATCTTTTTTTCCTCCAGTCCTGCTGAAGGGTCTCGGCTGGAAACATCGAATGTACTCTTTTCCATAGATGCTGCCTGGCCTGCTGAGTTCCTCCCGCATTTTGTGTGTATTGCTACTAGTATTGCCTAATTTGCTAAACTACCCCAGCACTGTGTGTTGCTCAAGATTTCCAGCACCTGCAGAATCTCTTGTGTTAATACAGTTTAATGGCTATAATCTCCTACTTAACTTTAACATTTGAATATAGTCAACTAATTTGCAGAATTACAACACTTTGCAACTTGCAGAATATCTGTGGTATCTCTTCTGAAAGCACCTGAGCACAAATTCCTAACACCCAAATACTTTACAGTGTTGAGAGATGACTCCTTGAATATGCAATTAGCCAGAGTATTAAGCGCCAAGCTTCGTAAATTTCTGCACATGTACCGCAGGGAGCATTCTGAATGGGGTTGTATCACTGTCTGATATGGTGGCACCAATGCACAGGAACAGAAAAGGCTGTGGAGGATTGTAAACTCAGCTCCATCATGGGCACTGGCCTCCCTACCGCAGCACAGCATCAGTAGGTGATATCTCAAAATGGCTTTATGCATCACTAATTTATTTATTTATTGAGATAAAGCACAGACTAGGTCCTTCGAGCCACACTGCCCAGCAACTCCTGATCTAAGCGCAGCATAATCACAGGACAACTTACAGTGATCAATTAACCTACCATCTGGTTCATCTTTGCACTGTGGGAGGAAACCAGAGCACCTGGAGGAAATCCGTGGGGTCGTGGGGAGAATGTACACACTCCTTACAGAAATGCCTTCTTCCCATTGCTACTTGATGATGGGTGTTGGGGTGGGCTTTTCGTGTGATGGCCACTACTTTTTGTAGGATTTTCTGTTCAAGAACATTGGTGTTTCCATACCAGGCTGTGATGCAACCAGTCAATGTGCTCTCCCTACAGAAGATTGTCTCCCTACACCTACAGAAGATTGTCAAAGTTTTAGATGTCATGCTGAATGTTCACAAACTTCTAAGGAAGCAGAGATCCTGACGTGCATTTTCATAATTGCGCTTATGTGCTGGTCCAGGACAAGTTCACTGAAATGATAATGGTGAGGAATTTAAAGTTGCTGACCCTCTGATCCCCCGATGAGGACTGGCTCATGGACCTTCAGTTTTCTCCTCCTGAAGTCAATAATCAACTCTTGTTGGCAGTGAGTGAGAGGTTGTTGTTGTGGCACCACTCAGCCAGATTTTAAATCTCCCTCCTATATGCTGATTTGTCACCACCTTTGAGTTGACAAACCACAGTGGTGTCGTCAGCAGACTTACGTGGGATTGGAGCTGTGCTTTTCCTCATGGTTATGTATAAAGCGAGTTGAGTGGGGGTGTACAGTCTCGTAGTGCACCTGTGCTGATGGAGATTGTGGAGGAGATGCTTTGCAAATCTGAACTGATCAGGGTCTGCAAATGAGGAAATCAGGGAACCAATTGCACAAGGAGATATTGAGGCCAAGGCCTTGAAGTTTATGGATTAGCTTTGAGGGGATGATATTATTGAATGCAGAGCTATAGTTGATAACAAGCATCCTGATGTATGCACATTTGCTGTTCAGATACTCCAGGGTTGAGAGAGGTGCCAATTAAATGGCATTTGCTGTGGACCTGTCTTGTGGGAAGGCAAAGTGGAGATTGTACCTGGACTTCTTGTAGCTTACTTGGTTGCAGTACTGAATACCACTGATCATGCCAGCAGCACATAGCAGATCTCCAGGGCTTTTGGTTGGAGACGACTCGGTGATTTTGTGGGGAGCACACACATCCATGTCTGTTTTTATAAAGTCTGTGACAAATGTGATGTACTGAGAAGGAACTTCTTCACCTGAGGGTGTTGTATGGGTGGACCGAACTGTCTGTTGAAGTGGTGGATGTGGGCTTGATTTCAACATTTAAAAAAAGTTCAGATAAGTATATGGATGGGAGGGTACAGTACTATGATCCAGGCTTGGGTTGACGGGACGAGGCAGAGTAACAGGTTGGCATGGACTAGATGGGCTGAAGGGTCTGTTTCTATTGTAGTGATCTGTGAAGTTAAATTGCAAGCAGATTTTATTTCCTGAAGACTGGCTTATTCTCCTCCATTCATGATACCTGACTTGCTGCGTTCCACCAGCTTTGTGTATGTATTGATTTCTGTTTGAATCAATGTCTGCTATATTTACATAATTCCAAAACTCCCGAATCCCTAACCTTCATTCTGGAAATTTAAACCATCACTCTGTACAGCACTTTTCCTACAGCCCTTCCTTGTAATCTGCTTCACTGATTACCCGACCAGCCTCTCTCATTCTGCACCAAATGGATCTCCATTGTTCATGTCTTAACCGTGTTACCACTATTGCATCTATCATCAGCTTTGAGAGCCCCAAACTCTAACAGTAATGTACCTCCTCCCGGATAATCCCAATGTACCTCCTCCCCGATGGTCCCAATGTACCTCCCCGATGATCCCAATGTACCTCCTCCCCGATGGTCCCACTGTACCTCCTCCCCGATCTCCTCCGCAATGGTCCCAATGTACCTCCCTGATGATCCCAATGTATCTCCTCCAAGATGGTCCCAATGTACTTCCTCCCCAATGGTCCCAATGTACCTCCTCCCCGACGGTCGTAATGTGCCTCCTCCCCGACAGTGCCAATGTGCCTCCTCCCCAATGGTCGTAATGTGCCTCCTCCCCGACAGTGCCAATGTGCCTCCTCCCCAATGGTCGTAATGTGCCTCCTCCCCGACAGTGCCAATGTGCCTCCTCCCCGATGGTCCCAATGTACCTCCTCCCCGATGGTCCCAATGTGCCTCCTCCACAATAGTCCCGATGTACCTCCTCTATGATTGTCCCAATGTACCTCCTCTGTGATGGTGTTGTTGGATCTCTGCTTAATTTCTGATCCTTAGGGTTCCTCGGGGAGTCAAAATGGCAAGCAGTCTTAATTGTTTATTTTAGAGTACAAACAAATAGATGAATACTAACAAGCTAAATAAAGAGAAGTGATGCTAAGAGGGGAGCTAATGCTGAGGGGGTAGGTAAGACAAATAAATAAAAGATGGGGCTTCTGAAAAATCTGTCACTTTTATAGATAAAATAAAGAAAATTACATACATAGGGTTAATAAGCTATTCAAACAATTACATCAAATGGGTAATGTGCTAATACTTAGCCATTGAAAAATGAGGAAGGTGAATAATCATTGGTTTAGCTGCTATACTGCTTTCTGCCAGTGAGTGTGAAAAATACCTGAATTTGTTAAGAAGTACAAATCTTATAAAATGTATTACTTTAAAAAAAACTGGTTTCCAACAGTGTTCGCTGCTCTCTACAGTCTCCTGTAATCGTGCGCAGAGTAGTTGCTGTACCAAACCATTATGCAAGTTGTTGCTATGTGGTTACCAGTGTCTTTTTTATTTTATACTTTATGGACAAAATCAACTTGAGGATATCTGTAAAAGTGAAATCCTTTAATTACCTGAGTGAGGCCTGGCCTGCTCATACAAAAATGTCTTCCTTCCATTAGATTTAACTGATGTATAATTATTACAAGCACTGGAAATTCTGCTGATGCTGGAAATCCAGAGAAATACACACAAAATAGGAAGAGCTGATGAAGGGTCTCGGCCTGAAACAACAACACTTTATTCCTTTCAATAGATGCAGCCGACATGCTGAGTTCCTCCAGTATTTTGTAAGTGCAATTATTTGCTTCTTTAGAATGATGACCAGCTTAGAATGTGAATGCAAAGCTCTTATTTTTTTTGAAAAAGATGTTTGTTCTTCAAGTGCTCACAGTTGGATGACAATCAATGCACTGAGAAACATAAAAACAAAGTGGTAATGATTTAAGGAGATATACAGAGATATAATGATTTAAAAATCATTCCAAACAATATAAATGCTTCCCTGTGAATTACCACAAGATGATTGCATCATTTTATTTAATTCAATGCATGATTAAATGCTTCAATGTTGTCAGATATTTGAGTATTCCCGAGAGGTTTCTAAAACAATGGTCGTGCTATATAAAACCCAGCCTGCTGTTAAATATGGAGGACAGCCCAGGGCATTTTTCTCAGTTTCCTGACCTATCTTCTAGGCTAGAGATTAAATCATTAAATCTGTGCCACACTTTCCTCCTCCCATTGTCTCTCATGCTGTCACTGCTGCTCTTGGTTCCGACGCAGGCTTGGTTAAAGCATTCAGCCAAAGCCCAGTATTATTCAGTAGGATGTGCCTCTGGAATCCCACTGGGCATCCACTGATCACCGTACACAAGACAAGGTCCATCTGACATTCATCTGCCTGAACTTGCTGTACCATCACATTGGGGGCAGATTGGTCTCTCCAGAATCATAGTCCATTAAATTAGAAGGGATCAACATCGAAGAATTGAGAATTCAGGATGACCTACAGTATCAAGAGTTGGAAAGCATAGTGAGGAACGATTAAATATTTATTTTTTTTATTTATTAATGTACTGTGTGGAATAGGCCTGTCCGGACCTTTGTGACACATGCACTCAGCAATCCCTGGATTTAATGACAACTTAAGCTCGGGACAATTTACAACCACCAATTAACCTACCAACCGGTACATATTTGGACTGTGGGAAGAAACCGGAGGACCCAGAGGAAACCCACATGATCACAGGGAAAATGTACCAACTCCCTACAGACAGTGGTGGGAACTGAATCTGGGTAACCTGTACTGTAAAGTGTTGTGCTAACCACTACACTAGTGTTCTGCCCTCAATACTTGAATGACAGTGCCATTTCCTTTATTTGCGGGGGATGATCTCAAATGGAATCCTTTTCAGGACTGCTAAATTAATACTTTGCAAATTAAAATATAGGTGGCTGTTCAGCCCTTTGGACTAGTGCTAGCTCTTGGAAAGAGCCAACAAACATTTTCAATCCTATATGCTCTCTGTGTAACAAGGAGATGCATGGATGGGATTTATTAATTATTTATTAAGAGATCCAGCGCAGTAACCAGCATAAACTGACACCGTCCAATTACACCCAGATAAGTAATTCACCAACTAATGCAACACACTAAATGCTGGAAGAACCTAGCAGATCAGGCAGCATCAATGGAAATGAATGAACAGTCTGAGACCCTTCCTTCTTCAGGATTGGAAAGGAAGGGGGAAGATGCCTGAATAAAATGGTAGGGGGAATGGAAGGAGGATAGCTGGAAAGTGATAGGTGAAGCAAGTGTGGGTGGGAAAGGTAAAGGGCTGGAGAAGAAGGAACCTGATAGGAGAGTGGACCACAGGAGAAAGGGGAGGAGGAGAGGCAGCAAGGGGAGGTAATAGGCAGGTGAGGAGTGGTAAATGGCCAGACTGGTCAATAAAAGAGGAGGGGAAAGGAAGGGAAATACCTCCTAACCCATATCATTGGACTGTGAGAGGAAACCCATGCTGTCACAGGAAGAACATACAAATTCCTTGCAGTCCATGCCAGAATTGAACCTGGATCGCTATGTTACCGCACTGCCCCTAACTGTTAAGCATCTTAAGGGCACATGCAAGCAGGCATCTGCAAGTTGTATATGGGGCCCTCAAAAGCAGTCACGTCTAAATGTTTGCAAATCCCATTTTCTCCTGCCTGCAGCACCATCAGATTTCATTGTTCAAGGATCTGTGCAATCCTCTTATGAAAATCACTTTTATATCTGGTTCAGCCGCCTTTCCTGGCAACGTATTACAGGTACTAACAACTCACTCTGTAAAAATAGAACACCTTATCCCTGCTTGGCATGTTAATTATCAATAAATTGATAACAATAAATCAAAAATGATTTACCTTCTAGCTAGTCCTCCTTCCCCTCATTCCACATTTTATTCAGATGTCATTCTCCTTCTTTTCCAGTCCTGAAGAAAGGTCTTAGCCCAAAACTTTATATCGTTTCCACAGATGCTGCCTCAACCCCTCCAGCGTTTTGTGTGTTGCTCTTGTGTTTAAAATTAAAGAATATAAACCTGTAATACTAGCAAGCTCCCAAATTGATCACAATTTAAAATGACTTACGTAGAGTACTGAACATCACAGCACAGTACAGGCCCTTTGGCCCACAATGTTGTGCCAAGCCTATAACCTATTGTAAGATCAGTCTAACCCTTCGCACCCACTTAGACCTCCATTTTTCTTTTATCTATGTGAATTACAGTTTATTAAATGCCTCTAATGTATCTGCTTGTGTACTGTCAGGGACAGTATCTACCAATGTCCCTGGCAGCACATTCCACATACCCAACACTCACCGTGTAAAAAACCCAACTCTAGCATCCCCCTATACTTTCCAGCAAACATCTTAAAGTTATGCCCCCTCATATTAGACGTTTCCACCCTGGGAAAGGTCTCCTGCTTTTCTACCGCCAGAAAGAGCAGGATGTCCCAGTGGCCACCAATTCAATTCCCATTCCCATTCCAACATGTCATTCCATGGCCTCTACTACCGTGATGAGACCACCCTCAGTTTGAGGAGCAACACCTTATATCGCATCAGGGTAGCCTCCAACTTGATGGCATTAACATCGACTTCTCAAGTTTCCGGTATTTGCTTCCTCCACCCTTTCACCATTCCCCTATTCCATTTTCCCTCTCTCAACCTGCCCATCCGGCTTCCATTTCTTCCATGGTCTTCTACGCTCTCCTATCAGATTCCCCCTCCTCCAGCCCTTTATCTCTTTCACCAATTAACTTACCAGCTCTTTACTTCAACTTTCCCCCTCTCGCGGTTTCACCTATCACCTACCACCTATCACCTTGTACTTCTTCCTCCCTCCCCCCACCTTCTTGCTCTAGCTTCTCATCTTTTTCCCAGTCCTGATGAAGGGTCTCAGCCAGAAACATTGACTGTTCACTCTTTTCCATAGATGCTGCCTTGCCTGCTGAGTTCCTCCAGCATTTTGTGTGTGTGATGCTTACAAAAGTAAATCTTCAAGGATACTTTCACAAGGGAGTTTCAGTGACTTGTTCAAATTTCTGTTACAGCAAGAGTCCATTCAGTCCAGAAAGCCAGATCTTGTCTCATCTGTATTCTTAATATTTATTTACTCACCTTAGCTGTATAACACTTAATCCTTCTAAACTAGGCCATTATTCATATTGAATAACTGTAGACGCCACTGCTTTTAATGTAGGGACAATGGGATGTTCATGTGATCTGTGTGTTTATGCGATATAACACTGTGCTGGTTGCTGCCTGCACATAATACTCTTCTGCATATTTCAATCGGTTTATTATTGTCACACTCAAAGTTCACAGTAAGCTTATTAACAAAGTACACATATGTCACCACGTACAAACCTCAGATCCATTTTCTTGTAGACATTCACATTAAATACAAAGAAACACCATAAAATCAGTGAAAACCCACACAAAATATGGACCCAAAAAAAAGCAATCTGCAAAAGGCAACAAATGGTGCAAATAAAAAAAGAGAACAAAAATAAATAAGCAATAAATATTGAGAACATGAGTTGAAGAGCCCTTAAGAATGAGTCGATAGATTGGGCAATCAGTGTTGGGGCAAGTGAAGTTGAGTGAATTTCCCCCCTCTAGTTCAAGAGCTTGATGGTTGAGGGGGAACGTGTACTGAGTTATAGTGCAAAATTTTGTTTTGCGTTTCATCTGTACAGATCATTTAATCAAATCAGCATTGTTTTTAGGTAGTACAAGGGAAAACAGTAACAGAATGCAGAATAAAGTGTTTCAGTTACAGAAAAAATGCAGTGCAAAGTTCGATTAAAATTTAGATTTATTTATCACATGGACAGTACTGTGCAAAAGTCTTTGCCATATATGTATATACACACACATACACACAGCTAGGGCGCCTAAGACTTTTGCACAGTACTGTATTTGTCGATGTGGAGCGGGTGCGAGTTTATAAATCTGGTGGGAGCTGAGGATGTTGGCAAAGGCAAGGGTGGAGTGCCGTGGGAGCAGTGTGGGACAGCTGGTAGCGAAGGAGTGCCAGAGGGGGGGTAGGGGGTGGGTGGTGTGGATGCAGACATACCCTGCCCTGAGACATCAGGCAAGATAATTTGATTATAAGCAATTGGTTTATTGCTCATTCCGGAATGTCTCTCTCGTGCTTCCCGCCCCCTCCGCTCTCCCTTCATCTTTTCCCAGCAGTTATTCCCCTTTCCCTGCCCAGTCCACAAGAGAGACCCATATCAGAATCATGTACATCATCATTCACATATGTCATGAAATTTATCTTTTCTTGCAGCAGCAGTACAGTACATAAAATCACTACAGTACTGTACAAAATTCATAGGCACCTTATCTATAAAATGTGCCTAAGACTGTTACACAGTACAGTATAGTGAAATGCATCAAATTGGTTAACAGCTAGCACAACCTAAAAATGTGCTGGGCACAGACTGCAAGTGTTGCCTCATATTCAGGGATCAACACAGTATTCCCACAGTGCTCAGAAAAATAACAACAAGCAACAAAACAACAACATCAAAACAAGCCCCCTTCCACTCCCAATACACCCACGCTAGGACAGCCCTCCAGGCTTTGGCCATTAGGCTGTGAATTCCGATCAACTTTCAGGCTATCAACCCCAGGACTAGCCGATCATGGGACCCATTGGCTTGGGAGTTGGGGAGGGTCAACATACAATAAGGTGCAATGCCATAACGAGCTCAAGAGTCCATTTTATTGTAGTAGAGGATGATTTAATAGTCTTATAACAGTGGGGGTAGAATCTGTTCCGGAGCCTGTGATTGGTGGTTTCGGGCTTTTGTATCCACTACCCAATGGGAGAGGAAGATGTCATGCCCTTGATTATGTTGCTTCTTTACCCAGGCAGCAAGAAATGTAGACAAGATATACAATGCAACACACACAAAATTGCTGGAAGATCTCAGCAGGTCAGGCAGCAGCTGTGAAATGAATAAACAGTCAGTGTTTAAGGCCAAGACCCTTACTCAAGACTGAGAAGGAAGGGGGAAGATGCCAGAGTAAAAAGGTGGGGGGAAGGGAAGGAGACGTGATAGTTGAAGTGAGGTGGGTGGGGAAGGTCAAGAATCTGAGAGGACAGGAAAGTGGACCACAGGAGAAAGGGAAGGGGGAGGGGACACAGGGGGAAGTAACAAGCAGGTGAGAAGAGGTAAAAGGTCAGAGGGTAACGAGGGGGGGGTGGAATTTGTTTACTGGAAGGAGAAATCAATATTCATACCATCAGGTTGGAGGCTACCCAGACAGAATATATGTAGCCAATGACACATTTAGCCCAATGTTTCATGTTTTTTGTTATGGTATGTCATACACATGGTAAATTGATTACTTAAGTTGATTACTTAAATCATCAACTGCAAGAGCACACAAGAGATACATTTTAGGACCAAACACAAAGTAAATTTGTTACCCAAGTACATATACACTCAGTGGCCACTTTATTAGGCCTACCTGCTTGTTAATGCAAACATCTAATCAATCAATCAAGAGGCAGCGATTCAATGCATAATAACATGCAGACATGGTCAATTGTTCAGACCAGACATCAGAGCAGGGACAAAATGTGATCTAAGTGATTTTGACTGTGGAATGATTGTTGGTGCCAGATGGGGTGGTTTGAGTATCTCAGAAACTACTGATCTCCTGGGATTTTCAGAGAATGGTGCGAGAAGCAGAGAAAAAGCATCCAGTGAACAACAGTTCTGTGGCTGAAAACACCTTGTTAATGGAAGAGGTCAGAGGAGAACGGCCAGACTGGTTCAAACTGACAGGAAGGCAACAGTAACTCAAATAATCACACATTACAACAGTGCTGTGCAGAAGAGAATCTCTGAACACAAAACACTTCAAACTTTGAAGTGGATGGGCCACAGCAGCAGAACATCACAAGCATAATGGTCACTTTATTAGGTACCTAATAAAGTGATCACTGAATATATCATGTGAATTTCAATATGCCATTCTTGTGTTTAGCTCATTTACATCTACTAAATAATGCATGTACTACTAATTGAATTGGCTTGGCTGGGGAGGAGGGAAACCTGTTGCTGTTATATTTGGTCTATGGTAACCACGAGAGAGGAGACTGGTAACTTCATTACAATTTAGATTGAAGGTTCAGTAACAAGAAAAGTGTTGAGGTTTTACAAATGAAATTAATGTATTGACAAAGTTATTCAATAGATTGTTGAGAAATCTCATTCCTATTCAATATTGCGGGTCTAAACAAAATACTTATTACATTTGTAGATTTTCAGTAGTAAATTAACACAAGCCTTTCAGATTAACACTCAGCAGGAGGATGATCTAGTCAGACTGAGCCAGTCTGACTAGAACAGATTATGTATTATAAATCTACAGTACTGAGCAAAATTCTTAGGCACATATAGATAGCCAGGGTGCCTAAGACTTTTGCACAGTACTGTAGTAATTTTATGTATTGCACTGTACAGCTTACGCAAAAAAAACAAATTTCATGACATATGTGAATGATGATAAACCTGATTCTGATATGGCTTTCTATTGTGGACTGAGAGTAGGAAAGGGGCAGGGAGAGGGGAATCAAGGTTGGGAAAAGGGGACGGGAGAGGGGAGAGAGCGGAGAGAGCGGGAAGCACCAAAGACATATCTTGTAATGATCAATAAACCAATTGTTTGGAATTAATTTACCTTGCCTGGTGTCTCAGGGATGGGTGTGGCTGCACCCAGACCTCCCACCACCCCCTTGCCCCAGCACTCCTACTCTGTCACCCATCCTACACCCCTCCTGCGACACTTCAATCTTGTCACTCCCAATATCCTTTGCTCTTGCCAGATTTACAAACTTGCTCTCTGATCCTCATTGACTAATACAGTGCTGTGCAAAAGTTGTGATTATATATTGTACAGGCCAGGATGCCTAAGACTTTTGCACAGTACAGTACAATCACTGGCCACTTTGCCACTTTATTAGATACATAATGCACCTAGTAATCCCAGGAGATCAGCAGTTTTTGAAATAATCAAACCACCTTTTCTGGCATCAACAATCATTCCACAGTCAAAGTCACTTGGATCTCCAAAGAGTAGGGGTTCCCAACTGGGGGTCCATGGACCTCTTGCTTAATGGTATTGGTCCATGGCATAAAAATGGTTGGAAATTCTTGTCATAGAAGCTGCCTGTTGTACTAGGTTTCTCCAGCATTTTGTTTGTGTTATAAACCCTCAATTGGGCTTGGCTTTTCAGAAACACTCCAATTTCCAGTCCTAGTGTAGAATCTAGTCACCTAACCTGATATAGAAGGACCCTATTGGGTGTACCAGGTTCAGGTCAGGTATATTCACGAGCTGGCGTTTTGGACTTGCCACAATTTTACATCCAAGCAAATAATACTTCAAAGTTCAAAATTCAAAGTCAATTTACAATCAAAGTACATATACGTCACCATGTACAACCCTGATACTCACTTTCATGCACTAATGCTCAGTAAGTCCATTAATCATAACAGAAGCAATGAAAGACCCCATCCAACAGAGCGGACAACCAATGTGCAAAAGACAACAACCTGTGGAAGTACAAAAAGAAAAATAATAATAATGAATAAATAAGCAATAAATATTGAGAGCATGAGATGAAGAGTCATTGAAAGGAAGTCCATAGTTTGTAGGAACCATTCAGAGATTTGGCGAGTGAAGTTTACCCCTCTGGTTCAAGAGTCTGATGGTTGGGGGGTATTGATTGTTCCCAAACCTGATGGTGTGGGTCCTGAGGCTCCGGTACCTTCTTCCTGATGGCAGCAGTGGGAAGAGAGCATGACCTGTGTGTTGAGGGTCTCCGTTGATGGATGGTGCTTTCCTGCAACAATGCTCTGTGTAGATATGGTCAATGGTGAGGAGGGCTTTGCCCATAATGGACTGTGTCATAACCACTACTTCTTGTAGGATTTTCCATTCAAGGGCACTGGTGTTTCTACACTGGGATATAATGCAGCCAGTCAATATGTTCTCTACCCCACATCTATAGAAGTTTCTCAAAGTTTCAAATGCCAGGCCAAATCTTCACAGACTTCTGAGGAAATAGAAGTGCTGCCGTGCTTTCTTTGTAATTGCACTTATGTGCTGGGCCCAGGACAGATCCTCTGAAATGATAATACAGAACAATTTAAAGCTGATGACCCTGTCCACCTCTGATCCCCTGATGAGGACTGGCTTATGGACATCCGGTTTCTTCTGCCTGAAGTCAACAATCAGCCCCTTGGTTTTGCTGACGTTGAGTAAGAGATTGTTGGGGCACCACTCAGCTAGAATTTCAATCTCTTTCCTAAATGTTGATTCGTCACCACCTTTGATTCAGCCAATGCCAGTGGTGTCATCAGCAAACTTAAATATGGCCTTGGAGCTGTGCTTAGACACAAAGTCATACGTGTAAAGCGAGCAGAGCAGGAAGCAATGCACACAGCCTTGTGGTGCACCCGTGCTGATGGAGATTGTGGAGGGGATGCTATTGCTAATCCGAACTGACTGGGGTCTGCAAGTTAGGAAACCGAGGATCAAGTTGCACGAGGAGGTCCAAGTCTTCCTTGCAGCAGATGGCAGCACTGAGCAAACTTTGCAATCATTTGAATCACTTTTTTTCTTTAAAATGAAATATAATTCTGTCACAATTGATGCTTGGGTTTGACTCTTGGCAGAAAAGAACGTTAAAGAAAAAAAACTAGCTTCATTTCTCACACCTGCTTTGAAACCTATAGTGAAACGCATCATTTTACTTCAACGACCAGCACAGTCCGAGGATGTGCTGGGGGCAGCCCACAAGTATCACCACACTTCCAGCACCAACATCGCATGCCCACAACTAACTAATCCTAACCTTTAAGCCTTTGGAATATAGGACGAAACCCGTGGTCATGAGGAGAGCGCACAGGGAACCTATCCGTGATTGCTGGCACTGTAAAGTGATTGCACTAACCACTATGCTACTGTGCACTGCACAGTTAACCAAGGTTTCTTAAAACAAAAATTCCCCATGGAAAATGGACTAGAATTCTTTTTTGAAAAGCAATTAAGATGGCCTTATTTTTCATTATTCCTGTTGATTACAAATGAGAAATTGGATATGTCAACAGAATCCACCTTAAGCCATTGGATACATGTTATGTAGCTACTTTTAAAATGAGGCATACTTCATGCAAGACACTGTTTCCCTTGAATATTAAAATAAATTACAACGGTCCTGCAGTTCTCTTAACAACAGGGTTCAAATTGCACAATAGTTGTTAGCATTTATAAGACCATAAGACATAGGAGGAAATTAGGCCATTCAGCCCATCGAGTTTTCTCTGGTGTTCCTTCATGGCTGGTTTATTATCCCTCTCAACCCCATTCGCCAACCTTCTGCCTGTAAACCTGTAAACCTATTAACTTCTGCTTTAAATATACATACAGACTTGGCCTCCACAGCCATCAGTAGCAATGAATTCCACAGATTCACCATCCTCTGGCTAAAGAAATTCCTCTTCATCTCTGTTCTAGACGAGTGGCCTTCTATTCTGAGGCTATGCCCTCTGCTCCTAGACTCCCCTACTAAAGGGAACATCCTATCCACATCTACTTTATCTAGGCCTTTCAATATTCGATAGGTTACAATGAGATTTCCACCCCCCCCCATTCTTATAAACTCCAATGAGTACAGGCCCAGAACCATCAAAAGCTGCTCATAAGTGAACCCTTTCTTTAACTCTTGTAAACCTCCTCTGGACCCTTTCCGTATCGACCTGCGATTTATAACAGCAGATCACAGTTTGATAACACTGTGGAAGGTATGCCTACAAACAAATCCAAAATGCAGACATTGCTGCTTAGAACAATCATCCTGTTAAATGCATTTCTATTTTATATTGATTTTTCCTGTTTAGATATTGGCAAAACGCATATATTTGCAACCAATGTAGTCAGCCTGGCAGCAATGACTGTGTTTTAATTAAACACAACTGCAAAATGATATACTGAAAAATATGTAGTCCCCACCCTTGAGTTAAGAACAATTAACTTGTTATAGTCCATCCATCAGATCATAGAACATTACAGCACAGCACAAGTCCCTTCGGCCTACATTGTTGTGTCGACTTTCTGACCTACCCCAAGATCAATCTAACCCTTCCATGTTACATAGCTATCACTATGATTGGATCTCCCCAGTTCTCATGAGGAATAGAACCTAGAATGCTACAGCATTAAGACACACCTTTCAGCCCACAATTATGTGCCAGCCTTTTAACAGACCCTATGATCAATCTAACCTGTCCCTCCTACAGTACATAAAATATCACTATGATTGGATCTCCCCAATTCTCATGAGGAATAGAACATAGAACATTACTGCATTAAAAACAGGCCTTTCGGCCCACAATTTTATGCCAACCTTTTAATTAAAATGTTGGCACCTTTCCTCCTACACAATCCCCTTTGCTTCTATCATATGTGTACCTATCTAAGAGTTTCTTGAATACCCTTAATATATCTGCCTCTACCACCACCCCTGACATGGCATTCCATGCACCCACCACTCTCTGTGTAAAGAACTTACCTCTGAAACCTTTAAGATTTAGGAATATCCCCTGCTTTACACACACAGGCAGGGTAGCCAAATCCTGCACCATGCTTTTAGAGTCTTTGTTCCTCTTGTGAAATTGGCTTGCAAATAGTATCTACAGTCATGAGGTTTAGATTCACTTGAAGGCAACTGTCTCAAAGTTTAAGAGCAGAATTGGTGAACCAGTCATCTGGTCCTGCCTGTGTTTGCTGCAGGGGATGACAGAAGGGCCATTACCTTTAATGAGTTTGATTGAAAGGTAAGTGGATAAGAATTGGCTGACACTGCCCTGTACTTAAACAGGTCCAATTTCACAGCTCCTGGCTACCAGAGGAACTACAGAGCACATATGCTGGATGTGACCTGTGCTGGCTCATTAGAAAGAAAGCCGTGAGTTTCTGTGGTGACTTTCATGTCTACGGATTTCCCAGACAATGAAATAATTTTACAAAGAGTAGTTGCTCTGGTAATGTGATAAGGAACCAGAAAATTGCAGGGCCCATCGGAATGAAGAGACTAGTCGGAGGTATTTTTCCTTCAAACTATATTTTTATTTAGAGTAACAGGCCCTTCTGGCCCACATGCCTTTGCTATCCAGTTACACCCAGGTGACCAATTCACTCACAGAGCACTCAGAGGAAACCCATGCTGTCACAGGGATCTTCCCGCCATTGAGGACATCCTCAAAAGGCAGTGTCTAGTAAAGAAAGCATCAATCACTAAGGAAACTCACCGTTTAGGATCTGCCTTCTTCTCATTACTACCATCAGGGAGGAGCTACAGGAGCCTGGAGATGCACACTCAAAATTTTAAGAACAGCTTCTTCTTTTCCTCCACCATCAGGTTTCTGAATGGCCCATGAACACTACCTCACTATTTTGCTCTCTTCTAGCACTATTTACTTCTGACTATAACTTATAATATTCTTTTTATGTATTACACTGTTGCTAAACAACAAATTTCATGACATACTGTATGTCAGTGACAGTAAACCTGATACTGTACATGCAACAAGCTACCAGAGGGGGCAGTAGAATTGAGCACAATTACAAGGTTTAAAAGATACTTATTTTATTGAGATGCAGCGTGGAATAAGCCCTTCCAGCCCTTTGAGCCATGCCTCCCCAGGAACCTTATTTAACCTTAGCCTAATCATAGGGCAATTTATGATAACCAATTAACCTACCAACTGGTACATCTTTGGAATGTGGGAGGAAACCCACAAGGTCACACAGAGGGTGCTTCCTTTGCTGAGAACCAGGGAATAACAGTCACAGAGTTCGAGACAAGCCAATTAAAGTTCAAAGTTAAGAAATAAATGTACTCTTAAAGAATGCATGGTGATGTAATAGGCCTCCATCTGTCAGGGTCAACAATGCATATTGTGTGCCAGCTCTCTAGATACACAGGCCAGGGCAGTACAATATGGAGAGCAAGTTGCTGGCCATGTAGCATGCCCCCCTCCCCATGCATCTGATGAACCCAAAGGAACGGCAGAGGCCGATAATACAGTTTGGCATCAGCAATGTCACAGAAGTTGTCAGTCTGCATTGAACCAATCGTAAGATTGCCTTAAGGACTCCAACTCCAAATCTTCCCATCGCGATTTACTCCCAAAGCCTTCCCCATGAGTGGGTATAGCCACAAAGTGGCGGAAATTTGGAACCACAGTTTTCCTTCTCCTTGATGAACTTTCAACCATGTCTGATGAGTCCCGTCTGCCCAAAACGACTGGTTTTAAGGTGCCAGTAACCCATCTTAGTAGCTATGCCACAAGTGAAGGCCAGGAGTTGGACTTGGTAGCCAGAGACTATTTGAAGTGTATGTCATTGGGAGCATTTAATAGGTAGTGAGAGCTTATCCCATTACCATCCCTGATAAAACTATTTCAATGAACCAATCAAAGTATGTGTATGTCACCATATATTACCTTAAAATTTGTTTTCTTTCAGACATCTACAGGAAAATAAAGAAATGCAATGGAATCAATGAAAACTATACACAAACACATAGACTGATGAACAACCAATGTACAAAAGAAGACAAGTCAGGCAAATGATAAGAAAAGTAAATAAATAATGCTGAGCTGTAGAGTCTTTGAAAATGAATCTATTGGCTGTGGAGTCAGCTCAGTGTTGAGCTGAGTGATGTTGTCCACGCTGGTTTGGGAGCCTGATGGTTGTAGGATAATAATTGTTCCTGAATCTGGTGGTATGAAGGAGATGAGATAAATTTCATCAAGTCTTGGAATTTCTCTAGCCCAGTGGGCTGAGGAGACTTTGGGACTGACTGTACTCAAAACAGTGATCAATTAATGGGTCCTTGTCCATTCGTCCCTCCCCAATAATCTCCTTCCTGGCACTTATCCCACAAGTGGTATCTGCCCATTCACCTCCTCCCTCACCTTCACTGGGGGCTGCAAACAGTCGTTCCAGGTGAGATCGCACCTCACCTGCAAACCTTTTGGGATCGTCCGCTGTATCTGGTGCTCCCAGTGCAGCTTCCTCTACATTGGTTAGACCCAACGTAAATTGTCGAGCACCTTTGCTCCATCCACAGAAAGCAGGATTTCCCAGTGGCCACCCATTTTAATTCCAATTCCAAATCCCATTCTGACATGTCAGTCCATGGGCTGCTCTACTGTTGTGATGAGGCCATTCTCAGGTTGTGGGAGCAACACTTCACATTCCATTTGGGTAACCTCCAACCTGATGCATAAACATCAATTTCTCTAACTTCCAGTAATTTTTCTCCCTCCACCTTCCCTCTTTGTCCATCCCCTTGTCTTCTATCCTCCTCACTTGCCTTTCCCCTCTCCTGGTGCCCCTACTCTTTCCCTCTCTTTCTCCTCCAGCCCTTTGTATCTTCTACCTATCACCTCCCTGCTAATTACTTCCTCCCCCACCCACCTGGCTTCACCTATCATCTGCCAGCTTTTACTCCCTTCCCTCCCCCCACCTTCTTACTGAGTCATCTTCCCCCTTCCTTTCCAGTCCTGGTAAGGACCTTGGCTCAAATAGTCACCTGTTCATTCATTTCCACAGATGCTGCCTGACCTGCTGAGTTCCTCCAGTATTTTGTGTGAACACGAGGAGATCTGCAGATACTGGAAATTCAAGCATCTGCTGGTGGAACGCAGCAGGCCAGGCAGCATCTCTAGGAAGAAGCACTGTTGACGTTTCGGGTCGAGACCCTTTGTCAGGACTAACTGAATGTAGTCCAGTTAGTCCTGACGAAGGGTCTCAGCCAGAAACGTCGACAGTGCTTCTTCCTAGAGTATTTTGTGTGAGTTGCCTTGGATTTTCAGTATCTGCAGAGTCTCTTGTGTAGGTGATAGGCAAAGCCAGAGGTGGGTGGGGGTGGCGGAGGGGGGAAGTGAAGTGAGAAGCTGGGAATCTATAGGTGGAAAAAGTGAAGGCCTGAAGAAGAAGGAATCTGATAAGTGAGGAGGGTGGACCAGTGGAGTTCTGGATTTCCAGCATATGCTAAATGTCTGGTATTTATGAAGTGTTTTGTTGTGATGCTTATAATCAGCACCCTCACATTTAAACCACCTAAAAGTCAAAGTAAACTAATTATCAGCATATTTGAACTTGTATGTGTCATTTTGAGATTCATCTTCTTACTAGAAAATAAATAAATATAATAGAACTTACAAAAATCTATACATGCAAATAAAAATAAGTACTAAGAATGTGGGATTGTAAGGAGTCCCTGAACTGAAATGTCTTCCACAAGAGCGGGCAGGGCGAGGCTGCAGCAGAAGGAACATTTCGCGGATTCACTTCAGCGATACACAGACGAGGTGGGCCGAGTGGCCTGCTGGACAGCTCTAACAAGTCCAGCCGGAAAAGGGGGGGGGGAAGCTGGCGAATCTGATGCATACACTGGGCGTTCGGTAGGTGGCAGTCAACTAAAGCCCAGGGGCTTAATAACAAAACTTGCACCAGAGACCAGTGTCATTGTTTATAGCGTCGGCCTCAATGCTCTCAGTACGTGCGAGTTAGTCTTATAGAACAGATGAACTTACTTTAAATCTTTTTTTTTGAGTATATATTTGGAAGGACAGAAGACTGGTTTCTACGGATTGGTTTGATTCTACTTGTCTGGAAGTGGAAGTTTCAAGGAAATTTAAACGAATTGTGCTTCGGTACGACGCCAGCGATGGGAATTTAACTCCGGGTTTTGGTGGGCGCAGTACAGGCGCACAGACTCGCCCCCGGCGCCAGTGCAGACACAACCAAAGTTTAACTCGTCCGGACGCACGGAGGCAATAATTTGCCCCGAGTGCAATTCGCCAGAGGTAGCGAGAGATCAGAGCCGCGGGGATGGCAAAGGATCACTTGAAACCACGCCTGTGCCATATGATAAAAGAGGAAAGCGGTTATGGTTTTCACCTGCACGGGGAGAGGGGGAAACCCGGACAGTACATCCGCAAAGTGGAGCCTGGCTCTCCGGCAGAGGCTGCGGGTCTGTCTGCTGGAGACCGGGTCATTGAAGTTAACGGGCACAATGTGGAGAAGGAAACTCACCATCAGGTAATACAGCCACGTCTCTTCGGTCATAAAGTTTGGTGTATTGGATGGGAAAGAGCGAGAGAAAGAGGAGGTGACAGGCGATTGATAGAGAAATGGAGGGGTAGAGAAAAAAAAACGGAAAGAGGAATGGAAACAGGGAGAGAAAGCGGGGATCGAAAGTGTAGGCATAAGTCTTGAATAATCGATTCTCTCTCCCTGTGAACTCAATACAGCTTAATGCAAATCAGATGTGTGTAAGGCTATCAGTGTCTTAAACCCTAGCAGCTATTAACTTTACTGTTGCTCAATAACAACAAGACGTTTGTTTAGGTACAGAGATAGGAAGGGTTTATGGGGAGGAATATGGGCAAATAAATCTAGTTTAACGGGCTTTTACCCTCTTCCGTTCCAGCCCTGATGAAGGGTCTCGCCTGAAGCAACTCTTCAGTCGCCTTCATAGATGCTGCCCGGCCTGCTGGGTTCGCTCAGCATTTTGTGTGTGGCTCGCTCAAGATTTCCAACATCTGTTGAATCCCTTGTGTCTCAATTTGGCCTGTTTGCACACTGTATTGCTTAGTAACAGACATGCATTGCTGTAGCCTCTTTCCCATCCTTACAGGGTTCCAGATGTACAGGGCGGGCTATTGCATTGTGGTCAGTAATCTAACGCTGATCAGAGGGTCAGTCTGTGTTATGTATGGTGCTTCACAGAAACATTTTATGGAGCTTCTAAGCTCTGTGCACCACAACATGCAAGATTTTCTGGTGACCACCCATGTCAAGTTGACTTCCCATTCCCATTCTGACATATAGGTCCATGCCTCCTCTACTGCCACAATGAGGCCACTCTCAGGTTGGAGGAGCAACACCTCATATTCCACACGGACCACCTCCAACCTGACAGCATTAACATCAATTTCTTCAGCCTCTGGTATTTTCTCTTCCCCCACTCCCTTTTTCTTCCTTTCCACATTCTGGTTGCCTTCCCACCTCTCCTCTCTTCCTGCTTGCCTGCCCAAGAGGATAACTTCCCTCTGGCTACCCTCCTTCCCTTTCTGTTCACTGTCAAATTCCTTCAGACCTTTACATTTTCCACCTATCACTTCCCAGTTTCCTACTTCGTCCTCCCTCCCCCACCCACACCTACCTATCTTCCCTCTCACCTGGCTTCACCTGGCCCTTGCCCTCTTATACTCCTTAACTATCCCTCCTTATACTGGCTTCTGGCCCTTCCCTTTTTGTTCTTGATGAAGAGTCTCTGCCTAAAACATCACATTGACATTTTATTACCCCCCCCCCAATAGATCCTGCCTGACCTGCTGAGTTCCTCCAGCATTTTTTCTGTGTGGTACTCAGGATTTCCAGCATCTGCGGAATCTCTTGTGTTTATCAATAGTGGTTTATTGCAGTAGGGTTTTGAGTACAGCTGTAGGAGGTCTTGGGGCACATCCTGTAGAGTGTTGGTGAGATCCATGTGGAGCAGTTTGGTTTCTGTTCCGACAGTGAATACGATCATCCCTCAGCTTCCCTTGCTCCAGGGAAAAATAAACCCCAGTCTTTCCAGTCTCTCCGTAGAGTTCAAGCCTTCCCAGTCCCAGTAATTTTCTGGCAAAACTTGAGCAAAAGTTCATTGCTGATAACAACTTTTGTCTTCAAAATGATCCTTTATTAACCTAGGAGATTTAGCCGAAGAAAATTGCCATTCCAATGTAATCTTATTACTGCCCTTTAAACAGAATGTCACTATTTTTAAATCTGGATGTGAACCCAGAGTGTGATTTAGAAAGATACAAGAGAAGGATTAGTATCGCTCACAAAATGCTGGAGGAACGCAGCAGGCCAGGCAGCGTCATATGGAGAGGATTAATGCGTTGACAGCTTGCTCTTAGACCCTTTTGAGTCCCGGTGAAGGGTCTCAGCTTGAACCTGGGAAACTTCTTCACTCAGAGGGTCATGGAAGTGTGGAACGAGCTGCCAGGCCAAGTTCTGCATGTGAGCTCGATTTCAATATTTAAGAGAAGTTTGGATACATGGATGGTAGGGGTCTGGAGGGCTATGGTCCAGGTGCAGGTCGATGGGAGTAGGCATTTTAAATTGTCCAGCATGGACTATATGGGCTGAAAGGCCTGTTTCTGTGCTGTACTTTCCTATGACTCTATGCCTCTAAATCAAATGAAGTATTTTGACTATATATTAGAATTAAATTCCTCCATGTCAAAAATACTCTGTAGTCGTATCATGAGTCCCAAATGATCAAGACATCTTTCTCCATACTAAGTTTATCGCAATGCAGTAAGATTTCTCTTGGAATTGATGCAATTTTTGGATTCGTACTGTGAAATGTATTGAAATACAGTGTACTGCAGTAAATCCCTAGGACTGGTGTTTCTTAGTACATTTTAGTTTCGTTCATAGGACTGCCCAGTTGTCTGAACTTTTAGCCCTGTCATCAGGGCTTTTAACATGCTGTGATTTAGTGTAGAGGTGGTTGAGTAGGTAGGATTAGGATTGTCTTTATATTCAATCATATTTTCTTAAAACAAAATGTGTTCTACAATAACATAGTGGGCTGTCTGCTGAAAAGAGTCTTTGGGAGGTTTGGTGAATTAGAGCATGAGATGCTTTGTCGTGTGATTCCCATATACAAGGATTCTCTCAAGATATTTTTCAATTCCATTTTATTTAAACTTTTAACCACATGAAAGTACAATAGCATAAATAACCTACAGATTGCTTGCTGATGTTAGAAAGGCACTTCTGGGCCCACATGTTCAGATACATTTATTTATCAAAGTTTCAAAATATATTTATTATCAAAGTATGTATGCAGTATACAGCCCTGAGATTTGTCTTCCCACAGACAGCCAGGAAGCAAAGAAATACCATGGAACCTGTTCAAAGAAAATATCAAATGCCCAGCATGCAAAAAAAAGAACAAACTGTGTGAACAGGGAAAAAAATTAAGACTTTATCCACTGAGGCTAGGGGAGAAAAAAAACAAGAGGACACGGGTTAAGGGTGAAGGGGGAAAAATTTAAAGGGAACATTTTTGTGGGAGTGTGGAATGAGCTGCCAGATGAAGTGGTAAATGCGGGCTCACTTTTAACATTTAAGAAAAACTTGGACAGGTACATGGATGAGAGGTGTCTGGAGGGATATGGGCCAGGTGCAGGTCAGTGACACTAGGCAGAAAAATCGTTCGGCACAGCCAAGAAGGCCTGTTTCTGTGCTGTAATGTTCTATGGAATAACACACAGAATATTAACCATCAACCTGCTGCGTCCTTGAAACAGTCTAGCAATGTTTAGCTTAGTTCAGTTCAATTTAGTGTTGTTCATTGACTGCAGGCCACAGAGCCAGTACTCCCTGATCAATATCGCACTAAATAATAATAAAGGAGTATCACATGTACGTTGCAAATTACGGTAAAATACATGCATTAATGACCAAAGCACCCTAAGGATGAGCTGAGGGCAGCATGCAACTGCTGCCACACATTCCAGCACCAACTTAGCATGTCCGTAGTGCTTGCCAGACCAACACAGAACACAACAAGCAAAAGAACAACATCAAAATAAGCCCCATTCCTTCCTCCCACCCACCCACGTACACTCTTACATAGTTCTCCAACCCTGGGACCTGCTGCTTTGGGCCTCCAGCTGACTCCCGAAAGGTTAACATCCAGGTTGAATCAGTGGTATGGAAGGCAAATGCAGTGTTAGAATTCATTTTGAGAAGACTAGAATATTAGAGCAAGGCTGTGATGCGGAGGCTTTTTAGGCATTAGTCAGACTGCGGTCGGCGTACTGTGAGCAGTTTTGGGCCCATTATTTAAAAGATGTGCTGGTATTGGAGAGCTGTTCAGAGGAGGTTTGCCAGAATGATCCCAGGAATGAAAGAGTTAACATATTAGGTGCATTTGATGAATCTGGATCTGTACTCGCTAGAGGGGCAATCTCATTGAATTATTGAAAGGCCTTGATGGAGTGGAGATGGAGAGGATGTTGCGTACAGTGGGAGAGTCGAGCCTCAGAATAGAGGAGTGCCCATTTACAGCAGAGATGAGGCGGGATTTCTTCACCCAGAGTATGGTGAATCTGTAGCATTCATTGCCACAGATGCTGTGGAGGCCAGGACATTTAAAGCAGAGGTTGATAGGTTCTTGATTAGTCAGGGCATCAAAGGTTATGGTGGTGGGATTAGGCAGGTGAATGGGGTTGAGAGGAATAATCAGCCATGATGGAATGGCAGAGCAGACTCAATAGGCAGAAGTGCCTAATTCTGCTCCTATGTCTTATGGAGAGCCTACTGACTACCTGCCAATGTTAAAAGGATCTTTCTGGACCCAAGTGTTCAGATTCAGATTCATTTAATTATCACATACTTAGAAATGCATTGTTTATGTTAACAACCCACACAATGTAACAGTACGATGGGGCAGCCCGCAAATGCCATCACACATTCCAGTGCCAATGTGCTGTAGCTTGTCTACCATGCTCAGCAGAGTAACACAGAGCAACCGCAACAACCTCAGATCTCAAATCACATCCACACCCTCCAACCTGAGGACAGGCTGCTCTTGGCCTCCAGTAGACTCACAGAGACCGCAGGGTTCTGCAGGTTTATAACTAGAAACTGTTGCAGTTCTATTGGTACCAACCTCTGAGTCTGGGTGATACAGTTGGTCAGTGTCACTAAGTCACTATGTGAGAAGAAGCATTGGTTATAGGTGCAACAATCCTAATCTTGATTCTGTTTAATCTGCTGACTACTTCCCTCCCATTTTGAGAGTCAATAATTCTTCTCCATTAGCCTGTTGGAATGTTCAGTTCTGGTCTCATCATTATGGGAACAATATGGCTGCCTTAGAGATGGTGCAGAGGAGATTTACCAGGATGCTGCCTGTATTAGAGAGCACTTCTAATGATGAAAATTTGACTGAACTAGGGATTTTTCCTTTGGAGTGAAGGATGATGAGAGGTAACTTGATAGCGGTAAACAAGATGATAAAAGGAATAGACTGAGTGGATAGCCAGATAAATTTTTCCCAGGGCGGAAGTTATTAATACCAGGAGATGTAATTTTAAGATGATTGGAGGAAAGTACAGGGGAGATGTCAGAGGTAGTTTTTATTTTACAGAGTGGTGAGTGTCTCAAACACTGTACCGGGGTGATGGTACAAGCATATATATTAGGGGCATTTAAGAACTCTTCCATAGGCACGTGGATGATTGAAAAATTGAGCGCAAATATAGGAATAAAGGGATAGTTTGATCTTAGAGTAGGTTAAAAAGTTGGCACAGCATCATGGGCCAAAGGGCCTGTACTGTGCTCTAGTGTTCTGTGTTCTATTACTCAGGAGAATTGGGAAGAGCTGATCACAGTGATGACCCACACCTCTGAAATAATTCTGTACGTTCACCCAAGAGATTCAATGTCTTCAAAAACTTATTGTCTCACATGCCGTGCAGTGATCCGTCATTACTGCTGCTCTAGTTGTCCATTCTAGTCCTGGTGGCGATGAACCTTCCAGTTCTGGAACCTTCTGCCGTGCCTTGTCACAGCTAATATTGAGCGTTTATTGCATTCACCTTCACCAGGTCGTGCAGCGGATCAAAGCGATGGAGCACGAGACGCGGCTGCTGGTGGTGGACAAGGAGACGGATGAGTATTTGCGCAGTCAGCAACTTGCTGGTACAGGGGGCTACGACCAGAATCTCGCTCCAGAAAACTCCAAGGACAACGGGCAGGTGTGGAAGCTGCAAGAAGTGATAAGCTGTGGAGAGCCCACTAGGTTATCCAACAGGTCCATCGATGGAAACAAGAAGGTAGGGCATTCACTGAAAAATCACTGTGATACTGTGTAATTATGGTTATTGTGTTTATCAATACCCTGGTGATGTTGAACCTCTGGTTGGCTTTGGGATATATTTAAAGAAATTTTTCATTATTAAATGCTCATGCTGTAAATGTGATGTCAAAAACCCAAGGACTAACGAAACAAGTGTTATTGTACTGTATTGATGCAATGAATGCTGGGTAGAAAGGGGTGCCCTGGTAACGTGGTGACACGATTGCAACTTGGGGCACTCCAGAGCTTTGAGTTCAATCCTGGCTCCCTCTATAAGAAGTTTGTGTGTTCTCCCTGTGACCATTCGGGTTTACAGTTTTCTTCTACGATCCAAAGACTTTGTTTGTAGGGTTAATTGATAATTGTACATTGGCTAGGGTTAAAGGGGTGGGTTGCTGAGCAATGTGGCTCCCTGGGGTAGGAGGGCCGGTCCAGCACTCTGTCCCTATATAAATAAATTGCAGCTATCAAAGTGAATGGTTTGCATTGTGTAGTCAAAGTAAAATGGGGCAATTTTCATGACTGTGATCTAAGTTGCTGGAGAGACACTGATGCTGGCGATATAAAGGTCTTTAATCATCACGCTAAGCAGTCATTCTCAAGAAGACACTCTTGGTAGAGGCTCACAAACCCAAATGTACATCACATTTTAAAACCAGAAGACCCAATGCAATTTCAGTAATTACAGTGACATCATTTACTTCCAATATTTTGGGTTGATAATGCTTCCTATGAATTACACATTGACAGAGGGAGACTTCTTTGTGTGTTGCTGAGACAAAGTAATTCATGGAGATAGGCTAAATGTTTCTGGGGACAGAGATCCCAGATACCCAACATGAATGTTGTTGAGGCTGACTGAATACACAAATATTCCAAGTATTATCATTCCTAGTATATATTGTTTATTACTTTTTAATTTTATGCATGATTTGTCTTTTGTACATTGGTTGTCAGTCTTTGTTATTTATAGTTGTTCATAAAGTTGATTGTAGTTCTGTATTTTCCTGTAAATGCCTGCAAGAAAATGAATCTCAGTGTTGTATATGGTGACATATATGTACTTTGATAATAAATTTACTTTGAATTTTGACCTATATACCTGCCCATGCTTGATTGCTAAATAAGAAAATCAGACTGGTCTGCAAGCTTCCTTGAACTCATTCACAATGGTGCAAATCACTTAGCTTTGATGCAGGCCTCTCAATTCTGCCCCTTCTCCTGCTGATCACTAAAGGAAGTAATCCTGTATGTTAGGGTGGATTCCCTTAATGGAGAGCAGCTGGTGAACAGGGAGTCAGTTTCACCAATGAGTTCTTGGTTAAGTTGCTATTTGTCTGGAACCTCCCCCTTGACCTTATCATCATGGGTGACCAGTCCAGGAGCTAAGCACAGGCAGCTACGCTTCTGACAACATTGCTCTCAGGATCTTAGCAGCTCACAAGCCCCGCCACTGCGGCAAGGTGATGATGCACAGAGAAGCTAAGGGTGAAAAGTGAAAAGTGGAACGTGAGAGGGATTTCCTTCACTCAGAGGGTGGAATGAGCTGCCAGTGGAAATGGTGGACGTGGGTTCTATCTCAACATTTAAGAGAAGCTTGGATGAGTTAATGGAAGAGAGGGGTTAGAAGGGTTACAGTCCAGCTGCGGGTTGGTGGGACTAGGCAGAATAATAATTTGGCATGGACTAGAAAGGCCTCAGAAGTAATTTCTCCAAATATAGAGCAAGTTGGAGTGAAAAGGGCAGTCTTATCAGGGAGAGCATCTATGCAACGAGAGAAATGCATGTACTATATAATTAATCCTTGCTTTTGTAAAATCGATGCCCAGAGTCAATAATCCACCGGTGTACTTCCTTGGTGATATAATGTGAGCTCCTTTCACTGATTTGTAGCTCTAGGTGACTGAGGTATGTTCAGAACAACAGTGACCTTGAGTTGCAGGTGTCATGTGGCACAAGTGCAAGAATTTGTTAAGTTTGTGCCATGTTGACAGCCAGACAAGCCTAGAGAGCAGTGAGGTGTGTGCCTACATGTACCTGTCTCTTGTACGGATACCATGATATCTACCTTCAGGAACCCGGGTGGGTGTGCAACCACTGTTGGTGCCATCCATGGCCGTACTGTTTATAATATAAAGGGTGAACTTGAAGATGTCCTTATCTTATGAAATTTATACTTCAATTGAGAAAAATAGGGTGTGCCCCCATGATGGATACATAATTGACACAAGCTGTTTTACCAGATTTTCAATGGACATGGAAAGTGGGTGAGGGATCTGGTATAATAGATAAGAAGCTTTGGCAAGGAAGGATAAGTTACAAACCAGACATGACTTGCACATCCCCCTACTTTTGGCATTGCCCCTTTTGAAACGGAACATCTTGTGTTTTAAGACCGTAACACTCAGGAGTAGAATTAAGCCATTGAGCCTATCAAATCTGCTATGCCATAAATCATGACTGATTTATTATCCCTCTCAACCCCATTCTCTTGCCTTCAACCCTGTTCCTTTTGACATTCTTATTAATAAAGAACCTATCAACTTCTGTTTGAAATGTATCCTTTGATTTGGCCTCCAAAGCAGTCCGTGATAATAAATTTCACAGGTTCACCACTCCTTGCCTGTAGAAATTTCTCCTCATGTCAGTTCTAAAGGGATGTCCTTGTATCCTGAGTCTGTGCCCTTTGGTCTAAGACTTCCCCTCCCCACACTATATGAAATATCCTCTTCACATCCATTCTGTCTAGGTGTTTCAATAACGAATAGGTTTCAGTGAGACCCCGCCCCCCACCCCCATTGTTCTAAACTCCACCAAGTACAGACCCAGAGTCATCAAACGCTCTTCGTACGTTAACATAACACTTTCAGTCTTGGAATCATTCTCGTGAACTTCTTCTGGACCCTCTCCAATGCCAGCACGTCCTTTCCTAGATAAGCAGCCATAATCTTCTGTTTTTCATTTATGAATGTTGGAACTGGACTTCATATTTTAATTACATTTTTATCATGACATACAGTGAAGTAAGAATCACATTCTCTGGCACATTCACAAGACTGGAATTTAAAGATTCTAAGTGCTTTCAAGTTCCTTCAGCCTTAACCCCACAAAGTCTGGCTCAGTAGAAAAATGGAGGGCTTTGTAGGAGGGGAAGGGTTAGATTGAACTTGGAATAGGTTAGAAAATTGGCACACTATCGTGGACTGAAGGGTCAGCTCTGTCCTGTAATATTCTATGTTCAATCACCCTGGAAGTTAATTGCATTAATTGTTAATTTTCATCTGCCCAAGGACCAGTCTCTGGAATTCACCAATTCTACATTCTACCTTTCTTCGTTAAGATAGAGCCAACATTTTGGGCTTCCACTCTTTCCTAGAACTCCCTGATCTTTTAGATAAAAACATGGATGTAGAGGGATATAGATCATGTACAGGCAGGAGAGTTTTAGTTTAGTTTGGCCTAATGTATGGCAGGGATATTATGGGCCGAAGGGTTTGTAGCTGTGTTATCCTGTACTACTTTCTATGTAACCAGCTCTCTACTGTGGATGGCACAGAGGGATAGCGGGTAATGTGGCACTATTACAGCTTTGGGCACCAGAGTTCAAGAGTTTAATCCAGGCGTCCTCTGTAAGGAGTCTACACATCCTCCCCGTGGAGTGCATTAGTTTTCCCCTCTGTGCTCCGGTTTCCTTCCACAGTCCAAAGGTGACCCAGGTAGGTTAATTGGTCATTGTAAATTGCCCCGTGATTAATTTGGGGTGAAATCAGGGTTGTTGGGGGTTATGGGGTGGGGGGGAAGGCCATGGCTCGAAGCCCCTACTCTGCGCTGTATCAGTAACTAAAGGGTTAACTGTTTCTGCCCAGCTCTGAACATTTTCAGCTATTTTATTTAATATTCAAGTGTCAGCTGTTTTTTTTCCCCCCTCCATGTTCATTCTTTACCCAAGTTATTGAAGGTAAATAATAGCTTCATTAGTCACATATATACCGAAACATTAATTGAGAAGCGTTGCTTAGCATCTACGGCTGAAACGGTCAACGGGGCAGCCCACAATTGTCACCATGCTTCCAGCGCAAACGCAGAATATCCACAACTCCCTAAGCCTAAACGTGTGTCTTTGGAATGTAGGAGGAAACCAGAGCATCCAGAGGAAAGCCAAGTAATCTTGAGGAGAACGTACAAACTCCTTACAGACCGTGCCAGGAGTCAAACCTCAGTCCGTGATTACTGACACTGTGGAGATTGCACGAACCTGCGCCAGCAAGCATCTGTTCTAAAATTAGTCAGTGACCGATATTAAGGGTGCCGTCCCCTGTCCTGGGATAATAAGTATCGGCTTAAAAATTCACAGCGTGCAAATCTCAAGGTTTTTGTTCTTCTTAAACCCATTGGCCCTACTGAGGCATAGGCTGCCAAAAGCAGATCACCAGCATCCTCTGTCCTGGGCTGATTAGAAGGCTAACCAGTCCTGTGGCTTCTGCTTTCACCACACGACTACACACATCTTCTAGGTGAAGATCCTTTCTTTCCCTCTGGGATGAAGTCTTTGGAGCTTCTGTTGGCATTTCTGTAGCTGTGGATTTTTTGCAGGATGGGGTTGCTAGCCCATGCTCAACCCTCCTCCTCTCTCAGCCAGGCTTGGGGGCTGTGCATGGCAGAATTAACTCTCAAGGTTATTTCTATTTAATTTTCCTTTGCACAGACGTATGGTAAGCATCACTGTTACTAATCATTCTGGCAGTGTCTTCAGGACATTGCAAATCTGGGACTGAAGGCTTTTTTTTGTGGAATTCTGAATTTTAGTTGGAGCAGGCCCAGAGGAAATTTACGCTTTCCAAGTTTCCAGTACTGTGTGTTTTGATCCATTTGCGTTTGTATTGTGTTTCACAAGCCGATTATTGTTAAAGAAAGTTGTCACGTGGTCTCTGAGCTTCTGAAACACATTTACAAAAGAGAGAGAGAGGACCGAGACGTTATCGGTAACAAGAGGATTTTTGCATTGTGGATCTTTAATCTTGTATAATTGCAACATAATGGCTTTTAAACATCCAGAAGAGAACCGAGCTGGCTTCTTCGCTTGGTATTTTTAAAAGTTTTTCTGCATTTATTCATTGTTCTGCTGTGCACCATTTATGTTGTCAAGGGCGGCATGGTAGTGTTGTGGTTAGCACGATGCTTTACAGTACCAACGACCCAGGTTCAATGCCTCTGCTGCCTGTAAGGAGTTTGTACGTTCTCCCCATGACCATGTGGATTTCCTCCGGGTGCTTGGTTTTCTCCCACAGATGTACTGGTTGGTAGGCTAATTGGTCATTGCAAATTGTCCCCATGATTAGGCAAGGGTTAAGTTGGTGGTTGCTGGGTGGCGGGGCTAGAAGAGTGCTATATCTCAATAAAAGAAAAAGGACAAACTGTTGGAGAAACTCAGTGGGTCAGGCAGCATCTGTGGAGTGAAGTTTTGTTCCTCTCCATAGATACTGCCTGATCTGCTGAGTTCTTGCAACACACACAAAATGCTGGTGGAACGCAGCAGGCCAGGCAGCATCTTTAGGGAGAAGCTCTGTCGACGTTTTGGGCCGAGACCCTTCGTCAGGACTAACTGAAAGAAATGATAGTAAGAGATTTGAAAGTAGGAAGGGGAGGGGGAAATGCGAAATGATAGGAGAAGACCGGAGGGGGTGGGGTGAAGCCAAGAGCTGGAAAGGTGATTGGCAAAAGAGATACAGAGCTGGAGAAGGGAAAGGATCATGGGACGGGAGGCCTAGGGAGAAAGAAAGGAGGAGGAGAAAGGAGTCTTTGTGGGAGAAGCCAGAGAGTGGTAGTAGAGGTTTGCCTTTCTGACTGGAGTGCTGCAGGGTTTGTTGTTCTTTGCCATCTATATTAATGATTTGGATAATAATGCAGTAAACTGGATCAGCAAACTTGTGGATGAGACCAAAACTGGTGGTGGGGGTGACGTGGTTCGAAGTGGACAAGGAGGAAGGCTATTAAAGCTTCCAGTGAGGTCAAGTCACTTTTTATGTCATTTCGACCATATCTGCTGGTATAACAAGATGTTTTTCAGGACCATGGTGGTACATGAAACAATACAGAAACTACACTGAACTACGTAAAGCAACACTGGACTACAGTGCAGGCATTACAATAAATAATAAACAAGACAATAGGCACAGTAGAGGGCAATAAGTTGGTTTCAGTCTAGACTCTGGGTATTGAGGAGTCTGATGGCTTGGGGGAAGAAACTGTTACATATTCTGATATGGACAAACTGGGAAAAATGGGCTAAAAAATAGCAGATAGAATTTAATGTAGCCACGTGTAAGGTGATGCACTTTGGGAAGGTACACCAGGGTTAGATATAGGGCATGGAGGGGTGGGGTAGAACAGAGGGATCTGGGATCTCCTTCGAAGTGGCGTCACAGGTAGATAAGGTCACAAAGAGAAATTTTGGCATATTGGCTTTCATAAGTTAGAATATTGAGTATGGGGGCTGGGATGTTATTTGTTATCGTATAAGACATTGGTGAGGCCAAGTTTGGAGAGAGATCACCAAGATTGAAAAAGTACATGGAACATTTCTAAGAGTGCTACAACAACTTGAGGACCTGAGTTATAGGGAAAGATTGAATAGATTAGGACTGTATTCACTGGAGTATAGGAAAATGCAAAATTTGAGAGAGGCAGACAATATTATGAGGGGCGTAGATGGAATAAACGCAAGCAGGCTTTTTCCACTGAGGTCGGGTGAGTTGTCAGTGGGAGTGGTGGTTGCAGGTTTGATTGCAACATTTAAGGGAGTTGGATAGGAGCAGTGTGGAGGGCTATGGCCCAGGTCTACATGGGACTAGACAGAATAATAGCTTGGCACTTTGGGCCATAGGACCTGCTTTTGTGCTCTTATGACTCTAAGTAAGTCACGGAGCGCAAAGTAAAGATTATGATGAATTTATTGAAATAGAGTTTAATTTTCACAACCCCACCTGGTTTACTAATATCCTACAGGGAAGGAAGTCCGTTGTCCTTGCCCAGTCTGGTCTCTGTGTGGCATGTGTGTTGGCTCCTCGCTGTCTTCTCAGCCCAGTGGTCATGAGGGAGGGGCAGTAAATTTTCAACAATGCTGATGATGACAGCATCCTGTGAGAGAACCCTTTTTAAAACAATCTACTTAAAAGCAGTCACTATACTTCAGCATCCTCCCATGGCAGAGGAGTGCTTTGGGGTGAACGACATTGTCGAAATGCGCGTCCTTTCGGTAAGTCATATCTTTTGATTTGTTAATGTTTTGTTGAGTCCAGCAATGTTCTGACCTACTAACTGGTGTTTGGGTTCCTGAAGAGTGAGGAATGCTCTGCTCCTATGTCTCATCTTCAACTTGGATAATTTCTATAAGATTGGAACAAGCTGGGGATTAGCTTGCTTCTCATCTACTCAACTGAATTATTTGACTTGCTGTCTATCACGTTCAAAGTTCAAAGTAAATTTATTATCATAGTACATATATAACACCATATGCAACCTTAAGATTTGTTTTCTTGTGGCGTACTGAATAAGTCCAATCAACTTAATAGATTTTATGGAAAGACCACATCAACAGGTTGGACAACCACTGTGCAACGAAACCTTGAAGGGAAATTAGACGCTGCAGATTATAGTGAGAGTAGTTCAAAAGAGGTATATTTGGAAGTATTGTATGTAACCTGCAGAACGTCACCATGGTTCACAGGTGCCATCTTTGTTGCAATGATCAAATGTGTTGTTATGTCATAGCATAATCATTTCAGTCTCCCCCATGTGACTTGTCCATGATGTGACGTCAAGGACCACTGTGATTTTGATTCGAAAGAGACTAGTCAAGTGCTCTACTTTTTCGGGCACGTTTCCTTATCTGTGGCATTGGTGCAACAAACACAAGGAAATTTGCAGATGCTGGAAGTCCAAGCAACACACACAAAATGCTGGAGGGACTGACCAGGCCAGGCAGAATCTATGGAGAAGAGTAAACAGTTGATGTTTTGGGCCGAGACTCCTCATTGATGATGGGTCATGACTGTTCACTCTTTTCCACTGGCCTGCTCAGTCCCTCCAGCATCACATCCAACAATTTGTTTTCCACCTCAATATAATTTGCCAATTCTCCAATAATGAGCCCAGCCATTGTGAATCAAATCAAGTAGCTCTGTGGTGTGTGATTCTCCCTGAAACACGGAACCATCCTTATGGGACTAGAATCCTTTTTGTATTTTTGCATATTGATACTGTATGTGTGTACCATGCTGAAACAGCTCATGACCTAATTGTTTGCAATGTTACGGTAGAATTCCAAACTAGCGTTTGCTGTTTGAAATGAAATCTGGGTAGCCTCCAACCTGATGGCATGAATATCAATGTCTCCTTATGGTAAAAAAATCCCTCCCCCTCCCCCTCCCCCTTCTTTCATTCCCCAGTCTGGCCTCTTATCTCCTCATCTGGCTGGGTCCCATCCTCCTTCCCTTTCTCACTCTCCTGTCCTATCAGATTCCCTCCTCTGCATCCCTTTATCTTTCCTACCCATCTGGTTTCACCTATCACCTTCTAGCTAGCCTCCTTTCCCTTCCCCCTTCCTTTCTAGTTCTGAAGAACGGTCTCAGCTCGAAACGTCGACTGTTCATTCACTTCCAGAGGTGCTGCCTGACCTGCTGAGCTCCTCCAGTATTTTGAGTCTGCAGAATTTCTCATGTTTATCATTTCCTGGTTATGGTCTACACCCAGAAGGCAGCATGAAGCGGTTAGTGCTTTGCGGCACCAGTGATCAGACTTTAATCCCTGCCCTGTCTGAAAGGAGTTTGTATGCTCTTCTTGTGACTGTATGGCTTTCGATTGTGCGTTCTGATTTCCTCCCACATTCCAAAGACGTATGAATCAGTAAGGGTCAGTGAGTTGTGGGCACTAGTATTGGCGCCAGAGGCATGGCGACACTCACAGGTTGCCCCCAGCACATGTCAGACTGTCGATTGCTGACGCAAATTAACAAATCATTTCAGTGTATGTTTCAGATAAAGACAATCTTTTTAAAAGCTTGTTTTGCATACTGTTCACAGCTCAAGTTACAACAATGCAGTGTAGGTTAATACTTAAATGAACCTTGTTTCTTTTATTTTAGTATTTATTCAGGTGCAACACATAACAGGCCTTCCCAGCCCTTTGAGCCAATCCGGCCCCCCCCCACACCCCCAGTTTAACCCACGCCTTACAATGACCAGTTAACCTCCTAACTGGTACATCTTTGGACTGTGGGAGGAAACTGGAGCACTTGCAGGAGATCTACATGGTCACAGGGAGAATGTTCAAACTCCTGACAGGCAGCAGCGGGAATTAAACCCAGGTCGCTGGTTCTGTAAAGCGTTGTGTTAACCATTACGCCACCATGCTGCCCCTTGTGCTCATTATGTTCTTTCTTGTAAAATTGCATATAATTTATGCTTACTGCTAGTGGTTTACTATTATCACATGTACCAAGATACAGTGAGAAGCTTGCATAAATATTGTTCATACAGATCAATTCATCACACAGTGCATCGAGCTAGGATAAAGTAAAATAATAACCATGCGGAAGAAAATGTAAAAGCTATCGAAAGTGTGTAGTGCAGGTAAATGATAAAAGTGGAAGATTATAACGAGGTAGATTTTGAGGCTGAGTCCATCTTATCGTACAAGAATCTGATAACAGTGGGATAGAAACTGCCCTTGAGCCTGGTACCTTTTTGTATCTCTGCCGCAGAGCAATTCCACTGCCTCTCTCAATTTCACTGAACCCTTGCAAGCTTGCTCTCCTCCCTCATTTCTCCATAGTGTGGATGTTGAAGGAGGTGGAGATGGGGGCTTGACTCTGTACACAGAAAGGATCTGTTTCTCTCAGTGGAACATAGTGGGGTAGGGAGGCTGCAGAGGCTGGAACTTTTAGAGACATGTAAGAGACTCTTAGAGGGCTTTGTGGGAGGGAAGTGTTAGATTGATCTTGGAGTAGTTAAAAGGTCAGCACAACATTGTGGGCCGAAGGGCCTGTACTCTGCTGTATTGTTCCGTGGAATGGCAGAGAATACTCAGTGGGCCAAATGGCATAATTCTGCTCCTGTCTTCTGCACTGCAGGCGGTAATTGAGATGAGCTCTCACCCTTGCCTTATCTAAATGGGAATAGCATTCCCACTTTTGCCTCCAATTCCATGATAACACTTTGTCAGCTTTCCTAATTACTTGCTGTACGTCTGTACTGGCCTTTATTGAGTGAAGAAGAAGGGGGCTGTCTCTGATACCATAAGCTGATAACCATACCTTATTCCAGACCACAGGGATATTTGCCACAATGATGTACTGTACATGGCAGCTTTCTGCACACACGAGTGCTGCATTTTCCATTTTACTACGGTGATTGCATTTCTGAAGTGCTCCATTGGCACTAAAGTGTTGTGTGTGGAGTAAGACTTGCTATGTAAACGCAGGTCTCTTATTCTGTCTCGTTATCATGTCTGAGGTCTGGAGGCCCAGAGACGACCTCCGCTGGGATTGAAGGGCCTGCCTGTGTGTGAGAGTGGTTCGGAAGGTGGGGGACAGGGTTGGGATAGGGGCTCGTTTTGCTGCTGTTTACTCTTTTCCGTCGATGCTGTCTGGCCTGCTGAGCTGCTCCAGCATTTCTTGTGTGTTGCTTGGATTTCCAGCATCTGTAGATTTTATCACTTGGGTGAAGATGAGAACTGTGTAGCAACCTTGACCTTGTTTGCTCCCTGCTATTCTCTACACGGATATGATAGGCCTGATCATCACTTGCCTCTGGTTTCCTTCCTCCTTCCCTGTCTCCCGTGGTTCTTTCTCCTATCCTATCAGATTCCTCCTCCTTCAGCCCTTTACCTTTTCTGCCTACCAACTCCCAGCTTCTCACTTCGTCCCTTGGCACCCACCCACCCATCTTCCCCTTTACCTGGCTTCACCAATCACCTTCCAGCTTGTATTTCTTCCACTGCCTTCACCTTATTCTGGCTTCTACCCCCTTCCTTTCCAGTCCTGATGATGTATCTCAGCCCAAAGCTCTTTTATCCTTTCCAAGGATGCTACCTGAACTGCTGTGTTCCTACAACATTTTTGGACTTCCAGCATCTGTAGAATTTCTTGTGTTGCAGATGCAATGGGCCCTGGCTCTGGCCCCAACCCAGCTGTGGTTCCAACTATCTCATGGCCCAGGCTACTGTCCTTTCTCTATCCTCGTTACATCCTGCCTGTACTAACATCAATCGCCCCTGGTCTGACCCAGCTAAAGGGCCAGGTTTTGTTTTTTCCCCAACACGTACATGCACACACAGCCAGTCTTACTTCATCCATCATTATCTGGGACATGTCCACTTCTCAATACTCCCACTGTGGAGGAGGTACAGAAGCCTGAGGACCCACACTCAATGATTCAGGAACAGCTGCTTCCCTCCCACCATCAGGTTTTTGAACAATCAATGAACACGACTTTACTATTCACCTTTTGTGCTATTGTAAATTTTTTGGAAGATGTTAATTTTTGTCTTGCACTGGGCAGTGCAGGCTCATTATGCTGGTAGGGCCTGTTGCTGCTGTAACTCTAAATAAAACTAATTGATTAATTTAAATAAAATATATAAAACAACTTTAAAAAAAAGTTAAAGTTAGTTAAGTGCTGTGTCGTGTGACGTAGGCAATTATGGTCTTTCCATGACTATGATTGTTCTTGGCAAATTATTCTGCAGAGGTGGCTTGCCATTGCCTTCTAGTCAGTGTCTTTACAAGCTGGGTGAGCCCAGTTATTATCAATACTCTTCAGAGATTGTCTGCCTGGCATCAGTGGTCGCATTACCTGGACTTGTGATATGCACCAGCTGCTCGTATGGCCACCCACTACCTGTTCCCACGGCTTCATGTGACCCTGACTGGTGCTTAGGGTGAACTACAGACTAGTGGAGCGAAGGAGTGCCTTACACCTCCTTTAATAGAGATATATTTCAACATACCCCCTCCAAAAAAATTAAATATTATGTGTATATACCCATTCACTCACTCACTCAACCTTTGCCAGTGATTTTAAAAACTTTATCTGATTCTCAGATGTGGAGCTCTTTCAGATGGTTAAGGTTGAAGATTGATCATCTCTGCCATAGAGTATGAATTATTTGGGGTATGGTGTGGTGGGGAGGAGAAGAGGCAGATCATGCAACAACTTTATTCCATGTATTAGGAATTTGCTGTGGTGTGTTGGTCAGGGCACGGCATGGAGCAAAAAGCAACATTCAACAATTATAAAGAATTAAAAATAATAAGAAGCTCAAAGTTTGAGGTTAAAGGATGGATAGGGAATAAAATGTATATAAATAATTTGAAATCATAAATATAAAATATAAATCATTTGAAAAAGTACATTAAAGTGATGGTGTTTGGTCAAAAGTAGTCAATGCTATGTTTCCTGGTGCACAATACCAGTTAAGAGATTTACAGGGGTATACCAAGAAGAAATTTGTGTGCAGAATGTTTTTCAAGATAAACCAAGTATAGTTTATGGAAGAGACCAGTCTTTTAGTGAGGTAATTAGCTTTAGGTAATAATGAGCCAATTGGGATAAATGGCCTTTTCTCCCACGCTTGTGTTTACAATGCTTATTGTGTTCACATGCATCTGCTTCTAAATGCAGATGTTTCTGTGCAAGTTATGTAATTTTTTGGTCTAAAGGGCATTTTCACAGATGTAGCTTCTGCTTGGCCTTTGATTGAGTGATCTGTTTTCCATAATGTTGTTGGACAAGATTTTTTTGTTTTAAATGATTCCTTCATGGGATGTGGGTGTTGTTGGCAAGGCTGACATTTTTTTCTTATGGAGCATTTGGAGTCATTTGTAGGGCAGACTGGCTTAAGGTAATATTTTTATTAGTTGGACATTAGGTAAGTCATTGATATTAGCTTTTTAATTTCCTGTTCAATTAATGATTGAAATTCTACAATTGCCTTGGGAGGATTGAACTCCTGGAGCAACTTTATTAAGACTGTCATTCAAGGGAGCAGAATTAGGCCATTCAGTTCATCTGGCTGTTGAACCAAAGGGGATAACTTCTCTCACCTCATCATTAAAATGTTTCCACAGCCAGTGGACTCGCTTTCAAGGACTCTTCATCTCATGTTCTCAATATTTTTTGTATACCTAATTATTAGTTATTATTACAGCACAGTTTGTTGTCTTCTGCACTCTGGTTGAACAGCCTGGTCGGACGGTCTTTCATGATTCTGTTATGGTTGTTATTCTATAGATTTGAATATGTCCACAAGAAAATGAACCTCAGGATTGTACAGGGTGATAATAAATTTACTTAGAACTTTGACGTTTTGAGCTTTGAGCCCACTCTGTCATTCTATCATAGCTGATTTATTAGCTGAATTCTACAGCTGCCTTGGTAGGATTAAACTCGTAGAATGACCTTACAAGGGTTTATAGAATAATAGTTTTTATTGATGGCCCATCTCTAATTCCCTCAGTCCAAATTTTTACTATTGGTTATTACATTTGTCGTGTGTGTGTGTGTGTGTGTGTGTGTGTGTGTGTGTGTGTGTGTGTGTGCGCGTGCACTCAAAGGAAATGCCTTTAAGCATTTCCATCAGGGAGAAGGCTCCGTAGTGTTGATGCCAGGACTACTAGACTCAAAAACCATTACTTTCCCCAAGCAGTAAGGTTGATCAACACCTCCACCCACTTATCTCCCCACCACCATTACTTCATCATTTCATGCCAGTTACCTTATGTTCAGACTCTCCTGTGCTCAGCATCACATTCACCATTATCATCATTATGTGCTGTGTCTTTTGGTCTTCACGAGCATGATTGTTCTCGGCAAATGTTTTTACAGAAGAGGTTTGCCATTGCTTTCTTCTGGACAGTGTCTTTACAAGCTGGGTGACCCCAGCCATTATCAATACTCTTCAGAGATTGCCTGGCGTCACTGGCTGCATAACTAGGACTTGTGATAGGCACCACCTGCACGTATGACCATCCACCACCGGTTCCCGTAGCTTCACGTGACTCTGATTGGGTGGGGGGGGAGGGGAAGGTGGCTAAGCAGGGGCTTCACATTGCCCAAGGGCGACCTGCAGCCTGCTTGTATTTACCCTATCTACACCCCTCAATTTTGAGTACTTCTATCAAATTTCCCGTCATTCTCCTCTGCTCCATTTTCTATCCTTGCATAGTCAAGCCTCTGGTGTAACTAAAGGCCCATTGATATGGCGTCAGAGAGAGCTGCTGAATAGAAATGGGCCCTTTGGCTCATAAAGACCATGATGATCATCAAAAACCCACTTACACTCGTCCCAGTATACTCTCGCTACATTCCCATGAACACCCTCAGGCAGTGCCACTCTTCTGCACTCCAGCGGCCAATTAACCTACCAACCTACACATATTTGGGTTGTGGGGAAGCAACCAGAGCACCAGGGGGAAAAAAACCACAACGTCACAGGGGGAACACGCAAACTCGACATGGATGTCACCCAAAGTTGGGATTGAACCCCGATCTGTGGAGCCGGGAGGCAGTGGTATACATCCTTTTGATGTTGGATCTGACCACTGTTCCTTAGGATCTTCAAATGCCAAAGCGTGAGTGGTTGGCCAAGCCAACCAATGACTTGAGTCTTCACTGGCATGTGAACGGATTACTTTGGATGCAGGAGCAAGGCTGAGAAAGATAAGCTACAGCAGGTTTGCATTTGGGTAATGAAATAGAATCACAGGGCTTGGAGATTGGGAATAAAGCTTCACTCCACTGGAAACCTTTGCTGCCATCTGCACAGGAAATGGGACTCATTTGAGCGATTAATACAGAAATCGTTCCAGATTCTCTTGTGAGAGTGCGAAACATGTTCAATTTTTTTCTCTTGCCAAATGTGCTTCTTGTCTCTTCATAATAAAATACTTTAAAGTCTTATTTGTAAATGAACATTCTTATTGGCCAACAGTGTTTGCAAACAATCTATTTATTTTCCTTGTTTAAAAAATGCTTGGTATTTCTATCTAATTTCTGTCCATTTCTGTGATCTTGTCAGTGTTTTCCTTACTGTGCGCTTGGAATATTTAATTTGTAGTTCAGAGGGGGTGGGGGGAGTGTAACAATTGTCTTTTTGCTGGGAAAGGTCAGTTGAGTGGGGGGGGATTGTTTTTTTTTGGTGTGGGGGTTAAACTGTGTGGCTGAGCTGTGAGAGTATTGCTTTGTGGTTCTGTCTGAAATTCCCATTTGTTGCTTCAGATAAATAGGTTTAATACCTCCTTCTGACATAACTACTCTGACACTGGGGCTTCAAAATCTGGTTCATCTTTGTTTCCTTACAGACTAACCTGTCTTCATTTATTCTTCCTTTTGAGTTGGCGAAAGGCTTGTTTGTGTACAAGGCTATAAGTAATGTTTTGCATTTTGCTTTTTAAAAAAAAACCATTATGGGATGATGTCATCTCTGGTGATAGCAGCGAGATGATCCTAGAAACTGCATAGAAACAGGCCCTTTGGCCCATCTAGTCCATGCTGAACTGTTATTCTGCCAAGTCACATCGGCCTGTAGCTAGAACATAGCCCTCAGAATTTCACCCTTCACCCTTAACCTGTGACCTCTAGTTCTAGGCTCACCCAACCTCAGTGGAAAAAGCCTGTTTGCATTTACCCTGTCTAACAATCTATCAACATTATTTGCCTTGTCATATGATGTAGATGATCATGGTTCCATGCGCATGATTATTCTTGGCAAATTTTTCTGCAGAAGTCGTTTGCCATTGCTTTTTTCTGGGCAGTGTCTTTCCAAGACAAATGACCCCAGCCACTATCAATCAGAGATTGTCTGCCTGGCGTCAGTGGTCGCATAACCAGGACGTGATATGCACCTGCTGCTCACACGACCATTCACCTCGTGCGCCCGTGGCTTCATGTGACCACCCCCCCCAACCCCCCCGATCCAGTGGGGGGGAGGGGCGGGGCTTGGCAGGTGCTACGGGGTGACCTGCAGGCTTGTGAAGGGAAGGATTGCCTTACACCTCCTTTGCAGAGATGAATCTGTTCCCCACCATCCGAACCCTATATATACCCCTCATAATTTTGGAAACATAGGAGAAAGAGGGGAGGTTGCATAGAAGTATACACAATTGAGGGCATAGAAATGGTTAACGAATCTCTGCCGCCCAACTACACCCACAAAACCAGTCAACTCACCCGTACATCTTTGGAGTGTGAGAGGAAACTGGAGCACCCAGAGGAACCCCCTGCCTTCACGGGGAAAACGCACCAACTCCGATCCTACAGGTGGCTGACGTGAAGCATTGTGCTAACTGCTACACTTGGAATTCGCCAGGCAAAATTTGACCCCAGAATGGATTGTCTTAAACACCTAAGATGTGGAATTGAGGGTAGCTTGTCCTGGGACTGAAGTGTAGCCCAAGTGGATGATCAAGAGGTTAGTTCTGGCTAGTATCCCGAAGGAGAAGAGTGTGTCAGCTGGAGGGGTTAGTGGGAGCTTGGCATCTGAGAGTAAGGTTGCTAAGGCAGAGGAAATATATTGGAAGTTTGTAGGGTATAAAGGTCTCGGATACTTGTCAGACAGAAGTAAGAATATAAACAGGAAATTTTGCTGATGCTGGAAATCCAGAGTAACATACAAAATGCTGGAGGAGCTCAGCAGGTTATGCCGTATTCATGGAGCAGAATAAACTGTCGACATTTCAGGCTGAGACATTCAGGACTGGAAAGGAAGGGGGAAGAAACCGGAATAAGAAGGTAGGGAGAGGGGAAGGAGTACAAGGTGAAGCGGGGCGGAGAGGAAGGAATGAAGTGAGAGGCTGGGAGGTGATAACTGGAAAAGGGTTGAAGAAGGAAGAATTTGATAGGAGAGGAGAGTGGAAGGGAATTTTAATTTATAGATACTTGATCTTCTTCCTTCTGGGTTGAAGATCCACTTTCTGCTGTCACGTTTTTTAAATCTTGTGGAATGTGTTGGGATGTAATCTAGTGTAGAGCGAAGAAAGGCAGTGGTTAAGGGAGGCAGGGTGGCATCGTGGTCAGCATAATGTTTTACAGGAAACACACATAAAAAATGCTGGTGGAACGCAGCAGGCCAGGCAGCATCTATAGGGTGAAGCACTGTCGACGTTTCAGGCCAAGACCCTTCATCAGGAGTCCTGACGACTGGAGAAGAGGAGGGCATTACTGGAAGTTCGAGAAATCAATGGTCGTGCCATCAGGTTGGAGGCTACCAGGCAGAATGTAAGGTGTTGTTCCTCCAACCTGAGTGTGGCCTCGTTGTGACAGTAGATGAGGCCATGGATTGACTTATCGGAATGGGAATGGGAAGTGGAATTAAAATGGATGGCCATTGGGAGATCCTGCTTCTTCAGGCGGACTGAGTGTAGGTGGTCAGTGAAACGGTCTCCAGGTCTATTCAGAGCCCCACCGATATACAGGAGGCCACACTACCATCCTCCCTCACTACCATTCAGGACCCCAAACAGTCCTCCAAGGTGAGGCAACACTTCACCTATGTATCTTTTGGGGCCATATACTGTGTCCGGTGCTCCTAGTGTGGCCTGTACATCGGTGAGACCCGACATAGATTGGGAGACCATTTCGCCAAGCACCTATGCTCCATCCACCAGAAGAAGTTGGATCTCCTAGCAGCCACCCATTTTAATTCCGCTTCCCATTCTCATTCTGATATTATCAATCCATGGCCTCCGCTACTTTCACGATGAGGCCACAATTTCAGTAATGCCCTCCCCTTCACCATTTCCCATCCCCTTTTCCCTCTCTCATCTTATCTCCTTGCCTACCTATAATTTTCCTCCGGTGCTCCTCCCCCCTTTTCTTTCTTTCATGGGCTTCTGTTCTGTTCAATCAGACTCCCCCTTTTCCAACCCTGTATCTCTTTCACCAATCAACTTTCCAGCTCTTTACTTCATTCCTCCCCCTCCCAGTTTCACCTATCACCTTGTGTTTCTCTCTCCCCTCCCCCATCTTTCAAATCTACCCCTTATCTTTTTTCTCACCTGTCCTGTACTTTTTTTCCAGTGGTGCTGCCTGGCCTGCTGAGTTCCTCCAGCATTTTGTGTGTGTTTCTCAGCTTTCATATATCTTTTGTACTGCTGTTATAAAGAGCTGTACTATCTGGGAAAAGGGGAACTGGAAGATGGAGAGCTACAAGCAGTTCATTGTGGCCTTCTGAAGGAAAGTGGGTGTGCACAGTTGTGTTGAGAATAACCCGTCATTGTCATCGCTTGAATTTTCTATTCAAACACTTCAGAAGGCAGCACAGAGAAAACCCGCTGAAACTACAGGGACGGGGGTGGAAGAGATGTGATCTGTGTAAGAGACGGAGTTTAGTTACTGCAGCACTATGAATTAAACCAACGTCAGAGTGGTTCTGACTTGACTGTTATATTAGAGTTGCTGCGCCTGTATTTAAAACCATAAAACATGGGAACAGCATTAATCCATTCAGTCCATTGAGTCTGCACCGCCATTTGATCATGGCTGATTTATCATCCTTCTTCCTTCCTTCTCCTCATAGCCTTTGACATCCTTACTAATCAAGAATCTGTCAACCTCTGCTTTAAACATACCCGGAGATTTGTCCTCCATGGCCGTCTGTGACAATGAATTCCGCAGGCTCACCGCTCGCTGGCTGGAGATCTTGTAGCGAGTCTGTTGTAGCGAGTGCAATCTTCTTTGCTGCTATTTTTTGGGGGGAGCTACATTGATGCTGGTGACGTAAGAAGGCTAAATAAACTCATAAAGGTTGGATCTATCCTCAGTTACAATTCGGACTCTCTTGAGTTAGTGGTGGAGAGGAGGTCTCTAATCAAACTGTTATCCATTATGGACAATCTGACACATCCTCTCCATGACCTACTGAGTAAGCAGCGGAGCCCCCTTTCAAACAGACCCATTCAGCTCCACTGTCACAAGCATCGTTACAGAAAATCTGTCCTTCCAAATGCAGTGAGCATGCACAACAGTTCATCTCTGTGTGACAGGGGAACACACATCATATTGCAATAGTCTCTGCTTTATTATTTTGTATATTATTATTGCATATCAGTACATTATTATTGGGCATATTGTTACTTTGTATGTTTTATTAGTTTAGTTTGCACACTGCTAAGTGTGTTTTTAAATGTTGCTGCTGTAGCGAAATAATTTCTTGCTCAGGACCAATAAAGTATTATTATTAGTCGTAGTAGTAAAGTTCCTCCCATCTTTGCCCTTAAGGACTGTCCTTCTATTCTGACACTGTGGCCTCTGGTCATAGACTCTCCCACTTCGGAAACATCCTCTCCATGTCCACTCTAAATAGGCCTGTCAGTATCCGATAGGTTTTCATGAATACTCCTCATTCTTCTAAACTCCAGCCCAGAGTCGTCAGACATCCTGTCCACATCTATGTTATCCTGGCCTTTAAAAGCCAATTGGTATTGTTGCCATTCCTTTGGGAGGGTGAGCTGGAATATTTCCAGTTTGGTTCTGATGTTAATCTTTAGGGGACATTCTAATTTACCAAAGTTTCCAATGCTCCTGAAATTCTACTGCTCAAAGGGGAGCTTGTATACTGAAAAATGTTTGTGTATTTTATACATTGTTGTGCAAATGAAATCTTCCAATGATGAGCTTTTAGTAGCCACTTTATTAGGTACCTCTGTACACCTCGTTAGTCTAATATCAGCCAATCATGTGGAGGCAACTGAATGCATAAGAGCATGCAGACATGGTCAAGGGGTTCAGTTATTGTTCAGACCAAACACCAGAATGGGGAAGAAGTGTGATCTGAATGACTTTGAACCTGGATCGATAGTTGATGCCAAATGGCAAGTTGCCGGACTACAGCAGCCAAAGACCACACAGATACCCTCAGTGTCCACTTTATTACGTACAAGAGGAATCTAATAAAGTGGTCACTGAGTGTACAAAGGAACTAAGTATTTTATACACTGCTGCTCAAATTAAATTGGGGCTCCACGATAATGTAGCAGTTAGTGGCATTGTTACAGCTTGGGGCGTTCCAGAGTTCAGATTTCAATTCTGGCACCGGTCTTCCTGTGGAACGCGTGAGTTTTGTCTCGGTCCTCTGGTTTCCTCCCACAGTCCAACGACGGATTGGGTAGGTTAATTGGTCATTGTAGGTTGTCCTGTGTAGGTTAGGGTTAATCGGGTTTTGTCGTTGGTTGTTAAGCTGGCATGACTCACGGCCAGAAAGGCCTACTCTGCAGAGCATCACTAAAGAAATAGATAGATAAGTCCCCCAATGATATAAGATGGACTGTGTGGGCACATTATTCTACCACAAGTCCTGTGGAACCTAAATTTTCAACTGTGAAATGAGAACGAGCTAATACATTGATTCGTTATAACAGTCAAGTCTAATTACTGCCCCTTACTTTAGCAATCTCAGTGGATATAGAAGGTGAGGGCTTCTGTATAAATTTATTCAGACTTAATTACCGGCAAAAGCTGCTACAGTTAAATATACATTAAGTGTGTGTGTGTGGTTTCTGACCAAAGTTCACCTCTCCCTCCCATTCCTGACCACCCACAATTTCCTTCCTACTGAATATAATTTTAAAAAATCAAAGTTTTGAGTGCTTTGTTCTGAGACACAAATGAATATTTCAAAACCATCCTAGCCTCTACAAACATCAAGAGCAATACAGCCCTTTAGTTCATTTTGTCCACTCTGGAAAAAGTTGCCGAACAGAATAAGTCTCACTTGCCTTCATTATCCCTCTAAACCAGGGGTTCCCAACCTATTTTATGCCATGGACTAATATCATTAACCAGGGGATCTGTAGACTCCAGGTTGGGAACCCTGGTCTAGACCTTTCCTATCCATGTAACAATCCAAATGCCCTATATTAAAAAAAAACAGCATCCATTGTCAGGGACCCCCACCACCCAAGTCATGCTCTCTTCTCGCTGCTGCCTTCAGGAAGAAGGTACAGGACCCTCACGACTCACACCACCAGCTTCAGTAACAGTTATTACCCCTTAATCATCAGGCTCTTGAACCAGAGAGGATAAGTTCACTCGCCCCAATACTGAACTGTTCTCACAACCTATGAACTCACTTTCATGGACTCTTCCTCTCATCTTCTTGATATTTGTTTATTCATTTATTATTGTTATGTCCTTTCTGTATTTGCACAGTTTGTTTTCCCTTGCACTCAGGTTGTTTGCCCAGTTGATGCAAACTTTCAATGGTTCTATTAAGGTTTTTGGAGTTACTGAGTATTCCTGCAAGAAAATGAATCTTACGATTGTATATCTTAACATGTATGTACTTTGATAATAAATTTACTTTGAAATTTGTAATTTTTACTCACTCCTACTTTCTCTGGCAGCTCGTTCTTTCTACCAACCAACCATTCTGTGGAAAATGTTGCCCCCCCCCCCCCCCCGGGTCCCCTTTAAAATTTTCCCCTCACTTTTAAACCAATGTCCTCTAGTTTTGGACTCCCCCACTCAGGGGGAAAACCTCATCTCTCCCTTGCATGACTTTCTTACCTCTACAAGGTCTCCCCTCAGCTTCCTACGCACCAGGGAAAGTGATTGTCAGAATGTCTGTCATTCAGTTAGACTCTCACCGTCCCATTCTCCCAACACTTCAATCCCTCCGTATGTTAGCTCTACCTCCTGCCTCTTAGTTTCATTCATTACTTTCATTCAAGGCCAAAGTCGTTTATTGTCATATGTGTCTTGCCTGCACAGGCATTAAATTATTTGCAGGGGCATCACAAGCTGTCTCATTGGGCTGACTGGCCTAATTCTGCTCTGTCTCAAGGCGCACAGCATCGGATGCTCAACAATCACAAGAAAAATATAAGCATAAATTATGTGCAAATTTTTAAAAAGAAAAACACAATTAAATGAAAAATAAAGTTCTTTTTAATGTGAAAAGGTCATGGTGGTGTTATACCGATGTAGTGATTAGAGTTTTGCCAGTTCATTCAAGAATTTAGTTGAAGAAGGGAAGCAGCTGTTCTTGAACCCAGTGGTGTGGGACTTCAGGCCTTTGAACCTCCTGTCCTATAATATTGAGATTCCTGTTGGTTTTTAAAAAAATCAACTGAGGAACCACAGTAGTGTCGCATTTAGTGTAATGCTATTACAGCTCAGGACATCCTGGAGCTCAAGAGTTCAATTCCAGTGCCATCTGTAAGGGATTTGTACCTTCTCCCCGTGAACCAAGTGGGTTTCCTCCCACAGTCCAAAGACATAGCAGTTGGCAGATCATTGTAACTTGTGCTGTGATGAGGATAATGTTAAATATATAAGATGCTGGGTGGTGTGTCTCGTTGGGCCATGAGAGTCTGCTCGGTACTGTCTCTGTAAGTAAATAAGCTCCTGCCCCAAGCTCTGGAATTTCCTCCCTCAGTTCATCTTGTTGTCAACCAGCCTTGCCCCATCTAAGGGGCTCCATTAAAGCTACTCCTTTGAACAGTAATTTTTTTCTCTTCCCTTGTCCATAATGTCTCTTTCAGAGTTTCACCAGAATCTGAATCAGAGCCAGGTTTAATATCACTGGCATATGTAGTGAAAATTGTTAACTTTGTGGCACCAATACATTATAAAAACTATAAGTTACATTATATGTGTGTATTAATATGTATGTATATTTTAACAAGTAGTGTAAAAAGAGAGGGGGAAAATTACTGAGGAAGTGTTCATGGGTTTATTGACTGTTCAGGAGTCTGATGGCAGAGGGGAAGAAATATAGAAATATAGAAAATAGGTGCAGGAGTAGGCCATTCGGCCCTTCGAGCCTGCACCGCCATTCAGTATCATCATGGCTGATCATCCAACTCAGAACCCTGTACCTGCTTTCTCAAGAAGCTGTCCCTGAAACATTGAGTTTGTGTCTTCAGGCTCCTGTACCTCCTCCCTGATGGCCGCAATGAGGAGGGCATGTGCTGAGTTATGGGGGTCCTTAATAAAGAAGGTCGTCTTTTTGAGACATCACCCTTTGAAGATGTCGTGGATGGTGGGGAACCTGATGCCCACGATGGAGCTGGCTGAGTTTACATCTTTCTGGAGCTTTTTCTGCACTATTTATTCCACGTCCCTGTGAAGGTATTGAGGTGTTGTGTAATAATATAGATGTATTGTGGAGAGCATCTGACTGGTTGCATTACAGTCTGGTGAGGAGGCTCCAAAGCTACAGATCGCAAGAGGCTGTGGAGTGTTGTAGACTCAGCTCACTCCATCACAGGTACAGCCCTCCCCACCATCGAGGATACATCTTCAGAAGGTGGTTCCTCAAGAAGCTAATCTTCATTACTAAGGACCCTCACCATCCAAGATGTACCCTCTCCTTGTTACTACCATTGGGAAGGAGGTACAGGACCCAATACTCGCATTCAACAGCCTCCTTCCCTCTGCTATTAGATTTCTGACTTGCAAACACTATCTCGTTATTTCTTTTGCATAACTTATTTTGCAATTTGTAGTAATTTTATATCCTTGTGTTGTATTGCTGCTCCAAAATGTCAAATTTCATTTTGTAGAAGTTAGTGTTAATAAATCTGATTCTACTTGGTGCTGTATTAATAGCTAATTGGCACATGGATAATAGAAAAATGGAGGGTTTCACATCACATGCCCATGATAATAAACCTGATTTTGATTTTGGGTTATGAGGGAGAGAAGAGTCAGATTGATCTCAGAGCATGTTTAAAGGTCGGCACAACATTGTGGGCTGAAGGGCCTGTATTGTGCAGTAGTGTTCTATTTGTAAATCTCTCACCTTGTGTGACCAGCTAATATTGGATGGATAGTGGGTTTTGGTGCCAGGAGCTAAAGCAGAGGAGGAAATTTTGTCCATGTTCTAATTCCTGTTGGGTATAGCGGAAAATGAAATCCCACCCAGCCATTTGGGACCAGGGTACAATTGAATTTCATTAAAATGTGTCCTCATTGTTGGTTAGCTCAAGATCTGGTTCCCAAAGGATCAAGGCTGTTTGTTTAAAAGCTGGTCTATGCCGAGCCATTGGCTCTCGAACATAAAGATACAGGCTCTTTGTCAGTTTTCCTGTGCTTGTTACCCTCCCTCACTCCTGTCATTCCATAATGATATTCATATCAATGTTCTAAGGTGAAAGTTCAACGTAAATTTATAATCAAAGTACATATGTGTCACCATACACAGCCATGAGATTCATTTTCTTGTGGGCATTCACAGTAAATAAAAAGAAACACAATAGAATTGCTGAGCAATGTCAGTCAGGCTTTAGATGATCTGAGCAATGGGATCAGCATGCACAAAGCAGCGCGCCCTAACGCCTTCACCATCGTTTTGGGATATTTTAGTCAGGCCAGTCGGAAAAATTCACTAAGCAATTACCATCAGCAGATCACTGGCAATACCAGATGAAGCAACACACTGGACCATTGCTACACCACCATCAAGAATGCCTACCATGCTATTCCACGCCCTCACTTTGGGAAGTCTGATCTCCGGGCTGTACTTCTACTCCCTGAGTACAGGCAGAGACTGAAGACTGCAGCACCAGCAGTGAGGACCAAGAAGATATGGACAAGGGAAGCACAGCAATGCCTACAGGAGTGCTTTGAATCAGTGGACTGGAATGTATTCAGGGATTCATCTTTGAAACTGGATGAGTATGCTGCAGATGTTATCCTGTGTGGATGAGTGTGTGCCCACAAAGACTTGCCGTACATTCACAAACCAAAAGCCATGGATGAACCAGGAGGTACGTCGTCTGCTGAAGGCTGGATCTGTGGCATTCAAGTCTGGCGACCCAGGCCTGCCCCAGAAAACAAGGTATGATTTGCAGAGGGCTATTTCAAGAGCAAAGAGACAATTTTGAACAAGGTTGGAGGTGAGACTGGATGCACGGCAACTCTGGCAGGGTTTGCAAGACATTACTTCCTACAAAGCGAAATTCCATAGCATGAATGGCAACGATGCTTCACCAGTAGATGAACTCAACACCTTCTATGCCCGCTTTAAAGGGAGAACATAACTACGTCTGTGAAGATCCCTGCTGTACCTGATGACCCTGTGATCTCTGTCTCAGAGGCTGATGTTAGGCTGTCTTTAAAGAGAATGAACCCTCGCAAGGCAGAAGGTCCAGATGGAGTACCTGGTAAGGCTCTGAAAACCTGTGCCAACCAACTAGTGGGAATATTCAAGGACATTTTCAACCTCTCACTGCTACGGGTGGAAGTTCCCACTTGCTTCAAAAAGGCAACAATTATGCCAGTGCCCAAGAAGAATAATGTGAGCTGCCTTAATGACTCTCACCCGGTAGCACTCACATCAACAGTGATGAAATGCTTTGAGAGGTTGGTCGTGACTAGACTGAACTCCTGCCTCAGCAAGGACCTGGACCCATTGCAATTTGCCGATTGCTACAATAGGTCAACGGCAGATGCAATCTCAATGGCTCTCCACACAACTTTAGACCTCCCGGACAACACAAACGCTTATGTCAGGTTGCTGTTCGTCGACTATTGCTCCACGTTTAATAACATAATTCCCACAATCCTGATTGAGAAGTTGCAGTATCTGGGCCTCTGTACATCCCTCTGCAATTGGATCCTTGACTTCCTAACCGGAAGACCACAATCTGTGCGGATTGGTGATAACATATCCTCCTCACTGACGATCAACACTGGTGCACCTCAGGGGTGTGTGCTTAGCCCACTGCTCTACTCTCTATATACACATGACTGTATGGCTAAGTAGGCATTGCTCAAGTACCATCTATAAATTTGCTGACGATACAGCCATTGTTGATAGAATCTCAGGTGGTGACGGAAAGGTGTACAGGAGCAAGATATGCCAACTAGTGGAGTGGTGCCGCAGCAACAACCTGGCACTCAACATCAGTTAGAAGAAAGAGCTGATTGTGGACTTCAGGAAGGGTAAGATGAAGGAGCACATACCAATCGTCAGAGAGGGATCAGAAGTGGAGGGAGTGAGCTGTTTCAAGTTCCTGGGTGTCAAGATCTCTGAGGATCTAACCTGGTCCCAACATATCGATGTAGTTATAAAGAAGGCAAGACAGCAGCTATACTTCATTAGGAGTTTAAAGAGATTTGGCATGTCAAAAAATACCCTCAAAAACTTCTATAGATGTATCATGGAGAGCATTCTGACAGGCTGCATCACTGTCTGGTGTGGAGGGGCTACTGCACAGGACTGAAAGTAGCTGCAGAAGGTTGTAAATCTAGTCAGCTCCATCTTGGGTACTAGCCTACAAAGTACCCACGACATCTTCAGGGAGCGGTGTCTCAGAAAGGCAATAAGGACCTCCAGTACCCAGGGCATGCCCGTTTCTCACTGTTACCATCAGGAAGGAGGTACTGAAGCCTGAAGGCACACACTCAGTGATTCAGGAACAGCTTCTTCCCCTCTACCATCTGATTCCAAAATGGACATTGAACCTTTGAACACTACCTCACTTTTTAAATATATATTATTTCTGGTTTTTGTCAGATTTTTAAGATATTCAATATATGTACACTGTCATTTATTTATTTATTACTATTTTCCCCTTCTATATTATGTATTACATTGAATTGCTAAGTTAAATTTCACGTCATATACAGTTGATGATAAACCTGATTCTGAACAATCTCACAGGCCCCTCCCAGGCCTGACTGTCCTCTGAACCCTGGAGTCTTCTACTGCTTCGTCCTGCCTGTTAACTAAGTAATGCTGCAGCTCTATAAATCTCTGATTAGACCAGACTTGGACTATTGTGTTTTGTTCCACTCTGGTCACTTCATTACAGGAAGGATGTGGAAGATTTAGAGAGGCTACAGAGGAGATTTACCAGGATGCTGCCTGGATTAGAGACCATGTCTGATTAAGGATAGGCAGAGCAAGCTGGGGCTTTTCTTTTTGGAGTGAGGGATGATAAAAAATGACTTGATGGAGGTGTACAAGATGGTAAGAGGCAGAGATCGAGTGGATAGCCAGAGCCTTTTACTCAGGGCAGAAATGGCTAATACAATGGGGCATCATTGGAGGAAAGTATAGGGAAGATACCAGATCTAAGTTTTTTTTACACACAGAGTGGTGGATGTGTGGGAGATCTCAAGCATACACTCAATGACTATGTTAATGCTGCATGATGGGGATTAAGCTGGAGGTGCAGGGGGATGGGAGCCAGGCTGCCAGAGAGGTTGTAGGGGCAGGTGTTGGTGAGCCCTCAGGCAAAGTCAGGTATCAAAAGGTTGGGCATGATGCAACTAGTGTCCTGAGCTGCCTATATTTCAATGCAAGATGTGTAGTAGGAAGGGTGAATGAATCAACACCTGGAATTATGATGTAGCCTTTAGTGAGATTTGGTTGCAGCTGAACATTCTGGGGTACTGTTGTTTTAGATGTGACAGAGCAGGAGGGATTAAAGGAGGAAGGGTGGCGTTACTAGGGAAAATATCAAGGCAGTCCACCAGGACAGACTGGAGAACTCGACTAGTGAGACATTATGGTAGAGCTGAGAAATAAGAAAGGTATGATCACATTAAAGAGGCTATATTACAGACCACCCAGCAGTCCTAGGGATTTATAAAGAGATCACAGACTGTTGCAAGAAACGTAAAGTTGTACTAGTAGGTGATTTTAACTTTCCACATATTGACTGGGTATCTCGTACTGTTAAAAGCACTAGATGGGATAGAGTTTGTTAAATGTGTTCAGGAAAGTTTCTTCATCAGTACGTAAAAGTCCTAATGATGCTGGATGTGCTATTATGGAAGAAGTTTGTTTAGGGGAATGCTTTGCATCCAGTGACCACAATGCTATTACTTTTAAAGTAAATATGCAAGAAGCAAGGTCTGGTTTGCAGGTTGAGATTCTAAATTGGAGAATGGCCAGCTTTGATGGTATCAGAAATAATCTGGCAAGTTTGGATTGGGATGGGCTGTTTTCTGGCAAAGGTCTACTTGGCAAGTGGGAAGCCTTCAAAAATAAAATTTTGAGAGTACAAAGTTTGTATGTGCCAGTCAGAATAAAAAGTAAAGATAACAAGTGTATGGAACCTTGGTGTGCAAGAGATTTTGAGGCTCGGGTTAAGAGGAAAAAAGAGGTGCATAACAGGTACAGGCAAATAGGAACAAATGCGATGGTTATGGACTAGAGGAAATGCAAGAGAACACTTAAGAAATAAATCAGGAAGGCAGAAAGACAGCATGAATTTGCTCCAGCAGAGAAGGTAAAGGAGAACCCGATGGATTCTACAGATAAGTTAATAGAAAGAGGATTGCAAGGGACAAAATTGGTCCTCTGGAAGACAAGAATGTTAATCTATGTGTGGAGCTAAAAGAGATGGGGAAAATCTTAAAAGCATTCTTTGCATCTGTATTTAATCAGAAGATGGATATAGAGTCTATAAAATTGAGGAAGAGTGGCATCATCTTCATCGACCCTGTACAGATTACAGAGGATGAGGTGTTTGTTATCCTGAGGCAAATCAAGGTAGATAAGTCCCCAGGTCCTGACGAAGTGTCCCCTTAGACCCTACAGGAGGCAAGTGCAGAGATTGCTGGGGCCTTGGTAAAGATATTTAAAACATTAAAGAGGATACCAGAGTGTTGGAGCATAGCCAATGTTGTTCCGCTGTTTAAAAAAGGCACTAAAAATAAACCAGGAAATTATGGGCTGGTGAATCTGACATCAGTTGTGGGAAAGTCATTGGAAGGTATTCTGAGGGACAGGATATATAAGTATTTGGTTAGACATGGACCATTTAAGAACAGTCAGCATGGCTTTGTGTGTGGTAGGTTATGTCTAACCAATCTTAAAGAGTTTTTTGAGGAAGTTACCATGAAAGTTGATGAAGGCAAGGCTGTGGATGTTGTCTACATGGACTTTAGTCTTGCATGGGATGCTGGTCAAGAAGGTTCAGTTGCTCAGTATTCAGGAGCTAGTAAATTGGATTAGAATATTGGCTTTGTGGGAGAAGCCAGAGAGTGTAGTAGATTAATGCCTCTCTGACTGGAGGCCTGTGACTAGTGGTGTGCTGCAGGGATTGATGCTAGGCCCTTTGTCGTTCGTCATCTATATCAATGACCTGACTGATAATTGTATGTGAAGGATGTAAGAAATAAAGTCAATTCAATAATGTGGTTAACTGGATCAGCAAATTTGTGGATGACACCAAGATTGGGGGTGTAGTGGACAGCGAGGAAGGGTATCATGGCTTGCAGAGGGATCTGCATCAGCTGGAAAAATAGGGTGAAAAATGGCAGATGGAATTTAATGCAGACAAGTTTGAGGAGTTGCACTTCGGTAGGACCAACCAGGTTGGGTCTTGCACAGTGAATGGTAGGGCACAGAAGAGTGTGGTAGAACAAAGGGATCTGGGAATACAGATTCATAATTCATTGAAAGTGGCGTCACAGGTAGATTGGGTCGTAAAGAAAGCTTTGGGCCTTCTTAAATCAATGTATTGAGCACAGAAGGTGGGATGTTATGTTGAAGTTGTATAAGATTCGGTGAGGCCTAATTTAGGGTATTGTGTACAGTTTTCGTCACCTACTTACAGGAAAGATGTAAGCAAGGTTGAAAGGGTGCAGAGAAAATCTACAAAGATGTTGCTGGGTCTGGAGGACCTGAGTTCTAAGTATTCATTAGAACATAGAAGACTGGGAGGAGATTTGAATTATAAGCGGTATTGATAGGGTACATAAATGCAAGCTTTTTCCACTGAGGTTGGACGCGACTATAATCATTGGTCATGGGTTAAGGGCGAAAGGAAAGAAGTTTAAGGGGAACATGATAGGAATCTTCAGAGGGTTGTGAGAGTGTGGAATGAACTGCCAGCACAAGTGGTGCATGTGAGCTTGATTTCAACGTTTAAGAGAAGTTTGGATATTTACATGAATATTAGGAATATGGAGGGCTGTGGTCCGGGAGCAGGTCATTGGGACCAGACAGATTAAATAGTTTCAGCATGGAGTAGATGGGCCAATGGGCCTGCTTTTGTGTTGTACTTTTCTATGATTCTATGGCTACTATGTTAGGTACGAAGGTACCTACTTAATAAGCCACTGAGTGTAAGAAACTTTTCCAACTGATTGCTGCTCGAGACTGCAGATGCTGGAATCTAGTGTGTATTTTCTCTCAAGAATTGTGTTTGTTTTTAAATCCTTCTGCGCACCTTGGGATAGCTCTTAACAATAACTTGTATCTTTAACAGAGTGAAACATTCTCAGATGCTTTACTTTGGTGCCTTCCAACAGACATAGAAAGGAAATAACAGTGTGTCATTGAACCAGCTGCCCCTGAACCATGTGGTGGCACGGTACTGTAGTAGTTAGCACAGCATCTTAGAGTACCAGCAACCCAGGTTCAATTCCCACCACTGCCAAATGAGTTTGTACATTTTTCTCTGTCTCTGCATGGGTTTCCTCTGAGTGCTCCAGATTCCTCCCACAGTCCAAAGATGTATCAGTTGGTAGGTTAATTGGTCATTGTAAATTGTCCAGTGATAAAGTGATAAACCGGGGGTTACTGGGCAGTGCAGCTCGAAGTGCCAGGAAAGCCTACTCTGCCCTGTATTGCAATAAATAAATATATAAATAACTCAGAGGTTCCCAACCCTCCTTATGCCATGAACCAATACCAGTTAGCAAAGGGTCCGTAGACCCCAGGTTAGGAATCCCTGCTCTAAACCTTCGTGAAATGCGTCAAGTTCAAATTCAAGTTTATTGTCATTGGCATTCATACATTCATTCATCATGTGACATGAGAGACCTTGGTCTTGACCATTGGCATACATAGCCAGAGTATAAATGCCATAAAAAGTAGCTTTTAGCAGACACAGCGCATTACAACTAGGACAAGCGTAGGTTGAAATTAAACTAAATTAGCATAAATTACACATGCACTTGCACAAAAATAAAATAAACACATGCTAGTGTAAGTTCAGGGAGATAAAAATAAATATATTCTAATACAGGTTTCCCCCGCTATCCGAAGGTAGAGTGTTCCTATGAAACCGCTCGTAAACCGAAATGTCTTAAAGCGAAGAAGCAATTACCATTAATTTATATGGGAAAAATTTTTGAGTGTTCCTAGACCCAAAAAATACCTACCAAATCATACCAAATAACACACAAAACCTAAAATAACACTAACATATAGTAAAAGCAGGAATGATATGATAAATACACAGCCTATATAAAGTAGAAATAATGTATGTACAGTGTAGTTTCACTTAGCAGGATCTGAAAGATTGAGTCAAAACCAATCTGTAGAAAATAAAAATCGGCACGTACACGCATGTGCGCACACACCGGCCCGCACAAGGCTTCATGATTGTCCTTGAATGGATGTAAGTTTCTCTCCCCAGAGGGACCCCCTTCTGAACCATCCAGTCAATTGCTGGCCCAACTGCTGAAAGGACCCAGCTCATTTGTATTCGCTCTGCATTCAGGCTGTGGTGACTGACTTCAGATGCCGTGTACAATTTCTTCTCTTTCTCAGTCTGCCATGTCATTGAAGTTACGGAACCTGATGTCTCTGCTATAACTTAAATCCCTTCCCATCTATTTCTCGGGGTAAACACGTGTAAAGCAGGTGTCTTTTTTCGTAAAAGCGAAAATCCTCTTTCAGTTAGAGAAAACAGGTACTAATGTAGGTCTTTTGTAAAAGCCAAATGTCGTAAAGCGAACGTTCGGAAAGCGGGGGGGGGGGGGGGCGCACACACCTGTATAGTGTTAGGGAAATGTCATTCGAATGATACTTCAACCACCTTCTCTGTCTGCTCATTCCATCACACAGATCACCCTCTAGGTCAGAGGTTTCCACCCATTTTTAGCCTTGGACCAATACCATTAAGCAAGGGATCCATGGATCCCAAGTTGGGAAACCCTTTTCTAGGTGGAAAACTTGCCCCAAGTTTTATTAACTATTCCCCATTTCACCTTTAACCTGTACTTCTAGTTCTTGATTTTTCCCCCAGTGCTGGTGGAAAAACAAACATATAATGACCCTATCTTTGCCTCTCTATAATATAGTTCACCCATCAATATAGCACTAGCTGCTCTACCTCTTGCCATGGCTCAGTCCCTCAACTTTTGGCAATGTCCTCACAAGGTTGCTGTAATGTTTCATGCAAAAAAAACTAGAGATATTCCAGCAAAGTTTCATGCAGGATCTTGTTTATCTCCTTTAATTGGCTGGTATTTTAAGCAGGTTATGATGGTTTGTAATAACTCTGCTTGTTTGGCTGACTAAAGAAGAGGTGTTATTATTGTGGCCATTGTTAACGTGTAGTGCTTTAGTAAATGGAAGAGTGCAGAAGCAAAGTGGTTTCACTTGGCTCCGTGTGAAAGTTCGCTGCACAACCCTTGGGATGGTAGCTTTCCTTCACGTCCGCCAGCTTCTCTGAATTTTGGCATCTGAGTAGATTGCCTTTTCATTATCGCTGTATTTTATCCCAGAATTTGCTCCCTTTTGCGTGGTTTCAGAGGGATATTTAAAAATTTCAGTATTCGGATTAATAAGTCATAGGAGCAAAATGGGCCATTTGGTCCCTCGAGTCTGCTGTACCATTCCATCATGGTTGGATCATTATCTCTCGCAACCCCATTCTCCTGCCTTCTCACTGTAACCTTTGACATCCTTACTAATCAAAAACCTCTCTTATGTTTAAAAACTCCAAAACATAAAAATTAATTGAAAGACACCACAGAGCTGGGAACACGTGCACTCTAGTTTCGTTTTTACTTTAGTGAGGTGCTCACGCATGGCGTGGTGGCGTATTGATATATGCCATTCACGTCCTTTTACATGTAACCCATATTGAATTACTTAAACAGCAAGGAAGTTAATTGAACAATATAATTAAAATATTACCCAATTATTACTGAATTATTAAATACACAACGCTATTAATCCCCACTTTAAATATTCTCAATGAATTGGCCTCCAGCCATCTGTGGCTGTGAATTCCACAGATTTACTATCCTCTGGCTAAAGGAATTCTTCCTTATCTCTTTTCTCAAGGGATATCCCATTCTGAGGCTGTGGCTGTCTGGTCCTTGACTTCCCCATTAAATGAAGCTGTTAGACAGATTATTTTAATACTTCACATTGAATTATTAAAAATCATAACTAAGTGGGTTATGCCCATGGTGAATAAGTCTGCAAGTGCTATAAGTTAATCTCTGAAGAAAATTAAGACCAGCAGTTTATTGAGTTTCGAACTGGCAAGTTTTCATAAAGGTTATAATTTGGACTGCATTAGGAAAGCCGCTGTTAATTGAATGCTGAGAGAAGTGATCCTTTCTAAGGCATTGCAAGTTCAGATTCATGTTTGTTATTACCAATGTTGTGAAAATGTGTATGTTTGGTGGCAGTGGTGCAGTGTAATTCATAAAACAGTTCAGATCAAGTCATTACACGGTGCATTGAGGTCAAACAATAACAATTCAGAACAAAACGTAACAGCTACAAGGAAAGTGCAGTGCTGGTAAACAAAGTGGAAGATCATAACGAGGTAGACGGTGAGGTCAAGAGTCCATCTTATTGACTAAGAGTTCTGTTCAATAACTGCAGGATAGAAGCTGATCTGGAGCCTGAATGTACATGCGTTCAGGGTTTTGTATCTTCTGCCTGATGGGAGGGGGGAGGAGAGAAAATGTCTGGGGTGGGTGGGGTCTTTGATAATGCAGGTTGCTTTAACAAGCCAGTGAGAAGTGCAGACCTGCTCAGCTCCTCCAGCAGCTTTATCTGATCTTCTGCATCTGCAGTCTCCTCAGATTCAAGTTTATTCTCAATTCAACTGTATACATTATACCACCAAACAAAACAATGTCTTCCAGACCAAGGTGCACAAGGTACACTTTAATAAGACAAGGTATTATTAAAGTTCAAAGTAAATTTTATTATCGAAGTATATATGTGTCACCATGAATGTCAGAAATAAATACCACAAATAATAACGTGTATTTATGATACAAGTTGAAAATGGAAACAGTATAACGCTACTGGCACTTCATTACGTGATGAGACCTGGGTGGTGGCAGTGAGTTCCAGTAGTTTCATGGCCTGGGGGAGGAAGTTTCTTCCCATCCTAACACTCCCTGTCCTAATGCTGTGGTACCCCTTGGGAGTGAGAAGGATTGTTGGACAGACGGGAGGGATTATTGATGATGCTAAGGGCCCTGCGTATGCACCACTCCTGATGAACAGACGGGAGATTGCAATGATCGTCTCTGCAGTTCTTACAATCCTTTGTAGGGTCCTGGCCATAAAGGATTGTTTCTGAGCTCTATCTGAAGTGTTAGCTTTACTGAACCAGGTGTGGTGTTTACTTTTTTTCTGCCTACTATCGTGGGCCTTCAGAAATGGTGCATTTTGTTAATCTTGCTCTTAGCTTCATCTGAATTGTTGGCCGCTGATTGGTGTCCGTCACAGTATAGTAGTAATTTTATGTATTGTGTTGTACTGTTGCTGTAACAAAGAACAAATTCCATGACGTGTGTGATGATAAACCTGATTCTGATATGGGTCTCTATTGTGGACTGAGTGGGAAGGGGGCAGGGAGAGGGCAATCATGGTCGGGAAAAGGGGAAGGCAGAGGGCAGGGAGGAGGAAGCACCAGAGAGACATTGTGTAATGATCTATAAACCAATTATTTGGAATCAAATGACTTTGCCAAGTGACTCAATGCTGGGTGTGTCTGCATCTGCACCACCCCCACCCCCCAAGCTTCTGGCACTCATTCTCTGCCATCTGTCCCACACCCCTTCTGCCGCACTCCACCCTCACCGTTCCCAACATCCTTTGTTCCCACCAGATTTACAAATTAGCTCTCCGCTCCACATTAACAAATAAGGTACTGTGCAAAAGTCTTAGGCACCCTAGCTAGATATGTATGCTTAAGACTTTTGCTCAATATGGTAGTTAACACCAATTTACTGAGGAGTCTGAAAGACGTGGGCTTCAGTTCCTTGTTGGAGATTCAGCCTGGACTGACAATCCCGACATTCTTCTTCACTCCTACCCACTCAAACTCAATCCTGATGTTCCTTCTTCACTCCTACCCACTCGAACTCAATCCTGACGTTCCTTCTTCACTCCTACCCACTCGAACTCAATCCTGACGTTCCTTCTTCACTCCTACCCACTCGAACTCAATTCTGATGTTCCTTCTTCACTCCTATCTGCTCAAATTCAATTCTGACGTTCCTTCTTCACTCCTACCCGCTCAAACTCAATTCTGACGTTCCTTCTTCACTCCTATCTGCTCAAACTCAATTCTGACGTTCCTTCTTCACTCCTACCCGCTCAAACTCAATTCTGACGTTCCTTCTTCACTCCTATCTGCTCAAACTCAATTCTGACGTTCCTTCTTCACTCCTATCTGCTCAAACTCAATCCTGACGTTCCTTCTTCACTCCTACCCACTCAAACTCAATCCTGATGTTCCTTTTTCACTGTTCAAACTCAGAGACTGGGCTTTAAATCAACCGGTGGCATCTGGGGAACTGGAATAAGTCTGCAACGCTTGAAATCTAGGGATGAAGCTAGTTTTAGTGTTTGAACCATGATATTTAGAATGTAGATCAGAGATTACAGTGCAGTGTAGCCCTTTGGCCCACGATTTGTCCCAACCCTACACCCTACTCTGAGATCAATCTAACCCTTCGATCCCACATAAGTCTCTATCTTTATATTATCTATGTGCCTATTTGAGTTTCATAAATGCCCCAAATGCATCTAACTCTACCCCCACCTTGGCAGGATGTTCTACACACCCAACACTCTGTGTACAAAAGACATACCTTTGAAATCTCCCTATACTTTCATCCAATCAGTTTAAAATTATGCCGTCTTGTATTAGCTATGTCTGCCGTGGGGAGGGGAAAATCTCTGGCTGTCCACTCAGTCTATGCCTCCTATCATCTTATGAAGTGACCTGTCATCCTCCTTCACTCTAAAGAGAAAAGCCGTAGCTTGCTCAACCTGTCCTCATAAGACGTGCTCTCTAATCCAGGCAGCATCCTGGTGAATCTTCTCTGCACTGTTTCTAAAGCTAAGTGTTTACTGGATTGTCAGAAGGAACCTAACCTGGTTTACAAATGTCAGGCAAAGGAATTTCTCATCCAGATCCAATTGGGATACTGAGCGGTGCCGGAATTTCTTCTTGTACCGGTTCATGGATCTCTGGAATTCCCTCCAGAAGGTGATGGAAGCTGGATTGTTTGACTTAAGGTGGAGGTGGATATGTTACTGAGGGCAGGCACAGAGAGATGTGGCCTGGTGTAGTTCAAACAGAATCAGTTTAAATGGCAGGGTAACCCGTACCAAATGCTGGAGGAACTCAGCAGGTCAAGCAGCATCTATGGAGAGCGATGAGGAATCATGTTTTGGGTTGAGACCCTGCATCAGGTCTGTAATCCAGGTAGTTCTTGCTTGGAGGGGAATACTGATGTGAAATTGCAGTCAGGAAGGCTCCATCTGCTGCAGATCCAGTGACCTCACTTCAACAGATTGTACAGTGATTAGAGTGGAATTTTACTGTGTACATGTTGGCCACCGAGCACTGTACTGCATCAAAAGTGCTCCACTTGGAATGTTCTGAAGTTGCGAAATGCCCTGTGGAATGTTGTCCCTCACCTGGTCTCACCTGTTACCTGCCAGCCTGTACTCCTACCCTTCCCCCTGCACCTCCTTATTCTGCCTCCTGCCCTCATTCCTTTCCAGTCTTAAGAAAGGGTCTTGGCCTGAAATGTCAGCTGTTTATTCATTTCTATAGATGCTGGTGGCCTGCTGAGTTCCTCCAGCATTTTGTGTGTGTTAGTGTGAAACTTCCTCAGTTTTGTGGAAGTGTATTTTCGGTGTTAGTCTCCTCTGCCCATGAGAAAATCTCTTCTAGTTTTTCTGCTTTTCTACCCAGTTTATTGCTCTACCTCCTTCTCTCCTCCCCTTTCCTTGGTCGCAGCTTACTTGTGCGGAGACCCATCTAAAAGCTGCCAAAAATTCATCAGTTAGCTGATTGGATTTGTTGTTCCATGAGGCTATTTCCTCTAAGAAACCAAAATCGCCCTCCTGCGGGCTAATTAAACGTGATCTCCTCTTCCTGAACCCATGCATGCCTCACTTTGCTGCTTTAAGCTACTCCGCGCTTGCACATAAAGTCCCCGAAGTTAATTTTCAGAGGCTTTCCCTTACAACACTCGTAAGACCTGCATTTAACTGCCTCCCAGTTCTTGCAAGTTGTTGTGGATTTTAACTAACTTACCAAAAGAAATCTCAATCAGAAAGGCTCTTCTCCAGTGTAATTTATCTGCTTCACACACTTTCTCTATGTGTATCCAGCCTCTTCACATCCTGTGTCTGAGTCTTCTATCCTTGATGGAAATCTGATATCTCTACCCACTCCCCCCCCCAACCCAACCCCCTGGTAAGTAGGAACAGATGTGAGGTAACTATTTAATAAAGCAAAATTTTTTTTGCTCTGAATAAGAGTTCCCAGTGAGCTTGGCTACATTTGTAAAATTTCACTGGGACAGATTATGACTTGAGCATCAATGAGTTTATCAGCCTGTTCTTCAAGCTCTCAGCATTCTAAATGTTAAGCTTACATGAAATGAATGGAATTTAAAATAAAGATGAATCTTTTAGTTCAAAATGTGTATCATTTTTTATATAGCAGAAATTGGCCCATCGAATCTGCTCCACCATTTCATCATGGCTGGTCCATTTTTCCCCTCAGCCCCAATGTCCTGCCTCTCCCTGTATCCCTTCGTGCCCTGACTGATCAAGAATCTATCAATTTCTGCCTTAAATATATATAAAGGCTTGGCCTCCACAGCTGCCTATGGCAACGATTTCCACAGATTCACAACTCTGGCTAAAGAAATTCCTCTTCGTCTCCATTCTAAATGGATGTTCTATTCTGAGGCTCTGTCCTCTGGTCTTGTTGCCTTCTCCGTTGCCTTGGGGTTATAGGTGTGAGCCAGAATGTGAACAGCAAGGTATAAGACAAAACAAAATCCTGTACAGCGACAATTCAAGTATGATGTTCTCATAAAGGGTTGTCTATTGGTGTGTCTTTAGTTGGCTGTGGAGGCCAATCAAGATCCACATAGCCGGGATGTTGGGTGAATTCCCTTAATGGAAAGGCTGATACATGGGCAGGCACCACATGGTCCTTTTACATATCGGAGTCAGGGTCCAGTGGTGTGTAATGCAAGATGACTGGGGACCCTTCACTGCTGCAGCCTTCCTCCGCCTTCACTACAGTTGTGATGTGTCATCAGCTCCTGCCAGCTTCGCTGATGAGGTCTTGGTTGGATCACCCTTTGTCTGGATCCTCCCCCTTGACATTATCACCATGTGTGGCCCCAGCAGGAGCTACATGTCAGGTAAATGAACTTCAGACAGTGTCACCCTCAAGATCTCAGGCACTCACAAGCCTCTCCAGCATGGCAAGATGGCAATCCTCAGAGAAGGAAACAAGATTCAGTTCTGCCATCCTCTGTAAGGAGTTTGTACGTCTTCCCGTGCATGTGTGGGTTTAGAATTCAAGATTTATTTAAATATTGCATCCACCCCACAACATGAGGGAGTAAAAATCTTTGTGTTATGACTCCGTTGCAATGTCCAGACATGTGAATTTAAAAGTCTAATGGCTTGTAGAAAGAAGCTGCCCCGTAGCCTGTGATCCTGGCTTTAATGTTGCGGTACTATTGCCATACGGAAGGAGCTGAAAGAGTTTATGGTTGGGGTGACTGGTGTCTCCGGTGATCTTCCAGGCCTTCTTTCTACACCTGCTGCTATAAGTGTCCTCAATGGAGGGAAGTTCACATCCATAGACGTGCTGGGCTGCCCTTACCACTGTTCTGGTTTCCTGATTGTTCGGTCATTATAAATTGTCCTGTGATTAGTTTAGCGTTAAAGAGGTGAGTTGCTGGGAGTTGTGGCTCATTGGGCTGGAAGGGTCTGTTTCATGCTGTATCTCTAAATAAGTAAATGAAAATTGGAGAGCGCCACGCATGTTTGGGTCTGCAGCATCTGCTGAGAGAGGAAAAACTAGGCCAGTGTTTCAGCCCATCAGAAATAATCCGGAAATGAGAGAAGGGTGAAATGTTAATTCTTGTTCATTCTTCACAGATGTTGCCTGACCTTTTAAATGTTTCCAGAATTTTCTGGGTTTTCTTCAACTACACCTTTTTTTTTATTTTTGCTGGGATGAGCTCATTCTGATGCCTCGTTCAGGGAGGGGCATTTTTTAACATTTTGATGACAGTATAAAATTTGGAAGTAGCTGGTTGGCTGCCCTTTATACAACCCCCTCCGTATCTCCATTTGAAGTCAGTGCATTGAGGGCTTCAAACCTGGGTCCTTGCTGTTTCACTTGTGACCTCACTTCAGTAACGGTTTTGCCTAGCGTTGCCCCGTTGCTTTGAAGAAGTTTGCAAGGAAAATTGCTTGGATTACTAATTTAAGCAGGAAGGAATTTGCTGATACCTTTTTCCTACTGAAATATATTTTTTTTGAATTTCTTTTGCATCAGTTCAATAGTTGATTGGCCGCACCCAAGAGCTTGCATGGACAGATAAGATAAGCTTGTGTCTGGTTGGCCGCCTACGTGCTGACTGGCTTGGACAAAGATGATGTCGCAGGTCCGATGTGATTTTGTATCCGAATCCCACTGGCGGCTGTTGGAGTGGCCAGAAAGAATTCCTTTCCAAGTGCAGCGGTTTGATTGGACACCTAAAGAGATATTAAAAGATCAGTTTTATTTGTCACTTGTACATTGAAACATACAGTGAATGGCATCATTTACATCACATCAAATCAAATCAGCGAGGATTATATTGGGTAGCCTGCAAGTGTCACCATGTGGTAATCTGAGTTGTTTCTTTATTTTTCAAAGCAAATTTATTTACTGTTAGTTGACTTGGTATGTACAAAGATCAAAATAGTTACAGAATATTTACAGTATCAACAGATCATGAACATTGATTTCTTGAAATTCCAGTATTTGCCCCCCACTCCTCTTCACCATTCCCCATTCCTGTTTCCCTCTCTCACCTTCTCTTCTTACCTGCCCATCACCTCCATCTGGTGCTCCTCCCTCTTCCCTTTCTTCCACGGTCTTCTGTCCTCTCCTATCAGATTCCCCCTTCTCCAGCCCTTTCTCTCTTTCACCAATCAACTTCCCAGCTCTTTACTTCACCCTACCCCCTCTCCTGGTTTCACCTATCACCTACGACCTTCTACTACTTTCTCTCCTCTCCCCACCTTCTTTGTCTGACTCCTTCTCCCCTTCCTTTCCAGTCCTGATGAAGGGTCTCGCCCAAAACGTCAACATTACTCTATCATAGACGCTGCCTGACCTGCTGAGTTCCTCCAGCGCTCTGTGTGTCTTTCTTTGCATTTCCAGAATCTGCAGAGTTTCTCGTGCCATTGAATCTTCCTGCTGTTTAATATGTAATATCTTGCCATCTTTTGCCTCTGAGCAGAATGCATCTTATTCTCTTACTTGGTTTTCTGTTTTCTCATTAAGTTGAAATCTGGTATTTGTCTTGACCAGTCTCTTGCAGTGCAGTGACAAGGGGTCATTGCTCTATGTTGGGAATTTTTTTCCTGAGCGCCCTCCTGGATTAATTAGTGACCTCTATGACCCCTTGTATTAGTTTCCCCCACCAACCCCCCCCCCCTTTACACAAGTGATAATATCTTCTCTACATCTGGGCTATTGAAGCTTTTGGAATGCCCTCAACTTTAACCTTGCCTTTCACGTAGATAAGAATCCCGTCTAAGTAGACTTCACAAGGAAACCAATTCCTACAGAGTAAATACGTGGAATCCTTTGCCTAGAGTATCTTAGCTCTGTGTTACATCAGAACTGTTGCATTTCTTTGCCTTCCATCTCCAATCAATATTTGCTTTTGAGTATCCCCTGAATTAACTAAGTAGTTGAATGATCTTGAACAGACCCCTGAATCAATTAAACTCTTGGGTCCCACAGCTTTGTGGTCAGGAACAGTATTGGCCCTAGAACCATCAGATACCTGAACCAACACATAACTTCACTCACCTCAACACTGAAGCAACTCTTAAGTAAAAGAGGGATAACCACACTCACTTACCCCTTCATTGAAATGTTCCTACAATCAATTATCTCACTTTAAGGATTCTTTATCTCATTATCTCATGTTCTTGTTGCTTATTGCTACTTGCATTTGCGCAGTTTGTTGTCTTCTGCACTCTGGTTGATCTTTTATTGATCCTGTTATAGTTACTGTTCTATAGATTTGCAGTGTGTGCCCACAAGAAGATGAATGTCAGGGTCGTATGGGGAGATTTCTTTGTGGTTTGATAATAGATTTACTTTGAGCTTTGTCGGTATGAGCTCATTGGGTCAGAAGAGCCTGTATCTCTAAATTTAAAAAATTTTTTGCGATTTCTTATTTTGCACATTGGTTGTCTGTCTTTGTTTATGTATAGTTTTTTCAGAATTTTCTTGTATTTCTTTATTTTCTTGTAAATGCCCACAAGAAAATGAATGTCAAGGTAGTAAATAATGACATGCACGTACTTTGATAATGAACTTATTTTGAACTTTGGATGGAAGCTCAGGATGCCTGATGCTAGGTGTGTCTGCACTTCACCCCATGTGGCTGTGGATGTTTATGTCGGAGGAAATAAACAGAAATTGCCCTAAAGGAGGTGCCGGATTTCATTTCCCGATTTATGTGTGTGTGTTGTTTCCTGGATTCCTGCGGTCTGTGGGAGACTGGATGTTGACCCGTCATAAGGCTTGGTTCTTGAAGGAGTATTTAGCTGGGGAATTGACAGAGGCTACAACTAAACATTAGTTCAGACTCTTACCACTCTTTATCGAGGCACTGAGGAAAGCATTCTGTCTGGATGCATGACAGATTGGCTCGGCAGTTCATTAACACACGAGATTCTTCAGATGCTGAAAATCCAGGATATACACGTTCTTGTATCGATGATCTTGTTTACCTACACTGCACCTTTTCACTTTTTATTCTGCACTGTTATTGTTTTACCTTATTCTACTCGGGCTCCCAACCTTTTTAACCAAGCACTAAACAAGGAGTCCGTGGATCCTGGGTTGGGAACCCCTAGCTCAAAGCATTGTGTCATGACTTGAGCTGTCTGAACACTACACAAGATGAGTTTTCCACTGTATCTTTGTACATCTGACCATAATAAACCAATACTATTGTATTTCTTCCACAGCTGGAGCCATTGGTGGAGCCTCAATAAGGGAGCAGTGCAGTACTGTGCAAAAGTCTTTTTCATATATATATGTCATATAACAGTGTAAGAACTGTTTTCGTACCACCCATGCAGATCATTGCATTACAACTGTGCATTGAGGTAGTACAAGGGAAAACAATAACAGAACACAGATTAAAGTATTACAATTACAGGGAGAGTTCAGTGCAGGTAGACAATAAGGTGTAAGGTTATAACAATGACCTTGTTATGGACCTTCACATACCTTGACCTCCAACAAGTTGTAGTCAAGAGTACTTAAAGGGGCTTTTGAGTGGTCTTACAACAGCAGGATAGAATCTGTCCTTGACACTGTGGTACATTCTTTTAGGCTTTTTGCATCTTGGTCCTACTGTGTGTATGAATCTATTTGTCTATCTATCCATCCATCCTTCACTCAGTAACTCCATCCGTCCCTGGTCCTTCCAGCCCACTGAGACTAACCCGGATTCAATTCAGCCTCTGATTGTAAGGAGTTTGTACATTCTTAGTAGCAGATGGAATATATTGTAGGGAAGTGCATGGAAATGCTCTTTGATCGAAGGAATAAAAGTGTGGACTATTTTGTAAATGGAAGAAAATTTAAAACTTCAGAGATTCAAAGGTTCTTGAGAGTCTTAGAGCAGAATTTCATGAAGGTTAATTTGCAGTTTCAGTCAGTGGTAAGGAAGGCAAATGCAATGCTAGCATTCATTTCTAGAGAACTAGAATACAAAAGCAAAGGTGTAGTGCTGAGGCTTTATAATGCATTGGCCAGACCACACCTGGAGTATTGTGAGCAGTTTTGGGCCCCTTATGTAAGAAAAGATGTGCTGTGATTGGAGACGGTCCAGAGGCGGTTCACAAGGATGATCACAAGATTGAAAGTGTTAAGAAACACACATAAAATGTTGGAGGAATTCAGGAGGCCAGGCAGCATCTATGAAAAAGAGTATAGTTGATGTTTCAGGCCGAAACTCTTCACCAGGACAACATATGAGGAGCATTGAATGGGTCTGGGCCTGTACTTGCTGGAGATTAGAAGTTTAGACTTGATTAATTAGGGTGTCAAAGGTAACGAGGAGAATGGGGATGAGAGAGATAATGTCAGCCATGATGGAATGGCAGAGCAGCCTCGATGGGTTGAATGGCCTAATTCTGCTCCTGTGTCTTATGGTCTTGTGAGGTACGATGAAATGCTTTTGTTTGCTTGCTGTGCATACGAATCATTTTACGTAGGCACCCACTGACTGAATACAGAGGAGAGAAAATATAAAAATATTACTGCTAAGTTATTGAGAAAGGGCAGTGCATTTAGAGAATATTCAAAGGCCATTGTGAGGTAATTTGAGGGTTCATTTTTATCATACAAGAAGTTGGTTCAGGAGTACTATAACAGCAAGGTGGAATCCATCCTTGAACTTGGTACGTGTTGTCAGGCTTCTGTGTTTTCTGCCCAGTGGGAGAGAAGAGAGAATGTCCGGCGTGGGAGGGGTCCTTGATTATGATGGCTGCATTCCTAAGGCAGTGGGAAGTAAGAGGGCATAGATGGAGAGGAAGCTGGCTTGCGTGATGGATTGTACGAACATGCAACTCTTTTAGTTTTGTGTTGATGACTACGTGAAATAGCACCACTGAATTACCAATCCCAGAATGGTGTATACACATTGGGTAATCGCGCAGGTTATTAATTTGGCACAAGAGACAATTAGAGGGAGCAGAGGAGATTTGCCAGGATGCTGCCTGGATTAAAGAGAATGCCTTATGAGGGAAGGTTGAGCGGGCTAGGGCTTTTCTCTTTGGAGCAAAGGAGGATGAGAGGTGCAAAAGACAATGAAATTCGTAGAGTGGCCAGCCAGCGGGGCAGTAACCAATAACAGAGGGCATCTGTTGAAGGTGAGTGGAGGGAAGTTAAGCAGAGATATGTTGAGGTCAACACGTACAAAGGTTTGAGGGTTTTTTTATGCCGCGGAGGGAGTGATGGGTGCTTGGACCACACTGCTGGAGATGGTGGTAAAGGTTGATACAATGGGGACATTCAGGAGACTTTATCACGAGAGATACCACCGATGCTGGAAATCCAGAACAGTGCGCACAAGATGCTGGAGGAGCTCAGCAGGTCGGGTGGCATCTATGGATGGGAATAAAAGGTCGATGTTTCGGGCTGAGACCTTTTTTCAGGACAAGAGACTTAGGCACGTGAATGTAAGAAAAATGGCAGGATATGGGCAACACAGAATTAGATTGATGGTGGAGTAGGTTCACATAGCTCATTGCAACATTGGGCCAAAGGGCTTGTAGTGTGCTGCATTTAAGATTCAGGGTCGTTTATTGTCATTCTTCCGTATACCAGTGTCAAAGAGAATAAAATCATTGTAACTCCAAATCCAATGCTGCATAAAAACACACAATAAACATAAAGAACACAATAAACATAAAGAACACAATAAAAAAAAGCCCACAATAAATATAAATATCAAAGCAATCCTGTAAAGCACAATGTACAAGTAGCTGTTATACTAGACTGTAAGGTGAGGCTGGGTGATGTGTTAACGGTGATGGTGTTGGTATGGAGGGGTGGCTTACTGAATGGAGGACTGATTAGCCTGATTGCTTGGGACAGTAACTGGTTTTGGGTCTAGTGGTCCTGGCGTGGATGCTACGTACCCTCTTCCCTGATGGATGTAAAACAGTCCAAGAGACCCTTCATGATATTGCTGGCCCCTTTCCTGGCACCTTTCTGTACATCTGTACTTGATGGAGGGTAGGCTGGTGCCAGTGGTGCATTGGGCAGTTTTAACAACTCATTATAGAGCCCTCCTGTCCGCCCCAGAGCAGTTTTCATTCCATGCGGTGATGCAGCCTGTTAGGATGCTGTCTGCTGTCGATGTGCCAGGTTTTATTTATTTATTTTTATTTCAAGATACAGCGCGCTAACAGGCTCTTCTGGCCCAATGAGCCACACGTCCTTGGACTGTGGGAGGAAACTGGAGCATCTCGTGGAAACTCACACGGTCACCGGGAGAACGTAGAAACACCTGATAGTGTCAGAATTGAACTCCAAACTCCAATGTGCCGAGCTGTAATAGCGTCACGCTAACCGTGGCGCTGTGTGGCAGCAGATTTCCAGCTTTGCTGCTGAGAAATTTAACAGGAAAATGCCTCTGGAAGACTCTGTTCTCTCCGTAAAACACTGCGCGTGTAGACAGTTCGCTGTGCTCTCTTGGATTCCGATGCTGTTTTGTGATTCTGTGCGGTTACTTTCTGAAGCACACAGTGCCAAGTATTATCCGACAGCCAAGCTGTTGTATGACATAATGTGAATGCTGGAATAAAGCCCAAGTGGGTGTCACTGACAGCCTGAAATGTGGCCATTGGCTTGGTTGGTGACCGTGACCTCTGACTCATTGTTGTTATGATATTTTATGGGGTGGTTGCTATAGTAAACGAAAGGGTTGTTGCTGTGAAGGGCCATTGTTCAATCTGCTGTGTGCTAAGGAAAGCAAAAGGGAGAAAGTGAATAGAGCTCATTGGTGATTCACTCCTTGAACTTTGTCGCCCTCTGTCCACTTCAAAGGAAGGCAAGGACATTTGAAAATCAAAGACCCTGCAGATGCTGCAAATCTGAAATAAAATCTAGTACATAAAAGCAAGGATGTAATGTTGAGGCACTGGTGAGGCCTCACTTGGAATTTTGTGAGTGGTTTGGGGCCCCTTATGTAAGAAAAGAAGTGTTGACATTGGAGAGGGCTCCACGAAAATGATTCTGGGATTGAACAGCTTGTCGCATAAAGATTGTTTGATGGCTCTGGACATTTACCCACTGGAATTCAGCAGAATGAGGGGCCACCTCAATGAAACGTATTGAATGTTGAAAGGCCTCAATGGAGTGGATGTGGAGAGAATGTTTTACTGTGGATTTCCATTTCAAATGGAGATGAGGAATTTCTTTGGCAGAGACTGGTGAATCTGTGGAATTCATTGCCACAGGTGGCTATGGAGGGCCATTCATTGGGTATATTTAAGGCAAATGTTGATGGATTCTTGATTAGTTGAGTCATGAAGGGGTATGGGAGGGGGAGGCAGGAGATTAGGGCTGAGAGGGAAAATGGATCTGCCATGATGAAATGGTAGAACAGACTTGATGGGCCAAATGGCCTAATTTTGCTCCTATATGTTATGGTCTATAAAGCAATAAGGCAGGAAACACTGATATAGGGTCTTGGCCCAAAATGTCGACTGTTTATTCTTTCCCATTGATGCTACCTGACCTGCTGAGTTCCTCCAGCATTTTGTGTGGGTTACTCTGGATTTCCAGCATCTGCAGAACTTTTTGAGTTTATGAAATATTCATCGGGTGAGGCAGCACCTGTGGGGAAGAGGAACAGTTCCTCGTTTTGGGTCTGGGACCTTCTGTCAGAAGTAGGAAAGAGAAAACAAATGAGTTGTTGGTAGCAGAGACGATGGAGAAGGAAGAAGGGGAGAGTGATCTCATTGAAACCTACCAAATATTGAAAGGACTAGATAGAGTGGACGTGGAGAGGATGTTTCCTATAGTGGGGAGTCGAGGACCAGAGGGCACAGCCTCAGAATACAAGGACGTCCCTTTGGAGCAGAGATAAGGAGGAATCTCTTCAGCCAGAGGGTGGTGAATCTGTGGAATTCTTTGCCATGGAGTAGGCGGGAGAAGTTGGGATGGAAAATAAATCAGCCATGATCAAATGGTGGAGCAGAATCGATGGGCTGAATGCCCCAGCTCTGCTTCAGTGTTTTACGGAAGTATAAAGGAAATATCTCTTGGCACAAAACCAAAGAGCTAATGTGGCAGTGAGAATTAGATTCTTTGTCCATGTGGTGTGCTGAAGGGCTGGGGCTGCTGAGGGAAAGGCTGATTTGAAATCACAGGTAGGTAACAGAAAGGAGTTTGTACGTTCTCCCCGTGACTGCGTGGGTTTCCTCGGGGTGCTGTTGTTTGCACCCACAGTGGAAATCTCTACAAGTTAGTAGGTTAATTGGTCATTGTAAATCGTCCTGTGATTAGACTAGTGCCAAGTAGTTTGGTTGTTGGCTGGCACAGCTCGCTGGGCTGGAAAAGCCTGTTCTCCACTGCATTTCTAAATAAATAAAGGATTAACCACTCCTGATACAGATGGGAAGAAACAACGAGCTACCTAAAATTTGGGAAATTCAATAGTGAGTCTGAGATGCCGTAGAGGGCCAAGGGAGGTAAGGGTGTTCCTTTGGCTTGTGTTGGACTTGTTTGTAACAGACAAGGAAGCCATGGAGAGGGAGGTTGAAGTGGGGTTGTGACTTCACACCCCAGCCTCAGGATCACCTCTGTGACCTGCGCTACTCTGTGACAGAGTGGGATGAAGGCTTCATGCACTAGCCTCATGATCACTTGAGCTGCTCTGAAAGGTGATCACCCGATCTGCATTTTGTTCCGCCAGTAGAGAGGAGACTGCATTGTGAAGGACCTCGATGTGCTGAATGGCCTAATTCTGCCCCTAGGTCTTATTCAAGATTATTTAGTCATTTCTAGTGTAAGGAGAGCAAAATAATTGTTACTCTGAATCTGATGCAGCACAAAAAGAAGCATAATAAGATAAAGAACAGAAAAATAATTTAAAAAACCAGTAAATATAAATGCATAAGATCGCTTACATACATACATTGATTGTATGTCCATATAGTGATGCCAGACATGCGAGTGTCTGTACATAAGGTGACTGACAGGAAATGATAAAGTAGTGGTGCTTGGGGGTGTGGAGGAGTGGTCTTGCTGCTTGGGGGTAGTAGCTGTTTTTGTGTCTAATAGTCCTGGCGTGGATGCTACACAGCCTCCTCCCTGATGGAAGTGGGACAAATAGTCCATGAGCAGAGTGGGTGGGATCCTTCATGATGTTACTGGGCCTTTTCCGGTACCTTTCTGTTATATATGTCCTTGATGTGGGATAGGCTGGTGCCAATGATGTGTGGGGCAGTTTTGACAACCCATTGTTAGAACCCTCCTGTCTATCGCAGTGGAGTTGCCACACCATGAAACATGTTAGAATGCTCTCTACTGTAGAATGATGTGAGTACTGGTGTGCAAAGTCCAGATCTCATCAACCTCCTCAGAAAGCAGAGATGTTGGTGAGCCTCCTTGACTGTGTATGCTATGTTCAGGCGGCGATAAGAGGTTGTATGTGATGTGCACTCCCAGGAGTTTGAAACTGCTCGTAGTTTCTGCTGCTGTGCCGCCAGTGTAAATGGGGGTGTGAGTGGTGCGAGTTCTCCTTATGGTCTTAAGGTGAACAGCAAATGCAGTGCATTGGACTGGAGGAGGTGCAGGTGAATCACCACAGTATATGTTTGCATCACAGAACGTAAAACAGTACAGGCCCTTTGCCACATCACATGGTGACCTTTCAACCCACTCTGCGATCACTCCATCCCTTACACACAAGATACTGCAGATGTCGGGTATCCAGAGTAACACACACAAAAAGCTGGAGGAACCAGAAGGCCAAGCAGCATCTATGGAGAAGAAATGACAGTGAAATGTTTATTCCCTCTGTAGATGCTGCCTGATCTGCTGGGTTCCTCTAGCATTTTGTGTGTTCATCTAACCCTTCCCTCCTACACAGCCTATGACCTTCCATTTATCTACCAACTTTATTTGTCATGTACACCAAAACATACGATGAAATGCATCATTTGTGTCAACAACCAACACAGTTTGAGGAGGTGCAGGTGGCCAGCCAGCAAGTGCTGCCATGCTTCCGGCACTAACGTAGCACGTCCCCAACCTACTCACCTGAAAACCTATGGGACGTAGGAGGAGAGTGGAGCCCTGGGAAGAATACCCTGCACTCACAGGAAGAACGTGCAAACTCCTCACAGATAGGAAATGAGCCCCGATCTCTGAGTCGGTGCTGTAAGGCATTACGCTAACCGCTATGCCACAGCGCCATAGCACGCTAGGATCTTGGGAGATAACAGGAACCCTGGAGAATCTGCAAGGGTGATTGTTTAATGAGCTGGCTAGATAGACTGAATGGCCGATGTCATTGGCAAGTTCTAGACTTCACATTAGCCATGATGACAACATACTAGTTATCACTCTCTGTGTTCAATGCGCAAGTTCCAAGGTTGGTGTTGGTAATTCAAATGTCAGAGAAAAGTATACAATATATATCCTGAAATGTTTTTTCTTCACAAACATCCACGAAAACAGAAGACACGAAATCCAAAGAATGAATGACAGTTAAATGTTGGAACCCCAAAGTCTGCCCCAGCACCCCTCCTTCCCATGCATAAGTGGCAGCAAGTACCAATCCCCCCCTCCCCCCCACCAGCACAACAAAGCATCGGCACCTGCCACCAAGCACTCAGGCGTGAGCAAAGCAACAGCAAAGACAGAGACTTGCAGTTACCCCAAGTGCTACTTGTTCACCCAGTATTTGACATACCACAGGCTCTCTCTCTCCCTAATAAGGGAGAAAGGGGTGTCTCCACTTCACAGTGAGCAGGGAGACATAACAAAGAACTCACTGCTTTACGATGTTAAAGTCCATTGCATTGTTTTTTCTGAGCTCTGTGTCCATAGATCTCGGGTCTGTGGACACACAGCCAGAGATTTTCTGTCTCCAACAACAGACCGATCTCCTGCAGAGGCAGTGACCTCTGATTCCCCCGTCTCCAGAGCCACGAGATCTCGGTCCTCCGAAGGCGAGCGAAGCTCTTGGACCGAGCCCTCAGCGTGCTAAACAACGGCCATTCATGAAACCCCAAGAGTGGGTCCCATTCCCGCAAAGAACCATAGTCAGCGTGTAATTCTAGGTCAATGTCTACAAAAGAACCCTGAAAGAAAAAAATAGGAATAGTACAGATGGAAGTAGAGCTGTTTCCAAAGATGCAAGCAAAGGAGTTGCCGTTTGGCACCATTAATCCTTTAAGCTCCTCCCACTATGAGTTCCCTTCTGCAAACTCAGTACCACCATCACTGGCATATGTCATGAAATTTGTTGCTTTGCAGAAGCAGTACATTGCAATACCCAAAAATTTAATAAAACTATAAATTACAGCAGGAAGTGAGTGTGTGCGCGCGAGTGTGTGTACTTTTTTTTTAAGTTAAATTAAGTAAATAGAGCAAAAAGAGAAGAAGTTGTGAAGTCTGATGGTGGAGGCGAAGCTGTTCCTGAATCACTGAGTATGTGCCTTCAGGCTCCTGTACCTCCTTGATAGTAGTAATGAGAAGAGGATGTGTCCTGGGTAATGGGGGTACTTATTGATGGATGCCACCTTTTTAAGGTATCACTCCTTGAATGATGTCCTGAATGCTGGGGAGGCTAGTGTCCATGACGGAGCTGACTGAGTTTACAACTGAAAGTAGCTTATTTCAACCCTGTACAGTGGAACCCCCCCCCCACAATACCAGACAGTGATGCAGCCAGCGAGAATGCTCTCCATGGTACATCTGTAGAAATTTGCAAGTCTCTTTGGTGACATATCAAATCTCTTCAGACTCCTGGGTGTCAACAGCTCCTGAAAGAAGGGTGTCTTACCTTCTTTGTTGCTGCATCAATATGTTGGGCCCAGGATAGATCCTCAAGAGATGTTGACACCCAGGAACATGAAATTTCTCACCCTTTCCACTTCTGATCCCTCGACGAGGACTAGTGTGTGTTCCTTCGTCTTGCTTTTTCTGACGTCCACAGTCAGTTTTTTGGTCTTGCTGACGTTGAGTTACTCAGTGTGTGCATCACCCCAATCAAGAAGAACCAGTAGAATTCACAAGAAGTGCAGGTAGTTGATTATCAGGTTTGCTGTCTAATGGCTTAAATATCTGGGAATGAAATTTAACTTAATTTTTAATCATACATTGGTAGAGTAGCGGTTAGTGTGGTGGTATTACAACTCAAAGCTTTGGAATTCTGAGATCAGTTCTGAAGCCATCAATAAGGAGCTTGTAAATCCTTCCCATCGTGCAGGTGATTCCTCCAGGTGCTCTGGTTTCTTCCCACAGCCCAAAGACGTGCCGGTTAATTGGTCATTGTAAATTGCCCTCGGATTAGGCGAAGGTTAACTCCGTGGGTTGCTGGGTGGCGCGGCCTGGTGGGCTAGAATTTCCTGTTCCACACGGTATCTCCAAATAAATAAAAAACTTCAATCACAGCTTGGCAAGCTCTGCAGAGCTAATTTTAAAACCGTAAGGTATAGGAGCAGGATTAGGGCATTTGGTCCATCATGCCATTCCATCATGGCTGTTTATTATCCCTCTCAACAACTTCTCTCCGTGACCTTTGAATGCCTTTACTAATCGAGAACCCATTAACCTCCACTTTAAATATCCCCAATGTCTTGGCCTCCAAAGCCATCTTTAGCAGTGAATTGCTAAGATTTACCACCCCCAGCTAAAGAAATTCCTCCTCATCCCTCTTTTAAAGAGATGATTGTATTCTGAGGCTGTGCCCCCTTGTCCTGGACTCCTCAACTACCAGAAACATCCTCTCCACGTCCACTTTGTCTAGATCTTTCAATATTTGATGGGTTTCAATGAGATCCCCTCTCATTCTTCTAAACTCCAGCGGGAGCAGGACCAGAGCCATCTCACACTCTCAATTTGACAGTAATATCAATGTTTTCAAAAGAAAACATAAAGTTTGAGTATCTTGGCTTCTTCCATAAATTTAGCACTCTTCTAATGCTGAAGAAATTAATTGAAGCTTGCGTTCTGGTTTCTTAACTGTGAGAGTTCTTTAATATGATTGGTTGCTTAGCTAGCTTGATGAAACGCAGCTGTGGGACTCCAGAGATCTCTCGAACTGATATTGGACATCTGGTGTGGGTAAGTGGGGAGAGTCTTGGTGTAGCAGCTCTTGGGTCTTAGCGGGAGCTTTCTTTGAGACTGGGGGCAAGCCTTTCTGCTTTGCTGACTGCATGTTCCGGTCCACATTGATTTCTCCTCTACTTGATGAATCAGGCAAAGCAGCTGCAGGGACCCATGACTTGGAAATGATTACCAAGCCAAATGTACAGTGCAGAAGTAGGTCATTCGATGCAACCAGCCCTTTCTGGGCATTCATGCTCCACTACAACTTCCTCCTGTGCTTTGTTAGCCAAATTTGTTGTCATGACCTCATATTCTCTCCCCTCTCCCCCCGCCCCCTCCTCCTTGTGTGAATTTACTTTATTTAGCTATTCCCTTTGCTATTTGCCTCGACCATTCCCTGTGGGAGTGACAACTTTGTAAAAATCAGCTTCCTTCCTGTTGGGTTTCTTAAACCAGAAGACCTCGGAGCAGAATTAGGCCATTCAGCCCATTGAGTCTGCTCCGCCATTTCATCGCGGCTGATCCATTTCCCTCTCAACCCAGTTCTCCTGCCTTGTCCCAGTAACCTTCCATGCCCTGACCAATCAAGAAACTACCAACCTCTGCCTTAAATATACCCAATGGCCTGGCCTCCACAGCAGCCTGTGGAAACGAATTCCACAGATTCACCACCCTCTGGATAAAGAAGTTCCTCATCATCTCTATTTTAAATGGACATGGCTCTATTCTGAGGCTGTGGCCTCTGTTCCTAGATTTGCTCACTATGGGAAACATCCTCTCCACATCCACTCCATTCAAGCCTTTCAACATTCTATAGGTTTTAGTGAGATCCTCCCTCATTCTTCTAAATTTGAGAGTAATGGCACAGAACCATCAAATGTTCCTCATACGATAACCCTTCTATTCCTGGAATCTTTCTTGTGAACTTCCTCTGAAACTTCTCCGATGTCAGCACATCCTTCCGCAAATGCACACAATATTCCAAGTGGGGCCTCACCAGTGCTGTATAAACCCTTAGCATTGCATCCTTGCTTTTGTATTCTAGTTCTTTTGACATAAATGCTAACATGGCATTTGCCCTCCTCACTACCAACTCAACATGCAAATGATCCTTTAGGGATCCTGCACAAGGACTCCAAGTCGCTTTGCACCTTGGACTTTTGAATTTTCTCCCCGTTTAGAAAATAATCTACACTTTTATTCCTAATACCAAAGTGCATGACCATACACTTCCTGACACTGTATTCCATTTGCCTCTTCTTTGCCCATTCTCCTAATGTGTCCAACTCTTTCTGCAGTCTCCCTGCTTTCTTAACACTTGATGATCCTGTATCGATGGCCTCTCATTACACTGTTCCACCCTGGGAACGTTCTCTCTCTATCAACGGTTTGGCGATCTCTTGACTCATCTCTTGGGTTTCTCTTAAGACTGAGACAGAAGTTCTCAAATGTAGGATTGACTCTGTCTTACCACAGTTGGTCCCTGGCCCTTTGGACATTTCCAGCAGTCTTTCCTTTTTACAGTTCTGATCTGCATTTCAGTTTTTATCACTCCCTCTCATCCTTCAACTGTACTCATTCATTTATCGACTAATCATCTCTGGACATCAGGGTCACCTCAGCAGCTCTGAGCTCATCAGAAAGATTCCCCTGTCTATTTACTCCTCCCCCACCAACCCTGAAGCTCAAAACCATTTTCCTCTCTGTTCCGTTCTGAAGGCCCTTGTCCAGAAATGTTACAATTTCGCTTGCATCTTTGATCTACCAGCACTGCTAATGGAGGTTGGAGCCTCAACTTGTCTTGGGAGGAGGGAGAGAGGGAGAAAGAGGGAGAGAGAGGGAGAGAGAGAGAGAGAGAGAGAGAGGAAAAGCAAGGTGGTTGTTTTGTTGTTGTTGTTCTGCTGAATATTATTTACTGCCTGTTGCACCACTGACGTTCAGGGCAACAATGAAGGCCCTCCATCTCTACCTGTCCAGACGATGCTTAACTGCTGTTTCCATAACAGTTTCGTTTTGCCTGTCAGGGCTGTTAGCCCTGAGCTGAACCCCCAATCCTGGAGGACCTCTGAGCCACTCTTAATATGGCCTCTGACCTTTGACCCGTTTAGCATGGGTGTCCCTAACCTGAGCCAAAGCACGAAGCTCTGACTCCAGCCAGCACAGCTATTCTGAGGTCTGCTGAACATTGGGGGCAAGCTGTGATGGCGCTGGAATATGTGGCAACAATTGCGGGCTGCCCCCAGCACATCCTTGGATTGTGTTGGTCGTTAATGCGAACGACACATTTCACTGTGTGTATCAACGTGCGCGTGAGAAATAAATGAATCTAAACCTGACTTCTTCTGGAGCTAACAAACACACAAAATGCTGGTGGGACTCAGCAGGCCAGGCAGCATCTATAAGGAGAAGCACTCTCGACGTTTCGGGCCGAGACTCTTCGTCAGGACTAACTAAGTTAAAGGAGTAATCAAGAAAGTTTCTGAAATCTAATCTGATTCACTGCCTTTGTGCTTTGGTCTGTTCTGTTTTGCAAAATCTATTCAAATTGAGTGTAATCAACTTTGGCAAATTGCAGTTCATTTTTACCAACGATATTGAGCATTTACACATTTAGTCTGTATACATAAAGAATGAAATATGTGGCCTTGCCCATTTTATGTTCATGAGAATTTGGATTGGACCACTAATGTGGAGGATGTTGCCTGATTTTATGCCTCAAATGAAGATAGGTAGGGTGAGTATGACACTATTATGTTCCAGCTTTATACTTAACTAGAATAACATGTGCAAGGTGCTGCAAGAACTCAGCAAGCCAACAGTGTTAACTTTTGTGACTTCAAAACATCAAACTTACTCAAAGGAAGACACAGGAATCCGAAATGTGAGTCAAACTTCGTGTTTACTTTAAGTGAGCCACATGTATTGTGTGGTAGCATGATGACATATGCAATTCAAGTATTTATCCATATATAGGAGCGGAATCAGGCCATTTGGCCCATTGAGTCTGCTCCACCATTGCATGACTGATCCATTTTACCTCACAGCCCTTATAACCCATAATTAATTATTTAAACAAACCAGAATGCTTATCAAGCAATATATGCACAAGATTGCTCAAATATTATTGAAATATTCAATACACAACAAGCAGCATCTATGGAAGGGAATAAACAGTTAATGTTTCAGTCCGAGATCCTTCAGTGGGTTAATCTGTTTCTTACAGGAATTTTTATGTCTTGTACTGTTCAGCTGCTGCAAAGCAAATTTCACGACACAGGCCGGTGCCAATAAACCAGATTCTCATTCTTTGTAACTGATTTAATTTCTCCGAATTGGCATGCAGAGTGCTGAAGCTAAAATGCGTGGCAATCCTGTTTGCAGTTCACTATCTAAAAGTTAAATATTTGCTATTCTATTCCATTTATTGAAAACATAGCACAAGTGTGCATGCTTCGAAGCAATGATAAGGACTGTATTGACTTGGCATTCCAACATCAAGGACCCCTACCATCTGAGCCATTCTCTTTTCTCGCTACCACAATTGAACAGAAGATACAGGAGCCGTAGACCACACACCATCAGTTTCAGGAACAGTAATCACCCTACAGCCATCAGGCTCCTGAGCCGGTATGGAGAACTTCACTCACCACAACTCTGAACTGATTCCACAACCTACAGACTCATTTTCGAGGACTCATGCTCTCGGTATTTTTTTTTAATTTGCACAATTTGTTTTTTTGGTATTTTGGTGGTTTGTCAGTCTTCATTGTTTTTCATAAATTCTACCTGATTTCTTTATTTTCCTGTAAATGTCTGCGAGGAAATGAATCTCAAGGTATTAAATAGTGACATACACGTACTTTGATAATAAATTTACCAAGACTTTGTAAAACCTGAGGTCAAGTTCTTAGATCAACTAGCCCTTTCTATGAACAAACCCATGAACACAACCTCACTATTTTTAGCAATACTTATTGAATATAACTTTTATATATCTATCGGTATACTAATTGTAATTTATGTTTTTTTTATTGTACTGCAATGTCCTGCTGTCACAAAACAACAAATATTACAACATGTGCAACCATATTCTGATTCAGTGTCTCCTTTTCCTCAGCAACATTACATTTTGATAGGGGCTTGCTGTTTGGAATATCACCGTCTGTTGGTGACTCTTTAGCGTTGAAGCTTGTGATATGAATTTCGGAGGTGTAGTGTACTATGTTGGTGACTGCAGAGTTACCAACCAGTCTAGGCAAGTGACTCGTTGGCAAGCTCGTTGCTCTGAACGTTCTGTTCCAGCTCATTCTACAGGTGCTGTGAACGCACTTGCATTGGCAGGCAAGGGGGTGACAGATCGCAGCAGGTGGTGGGAATGCAGTGTGAGATTACAGTTCATGATCTTCATGATACCCGCCTTGCCGTGGCCGTTCTACTTTGTTTGTTTACCTGCTCTGCACCTTTTCATGTACTCGCGCACAGTTTATTCTGAGTAGGTGGTATGCAAACTACAGCTTTTTGATGCCAGCTCACTTACTGTCAAAGTCAAGGTTATTGTCATGTGCACCAATACCTATGCGCAAAATTCAACTTAAGTTTATTATTCAAGTGCAGAACTGTGCAAAGGTCTTGGGCACATATATTGGAATTGGGTTTACTATCACTGGCATATGTGAAATTTATTGTGTTTGTGTGACAGCAGCACAATCTGATACATTATAATAGAAAAAAATCAGTGAATTACAGTAAGTATATTAAATAGTTGAATAAGTAGTGCAAAAATAAAAATAAAGTAGTGGGGTAGTGTTAATGGGTTCAATGTTCATTCAGATGGCGGAGGGGAAGAAGCTGTTCCTGAATCGCTGAGTGAGTCCCTGATGGTAGCAATGAGAAGAGGGCATGTCCTGGGTGACGGGGGTCCTTAATGATGGAAGCCACCTTTTTAAGGCAACACTCCTTGAGATGTCCTAGATACTGCAGAAGCTAGTGCCCATAATATAGTTGATTTAAACTTACAACTTTCTGCAGCTTCTTTCGATCCTTTATAGCAAAGACGTTTGCACAGTACTGAACTTGTGGAGCAGAGAGTGAGCTTATAAATCTGGTGGGTGCAGATGACAGAGAAGGAGAGCTAGGAACAAGGGGATGGCACAGTGGGGGGGGGGGCGCAGACTCAGCCAGCCCTTAAATCATTTCATTCCGAACAATTAGTTTATTGATCCTTACGGAATGCCTTTCTGGTGCATCCTAGTCCCTCCCCTCTCCCTTCCCCTTTTCCGAACCATGATTCCCCTCTCCCTGCCCCCTTCCCACTCTCAGTCTACAATAGAGACCCATATCAGAATCAGGTTTATCACTACTCACATACAGTGCCGATAAAAAGGATTCACGTCCTTGGAAGTTTGCATGTTTGATTGCTGTACAATATTGAATCATGGTGGATTTAATTTGGCTTTTTTTTTGACACTGATCAACAGAAAAAGACTCTTTTGTGTCAGTGAAAATATATATCCCTAAGACTTTTGCACAGTACTGAACATTTACACTCGGTGAATGCTTTATTCGGTACACCTAATTCTCCCTTAATTCAGTTTTCTAATCCAGCAGTCAGGTGGCAACAATGCACACAGGCATGGTCAAGAGGTTCAGTTGTTTCGACCAAGCATCTGAATGGGGAAGAAATGTGATCTATGTGACTTTGACTGCGGTATGATTGTTGGTGCCAGACGGGGTGGCTTGAGCATCTCCAAAACTGCTGATCTCCTGGCATTTTCACACACAACAGTCTCTAGAGTTTATAAAGAATGGTGTGAGAAACAAAAACCTCCAATGAGGGTCAGTTCTGTGGGCAAAAACGTATTGTTAATGAGAGAGGTCAGTGGAAAATGGCCAGACAGGTTGAAGCTGACAAGCATTGATCGTGTGGATAGCCAGAGGCTTTTTCCCAGGGCAGAAATGCTTAACAGAGAAGGCATTGTTTTAAGGTGCTTGGAATTAGGTACAAGGGGGATGTCAGAGTTAAGTTTTTCACACTGAGTGGTGGGTGCATGGAATGCACTGCTAGCGACGGTGGTGGAGGTAAATACAATAGGGTCTTTTAAGAGACTCTTAGATAGATACATGGAGCTTAGAAAAATGGAGGGCTATGTGGAAGAGAAATTCTAGGCAAACTCTAGAATAGGTTACATATCGGCACAACATTGTGTGCCAAAGTGCCTGTAATGTGCTGTAGATTTCTATGTTTCTATCTTTCTATGGAAGCGGATAAATAATCAAATAACCACCCATTACAACAGTGCCATGCAGATGAGTGTCTCTAAACACACAGCACATTGGGCCTTGAAATAGAGAGCTACTTCAGTAAAAGACCACGAACACACACCCAGTGGCCACTTTATTAGGTAAGAGGCTTTTAAGGTGTTTAAGTCTCTACCTGGGCCCATACTTCAACTGGGAGGCAAACTGTTCAGAACTGAAACCATTGGGATGACTTTCAGCCAATCATACCCATGGTAGCTCTTTAGAATGGATTTCCAATTACTGCAATTTTCTCTCTCTTTCTCCACAGCCCTTCACACTTCAAGTCAAGTCAACTTTTATTGTCATTTCGACCATAACTGCTGGTACCGTGCATAGTGAAAATGAGACAATGTTTTTCAGGACCATGGTGTTACATGACACAGTACAAAAAACTAGACTGAACTACGTAATAAAAAAGAACACAGAGAAAGCTACACTAGACTACAGACCTACGCTGGACTGCATAAAGTGCACAAAAACAGTACAGGCATTACAATAAATAATAAACAGGACAGTAGGGCAAGGTGTCAGTCCAGGCTTCGGGTATTGAGGAGTCGGATAGCTTGGGGGAAGAAACTGTTACATAGTCTGGTCGTGAGAGCCCGAATGCTTCGGAGCCTTTTCCCAGACAGCAGGAGGGAGAAGAGATCGTATGAGGGGTGCATGGGGTCCTTCATAATGCTGTTTCCTTTGAGGATGCAGCGTGTAGTGTAAATGTCCGTGATGGCAGGGAGAGAGGCCCCAATGATCTTCTCAGCTGATCTCACTATCCGCTGCAGGGTCTTGCGATCCAAGGTGGAGCAATTTCCGAACCAGGCAGTGATGCGGCTGCTCAGGATGATCTCAATACAACCCCTGTAGAATGTGATGAGGATGGGGGGTGGGAGATGGACTTCCCTCAGCCTTCGCAAAAAGTAGAGATGCTGCTGGGCTTTCTTTGCTATGTAGCTGGTGTTGAGGGACCAGGTGAGATTCTCCGTCAGGTGAACACCAAGAAATTTGGTGCTCTTTACAATCTCTACCGAGGAGCCGTCTTCTTTTCTTCTTCCTTTCTATTCTCTGCCTGGTACGTTATGGTTTTGGAATTAGTTTATTGTTGTCACATGTACAAAGATAGAATGAAACTCTTGTCTTGCATACTGTTTATACAGATCAAATCATTATAGAGTGCATTAATCTGGAATAGGGTAATACCAATGCAGAATACATTGTAAAGGTACTGAAAATGTGGAGTAGAGTATGAATGATGTAGTGCAAGATCATAACGAGGTAGATGGTAAGGTCAAGAGTCTGTCTTATAAGAGATCTGATAAGTGGGATAGAAGTTCTCCTTGAGCCTGGCCATGTGCACTTTCAGGCTTCTGTAACCTCTGCCTGATAGATGGGAGAAGAGAATTTCCTGGGTGGTTGGGGTCTTTGATCGTGCTGGTTGCTGTACCGAGGCAGCAAGAAGTATCAGAGTCCAGAGTCAAAAGAGGGATATCTGTTCTATGTGATATGACGTCCAGGTGGACTGCTTTCTATGGTGCATAGATAAAAATTGTTAACAGCGGCTTGCCGAATTTCTTTAGTCTCCTGAGGTAATAGAGGCGTTGGTGGGCTTTCTTAGCCGTGACATCAAAGTTGCTGGACAAGGACCAGCTATTGGTGATGTTGACTCTGAGGAACTTGAAGTTCTCAACCTCAACATCGTTGATATAGACAGAAGCATGTGCACCACCCCTCTCTTTCCGAAGCCAATGACCAGCTCTTTTGTTGACATGAGGGAAAAGGTTGTTGTCATGACACCATGTCACTAAGTTCTCCATTTCTTTCCTGTGCTCTGACTGATCGTTATTTGAGATGCAGCCCACTGAATTGAAGCCACAATTGACTATTTGTCCAAAATAAAAGGGTTTCATTCTCCGATATTTACACCACATCATTGATTGACAAAATGGTAGTGCTGTCTACCACTCTACCTGTGATGTGTTTTTTTTAGTTTTGTCAATTTTAAAAGAAATGTGGTTCTGTTTAAACAACGGTGTGTGTGTATCATCTGGAATTTACAATATGGACCAGTTTGGCCTCTGAAAGCTTTTTTAAAAAACCACAACATATTTACAGAGAATGTTTGTAGATGCTGGAAATCCAAAGCAACACACGCAAAAAAAAACTGGAGGAACTCGGCAGGTCAGGCCGCATCAATGAAAATGAATAAACAGTCAATGTTTTGAGCCAAGAACTTTCTTCAGGACTGGAAAGGAAGGGGGAAAAATGCCAGAATAAAAACATGGGGGGGGGGGGGGGGAGAGTCGAGCTAGAAGGTGATCGTGAAGCCAGGTGGGTAGGAAAGGTAAAGGGCTGGAGAGGAAGGAACCTAATGAGAGAGGAAAGTGGACCTTAGGAGAAAGGGAAGGAGGAGGAAATCCAGGGGAGGTGAGAGGAGGCCAGAGGCTAGAGTGGGAAATGGTAGAAGAGTGGAGGGGAAGGGAAATTATTTACAATCGATTTTCCCCTAGAGTAATTTCCAGTGCAAAGTTCTCCACTGTGCCTTTCTGATATTTATTCAGCCCCTTCTTTCACCTTTTTAACTCTCTTCATCTCTTTTGACACAAATACTCATGGTATGGAACAGCTGTCTTCGTTGAATCCTGCTGGGCCTCTGGAATAACAGGACACTATTACAGCACGGGGCATTCCGGAGTTCAGAGTTCAAATCTGGCACTGTTCTGTAAGGAGTCTCTGTACATCCTCCCCGTGGAATGTGCGTGTTTTCCCCAGATGCACCGATTTCCTCCCACAGTCCATAGGGTAATTGGCCGTTGTAAGTCATCCCATGATTAGGTTAGAGTTGATTGGGGTTGTGGGTCTGCTGGGCAGTGTGGCTCAAAGGGCCAGAAGTAAATAAATAAATACTTCCTTGTATAAAGAAAAGGGCTGGCTGGTGGTTTAGTGGCATCAGCTCCGGGCCTCGAGGCACAAGGTCCTGATTTCAAATCCGGCCGAGTCCCAACCTGGGCAGCATCTGCGCAGAAGGAAGGCTGGGCATTCTTCTGTATCCCTGGGCTGTAATAGCGTTGCATTAACCGCTGCACTACCCTGGCCCACGGTCGTGCAGTGGTTGGAAGCTGGAGCTGATGGAAAAGTGAGGAGAATTAATATTTGAAAAGAGCTAAGGGCAGAGTAAACTCAGTGTGCCAAAGGGCCTCTTTCTATGGTCTTTAATAACCTCCACTCTGTTGTCTTTTAAGTCCCAGTACTCGAGCTGATTCTCAACCATATAAACCATAAACAGATGGCTTAAATGACAGCCTTCTTGCTCTTGACTATAATTAAGTACGTAGATCTCTGCAAGCACAACATGGAGTGCAGGTGAGATCCTTTTTTTTAAAAAAAAACATTTTAAGACTGGACCACCCTGTCAGTCCATAACAACCGTTATATCTGCGGCTCTGTTTAGGATCATTTTAAAGCCTCAGAATGTGCAGCAGCTGCGCATTTGATGTTGCCCTAACGTATAAACAGGTACTGGAGTGTTTGGATTACACTCTTAAGTTTTGTTATATTTTTCCCCCTCTCAGTTTCCTGCAATAAAACTTAAAATTAATCCAACAGGCAGGGTCAGAGACTTCAGTCTGCGGTATGCACTTCCCTGGAGTACGTGGAGACTCTGGGAAGTGTGTGGGAGAAATTGGAGAAGAGCAAACTTGTGCGGTTAACTTGTATTTAATGTGGGTCAGCGGTGTAGGGGGAAGTGGCAGATGATCGGGGCAGATCATGGGAGTTTGACTGGACTGAGAGTAGCAGGGACAGTCAGGTCAGGGGTGGCGTTTATTAGGGAGGCATTTCATGACATATTGGGTCTCATTTGGGTTTGGAAAAGCACACTGTGACTGTGGGGAGAGATCTGCCTGATATGGTGAGAAATGGTGATTTGTCAAGAAAGCAACGTCCATTATCAGCGAACCCCACCATCCAGGCCATTCTCCCTTCTCACTGCAGCTATTGGGCAGGAAGTACAGGAGCCTTGGGTCCTACAGCATTAGGTTTAGGAAAAGTTGTTGTCCTACAACCATCAAGCTCCTAAACTGGCATGGATAATTTCACTCACTACAGCTCCGAGTTAATTCTACGACTTACAGACTCACTTTCAAGGACTCCTTACAACCTCACGAGCTCAGTATTTTTTTTCCATTTGCATAGTTTGTCTTCCTTGGTTATTTATGATTTTTTTTTGTAAATTCTAAGATATTTCTATACTTCCTGTAAATGCCTGCAAGAAAATGAATCTTTTGGAAGTATATGGTGACATGTACATACTTTGAAATTAAATTGACTTTGACTTTGAGTGGTGAAGGGGAAAATTAGATAAGTAATTTGCAGGGTTGAATGTGGATGGTGACAAGGGGAGGGGAAGATATATTTGGATCAATGATTTGGTTAAGATGAGGGATATTGGGCAAATTGTCACTGGTGGATGGGGAGGTCATCAATGCTGAAGAGATTAAAGAGGGGTGTCTTGATATTCTGGGGCATTTTGACATTAGGAAGCAGGAGGTGTTGGGCTTTATGGAAAATATTAAGACGAATAGGCCCCCTGAGCATGATAGCATCAAACCCAGGATACTAAGGGGAGGGTGGAGATGGCTTAGGCCTTGATAGGGATCTTCGTCTCTCCTTTTAACCAAGGGTGTGGTAGGCAAGGACTGGAGAATAACCAGCCCTGTTCCTTTGTTTAAAAAAGGGCAGGAAGCTAGGAAAATATAGACCCATGAGCCTTGTATGAGTGGCAGGGAAATTATTGAAATACTTGGAGAGGACTGTCAGGAAACATATTAGGGATAGTCAACATGTTTTTGTGCTGTAGAGGTCCTACCTCTCAAATTTAGTTGAGGTTTTTGAAGAAGTGAAGAAAATGATTAAAGGTAGAGCAGAAGATATTGTCTCTATGGACTTCAGTAAAGAATTTGACAAGGGCCCTCATAGCAGGCTGAGCCGGAGGATTAAGTCACATTTTAGTACATTTGCCTTCATAAAGCAGTACTGACAGGAGTGGGATGTTGTGTTGAAGTTGTAGAAGATGTTGGTGAGCCCTAATTTGGGGTACTGTGTGCAGTTTTTGTCCGCTACTTATAGGAAAGGCAGTTAGTAAGATTGAAGGAATACAGAGAAAATTTGCAAGCATATTGTCGGGACACGTTAGGTAAAACAAGCCGTTTTTTTTTCTACTGAGGTAGTGTGAGACTTGAACCAGAGATCATAGGTTAAGGGTGAAAGAAGAAAAATTGAAAGGGAAACTGAAAGGTAACCACTCAATGTGTAGTGTGAGTATGGAACAAGCTGCCAGTGGAAATGGTAGCTGCAAGTTTGGAGAAGTACATGGATGGGAGGGGTATGGGGGCTGCGGTACAGCTGCAGGTTGATTGGACGAGGCAGAATAACAAATCAGCATGGACTAGGTGGGGTGAAGGGCCTGTTTCTGAGCATTAGTGCTCTACAGTGAGTTGGTAGATTGGATTAAAGTTGGCTTCGGCACAAAAGAGTGGAGGAGTGTATTTGTCACTCTGGGTCACTGACCCGTGGGGATTTGCAATGATCTGTGTAGGAGTCTCTGGATGAAATGTAAGGGGACTAATTAGTAAATTTTCAGATGACACAGAAAGTGGAGCTGGGGATAGCAAGGCAGGTTGTCAAAGGATTCAGCAAGATATAAACCAGTTGAAAACTTGAGCAGAGAAATGGCAGATGAGGTGCAATCTGGACAAGTGTGAGGTGTTGCATCATTTCAATTACCAGAGGACATAAAGTTAAGGTGAGAGGGGGAAAGTTTAAGAGATTAATTTTTTTTTAACACAGAGTGATATGTGCTGTTGGGAAAGCAGATGTGAAAGCAGTGACTGAGATATTTCGGCAGAACTGTGAACAGGCAGAGTTTATTGACCATATGAAGGCAGATGGCATCAATTTCCATCATAGTCAGCACAGACATGGTGGGACGAACACCCTGTTCCTGTACTGTACTGGCCAAAAGCAGGCACCTGTCATAGAAAAGACCTTGTCACTGACCCCACAGAAACAGCTCCAACTGGGCAAGTTAGAGTGGTTAACAATGTGTATGGTGTACTGGCCTTCGTTATTCAAGAGCCACGAGGTAATGTTACAGTTCTATAAAATCCTTGTAGAGCACACTTGGAAGGAAAATTGTGTTCAGTTCTGTTCCCCTTATAGAAAGGATGTGGAAACTTTAGAGATGGTGCAGAGGAGGTTTACCAGGATGCTGCTTGGTTAGACAGCATGTCTTTTGAGGAAAGGTTGAGCGAGCTAGGCCTTTTCATTTGGAGTGAAGAGGGATGAAAAGTGACTTGATAGAGTTGTACAAGATGATAAGAGGCATAGATCAAGTGGAGAGCCCGAGACTTTTTCCCAGGGTAGAAATGGCTAATCCCGTGGGTTATAATTTTAAGGTAATCAGAGGAAAGTACAGGGGGATGTCAGAGGCAGGTTGTTTACACAGAGAGTGGTGGGTGCATGGAACGCCCTGCCAGGGGTGGTGGTAGAGGCGGACACACATTAGGGGCATCTAAGAATAATAGAATAGGGGCACTTGAATAATAGAGAAATGGAGGGTTGTATTGGAATGACGGGTTTGATTGATCTTAGTGTAGGTTAAATGTCAGCATAACATCGTGGGCCGAAGGGCCTGTATGATGTAGTATTTAAGGTTCTAAAGCTGTGGCAATTCTTAAAGCAATGGATTCTGTCCTGGTTATGACTATAGTAAAGAAGGTTGAGCAACGGATCCTAGTGTAGAAATCTGCCGCCTTCCCCCACACTATAATTTGCCTCCAGTATCTGGATTTTGATGAAGACATTGCTTCCAGCATATACAGTAAGATAATTCCTGCCATACGTTGTTGTAACATTTAAGTATTGAATGCGCATTTGCATTGCCAAGGATTGGTAAATGAGATTAGTATGATAGGTGCTTGATAATCAGTATGGAGTTTGTGAGCTGAAGGGCCTCTTTCTGGGCTATATCAATCTATGACTCTATTTTCTGGCTCTTTTTGCCACTTCTCTTGATCTGACTAATACAGACGACCATCATATTACAGGGCAGTTCTGTTCCTAAAACACAAAAGTATCTTCCCACCCCCCCCCCCCCACCATGTCCTCTGCTGCTCTCCGATTTTTCACTTGCCCTTAGAACTTGTCCATCTTCCCCTGCCCCATCACTTTATTGTGGCTTCTTCCCCCTCGTCCTCTGGCCCTGATAAAGGATCTTGCCCTGAAACGACAACTTTATTCCTCTCCACAGATGCTGCCTGTCCAGCTGAGTTCCTCCAGCATTTTGTGTGTGTTGCTCTGGATTTCCAACATCTGCAGAATCTCGTCTTTTTCTTCTTTATTTTCTGCCCCACCACTGTCCCCAACCCTGGGTCGTCTGTACACACGTGTAGAAGTACGAGTGAGGAAAATATTGATTATTTATTGTGTGAAGTATTGGTTGATTATTGTCACATGTTCCAAGATACAGTGAAAAATCTAACGTACACACGGTACATACACAGTACATTGAGCAAGAATGATGTAAAACAATAATGATGCAGAATAAAGTGGAACAGCTACCAAAGTTCAAAGTAAATTTATTATCAAAGTACATATGTGAACACGGTGGATTTCTCTGTGGATTGTCATCTTGTCGTGGAGGAGAAGCTTGTGTGGTCCTGAGATCCCGAGAGCGATGCTGTCTGGAGCTGTGCTCCTGGTAGGGTCACCCCGGCGGTGAGGTCGAGGGTGAGGTCCCTGACAAAGAACAATCCAACCAAGACCTCAGCAGTGGAACAAGCGGACGAAATTACTCTAAACTCAATGGCTGTGAAGGCGGATGAAGGCTGCAACAAATCTATCAGCTCCAATTGTCGTGGTTTCCATGCCATTGGAATCAGCTGGTTGATTTGTAAAGTATCGTGTGCTTCTTGGAGTGCAACATCAAGTACACGTTAAGCAAATACACACACAGGCATCTTTGCTCTGTGATAGATCAACGTAACGAAGACCATCATCCTCGACCTCGAGGGATAGCCACGATGGTGTCACCATATTGAGATTCATTTTCTTGCATTCATACTCAATAAATCCAATAACCATGATAGAATCAATGAAAGACTGCACTAAGAGGGTGGACAACCAGTGTGCAAAAGACAACAAACTGTGCAAATATAAAAAGAAAGAAAAAAATAACAATTAATAGTAAATAGTGCAGAGGAGGTAAACGAATAAAGTGCAAGATCATAATGAGGTAGTTTGTGAGGCCAGGAGTCATCATACAAGCGGTCTGTTCTAGGGTCTGATAACAGTGAGATAGAAGCTGGTAGTGATTTATTTCACAAATTCAGTGAGAGCAAATGTTTCTTATCTTAAGTTTGTGAGTAGTGATTTGTGAATACTGCAAGGACAATTTCTAATACCCAGATGACCGTAGTCCGGGGTTGGCCTGTACCAGGTCATGCTCACCATGAGAAAAACCATCCAGATTCTCTGAGGAACAAACTTGACAGAGGCTGAAGACTTAAGTTCAGATTGAACAGATGGAGCCTGTCATCCTTTTGGAAGATTTTGAGAGGTGATTGATGAGATGTTTAAAGGTTCATTGAAATAGATTTTTAAAAATTCTTTCCCTGGACAATCCACAGCGAGGGAGAGGGCCTTCACATTAGGACTTCAGATAAAGCCATATGACATAGGAGCAGAATTAGGCCATTTCAGCCCATTGAGTCGTCTCTGCCATTCAATCATGGCTGATTTATTTTCCCTCTCAACCTCCATTCTTGTGCCTTCTCTCTATAACCTTTGACACTCTGCCTAATCAGAATCTTATCATGTCTGCTTTAAATATACCTAATAACTTGGCTTCCACAGCTGTCTGTGGCAATGAATTCCACAGATTCCCCCACATCTCTGGCTAAAGACATTCCTCTTATCTCTGTCCTTCTGTTCTGAGGCTGTGCCCTCTGGTTCCAGCTTCTCCCACGACTGGAAACATCCTCTCTGTGGCTATTCTACCTTTCAATATCCAATACTTTTCATTAGGATTCCTCCTCCCCCACCGCCCCCATTCTTCTAAACTGCCCCGAGTATAGCTCAGCGCCATTAAACATTCCTCATGCATGAACTCTTTCATATGATGCGATATTGGGAACACTTCTTCACAAAGCAGTGAATATTAATGTTACTCCAACAAAAAATCTGAATCGGGAATCTGGAACTAGAATTGGTTACTTTATTGGTTTGCAGGTCACAGCTGTAGAACAGAGACCGGCTTTGAATAAAGCTGCAAGTCAGTGTTTTAATTGGTAGAATCGGTTCAAGGAGCTCTGTGTGTTACTCCTGCACACTTGAGTTCAACGATTAACTCAAGGATCAACTTTATTCACCATATCCATTTACATGGATTAGGAACTTGATGTGGTCTGTTAGTCAGGGTATAACTTGCAACAAAAAAAAAAGTTCAACAAATATAAAGTGTAAAGAATTACATAAAAATAAAGTTAGTGGTTAATATACAAATATGGAATAAAATGTACATAAATACATCAAAAGCAGCAGGTTTTTACAATGTAAACAGCATTATAAAAAGTGGTTTAAAGTATTTACAGTGCAGGGACAGTGGTTATAGATAGAGAGGGATGCGGGGGCTAACGAGAATGGTTGATCAGGTTAACTACTGGGGGAAGAAACTTTTAATTTGGTGTGAAGTTTTTGTTTTTTATAGCCTTAAAGCATTTTACAGAAGGGTGTTTTTGGAAAGGGCAGTTTTCTGGGTGGGTAGTACTTGCAGGAAAAACCATTGCCTGCTTCTTTTTCCTGCACACATACAAGCCCTGCAGTGATGGTAGACTGCAGCCAGTGACCCTTTCTGCTGACCTGACAGCTTGCTGGGCATTTTGTACATTGTGAGAAGATGCTGCAGCAAACCAGACGGTAATGGCTGATGTGAGGATGCTCTCTGTGATGCCACTGTAGAATTGCACTGATATGCTCGTGGGAAGATGGAATTTTACCAACTGTCACCAAAGGTACATTGGCATCTGAGCCTGTTTTGTTAATGAAGAAGATGTGGTTCTCCCACATGAGTAATTGTAATATTGCCACTTTCAATGGACTCTTGCCCAAATAATCTCAGTGGCTACTTTATTAGCTACCTCCAATACCTCATAAAGTGGCCACTGAGTGTATAGAAACATAGAAAACCTACAGCACAATACAGGCCCTTAGGCCCGCAAAGTTGTGCCGAACATGTCCCTACCGTAGAAATTACTAGGCTTACCTATAGCCCTCTATTTTACTAAGCTCCATGTACCTATCTAGAAGTCTCTTAAAAAGCCCTAGCGCATCCACCGCCACCACCATTGCAGGCAGCCCATTCCACACACTCACCACTCCCTGAGTAAAAAATTTACCCCTGACATCTCCTCTGTACCTACTCCCCAGCACCTTAAACCTGTATCCTCTTGTGGCAACCATATTAGCCCTGGGGAAAAAGTCTCTGGCTATCCACACGATCAATGCCTCTCATCATCTTATACACCTCTATCAGGTCACCTCTTTTCCTCCGTTGCTGCAAGGAGAAAAGGCCAAGTTCACTCAACCTATTCTCATAAGGCATGCTCCCCAATCCAGGCAACATCCTTGTAAATTTCTGCTGCACCCTCTCTATGGCTTCCACATCCTTCCTGTAGTGAGGTGACCAGAACTGAGCACAGTACTCCAAGTGAGGTCTGACCTGGGTCCGATATAACTGCAACATTACCTCTTGGCTTCTAAATTCAATTCCACGATTGATGAAGGCCAATACACCATACGCCGCCTTAACCACAGAGTAAACCTGCGCAGCTGCTTTGAATGTCCTATGGACTCGGACCCCAAGATCCCTCTGATCCTCCACACTGCCAGGAGTCTTACCATTAATACTATATTCTGCCATCATATTTCATCTATGTTCATGGTCATCTGCTGCTGTAGCCCATCCACTTCAATGTTCGATGTGTTGTGTTCAGAGATGCTCTTCCACACAGCACTGTTGTAATGTGTGATTATTTGAGTTACTGTCGCCTTTTTAACAGTTTGAACCAGTCTGGCCATTCTCCTCTGATCTCTCATTAACAAGGAGTTTTTGCCCACAGAGCTGCCACTCACTGGATGTCTTTTTGCACCATTCTGTAAACTCCAGAGACTGACCACATCTGCATGCTTTTATGTATTGAGTTACTGCCACGTGGTTGGCTGATTAGATATTTGCATTAATGAGCAGGTGTACAGGTATACCTAATAAAATGGCCCCCCCATTATATGTACTTTAATCATAAATTTTACTTTGAACTTTGACGCAAAACACTGAACCATGCAAACACAGTCATTTAAGATGTTATCAAAATCTTCTGAAACCCACTATTGTTAGACTTCAGCTTCCAACTGGATTCCTTCAAAGGAGTACTGATCAGTTGTTCACCTCCAGGAGGGCCACAACCTTGTCATAGGGCTTGGAGGATTGAGTGCCTCAATGACCTGGAGAGCTGTGTTGGCTGGAGTCAGAGCTTTGTGTTTTGGCTCTTGGTAGGGTCACCAATGCCAGACCAAGAGTGGTCCACCCTTTGTATTCGGGGGTTCAGCTCAGGGATAACAACCCTGGTTGGTAAAACAAACCAGCAACAAAGAATCCTTCTACATCTGAATGTGACGGTGTTCCCGAGACTCCACCCAGAACTCACATGACTGTCAGTAGCTCTGTTTTCGCTACTGACACAATGAAGGAAGCCCTGAACACTGCCAGAGATGGAGAGCGTTCTGGTCGGATGCCTGGAGCCTCTGATGCACAGGATGGCAAGAGGCTGCAGAGGGTTGTGGACTTTGCCACAACCCCCCTCACCATCAAGGACATCTTTAAGAGGTGATGCCTGAAGCCTCATTAGAGTTGGTTTTGCTGGAGTAAGATGCAATCTTAATCAGGGCTATGCAATAATCAATGCAGCTTTCACCCGCATCTTTTCCGTTTCACACTGTTCTGCTCTCACCCCATCCTCTTGCCATCCCTCCAGGGATAGGGTTCCTCTTGTCCTCATCTTCTACCCTAGTAGCCTTCGTGTCTGGAATTTCCACCATCTCCCATGGGACCCCACCACCAAGCACACCTTTCCCTCCCTCTCACTTTCCACTCTCCCCAGGGAGCACTCTCAATGCAACCCCCTTGTCCACTCATCCCTCCTCCCTCCTCCGTCACTACCAGTCAGGCATCAAACAGTCCTTCCAGGTGAGCTGACACTTCACTTGTGAACTTTTGGGGTCATCTGAATCCGGTGCTCCAAGTGTGGACTCCTGTTTATCTGTGAGACCTGATGTAGATGGGGAGACTGCTTCACCAAACACCTACATTCTGTCTGCCCGAAAAAGCGGAATCTCCCAGTGCCCACCCACTTCAGTTCCACTTCCCATTCCCATTCCGACATCAGTCCATGACCTCCTCAATCATTGCGATGAGGTCACACTCCGGTTGGAGGAGCAGCATTTTATATTCCGTCTGGGTAGCCTCCAGCCTGATGGCATGAACATTGATTTCTCAATCTTCTTTCAACTGCCCCACCTTCACCATTTCCATTCCCATTTATCTTATCTCCTTACCTGTCCATCACCTTCTCCTGGTGCTCCTCCCCATTCCTTTTCTTCCAAGGTCTTCTACCTTCTCCTATCAGATTCCCCCTTTCCCTCACCATTTATCTATTTCACCCATCAGCTTCCCAGCTCTTTACCTCACCCCCTCCCTCTCCCAGTTTCACCTATCAACTCCCATCTTATACTTCTCTCTCCCCTCCCCCCACTTTCTTGTTCCAAAATTTCATCTCTTTTTTCCAGTCCTGATGAAGGGTTTCGGCCTGAAAAGTTGACTGTTTACTCCTTTCCGTTGATGCTGCCTGGCTTGCTGAGTTCCTCCAGCATTTTGTGTGGGTTGTTGAGGGCTATGCCTGATGTTTTGAGAACTAAATGATTGAAGGGAAGTAGCTGTTCTTGAACCTGGATGAGTGGAGCTTCAGGCTACTGTACATCCTGCCCAATGGTAGCTGTGAGAAGATGGCGCGGGCTGGAAGCTGCCCTTGTTGGATAGATGTTGCCACCTTGAAGCAGTGCTTTGGGTTGATAATTCTGATAGTGGGGAGAGATGTGACTTTGATGCCTTGGGTCAAGTTCACTCTCTAGAACCTCTTGCTCTCCTGTGCTTTGGAACTGTTGCACTGGAGCAGGTCTACTCCCCTTTCACAGCACAAAATGTTCTCCTGAAAACATGTGTGCCTTATAACAATAAAGTGCGTGATATTACCACGTCCCTGAATCAAAACATTATCCATGCAGCCTGCCCAGGCAACAATTCAAAAGCTGCTGTTCTTAAACCAATAAACTTATAAATGTTTCAGCTGCAAAGCGATGTTGGTCAAAATAAACCTTTCAATTGTTCCTTAACAAGTTTAGCCTTTTATGACTGATCCTTCACCTTACCCAGCAGTTTCCCATTTGACCTACCCCACCAGCAGACCCATTGTTGTGTTTTGACAGAGAACATTCAACGTATAGCTCATTCTTTCAAAGTTCAAAGGGCAAACTCTGAACCATCTGGAATGTTCTGCACCCCCCACGGGATACAGCAGGCAGGGAATGTCGAACAACACTGGAAGTACTATGGGAGGCCAAGCCTGTGTGAAAAGTACTACAGAAATGCAAGTTTATTTTTCTTCGTTGTGCTTCTTCCTCTCTTCCGCAGAACCACCAGGCGATAAAATTTTATTGCCATATATTAAACAGGGTGATTTGGATTAAAATTCCCTGGTCTGATTATTCCTCTATCCATACCGTGCTACCAACAACACACTTTTTATTTCCAAAAATAGCCCAGCAAGCTGCAGGAAATCTAAAACCTTACAATTTTTATGACTGGTGTAATGTGGACAAATTCAAAAACAAATCTGAAGTGCTTTTCAAACACACGCTCCTAGTGGCCACTTTATTAGGTACACCTGCTCGTTAATGCAAATATCTAATAATCATATGGCAGCAACTCAATGCATAAAAGCATGCAGACATGGTCAAGAGGTTCAGTTGTTGTTCAGACCAAACATCAGAATGGAGAAGAAATGCCATCTAAGAGGCATTAACCATGAAAGGGTGGCTTGAGTATCTTGGAAACCACTGATCTCCTGGGATTTTCACGCACACAGCAGTCTCTGGTTTACAGAAAATGATACAAGAAGCAAAATGAGCTAGTGAGCAGCAGTTCAGTGGTTAAAAATGCCTTGTTAATGAGCGAGGTCGGGGAGAACGAACGGACTGGTTTAAGCTGACAGGAAGGGAACAGTAACTCAGATAACCACATGTTACAACAGCGATGTGCAGAGGAGCATCTCTGAACACAACATGGTGACCCATGCAGCAGCAATTTCTGTATCTCATAAAGTTGACACTGATGTTGCCACAGATAGGTTTGCCTGCAGGCATTTACAGAAAAATAAATACAACAGAATTTATGAAAAATAATACGTAAGCAGAGACTGACAAACAACCAAAGTGCAAAACACAAATTGTGCAAATAAAAAAAACAGAGAACATGATTAATTTCAAAAACTCCTTGAGAAGGGAGTCTGCAGGTTGAGTATGGTCCAGTCCTTTTTCTGTGAAGATTAAACATCTTAATCCAATTTAAATTCTGAGTGTTACCAAACTGATGAACATCTCTGATTTAAGTTCAGTTAAGTGGATTATTGCACTTTCAGTGTTCTTACATATGCCAAGCTAAACTAATCCAGCTGGTCTGGCCCCGGTAAAGGCTCCGGCTTTGGAAAAGTGTTGCTGATGCTGTGCAGACGAACTAATGTGTCCCATGGAATTGCTTTGTGTGGTTTCAAATGGTGCTGAGTTGTATACGTGCATAATTCATGAAGGTGTCGGGGAATTTAGACTGACTGGAGATCACTGTCCATTTTTGTTCTCAAATTGTGCAGCATAAAGAGAGAGGGACGGTCTCCCCTGCACTGTCTCACAGACTCGCACACTCACACAGATCACACTCTGACACGCTGTCTCTCGTGCACCTGCGCTCTTAACATGTAGATCACACACACTCACTCGTGTGCGTGTGTTGGTGTTGGAGGGGGACCAGGGAGATCGCACACGCACACGTAGATTGTCCATTTCTGTCCTCAAGTTCATGCACGATAGAGGGATAGGGCCTGTCTCCTTTGCACTATCTCACACTCACACAGATCACACTCTCACACACTCACTTCTAGCATGTAGATCACACACATTCATATGCACACACACGCACTGTTGTCCATGTGCAGGCGTTGGAGGGGTCTAGGGGAGGTCCAGGGTCCAGGATTGAAAGGATTGGTATATGAAGAGTGTTTACTGACCCTGTGCTCAGGTGTGAGGGGAGGGGAGGGTAGTAGAAGTTGTGGTTGTGGTGGAGGTGGCAAGAATGTTTTAAATAGTTGGAAGATCTGGAACCAGATGACACAGTATTGGAAATGAAAGAACACCCCTTGTGGATAGGGAGTGATTTCTTTGGTGAGAGAGTGGTGAATCTGTGGAATTTAGTGCCACAGCCACCATGGAGACCAAGTCACTGGGTGTATTTAAAGCTAAGGTTGATAAGTTCTTGATCAGTAAGGGCATCAAAGGTTACAGGGAGAAGGCAGGAGAATTGGGTTGGGGGGGATGGAATTAAATCAGCCATTGTGAAATGGCAGAATAGATTCAATGGGTTAAACACAGAAGAGTACAGCAGAGGGAAAGACCATTCAGCCCACATTGTTGTGCCAAACCAATTTAAAAGCACATCAAAAACACCCAAACACTGATCCTTCCTGACTACACCATGTCCATTATCCCTCCATCCTCTTTACGTCCGTGTGCCTATCCAGACGTCTCTTAAAATCCTCTAATGTATTTCCCTCTCCTAACATACCAGGCATCCACAACTCTGTGAGTAAAAAAACTTACCCCTCACATTCCCCCTGAACCTACACCCTCTCACCTTCAACGTGTGCTCTCTGCTATTAGCATTTCAACCCTGGGAAACAGATACTCTCCCTCCACTCAACCAGTGCCTCTCATAATCTTGTAAACTTCGACAAGAAGTAAAATATTGCCCTGATTCTGATCCTACATCTTACGATCCTCCTCGCTCCCCCCGCTCCCCCTCACTCACCCCACTCCCCCCGCTCCCCCTCGCTCACCCCGCTCCCCCTCACTCACCCCGCTCCCCCTCACTCACCCCGCTCCCCCTCACTCACCCCGCTCCCCCTCACTCCCCCCGCTCCCCCTCACTCCCCCCGCTCCCCCTCACTCCCCCCGCTCCCCCTCACTCACCCCGCTCCCCCTCACTCCCCTGCTCTAGCACTTGTGCGCTTGAAGATGGAGAGTCGCAACGGACATTAAAGATGAATTTTTTTTGATTGAAGCACGTTTTTATTGTGTGTGTGTGTCTGGGATGTTATTACCAAAGGGACAATTGACTGGCAGTGACTGGGTTAAGTTGAGTTGAATCGGTTTGCTCCTTAGCAGTTGTAGAGTTTGAAACTCTGGTCCTGATTGGCATGCAACTGTGACTTTTAATTCTAATATCCCTGGAGGCTGGTGTTGAGATTTACAATCTCTTCCAGTCCTTGTGGTTTCTGCCTTCTCCTGAAATGTAGTAGGTGAAATCTGAACGGGTTGTTTCTTTTTAGCTCATACTTGCACTGCATTTATATTGAATTGAAATGCAATATCATGACTGCATCCAGTTGACTAATTCATGTGCTTGTGCAATTCTCTCACGGGCTTCAATGTCTTGGTCACTTCATGGACTTTGGCTGCAAACCAGCAGCCAACAAACAGTATTGTGTACCATGGCCTGTAATAAATCTAGGTTATCCTCAGCAGGCCTCCCTTCATGATTCCCTTGTGATGAAGTGGCAGTTCTTTTACTGAACCTGCTACCTTGTTTTATAGCACAAAACATACCCTGAATAAACGATCCATTCTGATCTCCTGATCTGTTTTGAGCATTAATAATGCTGTCTTCTCAATTACCAAAGCAGTATTGAATAGACCCAGCACCTTTCACAAAAGGAAAGAAATAGCTTCATAACCAGGAAGATATCCCTGATGAAGTCACCCACTGCAATCCTCAAACATGTGGGTTAAGGGTGAAAGATGAAATGTTTAAGGGGAACATAAGGGGGAACTTGATCACTGGAACAAGTTGCCAACACAAGGGCTGGATGTGGGCTTGATTTCAATATTTAAGAGACATTTTGATAAGTACATGATTGGGAGGGGTATGGAAGGCTATAGTCTGGGAGTGGGTCAGTGGTGGAGCTAGGCAGGCTAATAGTTTGGCATGGAATAGATGGGCCGAAAGGCCTGTTTCTGTGTTCTAGTGTTCTGTGACCTTCTGTGTGGGAGAGGCCTCTGGGCAGATTGGAATTCATGCTGGGTTGAGGCCAGGGACTTCCTATCTGTGCTGCCCCCTGGTGTTCATCTGGAGGAAGAACAAGCTGGACCAGGACTATGTATAGCCATGCCACTCAGGAATTGGGGTTACATTATATCATTTTTTACTTCTTTGTGACTATGTTTCGTCTGACATCATAACCATATGTGCTATGTGCTGTTGGTAGTGTGAGTCGCACCTTGGCCTCAGGAACATTGCTTCGTTTGGCTATATTCATGTATGGTGGAATGATGACTTGAACTTACTGGTAATCTATTTCAGTGGCTGAGATCAGGGAAAAAGTTTGACTCCAGGACACTAGGTGTCAGCTGCAGCACCCCTCAGCTGGTGATTCTGTGTCTTGTCGGGTCCACTTGAGCAAGGAAATGTGACCATGATTTAATGTCACATTGGAGAGCCAATAAGATACTCCCTCAGACAGATAGTGTCAAATTGAGTTATGTTCTCATGTCAGTACAGTTGGGCTTGAACCTAATCTTCCCTTGACCTGTAGCGCTATTCGATCGGTAATTGCGTTAATTGGAAAGCTAATTTAGCTTAACTACTAATTACGTCTAGTATTAGTTATATCGCTAAATAGAACACTTAGTTACGCTGCTTTGAATGCTAAGACCGCTATATCGATAATTTAGTTTTGTTAGTTTTTTATCACTATAAGATCATTTGTCTTTGCTGGTTTTGTGATAAGGGACTGAATGTAAGATTTTTAGATTTGAAAATTTGTTGTTTAGTAGAGCATCATACAGGGCTGAGTACCCTGGTTTAGTCTCTCAGCGGTTTTGGTTTGCTTTCAAGTAACTGCCACATTTTGTCAACAAAAAGATCATCATTCCTGTGGCTCGTCCTCTCACCATTAACAACCAAACTAAACAACCAAGCGATAATATTTCTTTTCCCTTCCTCCCTGAATTAGAATCATAAAAATTTGCTGTACGGGGAGGCCATTTGGCCCGTCTTGTCCATGTTGGCCAAGGCATTGAACTGAAAAGCTTCAATGCTTTGTGCTGTATGACCATAAGAGGTAGGAGCAGGAGTAGGCCATTCAGCCCATCGAGTGTTCCGCCATTCCATTATGACTGCTCTACTTTCCCTCTGAACTCCATTCTCCTGCCTTCTCCATGTAACCTTTGACACCGTTACTAACCACGAACCTATCAACCTCCACTTTAAATATACCCAATAACTGGCCCTCCACAGCCATGTGCGGCACAATGAATACCACAGATTCACCAGTGCATGTCCATAATTCAATAGCTACAATTCTTTCAGCCTGCAGGAAAATGAATTTCAGAGTTGTTTACGGTGATAAATATGTACTTAGATAAATTTAATTTGAACTTTGGTAATAAGTCAAGTTTTCACAGTATTTTACCTGTTTCTTGTCAATACACAATCAATGGCAAGTTCTGGGGTGTCTTTTTTTCAATTTAAGATTATATTCAGCGATAATGAGAAGCAAAAAGAGGATTTTTCTCAAGCAGGACATTTAGATTTGCGTGATTGGAAAGGATGATGCAAGCACAAGTAAGAAGTACTTTAAAAAGGCACTCGAGCAATCTATAAATTGAAGCAGACATGAGATTCTGTCGTTAGTGGAAGTCCAAAGTGCAACACACAAAATGCTGGAGGAACTCAGCAGGTCAGGTAGAATCTAAGGAGAAAAATAATGTTTCTAGCCGAGACCTTTCATCAGGACTGAAGGGTTTGCTGGGTCATAGTGCATATTGATCTGGGCCATAACTTCCTCAGGGGGCTGTCATGCAAGTGACCAACCAAATGGCTTCTTGTTCCAGTGATTTCTGATCCTTACTCTTTCCTATCCATGTGATGCCTGCATCTGGCTATTTGGAAAACCTTCTTTATAGACGCACATATAGACTAGGGGATAAAAACTGCAATCCGGTCAATTATGAAATCAATTGTGTTTACTTGAAAATTGAATATGTAAAGATTTAAATTCCACACATGTTTTTGTTGCGCTTGGAACAAATAAAATTTTCCCCTTCAAAGATAACGTTGTGATTCACTTTTGAGTTTACTTAACCTTGGAATAAGTGGATTAACCATTCCATATTTTATGGAGAGGCACGTACTCTGTTTATGATGGCAACATATCTGTAAAATGTCTCTGAGTCCCAGTCCTCATTTCTCTGAGCTGTGAACTCACAACAACTTTTTCAGTGCATTGCAATTCCCATCTTATTGTTCATCTGTTTGTTATGTGCTGTGTCGTATGACATTGGCAATAATGGTCTTTTCACCATGACTATTCTTGGCAAGTTCTGCAGAAGTAGTTTGCCGTTGCCTTCTTCTAGGCAGTTCCTTTACAAGATGGGTGACCCCAGCCATTATCAATACTCTTCAGAGATTGTCTGCCTGGCGTCAGTGGCTGCATAACCAGGCCTTGTGATGGCATGGTGGTGTAGTGGCTAGCACAGTGCTTTGTAGTTTCTGCGACCCAGCTTTAATTCCCGCCGCTGTCTATGAAGAGTTTGTACATTCCCTCTGTGACCACGTGGGTTTCTTGCTACAGTCCCAAGTCGTATCAGTTGATAGATTAACTGGTGATTGTAAATTGTCCCGAGATTAAGCAACGGTTAAATCAGGGGATTCCTGGGCAGTGCAGCTCGAAGAGCCTGGAGGACTATATCTCAATAAATATACGTGCACCGGCTGTTCATGTGACCATCCACCACCTGCTCCCATGGGTTCACATGACCCTGATCCCAGGGGGCTAAGCAAGTTCTACACCTTGCCCAACAGTGACCTACAGGAGGGAAGGGGGGGTGCCTCACACCTCTAGCCTTTGGTAGAGATGAATCTCCACTTCGTCTCCCCATCTTATTGTAGATCTGCTTATGGTTAAGCTGTTTTAACTTGTAAATATTGCCTTTGCTTTGTACAATCTCAATGAACTGTATGGACAGCATGCAAAGCCAGCTTTTTCACTGTACCTCTGTGTATATGACAATATAAACCAAATACCAATTTGGCTACATACAAGTGATTGTTTGATGACAGGAAGTGAAAACAAATTTCACTTAGTCTGTTCACTTGTTAACCTTCAACTAAGTTTTAGTTGAAGAGAATTTGCATGTCTTTTTCCTCCCTGGAAGTTCCATAGATACGGCCTCTGCAGCATGTCAGTGACATTTGTGGTTTGTAGCCTTCGCAAATCTATTGACATCATAGCCAATTGGATAATAGACTCAACTCCACTTCATGTAGATCCCCATTATCTTTGTACTCCCCCTCACAGTCTGAATCAATTTGCCTATCTGGGCCTTGAACCTGTCCAATGAGTTTTTCTCCACAGCTCTCTGAGGAGGAGGGTTACAACCCTCTGGGGAGGGATTTTTGGGTGAGAGTGTGAGAGAGGAGAGGACAACAAGGCAGTATCCTGGATGAGGAAAGTTCTGTGGCCACTGTAGTAGAGCATAGTGACTGACAGGAGTCAAGAACAAAATGCTGGAAGAACTCAGCAAGTCAGTCTGTAGAGAGAAATTGACAGTTGATGTTTTGGGTAGAGACCTTTTATTTGCACAGAGAGAGAGAGAGAGAGTGGAGGGGAAATGGCCAAAGGAAGGAGGGATGGGATTTGCACTGGCAAGTGTTAGTTGAGTCCAGCTGAGCAGGGCTGATTGGTCGATGGAGCTGGTTGGAGAGGGATGGGGATTAGAGGTTGGCAGGTGATAGGTGGAGGCACCAGATAGCTGCAGATGATGGAAAAGGAAGGTGGAGCCTAGAACCAAATAAGGGAGGCAGTGTAGGTTGACATGTGAAATGGCTGTGCTGGATGACCAGATGGCTGATAAAACTTCATCCCAGTTTTAAATGATAAGATTGCCCCAATTAGTGAATGATCCTCATGGAATGTAACTTCATTCTTGAAAAGATCACCCCTCATATCATTGAACTCTAGAAATAATCCTAGATGATCCTTGAATCTTCCATTTCAAGACACCCATTTTTTTTGTAAAGCAACTCAAAGTTCAAAGTAAATTTATTATTAAAGTACGTTTATGTCACAATATACAAGTTTGAAACTCATTTTCTTACTAACATACTCAATAAATCCATAATAGAATTAGAATTATAATAGATTCAATGAAAGACCACACCATCTTGGGTGTTCAACCAGTGTGCAAAAGACAACAAACTGCGCAAGTACAAAAAACAAAGAAATAACAATGATAAACAAGCAATACATATCAAGAACATGAGAGGAAGAGTCCTTGAAAGTGAGTACTTTGGTTGTGGGAACATTTCGATAGTGGGGCGAGTTATCCCCTTTGGTTCAAGAGACTGATGGTTGAGGGGTAATAATTGTTCCTGAATCTGGTGGTGTGAGTCGTGAAGCTTTTGTACCTTCTTCCTGATGGCAGCAGCGAGAAGAGAGCATGACTTTGATTGTGGGGTCCCACTGGGCAGTATCCGCCACCTTTTGTATGAGTTTCCATTCAAGGGCATTGGTGTTTCCATACCAGGCTGTGATGCAACCGGTCAATATACACTCCATCACACATCTGTAGATGTTTGGCAAAGTTTTACGTATCATGCAGAATCTTTGAAAACTCCTAAGGAAGCAGAGGTGCTTCCGTTCTTTCTTCATAATTGCACTTACGTGCTGGGCCCGGGGCAGGTCCTCTGAAATGATAACACTGAGGAATTCAACTCAAAGAAAATTTATTATCAAAGTACATGTACTGTATGTCACCATATACTACCTTGAAATCCATTTCCTTGCTGGCATTTACAGGAAAATAAAGAAACACAATAGAATTTATGAAATACTATAATTAACAAAGACTGGCAAACAACAAATGTGCGAAAGAGCACAAATCATGGCAGTAAAATAAATGATCCTGAGAATGCATTGTAGAGTCCTTGAAAATCACGCCTCTGATAATTCTAAATATTTATTTTTCTTCTTCCTGTTCTTTCCCTTGCCCTTTAATTCCTTTTCCCCTCTACTTCCTCAGCCAAAACCCTCCCCACCCACCAGCTCACCTTTCCTTCCTTCTGCAGCCCCTCCCTATTTACGGAACCATGACATTGGATTCAAGTGACATTCAAAACCTCACTAAGTGTCCCTATGGAAATCTGAAGTGCATTGTTTGATTAAGTCCATCCCAAATTTGCATTTGCAATGTTTGAATCCTGCATCTCTAAGAAGATGTGGAATTATTCTCTGACATCTGTGCTCTATGTAAATGATATTGTCGGTCATGGTGAGCTGATTGGGTTGGCTGTACAGATGCGCAGAGAGGTTTCTGCCAACAAAGACCATTTTGAGGAAGCTTATATCAACAATAGAAAATTGCTTGTGGAATGTCTATTGTAGCAAGCACACATCACTATTAACAAAGCACAGTACAGCGCAGCAAAAGGTCTGTGGGCCCACAATAGAAACAGAAACATAGAAAACCTACAGCACAATACAGGCCCTTCAGCCCACAATGCCGTGCCAAATATGTACTTACTTGAGAAATTCCCTAGGGTTACCCATAGCCCTCTATTTTTCTAAGCTCCATGTACCTATCCAGGAGTCTCTTTAAAGATCCTATCGTATCCGCCTCCACTACCGTCACTGGCAGCCCATTCCACGCACTCAGAGTAAAAAAAAAACTTACCCCAGATATCTGCTCTGTACCTACTTCCAAGCACCTTAAAACTGTGCTCTCTCGTGCTACACCTGCCTTCTCGCCAGATCCTTTGATGCCCTGGCAGGTGAGGAAACGATCAACTTCCACCTTAAATATACACAAGGCCATGTCATCCACCACGGTCTGTGGCAGAGCATCCTTACCGCATCCTTACCTCTGTTCTTAAAGGTCGCCTCTCAATTCTGAGGCTGTGTCCTCCAATTCTGGATACCCCCACCATAGGGAACATCCTCTCCACATCCACAATATCTAGTCCTTTCAACATTCGGTAGGTTTCAATGAGATCCCCCCCACGTTCTTCTAAATTCCAGTGAGTACAGGCCCAAAGCTGCCAAACGCTCCTTGTATGTTAACCCTTTCATTCCCGGAATCATTTTCACAAACCTTCTCTGGACTCGCTCCAATGACAACACATCCTGTCTGAGATATGGGGCCCAAAACTGTTGACAATACTCCAGCCGGCCTCATGCACAGCCCCTCATCTTGCAAAGTAAGCCTCGCTTAAGGAAGGACATGGAGGCACAAGCCGGTCCTCAAATGTTTTGAGGTGCCAAACTAATATTGGCAAGGAAGCGTAGCAGTAGCGCGAAACTATTACAGTGCGGAGCGTCAGAGTTCAAAGTTAAATTCCTCTGTATGTCCTCCCTGTGAACGTGTGGGTTTCCTCAGGATGGCCCAGATTCCTGTCACATTTCATACGTACTCGTTAGTAGATTAATTGGTCATTGTAAATTGTCCCGTGATTAGGCTCGGTTAAGTTGGTGGGTTGCTGGGCAGTGCGGGTCCTTGGGCCGGAAGGGCCTATCCTGCGGTATTAAGTAAATAAATACCACCAAACTAAGTGGTAGAAATACTTGTTGGAGTTTATTTTTGTGGAGGAAGTGCAAGTCGAGGGAGGTCAGAGGGCAAAAGAGAAAGATATATAAAGGTTAGCTTTATTTGTCATATTGAAATATCAAAACATACAGTGAAAAGCATCGTTCGTATCAAATCAGAGTAGCAAGGACTGTGTTAGCCCACAAGTATTGCCAACATATCATGCCCGCAGTTTGCCAACCATAACCGAATGTCCTTGGCATGTGGGGGGGAACCCACGCGGTCCCGGGGAGAACATACAACTATTTGTGGACAGCAGCAGGAAATGAACTCAGGGCGCTGGCAATGTAAAGCCCTAGGCCAACTGCGACACCACCGTGCTGGTTAGTGGACAGAGGGCCTCTTGTATGGCTTCAAGCAAGGTAGCTTCGGTATCTGCAAGGAGACTTGAGGACAAAGGAGAGAAGAAGTGAACCATTGCGCTGCTGTGAGCTAGCCGTAAACACACCTGCAAGGAACTCTGCCACAAGAAAGCAGCATCCATCAACAGGGATCCCAGCATCCAGGCCATGCTCTCTTCTTGCTGCTGCCATTAGCTGGGAGGTACAGGAGCCTTGGGTGCCACACCATCAGGTTCAGGAACAGTTTTTATCCTTCGACCATCAGGCTCCTGGACCAGCATTACTAATCTCACACACCTCAACTCTGATCTGATTCCGCAACCTACAGACGCGCTTTCAAGAACTCTGCAATATTTATTTATTTATTTATTTGGTTTTTAATTTGCATAGCTGGGATTCTTTTGCACATTGGTTGTTCATCAATCTTTGTGTGTGTGTGTGTGTGTAGTTTTTCATTGATTCTATTGTGTTTCTCCATTCTACTATAAATACCTGAAATAAAATGAATCTCAGGGTTGCATCTGGTGTCACATACGTACCTTAATAATAAATTTACTTTGAACTTTTCCGTGTTTGCTGGAAAGCCAAAATGAAATTGAATGCTGAAAATACCCAGCAGTCGATTTGACCATGTATTGGAAGTGGCTAATTCTGGTAAGCTGGAAAGCCTTGCTTTATAAAATTATTGAATTGTGTGTTTGTAATGCTTTGGAAGAAGATTAGCGTGGTGTCGGGGGGTGGGGGGGGAAGGAGAGAGTTGACAGTTCTGTTGAGGCGTGACCAGAATCAAGTTTATTATCACTGTACTAGAGATTTCTTACTTTGTGGCAGCAGTACAGTGCAATCCATAAAATATTGTCATTATGTTTCAATAAGAAATATATACAATGGATTCTGGAAAATTGGGACAGCCGCCTATTTGGGACAACTCTGAAAGAACAAAAGTTAATCAAGAAAATAGCTGGGATTCCCTTTATTTGGGACACCGTGCTGTTCTGTTGGGACAGGAGTCAGTGGTGGAACAATTTCAGTCTTGTGCCATTACACATACACTTTGCTCAGACTGAACAGTGTTTGAATACACAAGGGAATCTGCAGATGCTGGAAATTCAAACAACACACACAAAATGCTGGTGGAACGCAGATGGAGAACAGGTAAAGTGATGGACAGAAAGAGAGAAGAAAACAATTAAATATGACGCAGACTGGGAGACAGTTTCGCTGAACGCCTACGCTCTGTCTGCCAGAGAAAGCAGGATCTCCCAGTAGCCACACATTTTAATTCCACGTCCCATTCCCATTCTGATATGTCTATCCATGGCCTCCTCTACCGTCAAGATGAAGCCACACTCAGGTTGGAGGAACAACATCTTATATACTGGCTGGGTAGCCTCCAACCTGATGGCATAAACATTGACTTCTCTAACTTCTGTTAATGCCCCTCCTCCCCTTTTTACCCCATCCCTGACATATTTAGTTGTTTGTTTCTTTCTCTCTCTCTGCCCATCACTCTGCCTGTTCTCCATCTCCCTCTGGTGCTCCCCTCCCCCTTTCTTTCTCCCGAGGCCTCCCGTCCCATGATCCTTTCCCTTCTCCAGCTCTGTATCACTTTTGCCAATCACCTTTCCAGCTCTTAGCTTCACCTCACCCCCTCCAGTCTTCTCCTATCATTTCGCATTTCCCCCTCCCCCTCCTGCTTTCAAATCTCTTAGTATCTTTCCTTTCGGTTAGTCCTGACGAAGGGTCTCGGCCGGATACGTCGACAGTGTTTCTCCCTATAGATGCTGCCTGGCCTGCTGCGTTCCACCAGCATTTTGTGTGTCGTGTTTGAATACCACCAGTTTGTTTATTTATTGAGATACAGCGCGGAATAAGTTGGAGGCCCTGCTAGCCCCATGACCCACGCCACTCAGCAACCCCTGATTTAATGCAAGCCTAATTATGGGACAACTTACGATCACCAGTTAACCTCCCAATCAGAGGAAACTCACATCGTGACAGGAAGACCACACAAACTCCTTACAGGCAGCGACGTGAATTGAACCCTGTTCGCCTGTACTGTAAAGCGTTGTGCTAACCACCTTGCCACTCAGCTTGTGTTATGTTATTCAGTTGGTCCAACAGACGAACATTCAAAAAGCAGAGATATTTGATAATTTTGCTTTTTATATTTTGAGCTTATAAAATTTTGGACCCTTGCCAAGATGTCATGAAAAAATTTGACGCTAGTCAAAAAATTGACCCTACTGGACCAAATTAAAAGCCATCCATCCAATACCACTCATTGTCAGCTGGCAGAGATAACTGGAGTGCCCAAATCTGCAATTCCATGTTTGACACGTCAGTAGATGATCTGTGAGAAGAATGGGCATAATGCGTGGACAACGGGGAACTGGTGAGAATCAAGCAGTAAGATAATTCAGAACGGTTTTGATCAGGCTTGGAAATGCCACAAACAGCTGCGAGTGAAAATGAAACAATTTCACTGCTTCATCAAGAGAGGAGCTTTGAGGAATTTGAAGGTATTAGCCATCATTTTGAATGTTTCAATGAAAGTAAAGATTTGCAGGATGCAACAAGCGATGGGCAGGCAAAAGTTTTGAGGAGTTTATTAGAACTTCTCAGATTAAAGGCAGATAGAAGATCATGATCGCCCACGTCATACAACAGAGCACATAATGATAACACTGATGAATCGTCAAAAGCATTGTATCAAAACACCAAGGCAGAAAATATGAAATATGAAGACAAAGAAAGTGATAAAAATATTATTCTACTGAACATGACTGCACGTGGTGCCAGAAATTTTATTGTTAGATTATAATACTTACTTCATACAGCAAGAATGAAGGCAGTGCATTAGGCATCTGTACTGATTTCATTTATTTGTAGTGAATCACAAGGACATGGCAGAGTTTCCATCAATAACTATTAGGAACTAACACAGAGTTTTATAGTACTGTAGTAGTATTGTTAGTGTTCTAATTTGTCCTATATTTCATTTAAATAGTAATTTGTTACTCAGTTAAATGGTAATTTGAACTTTTTTTTTATACCTTTTTAATTATTTCCATGAAGCTTCAGCTAAATGAGGCAAGCTGCTTAACTGGGCCAAAATGTACTGGTCCTGATGTGTCCCAAGTAACAGGAGTTCTCTGTATATTTTGCTTATTGTGTTTACTTGTGTGCTACATCAGATCCGAAGTAACAATTATTTTGTTTCCCTTTACTGTTGTGTTCTGGAGAATTGGGGCAACTGTTTAATTGAGCCAAAATGTACTGGACCCAACCCATTGTGTCCCAGTTAACCGGAATAGTGTGCGTGTGTGTGTTCACTTTATTTGTTTATGATTTTCTGAAAAGCTATGTAGTGCAAAAAGAGAGCAAAAATACTGAGGTATTGTCCATTCAGAAAACTGATGGCTGAGGGGGAGAAGCTGTTCCTGAACCATTGTGCCAGAGACCTGGATCGCAGGCAAGGTTTAATTGTTGCAGTTTGTGGGCTGGACTCTGTTGTTCACGTTATGACGTGTCTCTGATTTCTGGTGGCTCCTTTTTTTTTGCTATTTTGTGCACATCATGAACAACAGAGTGCTAGATCGAACTGAACTGAATATGCCTGGACTCGTTTGATGATTTAATGAGTTGGTGTTTTATATTCTGTATTTTTTTTCCTTTTTTGCATGTGGGGGGAAGGGGTGTTTGACATTTTTCTTTAAACGGGTCCCGTGGTTTTCTTTGTTTTGTGGCTGTCTGCGGGGAGACAAATCTCAGGGTTGTATACTGCCTGCATACTTCGATGATAAGTGTACTTTGAATGTTTGTCTTCAGGCTCCTATATGTCCTCCCTGATTGTAGTAATAAGAGAGCACGTGGAGGGTGATGGGGGTCCTTAATACTGGATGCCATGCTTTTGAGGCATCGCCTCTTGAAAGTGAGATGTTAACTGTTCCTCTCCATTCATTTGCTGCTCGGTTTGTAGAGAGTTTTTAGCACGTTGTGTTTTCACATTTACCATCGTTCACAGGAATGTGCCTTTGTTTCATTCGGGTATATTTAGAAAGACTCAAAATTATCGGTTTGTTTAAGTAAATGGCTAGGTTGGGTTTTGCGGGAGCATAGCTGAAAGTATCTTACTATATTTGTGAAGATGTTTCTATTCTGCTCAAGCAGCTACTTGCGGGATCAACAGTACATAGTGTTTCGTACAGCAAGGACGCGTACTCAAGGCTTGAGACAGCTCCCTAACTGGCTGATACTCTTTATCCAGTCTCTGAACTTGGAGAAGTTACATTGGACGCTGGTCAGATGTCACTGGAGTACATCTGACCAATCCACATCAAAAGGGATGTGAAGGTCCTGGAGAGGGAGCTGGTTGAGTTGTGGAATCAGGGATTTTCAATGGAGAAGCTGAACGTGTTTTCCTGGCGTAGAGAGGAGTTGATATTGGATGGAGTCGTGTCTGGCTTGGCTCGAGTTAGCAGATGGAAGTTGTATCCATTTGTGGATAGTTCAACAGCCAGGCGACACAGATTTAAAATTCTGGTGAAGGTAAGGAAAATGGTGGAGCACCCAGCCAAGTTCCTGCGATGGCTTCAGTGACCCAGGTCCAATCCTGACTCTGTGTGTGTGTGTGTGCGCGCGTGTGCGTGTGGTTTATACCTTCTCCCTGATGTCCCTTTGGGAAGTTATTAAATTAAATTGATTTTAATGCCATCCATACAGATCAATTCAGTGCTTTAAAGTGCAAGATGATAAAGTGTTACTGTTGCAGAGAGTGCATTTAGGCAGGTGATAAGGTGCAAGGTCATACAAGAGCTGAATTGGACTGTATAATTGATACTTGCAGTTTAACTTTTTTATGCTGGTCTGTATTTTTATGTAATGACATATATGGTTGTAATACATACTTGTGATTTTTTGTAGTGGTTGCAGTTGAGGCCGTTGCATGAGGGGCTATCTCATTGGTTAACTGTTATCCATATAAATGGAATGGAATTAGCAAACTAGTATATGAGGACCGGATCAGATTGGATCAGTCTAGAAACATAGAAATGTAGAAAAACTACAGCACGATATAGGCCCTTAGGCCCACAATGCTGTGCCGAACATGTACTTACTTTAGAAATTACCTAGGGTTACCCAGAGCCCTCACTTTTGCTCTTCATCACTTTGTTCTCTTCCCTGCCACGATGGTCTTTCTCTCCCTCACTCTCTCCTTCTGTCACCTGCCTGCCTCATCTCCTTCCCTCGTTCTTTGTTCCTGTCACGCTTGATAACCAAGTGAGCAGCAATCTTCACGCCTCATTCTTAACTTCTGAAGAACCTTGGATCGAAACCCACTAGAATCCATCACAAGGCTAGATTGTGAGGTCAGGAGTCCATCTTATCGTGAAAGGGGGCCGTTCAATGTTATGACAGTGGGATAGAAACTGTCCTTGCCGGGTATGGGTGACATAGCAGTGTAGTGATTAGCTACACTTTACAGTGTCGGCGACCCAGGTTCAATTCCTGCCACTCCCTGTAGCACTTTGTACATTCTGCCCGTGACTGTGTGGGCTTCCAGAGCCATACGGGTTAGGGTTAGTATGTTTTCAGCATGCTGTGTTGGTGCCAGAGGCATGGCAACACTTGCGGGCTGCCCCCAGCACGTCCTCGGACTGTGTTGCTCGTTGACACAAACAATGCATGTTTTGTACATGTGACAACTAAAGCTGATCTTTAAGTTTTTAGAGCTTGATGCTACTTACTCTCAGGGTTTTGAAACTTCTGCCTTATGGGAGGGAGGAGACAACACGTCCCACAGTCTCTTTGACCCACCACTGTCAGGAAGGAGGTACAGGAGCATCAGGATTAGGACTGCCAGACTGGGTCACAACTTCTTCCCTCAGGCTGTGAGACTGATGAATACCCTGCCACCACTGAGGTCTTGTTGCTAGGAGAGCAAACTGTTTACTGTTTTTCTATTCTGCACACTACATGCATTTTTGGATTTTAATTTAACTGATTTATGATAATATTTTTTATGTGTAGTGTGTGATATGTTTTGTGGGCAGTGGCGTATCTAAGGTATGGCACATGCCCGGGGCGCCACTGAACAGTTTCTATTAAAGTCAGACAAGCCATCCTTGGGTCATGAAAAAAGAATTTTCTTCAGATGTATGATCTGTCTTTGATTTTCGTGGGTGAGAAGCACTAGGGTGGCCTTATTTCAGAGCATTGTGTAAGAAGACCATGAAACGTTTCTTCACGAAGAAGGAAAGTGGAGCTGAAGGGCAGAAGAGACGAAAGTTGGAGGTGGAGGAAGCCAAGGAGTCGAGCAAGTTCATCATGCCCTTCTCTGAAAAGCCCGGAACAAGTAGTTCAGCACGTTCCATGGAGTCGCCTGCACCTGCTACGTTTGTTAGAATCTGAAGGTGGATCAAGTACAAATGCATCACCATCCGAGGAGGAAGTCAGGTCAGATAAATCCGAGTATGACCAGATTAAGAGCGAGGCTGCCACAGTGAACATGGACATGACAGGAGGGAAAGACAATGGTGGTGGTGGTGATGTTGAGTTTATTGACGAGATTTTACCTGATGAGATTGAACCTGACAACACTGAACCTAGTGAACTGGATGGTGTCAAAGAGCCTCGAACTGTCATACCAGAACTGATTGAACGGCATGACATTGGACTTCTGAAGTTCGACAGGGACACTGGAAAAGCAATTCTGCCTGACGTGTTGAGAACAGAAATGATAAAGCTGGGTTCAAAGTATTTCCAGAACAGTGAGGGGCCTTTCCTACCAACAAATAACCGCTCAATGAACAAAACTTGGTTCAAGAGGAAATTGGGAAATGGTCGTGGTGAGGAAGTGCCTTGTTCATGGCTGGTCTATTCCCCTTCTAAAAAGTCTGCATTTTATGGCTGTTGTCTTCTCTATTCCTGGTCAGGCCATCAATCCTCATTGGAGCAGGAAAGTGGATTCAACCAGTAGAAAGTACCTGAAAGGATTAGTGTTCATGAAAATGCCAAGAATCATCGGGAATGCTTCACACAGCGGAAAGAAATGGAAAGACATTTAGCTGGAGACAGAGGAGTTATTGATGTGGTATTTCAGTCACAGATTGAGAAGGAAAAGCAGAAGTGTCATGATATCTTGATGAGAATCCTTCACTGCATAAAATTCCTTGCCACTCAGAACCTGGCTTTGCGAGGACACAGGGAGTCACTTCAGACGATGACTCCAATGTGGGAAATTTACTTGGCTTACTGAAACTACTGGCCATCTTTGACCCTGTCATAAAAGAACAACTCACTCATTGGGAAAGTCATCCTGGATCCATGTCTTATCTTTCACCGGGTGTCCAGAACAAATTCATCCACATGATGGCATCCACTGTTCGCCAGAGTTTACTGAGAAGCATTCGTAAAGCCAAGTACTATGGTCTCATGTTCGACTTGACTCCTGATCAGGCACACCGTGAGCAGATGTCAGAAGCAGTGAGGTATGTGGAAGTTGACTTTGAAAGGAAAACAGCCCATGTTAGAGAGTCCTTCCTTGGTTTTATCCAGATAAGCGAGAAGGATGCTGAGAGCTTGGTTGAAGACATCTTGAAACAGATAGAGAAGGATGAAATGGAGCTACAAGATTGTCGGTCATAGTGCTACGACAACGCTGCTGTGATGGCTGGACACAGATGTGGTGTTCATCAAAGATTAAGTGAGAAAATCAACCTGGCAGTGTTTGTGAATTGCAACAGTCACTCACTCAACTTGGTGGGTGTACATGCAGCCAAGCAGGATGCAACGATGGTCACGTTTTTTGGAACCATCAGAGCTCTCTGTGTTTTTCCCTTGTTCAACATAGTGCTGGGAAAAACTCAAAAACGTAGTGCCTGTGGTTGTTAAGTCAGATTCCGAAACCAGGTGGAGTGCAAGGACAGAAGCAGTGAAGCCCGTCAACAAGTACCTTGAGGAGATACTTCAAGTTCTCCAGGACATGACAGACAATGAAAACGAGACCAGTGAAACAAGAAGTGACACAAGGAAGCAGTACAACCGCATGTTGAGTTACGATTTTCTGATTTTGCTAGGATTTTGGAACAAAGTACTCATTTGCATTGATCGTATTCAAAAGAGATTGCAGGATTCTAGCATGAACTTCCATGATGCTGCCCTGGATTCGAAAGCCCTCTGAGATTATTTTTATGATGAAAGAGAAGTGTTGGTCAGTGAGTCACTCAAAGAAGGAGCTGGTCTCTGTCAAGAATGGAATATTGAAGTTGAAAGACGTCAAAGACGAAAGAAACGAATGGTTGATGAGAACTCGAGAGACCCTGGGTTAACAGCTAAGGAGGAAATGGAAAGAGTCATGAAGGGAGCACTCGACCATCTTCACAGAAAAGTGGATGAAAGGTTCGCTCGTTTGCATGATACAGACGCCAAGTTTGGGTTCCTTCTTGACGTCGAGGGACTGTATTACGGCACCGACAGTAATGACCTAAAGAAGAATTGCGAAAATTTGGGCGAATTGTACAGCTCTGATGTTGATGGACATATGAAGAAATTTTGGATTGCAGAATGTTGCTATCAAGGTGGATCAACATGAAAATATCAAGATCTGAAGAGCTTCTTGAATTTATTGTTCAGTATGGAGATGAGAGCGTCTTCCCCAGTGGTCACATTGCTATTCAGGTAATGCTAACCATCGCAGTTTCCATTGCCAGCTGTGAGAGATCATTCAGCAAGTTACAATTAATACTTTCGTATTTGAGAGCCTCCATGGGTCAAGGCAGACTCTGTGATCTTGCTCTGCTGAGTGTAGAAAGAGAATAAACTGAAAAAAACTGACTTGGATCACATCATAGAACAATTTGCATCAGTGAAAGCAAGGAAGGTGCAGTTATAATTTTTATGTCATGCCATAATTTGTTAATTAAAAGATCAAGGAGCTTGACTTTGTATTTTTGAGCAGATATTATGGTAAAGTTATCTAAAAGATGGGTGTCAGATGTTTGGACAGGGGTGCAATTTCAGTGCTTGCCATAGGTGCTATTTTCTGTAGATATGCCCCTGCTTGTGGGTGCACTGAGGTCTGGAGGAACACTGTTTTGTCTGGTTGTATCTATGTATAATCAGATGATAATGAATTTGAGCTTGAGAAGTGGTATGTGAGGACAATAAAATGGGTTTGGGTAGGACTAGTCTAAGTAGGTGGTTGATGGCGAGTATGGATTCAGTGGGCTGAATGTCCTGTTTCCTTGCTGTATCTCTGAGCTGGATGAGGAACCCACTGCATGGTAATGATAGAAACGGGGCTGGCATGGTCACATAACAGTTAGCACAACAGTTTACAGCACCAGCGACCTGAGTTCAATTCCCGCCACTGTCTGCAAGGAGTTTGTATGTTCTCCTTGTGATCGTGTCGCTTTCTTCCAGGTGTTCTGCTTTCCTCCCACATTCCAAAGACATACAGGTTAGTAGGTATAATTGGGAGGCGTTAGCTTGTTGGGTTCGAAGGGCCTGTTACTGTGCTGTATCTCTTTTTATTGATTATTTTTTAAATGCATTTCTACAACACTGCCACAAAAATAATCCACGACCAAAATAAGAGATTAATACAGTGCAAGATAACCACACAATGATAATGATTCAAAATAATGATAAAAAAGCACCCAAACTAAAGTCATGTAAAATTAGTAGACCCACCCCCCGCAAGAAAAAAAAGCTCCAGACCAACCACAGCAAAATGTAGGAAATATAAATCAGAACATTCAAACCCTCAAAACTGTACATGAAAATAACCAATAAACCTGAAAATAAGAGCAAAAGATAATGATGCCTACTACCAAGAAAAAAAAGCTGAATGTAAGGGACTGAAAAAAAAACTTAGTCTAAGGAGAAGTTATGAAAATATTCAAGAAAAGGTCCCCACACCTTATGAAACTTTATGTCCGAATTAAGAAGTGAGTAGTGAATTCTTTCAAGGTCTAAACAGGACATAATATCATTAAGCCATTGAGCATGCGTGTGTGGGGCAACATCTAAAAAAAGAATTGCATTACAGCAGGTAATCAGAACTGCCCAGTGCATCACTGGCACCAGCCTACCTGCCATCAAGGGCATGTGTATACAGAAAGGGCCAGTAACATCAGGAAGGATCCATCCTACCACCCTGCTCATGAATTGTTCATCCCCTACCATCAAGGAGGAGGCTACATAGCATCCACAACTCAAAAATTGTTCACCACTAGACTCAAAAACAGTTACCTTCTCCACCCACTGACCCACCCCTCCACTCTCGCCATGACCACGACTTTATCAGCGCCACCTTATGCACACACACTCATGTGCCCAGCATCACTTTATGAACCTATTCATATGGGCGACCTTATGTATTCCTATTTATTGTTGTTCCTTTCCGTGCCTTATGGCACATTGGGCGGCAAGCTTGCCGTTTCTTTAGCATTTTTGTCTTTCCTTTTTAATGAGGCCGAGTTGCTAGCTCAACACTCAACCCATCACGGATGGAAAGCGTGCAAGGAGCCAGCCGGATTCGAACACGAGACCACCCGCCTCGTATCTGGTACCCATTCCACTACACCGACGGCTGGCTTTTTATTTATAGTGTTTTGCACTGCAGCAGATCCGGGGTAACAATATTTCATTCTCCTTCACACTCACATACTGGAAGTGGCACTAAGCAATCCTGAATCTAAGAAGATACTGCGTGGTTATTTGGGGGAGAATTTGTGGGACCATGGGACTGAAAGAGTTGGCATTGGTCCACAAGTTGAGCAGATTCCTTCCTTGGAACTATTCTGAGTGAAGCTGCTGTTGGCTCCTATAAATGTCAGGGTTCTTGCCACAGATTGGTTGCAGTGACTCACATCCCAGTGTGCTTCTGTGTTAGCAGAGAGCAGTCAGTGTGATGAAATCACAGCCCTCGATTAGGAATTAGGACCAACACGCAGGAAATGCATCCACATATGGGCTCTGAAGGCTTGAAATAAACATGTTATATGTGTCCAAAAGAGAGCACTAATTAAATCCATTCTCGTATATTGGCTAATTACTCATTACAAAAGCCTGTGCTCGCTGGAGTTTACAAGAGTGAGGGGGGGATCTCACTGAAACATCTCAAATATTGAAAGATCTAGATAGAGTGGACAGAAAAGAGGATGTTTCCCATAGTGGGGCAGTCTAGGATCAGAGGGTACTGCCTCAAAATAGGGGGACATCCATTTAGAACAGAGATGAGGAGGAATTTCTTTACCCGGAGGGTGGTGAATCTATGGAATTCAATGCCACACACAGCTGTGGAGGGCGAGTCATTTGGAATATCTAAAGTGGATGTTAATATGTTCTTGATTAGTGAGGGTGGCAAAGGTTACAGGGAGAAGCTAGGAGAATGGAGTTGAGGGGGATAATAAATCAGCCATGATAGGATAGTGGGGCAGACTTGATGGGCTGAATAGACTAATTCTGCCCCTATGTCTTTATAGTCTTTCTTTTATAATATATAGGTGGGCAAAAATTCCCTTCCCAATCCGTAGAGCATGACGCTGTCCAGTACGTCATTACAGATTAGGTACGTGGAGAGGTTGAGATTTGTAGAATCACAGCCCAATACAGCATGGAATCATGCCCTTTGGCCCATCCAGTCAGTGCCGAACTATTTTTCTAGCTACTCTCATCGACCCGAACCTGGGCCATAGCCTTCCTATCGATGTACTTGTCCAGATTTCTCTTAAGTGCTGAAATTGACCCCACAGCCACCAGCTGTGCTGGCAGCTCGATACACACTCCCAACACCCTCTGAGTGAAGAAGTTTGTGTGATGGATTCCAGGTTAAAACATCATACATGTATGAGTGAGAAAATCTGCAGATGCTGGAAATCCAAGCAACACCCACGCATAGTGAATGCTGGAGGAACTCAGCAGGCCAGGCAGCATCTAGAGAAAAGAGTACAGTCAATGTTTCGGGCTGAGCTCCTTCATCAGGTGCTGCCTGGCCTGCTGAGTTCCTCCGGCATCTTGTGTCATATATGTATGTACGTTTTGAGGGGAGTAATCTGTGACAGAGTGTGTAACAGTGTGGGCTTCCTGTTGCCCCTTACTCTGTGTCTGCCTTTCCGTCTGGTTGTGCAGGAAATGGCCTGGGGAAACTCACAATTGCAGGTCAGGGAATATATCACATGCCAAAAGTCATTTTAGTGTAATGAAGTGTCATTTTTCTTATGTGAAATATATAGTGATTTTGCAAAGTGGTAAGGGCTGTTTGTTACATTAGTTTGAAAATTAGCTTACATAGAACATTACCGCACAGTAGAGGCCCTTCGGTCCACAATGCTGTGCTGACCTTTTAACTATTTTATGATATTTGCCAGGACTGTTGTAGATGAAGGGCTCAAAGCATTATTGATGATCCCTAATGCCCGTCCCACAATCTCGTTGACCAACTACTGTCAGGAAGGAACGTACAGGAGAGTCAGGACTGGGACCGCCGGACCGGGTAACAGCTTCTTCCCTCAGACTGTGTAGCTAGTGAATACCCTGCCACTACGGAGGTCTCGTCACCAAGACAGCGAGCTGTTTACTGTACTGTTTACCTGTGCTGCACACTGCATGCATTTAGAATTATATTTGTTAATTTATTTATTGTAATATTTTGGTTTATGTATGAGTGATATATGTTGTGTAGATGCACTGCGGTCTGGAGGAATGTTGTTTTGTTTGGTTGTATATACGTACAGTCAAATGACATCAAACTTGAGCTATTTCGGAGGGAGAGGTGAAGATCAGTTTAACCCTTCCCTTCTACAGAGTCCTTCGTTTTTCTTTCATCTATTTGTCTCTTAAATTTCCCTAAAGTATCTGCCTCCACCCCCCCCCCCCCCAGTAGAGCGTTCCATGCACCCGCCACTCTCTGCGTGACAGGAAAACGTGCTGTGCTTACTTAATCCTTAATGCTGCCTTAGTGTACATTTTTCTTTATCTTATCTTAGACCAGTATCTTTATTATGTTGTGCAAGTTCTGAATAATTAATTAAGTTTGTTAACTTGTGTTTGTAATGTACTACGCTGCTGATTTGAAAAGCTGATTTTGTACCGTGGACATGTATGCCCGTGACAATAAGTGTAAAGCTTAAAAATTCTTAATTTATCAAGCATTGTGCATCTTTCAATGCATTATTGACACTTTACAGCTCCGGGCATTCCGGAGTTTGGAGTTCACTTCCAGTGTCATTCTGTAAGAAGTCACTACACGTTCTCCCCAGGGAGTGCATGGGTTTTCCCTGGGTGTTCCGGTGTTCTCCCTTGGTCCACAGTTGTAAACTGTCCCATGGATAGGTAAGGGTTAATGAGGTTTTGTCGGGGGGGTTTCTGGGGCGTTGTGGTTGGAGGGCCGGAAGGGTATGTACTCCGCGCTGTATTGCTAAATAAATGAATGCGTTAATTAATTATCACTTGCTCCTTGCGTTAATTCTCCACCTTTTTGAACTAAACTGTTTTATTCAACTGTGGGGAACAGAAGATTAGCTTTTTCTGTCACATGTACATTGAAACATTCATTGAACTGTGTCCTTTGCGTCACGTCGTCAAGGTTGTACTGGGCTGCCCAAAAGTGTTGCCACACTTGTGCGTGCCCACGTGCCCAGAGCTACCACCTTGGGTCCCTCACCACTTTGAACAATTATTACACTTCAACCATCAGGCTCCTGAACCACACACACCTACTGTACTCTTTTCCATAGATGCTGCCGACTTCCTCCTGCACTTTGTGTGTGTGTGTTGCTCAGATTTCCAGCATCTGCAGAATTTCTCTCGTTTGTGATTGGAGGCTCCTGAACTGAGGTGGATAACTTGATGTAGAAGCAGAATTAGACAATTCAGCTCATCGAGTCCACTCTGCCATTTCATCATTTTCCCTCTCAGCCCCAATCTTCTACCCATCTTCTTTAATGCCCTGACTAATCAAGAATCTATCAACCGCTGCCTTAAATATACATAAAAACTTAGCCTCCACAGCTGCTTGTGTACTGAATTCCACAGATTCACCACTCTCTGGTGAAGAAAATTCCTCCTCATCTTCATTCTCTGTTTAATTTTTCATAAATTCTATTGTTTACTGTAATTGCCAGAAGAAAATGAATCTCAAGGTAAAATATGGTGATATATAGTCCAAGAAAATCACTTCCAAGTCCCAGACAGAGTATTGGCTTAGATAATGCAAGAGAGCAGCTGAACATCCAGTCCAGGCATTGAACTTCAATGCGTACTTTTTATAATAAATTTGCTTTGAGTGACACAACTCAGTAATCCTAACTGTACATCTTTAGAACATGACAGGAAACTGGAGCACTTGGAGGAAACCCACTTGGTGACATGGTAGCATCGCTATTAGCAGAACACTTTACAGTACCAGTGACCGGGTTCAATTCCTGCTGCTGCCTGTCAGGAGTTAGTGCATTCCCCCTGTGACCGCGTGAGTTTCCTCCCATGGTCCAAAGACGTACCAGTTGGTGGGTTATTTGGTCATTGTAAATTGCCCCATGATTAGGCCAGGTTTAAATCGGGTTTCTGCGAGTTGTGGCTTAAAGGGCCGGAAAGACCTACTCCACAGTCCATCTCCATAAATAAATAAACCTACACAGTCATGGCGAGAGTGGACAATCACCTCACAGACTGCAGTTGCAATCAAACCCAGATCTTACAGCTGGTGAAGATGAAAAGTTGAATGACCTGTTGTTTTCCTCTGTTGTACAAGTTCTTATTTACTGCAATGTTTGTGCCCGGGCCTTTTTCAGGCCACAGGATGGTATTTCATTGAACTGAAGATGTGTAGCACACGGCCCTTGCTGGACCATTGACCTTTTCGGACTGGAATCCTGGAGCACGTCCAGAGTTTCGACCAAACAAGATGAATGGCTGAAGGCCGCTGTTGAAAGAACAACAACAGTCTTTGAGTGTAACATTTAACTTTCTGCGGAAGACCAGATTGTTTCCGTTCTCTGTTTTCTCATGTATTGACATTTTTAGCACTTAATCTTTCTCCCTAACCGCCTTGAATCACTTTTGCCAGATGTGATGTTCCAAGTACTTTGGACAATCATTGATGCATTCCAATTTGATGATTGGAGCCATTGTGTGTGTCTTTTAGCACATGAAGAGCCAAGCCATCTTCCCACAGCTGCCATCGGGTGGGATGGGAGGGTAGCAGTTTGCTTAACATTTTACAGTGCGAGCAACCCAGGTTCAATTCCCACAGCTGTCTTTAAGGAGTTTGTATCTTCTCTCTGTGACTTTATGGGTTTCCTTCGGGTACTCCAAAGACATATTGTATGGTGTAGTAGGTTAATTGGTCATGTGGGTGTAATTGGGCATCACTGGCTTGTTAGGCTGGGGTAGCTTCTTCCCTTCAGCCATTTGCTTCTTGAACCAGGTAACACAACCTTGACCACTACAGTTTGGCAAAATTATCATCACTTTCATTGCTTTGCATAAAATTAACTTCTTATGATTTTCTGCTTTTCTTTTGAGCACTGCTTAGCTGATGCTACGCATTTGCAATGATGCTGCAGCTAAGCTTTTGCATGTATGGGTGGTGCTGTAACGTAGCAGTTAGCGTAACGGTGTACACTGCCAGTTGTACGATTGAGGTTCAATTCCCGCCTCTACCTGTAAGGAACTTGGACATTCTCTCAGTGACAGGGTGGGTTTCTACCAGGTGCTCCGGTTTCCCACACCCCCATATTCCAAAGATGTGCAAGTTAGGGCTAGCAAGTTATGGACATACTCTGCCGTCGACGGAAGCATGGCAACAATTGTGGGCGCGTCCACTGTGCGTTGGGTGTTGACACGAGCGACGAATTTCACTATGTTTCGCTTCACGTGTAAAAAATAATACTCACTTTATTTATTTCATTGCACTTTTGCATTTGATAATAAACTCAATTTTGGTGGGAATTGGTTGCTTAGCTTTAAAGAAGGTGTCATTAAGCTGGAAAGGGTACAGAAAGGATTCGTGAGGATGTCATTGGGACAAGGGTTTGAATGCAGAGGAGATTTACAAGGATGTTGCCTGGATTGGGGAGCATGCCTTATGAGAATAGGTTGAGTGAACTCGTCCTTTTCTCCTTGGAGCGACGGAGGATGAGAGGTGACCTGATGGAAGTGTAGAAGATGATGAGAGGCATTGATCATGTGGATAGTCAGAGGCTTTTTCCCAGGGCTGAAATGGCTAACATGAGAGGGCATATTTTTAAGGTGCTTGGAAGTAGGTACAGAGATGTCAGGGGTGAGTTTTTTACACAGAAAGTGCTCAATGCATGGAATGGGTTGCTGGTGGTGGTGGTGGAGGTGAAAACAATAGGGTCTTTTAAGAGACTCCTGGATGGGAACATGGAGCTTAGAAAAATAGAGGGCTATGGGTAAGCCTAGGTAGTTCTAAGGTAGGGACATGTTCTGCACAGCTTTGAAGGGCTGAGGGCCTGTATTATGCTGTAGGTTTTCTATGTTTCTATGAGACTGGGTAGGCTGGGGCTCTTTTCCCTGGAGTGCAGGAGCCTGTGGGATTGACCTTACAGAGGTAAACAAGATCATGAGGGGCATGGACGAGGTGATTGATCTGTCTTTTTCCCGGTGGGGTGGGTTGTCTAAAACCTGAGGGCGGGGGTTCAAGGAGAGATGAGAAAAATTTACAGAGAACCTGAAGGGCAACTTTACCCAGACAGAGGGTGGGGGACATGTGGAACAAGGTGGTAGGGACGGGTACAATTTCAAGATTTAAATATGCACCTGGAAAAATACATGGCGAGGAAAGGTTTAAGAGTGGAATGGGTCAAAAACCAGCAAATGGGTCTAACTCAGGTAGATAAGTCTTACAGCTCTCCATCAAACAGGCCTTGCTCTGTTCTCATCAGGAAGGAGGTACAGGAGCCTGAGGTTCACACCAACAGGTTCAGAAACAATTATTATCCTACCACCATCAGGGTGTTGAACCAGTGCGGATAGCAACACTCATCTCAACACTGAACTGATCACATGATCTATGGACTCACTTTCAAGAACTCCACAACTCACGTTCTCAGTATTGTTTATTTATCTGTTTGCTTGTATTTACATAATTTACCTTCTTTTGCATGTTAGTCGTCAGTCTTCATGTGTAGTTTTTTATTGATTCTATTGAATTTCTTTATTGTGAATGACTACAAGGGAATGAATCTCAAGGTAGTAAATGGTCAAATCTACGTATTTTGATAAATTTACTTTGAACTTGGTCGGCACAGACAAGTTGGGCTGAAGGGCCTGTTTCTTTGCTGTGTAGTTCTCCTTCTAAATGAAGGAGACACTGTAATCAATCGTTGCACAACAAGCTCCTGCAACCAGCAATAAGGTACTGACCAGATAAGTGCCCTGAGATAGTGATTTCTGGATGACAGCCCTTCATACCCCTGCCATCCATGTAGTGATCAAAACTTATCCTAAATATTAAAATTGCACCCGCCTCCACCACTTCCACTGGCAGCTCGTTCCATACTCTCAACACCCTCTGAGTGAAGAAGCTGCCCCTCATGTTCCCATTAAACATTTCACATTTTAACCTTCAACCTCTGACCTTTAGTCGAATTCTCCAACTTCCAGTAATTCCCTCCCTCCCCCTTCCCCATCCCACTTTCACCTGCCTCCTCTTCCAGCTTCCTATCACCTCTCTCATGATTCTGCCTCCTACTACTACCCATTAGTGCTTTCCCCTTAGATTCTTTCTTCACCTCTCCTGCCTATCCCCTCCCTGCTTCCCCTCCCCCACCCCCCGATCTTTCCTCTGATTGGTTTTTCAACTGGCACCTTCCATCCTCCCCCCACCTTCTTTATAGGGCCCCTGCCCCCTCCTCCTTTAGTTCTGACAAAGGGTCTTGGTCCAAAACGTTGACTGTTCCTTTCAATGGATGCTGCCTGACCTGCTGAGTTCGTCCAGCTTGTTTGTATGTCTTGATATGACCTCTAGTTCTAGTCTCACCCAACCTCAGTGGAAAAAAGCCTGCGCGCATTTACCCTATCTATACCCCTCCTAATTTTGTAAACTTTATCGGAAATCTGCTCAATCTTCTTTGTTCTGGGGAATTAAATCCTGACCTATTCAACATTTCCCCATAACTCGGGTCCTGGCAACATCCTTGTAAATTTTTCTATACTCTTTCACCCTTTCAGTCTTATTGATATCTTCCCTGTAGGTAGGTGACCAGAACCGTATACAATACTCCAAATTAGGCCTCACCAACGTCTTACACAATTTTAACATAACATCCCAATACCTGAACTCAATACTTTGATTTATGAAAGCCAGTGTGTGAAGTACAGCTCCAATGCAACATCCCAGTATGTCTCCTGTACTCAATACTTTGATTTATGAAGGCCAGTGTGCCAAAACCTCTCTTTACGACCCCATCTACCTGTGATGCCACTTTACTTCATGGTCACCAAACAATTGATACTAGAGCGTACAATCATCACAGTGATATTTGATTCTGCGCTTCGTGCTCCCTGAAGTACAAATCAAAGTAAATATAATAAAAATTTAAATCATAAATCATAATTAAGGGAAAATAAGGTAGTGCAAGTCAGGTCCGGATACTTGGAAGGTATGGCCCAGATCTGGGTCAGGATCCGTTCAGCAGTCTTATCACAGTTGGAAAGAAGCTGTTCCCAAATCTGGCCGTACGAATCTTCAAGCTCCTGAACCTTCTCCCAGAGAGAAGAGGGACTAAAAGTGTGTTGGCTGGGTGGGTCGTGTCCTTGACTATCCTGGCAGCACTGCTCTGACAGCGTGCGGTGTAAAGTGAGTCCAAGGATGGAAGATTGGTTTGTGTGATGTGCTGGGCTATGTTCACGATCTTCTGCAGCTTCTTCTGGTCCATTATGGATCCATTCATTCTGCCACACTTCTCAGTGCCCTACCGTTCACTGTGTAAGACCAACCTAGTTTGTTCTCCCAGTGTGCATCACCTCACACTTCTCTGCGGTACTAGAAACTCTGAGTCAGATGCAATATGTAAAACAAAAATTCCCATTTGAAAAACTTTTATTCACTGTTAATTAATTCTGCCTTTCAATAGTAAATATAACATTCATTCACTCCAGATGGATCAGTACTCAATCCTCTTGAGTTCCTCCAGCACACCGTTGCTTCAGATTGCAGTATCTGCAATCCCTTGACTCGATAGATCTCCGCTGTCAGTTGATGAGTACAGCGTTATGGTAATGATATTGGAACATGAACTGTTGCAGTTTTTTGTTCTTCCCGAAGTCTTGTGTCCTTGGCTGTCACAGCTTTGTTGCTATGTTTCATGAGTTAACCCTTTCTATATCTAAAAAAACATGTTTGTCTTGACACAGAGCCACAGAGAAAGCAAACAGTCAGAGTGCAGGGAGAAAAGCCAGATGCTGGAAAGATGAAATAAAATTCGAAAGCGCTCAGCAGGACAGTCTGTGGAGAGGGAAACATTTATTGTTTCAGGCTGATGTTAGAGAAGGGAAGTAATTTGTCTCAAAAGTGCAATGGATGCATACACCTTTTGCTTGTCAACTTGACCTCCATCCTCCTACTTGGGAAAGATACTTTAACTTGAGTTACAGATGTTGCTGGGACTAGGGGACCTGAGTTATAGGGAAAGGTTGAATAGGTTATGACTTTATTCAGTGGAGCGTAAGGGAATGAGGGGAGATTTGACAGAGGCAGAGCTGTACAAAATTATGAGGGATACAGACAGAGTGGATGTTTGTATACTTCCCCACTCCTTCCCCGGTTGGGCATGCCTGAACAAGAGGTCATGGGTTTTGGAAGTTTAAGGGGAACCTAAGAGGGAAATTCATCACTCAGAAGGTGGTGTGAGTGTGGAACAAATTGCCAGTGGAAGTGGATGATGTGGGTTCAATTCAAACATTTAAGAGAAGTTTGAATAGGTAGATGGCTGAGGGCGGTATGAGAGCTATGGTCCGGGGTGGGGGTTGTGTGTCTAGGCAGAAAAACAGGCTGACTTGCACTGGATGGGCCAAAGGGGCTGTTTTAGTACTAGTTCTGTATGATTCTATGTACTGAGGTATGGTGAAGAGCTGGTCTTGCATACTGTTTCTACAGATCAAATCCAAGGTAGGTATCAATGTACCTATGAAGGTGCATTGGCCTTTGTAAATCAAAGTATCGAATTCAGAAGATGTTGAAGTTGTATAAGACACTCATGAGGTCTAACTTGGAGTACTGTGCAGAGTTCTGGTCACCTACCTACACGAAAGATGTAAGTTTAAAAGAGTACAGAGATCATTTACAAGGATGTTGCCAGGACTGGAGGACCTGAGTTATATGGAATTATTCAATAGTTTAGGACTTTATTCCTTGGAACGTGAAGACTGAAGGGAGATTTGATAGAGGTACCAAAATTATGAGGGGTATAGATTGGGTAAATGCAAGCAGGCTTTTTCCACTGAGGTTGGGTGAGAATGCAGCTAGTGGTCATGGGTTAAGGGTGAAAGGTGAACTATTTAAGGGGGAACAGGAGGGGGAAAACCTTCACTCTGGGGGTGGTAAGAGTGTGGAACAAGCTGCTTGAGCATGTGGCAGATGTGATTTTGATTTCAAAGTTTAAGAGGAGTTTGGATAGGTACATGGATGAGCGGGGTGTGGAGGGCTGTGGCCCAGGTGCAGGTCGAGGCAGTTTAAACGGTTCAGCATGGACTAGATGGGTTGAAGGGCCTGCTATTTTCTATGACACTAAGTCATTAGATAGTGCATTCAGGTAGAATAAGGTGAAACAATAACAATGCAGTGTAGTGTTACATCTACAGAGAAAGTGCAGTGCATATAGACAGTAAGGTGCAAGATTGCAATGAGGTTGAATGTGAGGTTGAAGGTCATCTAGTGAATCCTGTTTCCCAACTCTTGGCCTATTGCTTTAGAATGGTGACACATTTGGGGGGGGGGGGTGGTTGTTGCCATATTAAGGGTTTCCGCCTCCACCATGCTTCCAGACAATGAGTTCTTGGGTGAAAATTTCTTCCCTCAGTTGGCCTCTCCATTTCTCCAACCATTTCCCTTAAGATTAAACATAGAAACATAGAAAGCCTACAGCACAATACAGACCCTTCAGCCCGCAATGCTGTGCTGAACATGCACTTACTTTAGAAATTACCTAGGATTACCTATAGCCCTCTATTTTTCTAAGCTCCATATACCTATCTGGGAGTTTCTTAAAAGACCTGATCGTATCTGCCTCCACCACCATCGCCAGCAGCCCATTCCACGCACTCACCGCTCTTCTTCATAAAAAAGACTTACCCCTGACATCTCCTCTGTACCTACTTCCAAGCACCTTAAAACTGTGCCTGCTCGTGTTAGCCATTTCAGCCCTGGGGAAAAAGCCTCTGACTATCCACATGATTATCAGTTGCACTGGCAGCTTGTTCCGTCCTCTCACCAACCCCTGAGTGACGAAGTTTTTAAGAATTTATTTACTGAGATTTAGTGCAGAATAGACCTTTTCGGCCCTTCGAGTCACGCTGCCTGGCAGTCTTCAGATTTAATCGTAGCCTAATCACGGGAAAACTTACAATGACCAATTAACCTACCAACTGATGGCTACTGACCTCTCTGTTTGGGGTAGCTAGATCATTTTGTTCACCCTATTTAGGCCTCTGGGCACCTTGTACCTCTGGATTACGTCTCTTGTTGGCCTGCTTCCTTCCAAAAGTAAACATCATGAGCCAAGCCAACATCTTGTCAGAACTGCTCTGATCCTGGCAACATACTTAAGAATCTCCTCTGAAAATTGTCAAACTCTGTTACATCCTTCCTGTAATGTGAAAACGGTGATTAAATTGGCAAAGCCAACAGTGGTGCATAGGACTGATACTTTCTGATTTCAACTGTTTTCAGAATCTGTAAGTTCTCCAATCTTGGTGGTACACAAGATAGGACCAATATTGAATGAATGAATGAAATGAATGAAATTAATTTATTTCAGTCAGTACAGACATAACAAAAAACATCATTTACAATGATGATTTCATAGGACAATATTACAACAAAAAAACATAGGTATTCTTTAAAACAGACTGAAAGAGTGTAGGCTGAAGCTACAGTTTATTACGCCCACCCGTCTTACTTATACAACAACATATTTGGCATCAATCATAACATCAGAAACAGAAAATTTCATAATCTTTTAACACAAAGTCCAATTCCAAATATCATTTATTTAAATTACTCCAATTCATATTAAATTAATTTGTTCATTAAATTATTTTCAAATAATTTTTTTAACTTGTTAAGTGTGGTGTATGTTTTTAAATTCTCACTACAACTGTTCCATAGATTCACCCCACTGACTGAAATACAATGATTTTTTACTTTTGTTCTTATCCTTTGTTTTTGAAATATACATGTTCCTGTCAAATCACGTTGACTTTCTCTCATTTTAAATAACCTTTGGATACCTTGTGGTAACTGTTCATTTTTTACTTTATACATAATTTGTATTATTTTAAGATCTATGAAATCTACAAAATGTTAAAGTGTTTAGTTGAATAAATAGTGGATTGATTGGCTCATAATAATTTGTCTTATTTACAATTCGTAAAACTTTTGGAGTAGAAAAATTGAATTTGTATTTGTTTTGTATGTATTTACCCATACCTCTCCACAGTAAGACATGTATGGGACTGTAAGTGAACAGTATAATGTATGCAAAGATTCCTGATTTAAGAAATCTTGCACTTTGTACAGTATTGCAATAGATTTTGACATTTTTGCTTTGACTTGATTTATTTGTGGTTTCCAGCTTAATTTATTATCTATTACCACTCCTAAAAATTTTTGTTTCAGATACCTTATCAATTTCAACATCACTTATTCTAAGTTTACTATATGGGTTTGGTACATAGTTTCCAAATATTATGAATTTAGTTTTACTTAGATTCAGTGATAATTTGTTAGTATCAAACCGTTTTTTTATCATTTTTAGTTCTTTCTCCACTGTATCCAAAAGTTGTTTCAGATGTTCCCCACTACAAAATATTGAAATGTACATCAGGAATACAGGAGAGTGCTCTCAATTTTCCATTCTAACCGGTTATTTAAGATTGTGTTTTTCTACTGCAGTGAAGAAGCAAGGTTAATGATAACAGCCAAACTAGCACATGTTCATAGAGCACTACAGTACAAAATGGCCCTTTGGCCCATCTGACCCCTGCCAGTCTAGTTTTCTGAACAGTCACATCTTCTTGAATCCGGACCATAGACCGCCCATTCATGTACTTATCCAAACTTTTCTTAAATGTTATAAATGAATCTGCATCCATCAACTTTCACTGGCAGCTCGTTCCATACTCTCGCCAACCTCTGAGTGAAAAAATTTTGAAAAATTTATTTACTGAGATTTAGCGCAGAATAGACCTTTCCAACCCTTCAAGCCAATTTAACCCTAGCCTAATCACAGGACAATTTACAATGACCAATTAACCTACCAACTGGTCCATCTTTGGACTGTGGGAAGTAACCGGAGCATCGGAGGAAACCCACACGGTTGCGGAGACAACGTACAAACTCCCTACAGGCAGCGGCGGGAATGGAACCCATGTCGCCTGTATTCTAAACCGTTATGCTACTGTGCTGCCCTGCCATTCTCTCTCAGACTCCCCTTAAATATCTCACCTTTTACCTTAAACCTATGACCTCTTGTTTAAGACTCACACAGCCTGAGGGGAGAAAGCTTGCTTGCACCCACTCTGTCAGTACCCCTGATAATTCTGTATACCTCCACCAAATCTCCACTCATTCTGCTGTGCTCCAAGGGATGAAGTCCTAACCTAGTCAACCTTCCCCTATAGCTCAGGGCTAGGAGTCACGTGAAGGAATTATGAGGTGAAGCTAAGTCCATTGACTGATCATGTTGAAATTCCAGAACATTTCTAGTTTTCTTATTTAGAGGTACAGCATGGTAATTGGCCTTTCCAGCCCAAAGAGCCTGCACTCCCCTATTACACCCATGTGACCTAACTTGTACGTTCTTTAGAATGTGGAAGGAAACACAGACATGGGAGAACGCAAAAACTATTCAAAGACAGTCGCAGAATTGAACCCAGCTCGATCGGGCTGTAATCACGTTCCGCTAACAGCTACACTACCGTGTCAGAGGACCTGGGCAGATCAGAAGGAAAAGGAGAGGGACAGGGGAGGAGAGGGTTAACTGAAAATGGAGAATTCAATGTTTGTGCCATTGGATTGTTGACTGGAAGGTTTCCTCACCTTGGTGTGGATTTTGGAAGCCTGTTGTAGGGCTGATAACTATATGGATTTAGCAATGGGGTAGGTTATGCTTGAAGCTGACCACTCCTTGTTCTCCTCCTCTTCCTGCAACCACACTAAGCTGGGTGAAACTGAGCTCCAGGCCTTGTTGCTAAGATCTTTCCACAATGTGGAGACCTCAGTAATCTCAGGTCTCGGGTAGTGGATCCTCAGTATGAACAGTCACCGGTACCAAGATGCAACCAATGAGAGGCTCATGGCTGGTAAATTCCACCAAGTGGATCACCGGGGTCTCCTTCCCCCCTATTTGTGCCTTTTACCAGGAGTGTTGCAGACAAAGAAGATCACTACCACCTGTCTCAGAATCTCTTTGACCCACTACCATCAGGACTTGGACTGTCACACTGGGTAACAGCTTCTTCCCTCAGGCTGTGAGACAAATGAATACCCTGCCACCACCGAGGTGGCATCTCTACAACAACGAGCAGTTTGCTGTTTACCTGTCCTACATGCATTTTCAATGATATTTTATTGACTTATTTATAGTATGATATTTTGGTTTATGTTCCATGTGTGATGTATGTTGTGTGGATGGTCCAGAGGAACGTTGTTCTGTTTGATCGCATATATGTACAGTCTGATGACAACATTCATGGAGCTGATGTAGTGAAAAGTTTGTCTTGCATATTGTTCACACAGATCCAGTAAATGGAGATAGAGCAAGGCAAAATAATGCAGAAAAAAATGTAAATACAGATTTTAAAAAAGATGATTATAATAGAAGTAATGGGTAGTGGTGCGGGGTGGACTTTTCAGTGAGTCACCACACTCTAATGTCCAACCACTGCAGAGTTCAGGAAGAACCAGGCTTATTATCAGTAACATATGTTGTGAAATTTATTGATAAGTGGCAGCAGAACAGTGCAATACATTAAAAAAATACTGTAAGTTACAATAAGGTGTGTGTATATATATATGTATGTGTGTGTGTGTGTGTGTGTGTATGTATGTTTATTTGTGTGTGTGTGTGTGTGTGTATATATATAAAAAAATATGAGCTATAGCATCCATGTCGCACTTGTAGGCGAGTGGTCCCAGGTTCGAATCCAGCCAGCTCCTTGCACACTTCCCACCTGTGCAGGGTTGAGTGTTAAGTTAGCAACTTGGCCTCTTTTTAAAAAACAAAATCAAAAACACTAAAGAAACGGCAAGGCTGCCACCCGATGCGCCACGAGGTGCAGAAAGGAACAAAAAGAAGTACAGTAGTGTGAAAAGAGAGTGAGAAGTGACAGTGTTTATGACAGCTAATGGTCTCAAAGTAGCTCCTTGCAGCTAATGATCACGAAGTATCATCCAAGTGAACCTCTTCTGCACTTTCTACAAAGCCTCCATGTCCTTCCTGAAATGGGGTGAACAGAACTGCATATTAATGCTCCAAGTGAAGTCAAACCAACGTTTTTTACAGCTGCATCATGACTTCCTGTCTCTTCCTGTAAACCCTTCTGGTTTTTGACAGCTTACTCCTGCTGAAGGTAATCTGCCTATTGCTACATGCCTCTTGTAATCAGAGACATATAAAGTTAAGTAGATTTAAATAGTCTTAAAAATATAAGTGAACTGTAAGCTATGGAATGCAGGATAGTAATTGATTTTTTGCATGTTGCATATTACAAAGTCAGTTTTCCAGTCTGCCCTTCCCCTGATTGAGATACAGCGGGAAATGCTTGGCAGAACTAGCTATGGAAAGATAGAAATTATTGCCTCCTTAATATTCATAGTTGAGTAGAAGTACATGTTAAGCTTGACTCTGGTCAGGATGACCCTGCTTTGAAGGCAGCTTAAGGAGCTGCTGAAGGCTGCAGTCATTTTGTCATCAGAGTGGTGTTTGCCACCAAAATCTTCTGCAATCCAGCGTTACTGCAGCTCTGGTCATTCGAGCATCTCCCACGTCCTACTCTCCTTCAATAATGGCCCTGGCATTAACCCTAACTTTCCTGAGCTCTGGAATTCCTTCTGAAACCTTCTGTATCTTTGCTTGAAGTTGAGTTTATTCTCATATGCACAAGTACATGCGTACATTTTTATATATATTTATTGAGATACAGTGCGGAATAGGCCCTTCAAGCCATTCGAGCCACGTTGCCTAGCAACCCCCCCCCCCCCAATTTAACCCTAGCCTAATTACGGGACAATTTGCAATGACCAATTAACCTACCAGCTGGTATGTTCTTGGATGGTGGGAGGAAACTGGAACATCCGGAGGAAACCCACGCGGTCACGGAGAGAACGTACAAACTCCTTACAAGCAGTGGCGGGAATTTTTAATGTATTGTAGTCCTGCGGCTTTATGGCACAAAGTTTGTCTTTTTTACATTACTAAGCGATATTTAAGAACCAAAACAGAACTAAAATCATGAGAGCTTCATTGTCCTCTCCTGAACTTGCTCTCTCTGTTACTAAGGACCTGGTGTCTGGCAGAACGAGCACTTCTGCCTAACTGATTGCGATAATAGGAAATTATGCAAATCCAGTATTTGAAAAGCGGTTTCAATTGCAGCAATTTCAGTCAGAGGCTTGGCTGATTTGTATGAAAACTGCACAGTAATTGTGCACAGTGTGAATAAAGCGACTTGTCTGTTGTTGAGACCAGAAGACACAGGAGCAGAATTAGGCCATTCGGCCCTATGAATGTTCTGATTTAATATCCCTCTAAACCCCATTCTACTGCCTTCTCCCTGTAATCTTTGACACCCTGACTGATCTGTTAAACTCTGCTTTAAGTATACCCAATCACTTGGCCTCCACAGATTCACCAACTAATGGCTAAAGAAATTGCTCCCCATCTCTATTCTAAAGGGATATCCTTCTATTCTGAGGATGTGCCCTCTGCTCCTAGGCTGCCCCGCTACAGGAAACATGCTCTCCATATCCCTCTATCTGGGTCATTCGGTATTTGATAGGTTTCAATTAGATCACCCCTCTACCCGGCATTGAAGTTAAGGTTTATTGTTATCTGACTGCACATACACAAACCAAACGGAACAACGTTCCTCGGGACCGTTGTGCACCCACGCAACGTGTATCGCACACAGAACATAAACCAAAATATTACCATCAAAAAGTTAATACAATATCGTTCAAAATGCATGCAGCACAGATTAAGAGTAAACAGCTCACTGCTCTAGTAACGAGACCTTGGTGGCGGCAGGGTATTCGTCAGTCCCACAGCCTGAGAGAAGAAACTGCTACCCATTCTGGCAGTCATAATCCTGATGGCTCAGTACCTCCGTCCTGATGGTAGTGGATCTGTGATTGTGGGAGGGGTGGTAGGGATCCTCTTTGTCTGCAACGCTCCTGGTAAATGTCGCAAATAGTGGGGAGAGAGACCCCAGTGATCCTCTCGGTGCTTTTAACTATCGTCTGTAGGTTCTTACAGTCAAATGCCTTGCGGCTTCTGTCCCACACAACGATGCAGCCAGACAGGTCTCTCTCGACGGTGCTCCAGTAGAAAGTTGTTAGAATGGGGACAGGGAGCCTTGTGCACCTCAATCTTCTTAGAACGTGTAGACGCTGCTATGCCTTTTTGCCTAGTGAAGAGGTATTGCGGGTCCCGGTTAGATTATCTGTTATGTGCACGCCAAGGAACTTTGCGCTCTTCACTCTTTCCATGGCAAAGCCATTGATGTGCAATGGAGGGTGATCAGCTTTTGTCTTCCTGAAGTCCATGATCATCTGTTTTGTCCACGTTGAGACTCAGGTTGTTGTTCTCACGCCATTTGGCAAGTCTCTCTACCTTCTCTCTGTAAGACGACTCTTTGCTGCTGACGAGGCCACCCACTGTGGTATCATCAGCGAACTGCAGTTTGAGTTGAATCTGGTAGTGCATTCTCGAAACTCTAGCGAGTTCAGGAGGCTTAACTTCCCTCCATTCCCCAAAAGCAAATAATACAACAAGCTAGACCGACAAGCTTGCTGGACGAATGTTACTGTGGTAATTCATGTAAGTAGCTTTAACTTGCTCTGTCAGTAATTCATTAGACCAGTCAATGATACGCAAGATATGTACATCTGTTTTTTTGACTGGGTTGGTGAAGGGAGCAATCTCTAGTCAAAGAAATAGTTGCTGAACCTGTTACTGTGGCTATTACTTCATTGTTGTTTCTTTCGAGTCAAAGACAAGGCAAAATCAAAGTCACTTTATTATCAAAGTACATATCTTTCCATAAAGGCATTCCAAAAGGTGGCATCCATCATTAAGGACCCCCATCACCCAGGACGTGTCCTCTTCTCATTGCTACCATCAGATAGGAGGTGCAGGAGCATGAAGGCACACGCTCACTGATTCACACTTCTTCCCCTCTGCCATCACATATCTGAATGGACATTGGACCCATGAACACTACCTCACTTTTCTTTTCTCTTTGCACTACTTATTTAAGCTAACTTTTTAAATATATATACCAACTATAATTTACAGTTTTGCAATGTACTGCTGCCGTAAGACAACAAATATCACAACATAGGCCAGTGATATTAAAATTGATTTTGATTCATGTTCTTTAGTCGCCTCCGGTACGTGATGGAGTGGCCATGGAGTGGATGTGCGAGGTCCTCTGCTGCTGCTGCTGCCCGTCTACTTCAATGATCAACGTGTTGTGTGTTCTTCTGCACACCGCTGTTGTTAAGCGTGGTTATCTGAGTTATTGTCGCCTTCCTGTCAGCTTGAACCAGTTTGGCCATTCTCCCCTGACCTCTCTCATTAACAAGGCATTTTTGTCCGTCGAACTGCCAATCACTGAATTTTTTTTTTTGTTTATCGCACCATCCTCTGTAAATCCTAGAGACTGTTGTGTGTTAAAATTGCGGAAGATCAGCAATTTCTGAGATACTTAAACCACCCTACCTGGCCCCAACATTCCACGGTCAAAGTCACTTAGATCACACTTCTTTCCCATTCTGATGTTTGATCTGAACAACAACTGAACCTCTTGACCAAGTGCTTTTATGCACTAAGTTGCTGCCACATATTGGTTGATTTTTTAAAACTCATTTACAGGATGTAGATATCGTCAGCCAAACAAGCATTTATTGCCCATTCGTAGTTGCCCTTGAGAAGGTGGCGATGAGCTGCTTTCTTGAACCGCTGCAGTCCCTGAGGTGTAACTACACCCACAGTGCCGTTAGGGAGGGAATTCCATGATTTTGACCCAGCGACAATGAAGGAACGGTGATATGTTTCCAAGTCCGGATGGTGAGTGACTTGGAGGGGGATTTCCAAGTGCTGGTGTTCCCAGGTATCAGCTGTTCTCGTCCTTCTAGATGGTAGTGGTCGTGGGTCTGGAAGGTGCTGCCTCAGGAACGTTGGTGTGTTGTTGCAGTGCATCTTGTAGATAGTACACATTGCGGCAACTGTTTGTCGATGGTGGAGAGATTGGATGCTTGTGGAAGGGGTACCAATCAAGTGGGCTGCCTTGTACTAGATGGAGTCGAGCTTCTTGAGTGTTGATGGAGTTGCACTCATCCAGGAGAGTGGCGAGTATTCCATTACACTCCTGACCTGAGCTTTGTAGATGGTGGACTGGCTTTGGGGAGTTAGGAGGTGAGTTACACGCCACAGGATTCCTAGCCTTTGACCTGCTGTGGTAGCCACAGTGTTTATATGGCTAGACCAGTTCAGTTTCCTGTAAATGGTAACCCCCAGGATGTTGATAGTAGTGATGGAGAGGCCACTGAATGTCGAGGGACGATGGTTAGAGCCTGGATGTTGTCCAGGGCCTGCTGCATTTGGGTATGAACTGCTTCACTATCTGAGGAGTCACGAATGGTGCAGATCATTGTGCAATCATCTGTGAACATCCCCACTTCTGACCTTATGACAGAAGGAAGGTCATTGATGAAGCAGCTGAAGATGGTTGGTCCCAGGACACTTCCTTGAGGAACTCCAGCTATGATGTACTGAAGATGAGATGATTAGCCTCCAAGCACCATCACCGACCTCCTTTGTGTCAGGTGGGAGTTCCCCCTACTTCCCATTGACTATATTTTAGCTAGGGCACCTGGATGCCATACTCGGTTAAATGCTGCCTTGATCTCGAGGGCTTTCACTCTCACCTCACCTCTGGTATTTAGCTCTTTGGTCCATGTTTAGTCCAAGGAGGTGATGAATTCAGGAGCTGAGTGGCCTTGACAGAACCCAAACTGGGCATCCGTAGGCAGGTCATTGCTGAGTAGGTGCTGCGTGGTAGTGCTGTTGATGGCCCCTTCCATTAATTTGCTGATGTTTGAGAGTAGGCTGATAGGGTGATAATTGGCTGGTTTGGACTTGTCCTGTTTCGGACGTCCTCTTTCCTACGTACGGGACATACCTGGGCAATTTTCCACATTGCCAGGTAGACGCCGGTGGTGTAGCTGTACTGGAACAGCTTGGCTAGTGGCACAATGAGTTCTGGAGCACAAGTCTTCAGGACTGTTGCCAGGATTTTTTTCTGGGCCCATAGCCTTTGCAGTACCTAGTCCTTTCAGCTGTTTCTTGATATCAGATGGAGTGAATTGGATTTGCTGTGTACTGATATCTGGGATGCCAGGGCACTTCTGGCTGAAGATTGTTGCAAATGCCTCAGCTTTACCTTTTGCACAGTTGTGCTAGGCTCCGCTATCACTGAGGATGGGATGTTTGTGGAGCGGCCTCCTCCAGTGAGCTGTTGGTTATTTGCGTTAATGAACACGTGTACAGGTATACCTAATAAAGTGGCCACTGAGTGTCTGTCGCCATATACTATGCTGAGGTTCATTTTCTTACGGTCATTTACAGAAAAATAAAGCAATACAATAGAATGTATGAGAAATAATATCTAAATAAAGACTGCCAATCAATGTGCAAGAGATGACAAACTGGGCAAATATTAAAAGCATAGATAATACTGAAGACGTGAGTTGTAAAGTCCTTGAAAGTGAGTCTGTAGTGTGTGCAGTCAGTTCAGAGTTGAGTAAAGTTCAGTTCAGTTTAGTTTCGGTTTATTGTCATTTAGAAACCACAAATGCAGTACAGTTAAAAAATGTGACAACGTTCCTCCAGAATGATATCACAAAAGCACATGACAAAACAAACTACACCAGAAAATCCACATAACGTTTGGCAATCCCCAATCCAGAGTCCGGAGAGGCTGCTGCGTATTAATATCACGCTACCGTCTTAGCGCGTTCCCCGGAAAGGAGCTCCAATCCCACCAGACACACCAAGTCAGGGGACCAACTCTGGCACCCAACAAACCAAAAACTAAAGCTATAAGACCTGCACAAAACCACATAGTTACAACATGTAGTTACAACAGTGCAAACAACAGCATAATTGATTTAAAAAAAACAGACCATGGGCACAGTAAAAATAGCTATCCACACTGGTTCAGGGGACTGATGGTTGTAGGATAATAACTGTTCCTGAACCGGGTGGTAATAACAGTTTCTGGGATCTTTCATTAGCCTCTTTCTCTCTCTAAGCTAATTGCTTCGAAATGGGATTCATACAACTTTACCAGAGAGGAAGTACAGGAGACTAAGGATGCACATGTTTAGTAACAGCTTTTCCCCCTCCACCACCATATTTCTAAATGGTTCATGAACCCTGTCTCACTAATCTTCCTTTGCTCTATCTATTTTATTTTTAGGCTGAAAGTTCAAAGTAAATTTATTATCGAAGTACATACATGTCACTGTATTACAACGCTGAGATTCATTGTCTTGTGGCCATACTCAATAAATCTATAGAATAATAACCATAACAGAATCAGTGCCACACTACCCAACCAGAGTGCAGAACGAAACAGACTGTGCAAATACAAAAGAAGAAATAATAATGATGATAAATAAATAATCAAGAAATATCAAGAACTTGAGATGAAGAGTCCTTGAAAGTGAGTCTGTAGGCTGTGGGAACATTTCAATGATGGAGCAAATGAAGTTGTCCCCTTTGGTTCAAAAACCTGATGGTTAATGAAACTTAATAGCATTTTTTTTTATAGATCTTGTACTGTACTGCCTGCACAAAACAGAAAATTTCATGACATACGTCAATGATAATTCTGATCGTGCTCTTTCCTTCAGGCCTCTCCTACCCTTTAGTAATGCCGTGTCTGCACTGCTATAAAACTAACTTCAAAACTGATCTTTGGTTTGTTTTGAAAGCTCCCACTGTTCCCCACAATACTCTCAGAATGTTGACTCTATCATTTTGCTTTGTGGTGGAAACTTTTGGCCGCATTGTCATTGGCTGGAACGGGAGTTGTTTGCAGCTGGTTGGTAGTCTGATCCCATTCGCATCCTGGTGAGAAATGCAGCGCATTTCTGTGCGCAGCAAGACCTTTAAAATTGGTGCAAGTGGTTTATTTAGCGATACAGTGCGGAGTAGGCACTTCTGGCCCTTCGAACCTCGCCGCCCCAGCAACCACCAACAAACCCGGTTAACCCTCGCCTAATCGCGGGACAATTTGCTATGACCAGTTGACCAATCTGGTATGTTTTCGGACTGTGGGAAGAAACTGGAAGACCTGGAGAGGGAGGACATACACAGACTCCTTAGAGAATGACGCCGGAATTGAACTCTGAACTCTAGGATACCCTGAGCTACAGTGGTGTCATGTTGACCACTGCACTACTGCGGCTGTAAGAACGTTAAGAAATAAGAGCAGGAGGTGATGTAGCCCTTTTGGCCTGTTCCACCATTCATCCAGAAATGTTCCGCCATTCATCCAGAAATGTTCCACCATTCATGGTTGATCTGAAGATCATAAGAGATAGGAGCAGAATTAAGCCATTCAGTCCATCGAGTCTGCTCTGCCATTCAATCGTAGCTGATTCATTTTCTCTCCAGACCCCAGTCCTGCCTTTCCCCCATGACCTGCTGGATGCTGGAATCTGGAGCAAGAATAAGCGAACTGCAGGCAGAATTTCGTGGGTCAGTTAGCATCTGTAGAGGAGGCATGGATAGGTTTTGGATTGAGACTTGTCGTCTAGACTGAAAGAGTAGACCAGTGTAACGAGATGAGGAGAAGAGGTGGTATCAGATCAAATCTGTCTACTGAAATAGCTCAGAATGTTAGTTACTTTAGAAGGTGAGATTTATTTGTCACATGTATGTCGAAACGTAACAGTGAAATGCATCAAATCAAATCAGTGAGGATTGTTCTAGAGGCTTCAGGCACCCAACAGAGCACGCCCTCAACTCACTAACCCTAACCTGTATGCCTTTGGGAAGTGGGAGGAAAGGGGAACCGTGGAGAAACCCCGCACGGTCACGGGGAGAACATGCAAACTCCTCACGGACAGTGGCATGAACTGCACACTCCAGTCTTATAGCTGGCACTGTGAAGTGTTAAGCTAACTGCTGCACTTCCATGAGAACTGTTAAGGGCAGGTAGTAAATGCTGGTCTTAACAGCCTGTAAATAAACAGATCTGCAAACACAAGGAAACCTGCTGATGCTGGAAATTCAAGCAACACACACAAAATGCTGGTGGAAATCAGCAGGCTAAGCAGCATCTATAGGGAGAAGTACAGTCGACGTTTTGGGCCGAGAAGGCCTGAAACGTCGACTGTTCTTCCTGTAGATGCTGCCTGGCCTGATGCATTCCACCAGCATTTTGTGTGCGTTACACAACAGATCTGAATGGTCTTCATCTGTCTATTGTTTATTCTGAAAATTCTTTGTACTTTATTCCAGCATCTGCAGATTTTCTCGTTTGTCCTTTATTTGTTCCCTCTGCAGCCCGGAGCAGAATGCAAGCTGATGTACGCTGGCTTAACTGAAGCTCAATGGTCAGATATGTGAAACTCAGTCAGATTTATTATCACTGACATACTGTATGTCAGATCCAGAATCAGCTTTAATATCACTGGCTCCTTTACTATCAGATTCCTTCCTCTCTCGTCCTTTATCTTTCCTACCCACCTGGCTTCACCTATCACCTTGCATCTAGTCTCCTTCTCCTTTCCCCAACTCTTTATGCTGGCAAACTCCCCCTTCCTTTTCAGACCTGAAGAATGGTCTTGGCCAGAAGCATCAACTGATTTTTTCATAAAAATAAATAAATTACAATGAGAAAGTGCGAGAGAGTGTGTGTGTGTGAGTGTGTGTGTCTCCTCCCTGATGGTAGGTAGGAAGGAAAACAGGCCAAGTCCTGGGTGATGGAGGTCCTTAATGATAGATGCTTCCTTCTTGAGGAATCGCCTTTTTGAAATTTGTTGTGGCTGCAATACAGTGCAAGAAATTATAAGTAGCAAAAGATTGTACAAAAGAGAAATTGTGAGGAGGCACTCATGAACTATTCAGAAACCCGATAGCTGAGGGGAAGAGTGGCATTGAGAAGGAGAATAAAAGTTTATTCAAACTCTTATGGTTGATACTGTCAAATCCAGGCAACATCCTAGTGAACCTCTTCTACACCCTCTCCAATTGTTTTGTGTTTTTTAAATAAAATATGCAAGAGGCATTTTATGTGCTTAACAAAGGTGCAGCCCTTTACTTCCATTACGAACAAACCAAAAGCAGTCACCTTACACTGTCGTCATTACGTCAGTTGCCGTCTCTTAAAGTGAGCACAACAATTCAATGACAGTATTTATGAATTATGTAGAACAGTTTCTATTATGAACAGTATGTGTCATCTGTCACCCATTACATTACCCTACAGACGAGGTACTTTTTAAAAAGTTTTTGTTTGCCTGTTACGCTGCTGGTGTTCCGGACAGCTGTGAAGATCCTCAGTTTCTGATGGTGTTCCATGGCTTCCTTCCTCATGTCAGTAGCTTCTTCTCGGACATACGTCAGTCATGCAAGTCCCAAGTGGAGACTCAGGAATACTGTCACACGCGGATGTAGACATGACAATTGCTGTTTCCGTAACAATTTTGTTTTACTAATCAGGGTTATCAGCCCTGAGCTGAACCCCAAACCTGGAGGACTGGTGGACGACTCAGTCTGTCCTCTACCCTTTCAGTTGTTTGGCGTGGGTGACACTACCAAGAACCATAGCATAAAGCCCTGACCATTGTTCCCCTTAAGGTAGGCGCGCACACACACGCACACACGCCCACACACACGCACACACACACGCACACACACACACACACGCACACACACACGCACACACACACACACACACACACACACACACACACACACACACACACACACACACACACGCATCTTTTGCTGCTAGTGCACGAAGGAATTTAAACTGCACAGAAAAGGTTGTCACCTTCTATCTGTGTTGGCATGTTAAGTATATTTGATGATTGTACACAATTACATTTCCTTTTCCGGTTTCAGTTGCAGATGGTGTTGATAACATGGAGTTTGCAATGATTTTCCGCAGATTTTAGAACGGGCTTATTTATCCTGTTTTTACTGAAGAAATTATTCAGCGCACACATATTGTTGCCACTGGGCAAAAAACTGCACAACACAAGATTTTTGCACACATGGGTCATTACAAATTAGAGGGAACATTGGCCCTGACTCCAACCAACATTGCTCTCCAGTTCATTGAGGCACGCAAGCCTCCAAACCACAACAAGTTTGTGGTCCTCTTGGAGGATCGAGAGCTAAAAATAAATACCATTGGTTACAATAAAAAAAAGAAAAGTAAAAAAAGAATATTTGGACTGAAAGAGCTGTTTCTATGTTGTATATCTCTGACTCTGTGACTGCATTTACAGATGGACAATGGACTGAGTGCAGAGAACATGAGGGTTATAATGCCACATCGGAAGGTTTGAAAGCATAGGAATGTTAAAATCAAGTCTTTGCTTAGCCTGGTGTGCTTCAGGACTGATGGATTCTTAGAGATTCCGGTGCAAATCCGTGGGCTGTTCTGCCAGAGTTACGGGTGCAGTGCAAGTGGAACTTGCTGCTAGAAATATCGGCATTATTTACACAAAGGGGTTTCTGGTAACGAATTGAGTGAAGAGAAGCACGTTCACCCGTTAGAGAGGACTGAAAGAGATTAGGTCAGCTGTCAGAAAACAAAATAAAATCTCCCTGTTTTTTTTTAAAAAAAACAGGTCATTTTGCAATGAACCTTCATTTTCCCTGTCTTCTTCGTGCACACACCCCCCTTCACGGTCTTCCCTCCCCCGTCTAACCCACCATCTTCTCCATCTTCTTCCTCTCCAGTCTACCCCCTTCCCTTCTTCCCCCATCCCCCACCTGCTCTATTTCCCTGTCTTTTCCCCCCTGCCCCCTTCAACGCCTCAACATCTTTCCCCTCTATATTTCCTTTTTTTCCTTTGCCCTTTCCAAACCCTCGCAATCCGTGGTGACCTCACACGGTGAGGGAGTAGAGGGAGCTCAGACTTCATCCTGGCTCTTTTGCCTACCCTCCCAGTTGAAGTGAAACTCTGTGCTTTGTTGAGCGTCGCAAATGCAAATCAAAATAATAAATAATGCATCCTGCGACCAAAAAAAAACAGCACTGAGTGCCAACTTTATTGAGAAAAAGGAAAGAAAGGGAACGGAATTGGGGTCAGTCCAGTTAACTCAGCAATGTTTTGTGTGTGGGTAGGATGGTACCATAAATCACTGTCAGAAATACTCAAAGGTTCCAGTCCAGAATCATCAAACAGTGAGGGCAGCGATGACAGTATAGCCCTGGGCACACTCTCCGTTTCAATAAAGAGTTGTCACTAATAATAAGCAGCCCAGATTTATATTTCAGCCACAGAATAGTACACTGTCGAAGACCAAATTAAGTTCTTTAGGAAGAGGAAAAACACAAACAGATACAACTCCCAAAATTTTAAGTAAATTTCTATTTTGTACTAACTTCATCAGTTAGAAAAGGTGGAGTGAGACAGTTTGGAGGTGGGCCCTTTGGCCCACTGAATCCATGCCAACTATCAACCATCCACTTGAAACCCATCGAATGGCCTTGATAGAGGGATGTGGAGAAGATATATTCTACGGTGGGGGAGTCTAAGGGATTAATATATGAGGAGTGTTTGGAAGCTTTGGGCCTGTCCTCACTGGAATTTAGAAGATTGTGGAGGGATCTCATTGAAACCTGCCAAAATGTCAGAAGGAGTAGGTTAGGTGGATGTGGAGAGGATGTTTCCTATGGTGGGGGTATCCAGAACTAGAGGGCATATCCTCAGAATTGAGGGCTGACCTTTTAGAACAGAGGTAAGGAGGATTTTTTGTTTTAGCCGGAGAGTAGTATATCCGTAGAATGTCTGCCACAGTTTGCAGTGGAGGCCAAGTCTGTGGGTATGTTTAAGGTGGAAGTTGATGGTTTCCTGATCAGTCAGGGCATCAAAGGATATGGCGAGAAGGCAGCTGTATGGACTTGAGTGGGGTCTGGGGTCAGCCATGATGGAATGGTGGAGCAGACTTGATGGACTGAATGGCCTAGTTCTGCTCCTGTCATATGGTCTCCACTTTAAATCTATCCACTGACAGAATGGCCTAATTCTGCTATGTGTCTTGTGGTCTTATGGTCTAGGACTAGAGGGCACAGCCTCAGGATGGATAGACACCCATCTAAAATGGGGTTGAGGGGGAATTTCAGTAGTTTGAGGGTGGTGAATCTATGGAATTTGTTGCCACAGGTGACTGTGGAGTTCAAGTCATTGGATATATTTAAGGCAGAGGATGATAGATCCCTGATTTTTTAAAATTCATTTACGGGATGTGGGCATTGCCAGCTAAGCCAGCATTTATTGCCCATCCCTAGTTGCCCTTGAGAGGGTGGTGATGAGCTGCCTTCATGAACCGCTGCAGTCCCTGAGGTGTAGGTACACCCAGAGTGCTGTTAGGGAGGGAATGCCATGATTTTGACCCAGCAGCAATAAAGGGACGGCGATATGTTTCCAAGTCAGGATGGTGAGTGACTTGGAGGGGGATTTCCAAGTGCTGGTGTTCCCAGGTATCTGCTGTTCTCGTCCTTCTAGATGGTAGTGGTCGTGGATGGTGCTGCCTCAGGAGCTTTGGTGTGTTGTTGCAGTGCATCTTGTAGAGAGTACACACTGCTGCAACTGCTCATCGATGGTGGAGGGATTGGGTGCTTGTGGAAGGGGTACCAATCAAGTGGGCTGCCTTGTACTGGATGGTGTCAAGCTTCTTGAGTGTTGATGGAGCTGTACTCATCCAGGAGAGTGGCAAGTATTCCAATACAGTCCTGACCTGAACCCTGTAGATAGTGGTCAGGCTTTGGGGAGTCGGGAACGTGAGTTACACGTTGCAGGATTTCAAGCCTTTGACCAGCTCTGGTAGCCACGGTGTCTATATGGCTAGACCAGTTCAGTTTCCTGTCAATGGTAACCTGCAGGATGTTCATAGTAGGGGATTCAGTGATGGTGATGCCACTGAATGTCGAGGGATGATGGTTAGAGCCTGTCTTGTTGGAGATGGTCATTGCCTGGCACTTGTGTGGCTCGAATGTTACTTGCCACTTGTAACCGCCTGGATATTGTCCAGGTCCTGCTGCATTTGGGTATGAACTGCTTCATTATCTGAGGAGTCACGAATCGTGCAGAACATTGAGCAGTCATCTGCAAACATCCCCACTTCGGACCTTATGATGGAAGGAAGGCCATTGATGAAGCAGCTGAAGATGGTTGGTCCTAGGACGCTTCCTTGAGGAACTCCTGCAGTGATAAACTGAGGATGAGATGATAGACCTTCAACCTACACAACCACCTTCCAGGATATGAAGGGATGCGGAGAGAAGGCAGGAGATTGAGGCTGAGAGAGAAATTGATCAGCCATGATGAAATGGTGGAGCAGACTCGGTCGGCCAAATGGCCTAATTCTGCTTCTTTATCTTATGCTCTTATTTCTTTTGCTACCCTACACTAACTCATTTTTTAAAATTCTGGAGCACTGAGAGAGGCCATTTGGTTCATTCTGTCTGCCCGGGCTCTTTGAGAGAAGGCAGTCTCCTTGTGCTTATTTACCTTTGATTATTGGTAAAGATTGGAACATAAATTAAACTGCTGGAGTAGCATCTATGAAGGAAAACAGACAGTTGACTTTTCTGGTGGAGGCCCTTCATCTCGTCTAGAATTGTAGGAAAGCATTTTCAAGTTCAGTTCATTTTATTGACATTCAACCATACATATGTATACCACCAAACGAAGCAACGTTCCTCCAAACCAAGGTGAACAACATAGTACAGAAAACTCACACACATAACACATACAGTAATATTAGCACAAATAAATTAACGATGATGAGGTGCATTTGCGGATTCATACATGATGAGACCTGAGTGGTGGCAGGGAGCTCAATAGTCTCAGGACTTGGGAGAAGAAGCTGTTTTGCATCCTTACAGTCTTTGTTCTAATGCTACAGTACATCCTGCCTGATAGTAGGGGGGGTCAAGGAATCATTTACGACGCAAATCGAGGAACCAAAGACAAAAAGTAAGCGGTATAACACTTCAGGCGCTTTGTATGTGATGAGACCAGAGTGGCGGCAGGGAGCTCGGTAGTCACGTGATTTGGAGGAAGAAGTTGTTTCCCATCTCAAGAGTTCCTGTCCTAATGCCACAGTATGTACACTGGGGTCAAAGGGATTGTTGACTGGATGGGAGGGATCATTGACAATGCTAAGGGTGCTGTGATGGGTGGAAGAGAGACCTTAATGATCCTCTCAGCAGGCTTGACAATCCTTTGTGGTGACAAAGAATTTTTCCCCCACAGATGCTGCCTGACACACCGAGTCCTTCCAGTATAAACACTAGATGTTGGAAGTTCCTTCCAGCAGACTGTGAGTAATTGCAGATTCCAGCATCTGCGGTCTGTTAGGTGTCCGTCATCCAGAGAGCAGCCCTGTGGGAAAGGATGGCCTCTTTGCACCGCAATAGCAATTTTGTCGAGGTCTTTTTGTTTTTATTGTAAGTTGAACTTTCCAGTACTGAATGTTTCCAACCTTGCACAATTCTCCAGGAAATGAAGATGGGCGTGGAGAAGGTTCTTGACTACCAGTCAGTTAGTTACCGGAGGCCAGCTGATGGAGGGAGATGGTATCTGTTAAGGGTTGGAAAGTTAAGCCTCAGAGGGGGAGAAGGGATAATTTTTTGTTTTATTTGTTTGCAGGACATTAAAGTCAGAATCGTTTATTATCATTCGAATAGACTTAGAGGCCACATTATTAGCTACACCTGTACACCTTGTTACTGCAAATATCTAATCAGCCAATCATGTGGCAGCAGCTCAATGCATAAAAGCATGCGATCTTGGTCAAGAGGTTCAGTTGTTGTTCAGACCAAATAACAGAATGGGGAAGAAATGTGATCTAAGTGACTTTGACTGTGGAATGATCGTTGGTGCCAGACAGAGTGGTTTGAGTATCTCGGAAACTGTTGATCTCCTGGCATTTTTGCGCACAACAGTCTCTGAAGTTTGCAAAAAATGGTGTGCACAGTAAAAGCTTCCAGTGAGTTTTGCGCATGAAAGCACCTTGTAATGAGAGAGGTCAAAGGAGAATGACCAAACTGGTTCAAGCTGACAGGAAGGTGACAGTAACTTAAACAACCAGATGTTACAACAGTGGTGTGCAGAAGAGCATCTCTGAATGCACAACATGTCGACCCTTGAAGTGGTTGGGCTACAGCAGCAGAAGACCAGGAATGTACACTCAATGGCCACTTTATTAGGTACAGGAGGTACAGTTGCAAGAAAAAGTTTGTGAATCCTTTGCAGTTACCTGGTTTTCTGTATTAATTACTCATAAAATGTGGTCTGATCTTCATCTAAGTCACAATAATATACAAACATAACCTGCCTAAACTAATAACAGAAAACCTTTGGACTGTGAGAGAGAACCAGAGGAAACCAGTGGTTAGGGGGAGAATGTGTAAGCAAAATGATTTGGCTGTGTACAAGAGGATGTAGGCAGGTTGAATAAATGCACAAGAACATGACAGAGTGCTGTACACAGAGGGGCCACTTTATTAGATACCTCCCATCCCTAATTAGGGTGATGGGGTGGAGATACATCTCCAGCAAAGGAGGTGTAAGGCACTTCTTCCCTCTGCTAGCCTTTAGGTCACTCTTGGGCAAGGTGTAGCACCTGCTTAGCCCCCCGATCAGGGTCACATGAAGCCATAAATGGTCATACGGGCAGCTGGGGCATATCATGAGTCCTGGTTATGCGTCCGCTGACACCAGGCAGACAGTCTCTGAAAAGTATTACTAATGGCTGGGGTCACCCGTCTTGTAAAGACACTGCCCAGGAGAAGGCAATGGCAAACCACTTCTGGAGAAGAGTTTGCCAAGAACTATCACGGTCATGGAAAGACCGTGACTGCCAATGTCATATGACACAACACATGAGGAACGAACAAACCCAATACAGTGGCCACTGAGTGTATCTGTGTGGTCTTCTGCTGCTGTGGCCCATCCACTTCAAGGTTCAACATGTTGTGTGTTCAGAGATAATGTCTGTTAAGAAATCTGATGGCAGATGGGGATGTGTGTTGTACGTTGAGTGTGAAGTCTTCAGGCTCCTGTATGTCCCTGATGATAGCAGTGAGAAGAGGGCATGTCCTGGGTGATGTTTGAGTAAATTGAACTTCAGTGAAGACTAGTGTGTGTGTGGGGGGGGGGGGGGGTGTGAAAGTAAACCTATCTTTTAGATGATGCCACTGGAACACATTGCTGTCGTGATCCAGATCGGAATTAGATTGGGTATTATTTGTGAAAGTAGTTTATTTTAATCTACTGCGATTACGTAAGGTGCTATACAGCTAAGCTCTGCGTGGCCTAGAAGTGTAGTCACCCGGCTGGTCGCTTCCCTGCCAGCCTGTCTCTGTAGCGTTTGGTGATTTTGGTCACATCCTCTGCTGCAGAATGTTGATGCTGCCTTACTTTAGTTTAACAGATACATTACTCTGTGTATTCTTTCTGAAGATTCTACCATTAAATTAAAAAATTACAATATTTAAAAAAAGAATTTTATAAACAGGAAGGCATGCTCATATTTGGAAGTATTCTCAGAACAGAGTGTTAAAATGAGAAATCCTCAGGCTGGTTAAGTGAATTATTTCTGAAGTAGAATCTTAATTTTAAAAAAATTTTTTAGTTAGAGATAGAACATCGTAACAATCCCTTCTAGCTTAATGAGCCCATGCCACCCAACTACAACCATGTGACTAATTAACCCACTAACTGGTACGTCCTTGGACTGTGGGAGGAAACCGGAGCACCCGGAGGAAACCCACACAGTCACAAACTCCTGTGCATTGACAGGAAACTATCCTGGGTCACTGGCACTGTAAGGTGTTATACTAACCAATACACTACCATACCGTTTCTAGCTTTTCAATGATCACATCTAATTGTGCTCTGTGCTAGGTTTAACGGCATCTAGTCACCTTTACAATTTACTTTTCTGTGAATGTATGTCAAATTACATCAGTTTCATTCAGTGAAAGCTAACCGTGATTCAAAAATATGCATATTTAAAACAAAGTATGATTATGTTTGCTAACGTAGTGGGCCATATCTCAAATAATAATGAGTAGGAGTACAGGAAGGAGATGAGTTGCTTGGTGACATGGTGTCATGGCAACGACCTTTTCCACAGCAAAACAAAAGAGCTGGTCATTGGCTTCAGGAAGAGGAGGGGCTGGTGCACATAGTACTGTTTACATCAACGATGCTGAGATCAAGAGTGCTAAGAGCTTCAAGCTCGTAGTAGTGAACATCACCAATGGCTTGTACTTATCTAACCATGGCCAAAAAAGCTCATCAGTCCCTCCACATCTTCTGGAGGCTAAAGAAATTTGGCATGTTCCCTTTGACCCTCACCAATTCTTTTCGATGCACCAAAGAAAGCTTCCTTCCTGGAGGCAGCGCGGATTGGACTGGCAACTGCTCTACCTGTGACCATTGGAAATCCTGAGCAACATCTACAGAGGAAGTTGAGCGGTCAGCATCTTGTGCCGAAACCCTTCATCTTAGATGTTACGCTCCTTTCCCTCCAAATGCTGCCTCTCTGCTGAGATAGAACATAGAACACTACAGCACACTAGAGTCCCTTCAGCCCATGATAATGTGCCGATCTTTTACCTACTCAATTTAACCTTTCCCTCCCACAGAGCTCTCCATTTTCCTATCATCCATGTGCCTACCTAAGACTGTCTGGTATGTCCCTAATGTTTCTGCATCTACTACCTCTTCTGGCATGGTGTTCCACGCAACTGCCGTTCTCTGTGTTTTAAAAAAAACTCGCCTCAGTCACGTTTTAATTATGCCCCCACATATCAGTCATAATTAAATTAGAGCCAAAAATAGTGAGATAGTGTACATGGGTTCATTGTCCATTCAGATATCTGATGGTGGAGGGAAAGAAGCTGTTCCTAAAATGTTGAGTGTGTATCCTCAGGCTCCTGTACCACCTCCTTGATAGGGGTAAGGAGAAGGCAGCATGTCCTGGGTGATGGGGGTCCTTAATGATGGATACTGCCTTTTAGGGGCATCAACTTTTTGAAGGTGCCCTTGATGCTGGGGAGGCTATTAGCCATGATGGAGCTTGCAACTATCTGCAGCTTTTCCTGATCCTGTTCCAGAAAACGGAAGCTATGTACCTGTCCTGTGCTGTACAAATCCATGACTCATTTTACCCGACTGTCACTGTGACCCTTTCAAATGCAAGAGATTAAGTTCCAGTGAGAGCAATTCTCTTCCTTGACCACTAGTTGAACAGCAAGGTGCTGATCAAGTGTGATATTAATAAAGCATCGTCTGAGTTTTTTGGAAGCTTGTCTTATCTAATTTGCGCTGAGATTTTTCTCAAATGTTTAAAAGCATAATCAAGAAAGATTCTGAGGCCGGGACCTCCGACTGCAGCTGAAAGAGATTGGAGATATCCTTGAACACTCCCACCAGTTGGTTGGCACAGGTTTTTAGGGCCTGATGCTTTGCAAAGGGTTCATGCTCTTGAAAGGTGGTCTGACCAGCTTCTAAGACCAATATCACAGGGTGGCCAGGAACTCACACGGCTATAGTTTAATTCTCCCTTTTGAAGTGTGCATAAAAAGCATTCAGCTCATCAGGGAGTGAAGCCTCACAGCCACTTATGATGCCCACATAGCATGCCCACAACTTGCCTGTACATCTTTAGAATGTATGTGGGAGGAAACCTACGTGGTCACTGGCGGGGGTGGGGGGGGGGGAAATGTATAAACTCCTTACAAACAGCAGAAGGAATTGAACCCTGACTGATGGTACTTTAAGCGTTATGCTCACTACTAAGCTACTGTTCCTCCTTAGATGTGATAATAAAATGGAGGAACTTAGCCAGACAGGCAGCATCTATGGAGAAGAATAAGCAGTCAATGTTTCAGGACTTACTGGCCCAAAATGTTTACTGTTTACTCCTCTCCGTAGATGGTCCCTGACCTATTGGGTTCCTCCAGCATTTTGTGTGTGTTCCTCTGGATGGCCAGCGTCTGTAGAATCTCTTGTGTTAATAGTAAACCAACTCCAGACATTTACTCTGACTGGGAGTTGCCACTAAAGGCATCTGCTTGTGTTTCATTCTGTTGCAGGAACTCAACGGACAAGCCAAGGAGCTGTGCCCTCGCCTCTGCTGCATGAAGAAGAGTCCGAATGGCTATGGCTTTAACCTACACAGCGAGAAAGCAAAGCCCGGCCAGTACATCCGGTCTGTAGACCCGGACTCCTGTGCAGCTAAAGCTGGCCTTCGTCCTCAGGATAGAGTTGTGGAGGTAACAAAACCACTTCCCAGGCAATGAATGCGCTGTGACTCTTTCAATGGAAAAATTTAATTGTTGGCATTCCTACCTTTTCCTACCAGACTAATTTGAATCATTCAGATAATACTGTCCTGCTATGTCAACAGTGCTTCAATGGGCCAAATGGCCTAATTCTGCTTTTACATCTTATACAAAAAAAATGCGGAAGGCATTTTTTTTGGTTAATCATCCCTTTATTAACTTGTTTCCTTCGGGTATTGTATTTGTTCAGAGATACAATGCAGAACAGGCCTGTCCAGCCCACTGAACCACACATTATTTAACCTAGCCTAATAACAGGACAATTTACAATGACCAATTAACCTACTATCTGGTACATCTTTGGAAGATGGGAGGAGACCAGAGCACCTGGAATAAATCGATGCGGTCACAGGAAGCACGTCCACATATGGGCTGTGAAAGCTTGAAATAAACATATATTAATTGTGCCTAAATGAGAGCGCTAATTAAATTCATTCTTGTATTACTCATTCATTAATCATTAATAATTACTCATTACAAAAGTCCGTACTTACTGGAGTTCAGAAGAATAGAGGGTGGGGGGGGGGGGAATCTCATTGAAAGCTTGAAATTTGAAAGGCCTAGATAGAGTGGACATGGAGAGGGGGTTTCCTATAGTGGGGGAATCTAGGGCCAAAGGACCGTGAACAAACATTTAGAACAGAGATGAGGAGGAATTTCTTTCGCCAGCAGATGGTGAGTCGGTGGAATTCATTGTCACAGGTAGCTAAGTCATTGGGTATATTTAAAGTAGAGGTTAATAGGTTCTTGATTAGTCAGGTGGAGGTCAAAGGTTATGGGGAGAAGGCAGGAGGATGGGGTTAAAAGAGGATAATAAATCAGCCATGACAGAATGGCGGAGTAGACTGATGGGCTGAATGGCTTAATTCTGCTCCTATATTGATGGTCTTATGAAAACACAAAATTTTTTACAGATGACATCAGAATTTGAGACAGCACAGTAGAGTCATGGTTAGCACAACAGTTTACCATACCAGCAACCTTGGTTCAATTCTTACCATTGTCTGCGAGGAGTTTGCTTGCTCTCCCTGTCACCGAGTGGGTTTCCTCTGGGTACTCTGGTTTCCTCTCACAGCCCAGTGACGTCAGTTAATTGGTCTTTGCAAAATTGTCTTGTGGTTAGGCTAGGATTAAGTCAGGGGTGGCTGGGCCATGCTGTTCCTTTTGTGAGCTTCCTTTTCTTCCAGTGATCTTTCATAAAACCACAAGATGCAAGGTCATAATTAGGCCATTTAGCCCATCGAGTCTGTTCCCTCAGTCCATCATGGCTGATTTACTTTCCCTCTCAATCCCATACCCCTGCCTTCTCCCCCTAACCTTTGACACCCTTACGAATCAAGAACCTATCAACTTCCCATTAAACATACCCAATGACTTTGCTTCCACAGCCATCTGTGGGAATGAATTCCACTGATTCATCACCCTCTGGTTAAAGAAATTCATCATACTGATTTAATTAAAATATTTTCTTTCACACTTAATGTTATGTGTAACATTAAACTTTTATCTACTCTCTGTTATATTCTTTCTGGATCAAGTTTATTATCACTGACATACAGTACTGTGCAAAAGTCTTAGGCACATACATATAAAAACGCCTTTACCTGTGCTCGTAGGACAGTCCAGAATAAACTGCATAAAATGCAAGATGCCTGGCTGAGCGCCAAGGCAGATGAAATACAGGGATACGCTGACAGAAGTGACTTTAAATGATTCTATGAAGCCCTCAACACTCTCTATGGACGTCATTCTCTCGGAAATCCCCCCTCTTGAGTACAGATGGTACAACTCTCATTACAGAGAAGGCTCAGATCCTACAGAGATGGGCTGAACTTTTTGAAGCCGTCCTCAACTGACTGTCATCCATTAACAATGAGGTGATAGATGGGATTCCCCAGGTTGACATCAACAGTGCCATGGTGACCCACCGGTAGTAGCCGCAGTCACGAAAGCTGTCAGCCAGCTATCCAGTGGCAAAGCCCCAGGGGCAGACGCCATACCTGCAGAGATCTACAAAGCCAGTGGTCCTGTACTTATAGAGAAGGTCACCAAGTTGTTCCAGTCTTTTTGGAAGCAAGGATCCATTCTTCGGGAACTTAAAGATGTATCTATCGTACACCTCCATAAGAGGAAGGGCCATCGACAAGTATGTGACAAACACTGAGGAATCTCGCTGCTCTCCATCGCGGGAAAAACCCTTGCAAGAGTCCTGCTAAATCATCTGGTCACTCATCTGGAGCTGGGCCTGCTGCCAGAGTCACAGTGTGGCTTTCGCTAAGGCTGTGGGACTGTTAACGTGGTTCTTGCTGCACGACAACTTCAGGAGGAGTGTCAGGAGCAGAATCGCAAACTCTACACAACTTCTGTTGACCTTACGAAAGCCTCTGACACTGTCTGCCCACAAGGCCTGTGGAGGATCGTGTCAAAGTTTGGCTGCCCCGCCAAATTCATTCCGATGGTATGCCAGTTCTGTGGTGGCACGATGGCCAGAGTGCTGGAGAGCGGAGAATCCTCTGAGGCATTCCCAGTCGCCAATGGCGTCAAACAGGGCTGGGTGCTCACACCCACACTGTTCAGCATGATGTTCACTGCCATGCTGAATGATGCCTTCCAGGACAGTGATACTGGAATCAGCCTCAAGTACTGAGTGGATGGGAAACTCTTCAACCTGAGAAGACTTCAAGCTATTACCAAAGTGAAGGAGACTGTTCTGAGAGACTCCCTCTTTGCCGATGACTGTGCCCTGTATGCAGGCTCAGGGCCAGAGATCCAAGTCAATATGGACAAATTCACTACGGCTTGTGACAACTTTCGACTCACCATCAACATCAAAAAGACTGAAGTCATGCACCAGCCTGCCCCTCATACACCGTACACAGACCCGAAAATCACAATCAAAGGACAGAAACTACAGGCCGTGTACCAGTTTACTTACCTTAGCAGCATCCTGTCCCGAGCAGTGACTACTGATACAGAAGTTACTTGCAGAATAGCAAAGGCAAGTTCTGCTTTCGGTAGACTGCGCTCCGCTCTATGGGGACGTCGAGGAGTCAGCCCAGCAACAAAACTGAAGGTCTACAGTGCCGGGGTACTCACTACCCTCCTGTATGCCTGTGAAATGTGGACTGTGTATCGAAGGCATGCAAGACAGCTCAACCATTTCCACATGTCTTGTCTTCACAGAATATTAGGCATCAGATGACAAGACAAAGTAGCAGACACTGAAGTTCTCTCCAGAGCAAGTCCACCATCAGTCCACACACTGCTGATGAGAGCACAGACCCGGTGGGCAGGTCATGTCATCCGCATGCTGGACCGGCCCATACCCAAGCAGCTCCTTTTTGGGGAACTCTCTGCCTAAAGACGCTCGCACTGAGGGCAGAAGAAACTTTACGAAGACACACTAAAGGCCTCCCTGAAGTTGCTTGACACACACACGACCTCCTGGGAAAAGCTGGCACAAAGCCGCCCTACCTGGCATAGTCTCATCCACAAGGGCTGTCAAGCTTATGAAGCAAGGCGTACCACTAAAGCACAACATCAGCCGAGCTGCGCAAGTCCAGAGCCACTAGCGCCACAACTGCAGTGCCTTCACACATCCGCCCAACACGTGCCAGGACATTCCGTGCCCGGATTGGCCTGACCAGTCATCTTCGGGCACACTGCATCCAGTCTCAAAGTGACTAACGGTGTCCAGGTCTTCATTGATGGCAATGGATGAACCACAGGATAGTTAAGGTGCCTAAGACTTCTGCACAGTACTTCAGTAATTTTATTTATTGCACTGTACTGCTGCCGCAAAAAAAAAACAAATTTCATGACATACGTGAGTGATGATAAACCTGATTCTGATATGGGTCTCTACTGTAGACTGAGAGTGGGAAGGGGGCAGGGAGAGGGGAATCATGGTTCGGAAAAGGGGAAGGGAGAGTGCAGGGAGTAGGATGCACCAGAAAGGCTTTCTGTAAGGATCAATAAATAATTGGTTGAGAGAAGGGAGAGGGGAGGGAGTGAGAAAGACCAGAGAGATATTCTGTAATGATCAGTAAACCACTTGTTTGGAATCAAACTTACCTGGTATCTCAGAGCTGGCTGTGTCTGCACACCCCCCAACCTGACACTCCTTCTCTGCCAACTGTCCCACAACCCTCGCCATTCCCAACATGCTTTCATCCTGCCAGATTTACAGATTTGCTTTCTGCTCCATGCTGACAAATACATGTTGCAAAACACTTAGGCACATAACTATTTATATGTGCCAAAGACTTTTGCACAGTACTGTATGTCATGAATTTTTTAATTTTGTGCCAGCAGTACAGTGCAAGACAGTAAAAGTTATAAAAATATAAGGAATACTAAGATGGTGTTAATGGACTGTTTCAGAAGTCTGATTGCAGAGGGGAAGATGGGATTGAGAGGGAAACTAAAAGTTTATTCAAAATTTCCTTATTGTCTGATACTCTCAAATCCTCGTCTACACCCTCTTCATGGTATTCTGTAATGCAGCAACCAGAAGCGCACACAATACTCCAAATGTGGCCTAACTAAAGATTTCTACAGTTGCAACATGATATCCTGACGTTTATAGAGTCATAGAGCATCGCAGCACAGAAACAGGGCCTTTGACCCATCTAGTCTGTACTGAAATATAATTCTACCTAGACCCATCAACCTACACCTGGACTATAGACCCCCATCCGTGTACCAATCTAAATGTCTCTTAAATGCTGAAATCTCAAGGTTGAAGATGAATCTCAAGCTTGTATATGCCATACATACTTTGATAATAAATATACTTTGAACTTTGTAATCAAATCCATATCTGTCACTTGCACTGGCAACTCATTCCACTCTCTCACCACTCTCTAAGTGAAGAAGTGCCCCTTCATATTCCCCTTAAACATTTCAACTTTCACCCTTAACCCTTGTCCTACTCTCACCCAACCTCAGTGGGGGGAAAAAAACCAGCCTGCGTTTACCCTATCTATACCCCCTCATTATTTTGTACATCGCTATCAAATCTTCCCTCATACCTACACTCCGGGGAAAACATCCCAACCTAGCTTACCTTTTCCTAGAGCTCGGGTCCTCACGTCCTGATGACGTGCTTGTAAGTTGTCTCCAAGCCCTCCCTACTGATGAAGACAATCATACCATACAACGTCTTTACCATCCTGTCTGGTTGTGCTGTCACGTTCAGAGACCTATGGATTTGGACCCCAGATTCCCTCTGTGCATCCATACTCCTACGGGTAAATTAGTCTATCATTATTATGTGTCATGAGATGCAGTGAAGGACACTATTTTGCATGCCGACTATACAGGTCGCTTCATTACAACAAAGCATTACATTAGCACAGGGGAAAAGCAATAACATGCAGGATAAGTTTGCATCAAAAACAGGAGGGCGTCTGCAGATGCTGGAAATCCAGAGCAACCCACACAAAATGCTACAGGAACTCAGCGGGCCAGGCAGCGTATATGGAAATGAATAAGGAGTTGACGTTTCAGGCCGAGACCCTCCTTCAGGACTGAGAAGGAAGGGGGAAGATGCAGGATAAAAAGGTGGGGGAGGGGGAGAAGGCTAGCCGGAAGTGGGTAGGTGATGCCAGGTGGGTGGGAAAGGTAAAGGGCTGGAGAAGAAGGTATCGGATAGGAGAGGGGAGTGGAGCATGGGAGAAAGGGAAGGAGGAGAGGACCCGGGGGAAGTAGGAGGTAGGTGAGAGGAGGTAAAAGATTGGAGTGGAGAATACAAGAAGTGGGGGGGGGGGGGTGGTGAGGAGAGATGTGTGTTTACCAGAAGCAGAAATCGATATTCATGCCATCTGTTTGTTTTCACTGATGTTCACCATGAAATGTGTTGTTTTGTGAGAGCAGTGCAGTGCAGACACAACACATTACTGCATGGGCCCCAGCTATGCCTGCCGCTTCGTGGGTTATGTGGAACAGTCTATGCTCCAAATCTATACTGGTACTGCTCCCCAACTTTTCCTTCGATACATCAACGACTACATTGGTGCTGCTTCCTGCACCCATGCTGAGCTCGTCAATTTCATCGACTTTGCCTCTAACTTTCACCCAGCCCTCAAGTTCACTTGGTCCATCTCGAACACTTCTCTCCCATTTCTCGATCTCTCGGTCTCCATCGCAGTAGACAGACTGTCTATAAGCCCACTGACTCCCATAACCAGCTCGATTAACCTCTTCCCACACTGCCAAAAAGTAAAAATGCTATTCCCTATTCCCAGTTCCTCCGTCTCCGCCGCATTTGCTCCCAGGATGAGGCTTTCCATTCCAGGACATCTCAAATGTCCTCTTTCTTTAAGAATCGTGGTCTCCCTTCCACCGTCATCAATGATGCCCTCACCCCATCCTCCCGTCACCACAACAGGGATCATGTTCCACTTGTCCTCACTTACCACCCACCATGCTCCAGATCCAGCATATTATCCTTCGCAACTTACGCCACCTTCAACAGGACCCCACCTCTAAGCACATCTTTCCCTCTCTACCAGTCTCTACTTTTCGCAGGGATCATTCCCTCTGTGACTGCCTGGTCCACACGTCCCTCCCCACAGATCTCACACCTGGCACTTATCCCTGCAAGCATAAGTGCTACACCTATCCCTACACCTCCTCTCTTACCACCATTCAGGGCCCCAAACAGTCGTCCCAGGTGAGGCAACACTTCACTTGTGAGTCTGTTGGGGTAATCTGTTGCATCCGGTGTTCCCGGTGCGGCCTCCTCTACATCGGCGAAACTTGACGCAGATTGGGGGACCGCTTCGTCGAGCACCTCCGCTCTGTCCACCACAACAGACAGGATCTCCCGGTTGCCACCCACTTCAACTCTGCTTCACATTCCCATTTGGATACGTCCATACATGGCCTCCTCTACTGCCATGATGAGGCCAAACTCAGGTTGGAGGAGCAACACCTCATCTACCGTCTGGATAGCCTCCAGCCCCTTGGTATGAAAATCGAATTCTCCAACTTCCAGTAATTCCTTCCCTCTCCCTTCCTCCATCCCACTTACACTCTGCCTCCTCTTCTAGCTGCCTATCACCTCTCTCATGATTCTGCCTTCTTCTACTACCCATAGTGCTTTCCCCTTTCATTCTTTCTTCACCTCTCCGGCCTATCCCCTCCCTGCTTCTGCTCCCCCGCCCCTTGATCTTTCCTCTGATTGGTTTTTCACCATCCACCCTCCCCCCACCTTCTTTATAGGGCCCCTGCCCCCTCCTCCTTCAGTCCTGACGAAGGGTCTCGGCCCGAAACATTGACTGCTCATTTCCACGGATGCTGCCCGACCTGCTGAGTTCATCCAGCTTGTTTGAACGTCTTCATTTGACCACAGCATCTGCAGTGCACTTTGTGTTTACATTACTACAGTAATTGGTTTAAAATATAGTCCAAAGGAGGAAGTGTTCACAGGTTGATGGACCATCCAGAAATCTGATGGTGAAGGGCAAGACACTGTTCTTAAAACACTGAGGGTGCGTCTCCGAGTTCCTGTGCCTCATCCTTGAGAAGAGGTCGTGTCCCAGATGGGGGAGGGTCCTTAATGATAGATGCCGCCTTCTTGAAGCATCTTTTGAAGATGTTCTTGAGGGTGGGAGGCTTGTGCCGATGATAGAGCTGCTGCATCTACAGCCTTGAAGCCTCTTACGATCCTGCCTATTGGAGCCTCCATGCCAGACTGAGATGTAGTTATCACGGGGTATGGAGTTATATGGTACACGGGACAGGGAGACAGACTGTAAGATGCAAGAGGTGCCAGGAGTCCAACTTAACATAGCACCTATTGGACCATTCAATAGTCTTAAAACAAATTAGCTGTCCTTGACCCTTGTGGTACAAACTTTCAGGGGGAGAAGAGATAACGTACAGGGTTGGTGAGGTCTTTAATTATTGGGCACTTTACTGAGGCTGCCTGAAGTTGTCTGTACCATGGAGGAGGAAGCTGGTTTCTGTGATGTGCTATAACACTCCGTGTTTTCCTGCAGTCTTGGGCAAAGCAGTTGCCATTCTGAGCTGTGAGGCATCAGAACAGGATACTTTCTAGATTCTGCCTCACATTTACTTATCACATGTGCAGTGAAATGCGTCATCTGCATTAACAACCAACACTCTCAAGGATGTGCTGGGGGCAGCCCGCCAATGTCACCACACGTTCTGATGCCAGCATTGCCTGTCCGCAGTGCTCAGCAGAATGACGCAAGCAAGAATAAAACAAAACAACAGGAAAGCAAGCCATTCTCCTCCCACTCAGCCCCTTAGACGGATCTCCTGTACCAGGATAGGCTGCCTCGGGGTGTCTGGTCCCTGGCCCTGGACTCCAAGTGCTTCAGTAGAACTCGGTGAGGGTCAAAGAGAACATGCCAGATTTCTTTAGCCTCATGCCAATGTGAAGAAAAGTTGCCAAAAATCATTCTCTGCTAATCCCACCATTCACTCCCCAGAGCACGAAGCCCTTTGGTGTTCGGGGAAGATAATACATCCATCTTCTCGTTGTTTGCAGGTGAATGGGGTCAACATTGAAGGGAAGAAACACAGTGAGGTTGTGGCCTGTATCAAAGCCAGTGAAGAGGAGGCCAGACTTCTGGTGGTGGACCCGGAGACAGATCAGTACTTCAAGAAACTAGGAATAACTCCAACCGAATCGCATCTGAGAGGTGGGAATTGGTATTGATGTGGTTTGGTGTAGTGGGTGACAAACAGGCAATGCCCCCCCACCCCCAAGTCTCCTAATATATTCGTGGCCTATTCCTCCACCTCTGACTCAACTTTAGTTCTCCAAGCTCCTATCTTTGGCCCGTGGCGAGTTAGGGTTCCAAAGTGAAACATTTGGAGATGCAACACAGTAACAGGCCATTATGGGTCAACGAACCCACGCTGCTCAATTACACCCACATGACCAATTAGCTTACTAACCCGTACATCTTTGGATTGTGGGAGAAAACCGGAGCACCCGGAGGAAACAACGCGGTCAAGGGGGAGAATGTACAGACTTCTTACAGACAGCGGCAGGAATTGAAACTGAGTCGCTGGCGCTGTAACAGTGTTACGCCAACCATTACGCTACTGTGCCGCCCCAATCTTTTTTAGTAGGTTGCTGGAGTTCCAATGAGAAGAGTCTTTCGTGGTTCTGAGCACAGATCGTAAAGTAACTGAGTACAGCACAGGAGCAGGCCCTTGGTCCACAATTCTGTGCCAAGCTAATTAAGGATTTGACCCACAATCCTTCTGCCAGCATGGTCAATTTCCCTCCGTCCTCTGCACAGTTTTGTGCCCATCCAAATGCCTCTATTGTATCTGCCACCATCCCTGCCTTGGGCCACGCATTCCAGGCAACCACCGCTCTGTGGTTAAAATAAGAACCTGCCCTCACTGGGATCTGCCCGTCGCCCACCTCACCCGGATCTGCCCATCACTCCTCTCACTTGGATCCCACCTATCACTCCCACCCCTCCATTCCTCCAACCCAACTTCTCTTGGCCCCTTTCTTTCCAGTCTAGGTGAAAGCCAATCCACAACGTCCGTTGTCCATTTCCCCCTATGGATGTGGAGTTCCTCCAGCACCTTCTGTGCTCTGCCAGCCCTGTAACGGCAGGCTGAATCTGTTTCAACCCTGTGGCCATGGGAGCGGCGTGGCAGTGTGACCGTTAGATCCGCTGCCTCATGGCGTCAACGACCTGTGTTAGATTCTGACTTCCGGTGGTGTCTACGTGGAGTTTGCATGTTCTCCCTGTGATGCTATGGGTTTTCGAGCAGGTCCCATGCTCGAGGACGTGGAGATAGGTTAATCAACCACTGTAAATTGACCCTCGTGTACAGGGGTGTGCTAGAACCTGGGGGAAGAGGGTGGTTTGGGATTTGATTGGAATACAGGGAGAATGAAATGGGATGAGTGTAAGTGGCGGGATGGAGATGCATCTCTACCAAAGGAGGCGAGAGGCACCATTTCCTTCCCTCCCTCCTTTGGTTATCTCCCTTCTACTCTCTGTGAGGATAAAGGGTCTTGACCCAAATTGCAACTGTCATAGAGTCATAGAAAAGTACACCACAGAAGCAGGCCCCTTGGCCCATCTAGTCTCTGCTGAACCATTTAAACTGCATATTCCCATGAACATGCACCAGAAAAATAGCCCTCCATACCGCCAGCATCCATGTACCTAACCAAACTTCTCTTAAACATTCAAATTGAGCTTACGTGCTCTATTTGTGCTGGCAGCTTGTTCCACATTCTCATGGCCCTCTGAGTGAAGAAGTTTCCCCTCATGTTCCAATTAAAATTTTCACCTTTCACCCTTAACCAATGACTTCTGGTTATAGTCCCACCCAGCCTCAGTGGAAAAACCCTGCTTGCATTTACCCTATCTGTACCCTTCAAATCTCCTCTCAATCTTCTACATTTCAGGGAATAAGGTCCTAACCTATTCAATCTTTCCTCATAACTCAGGTCCTCCAGACCCAGCAACATCCTTGCAAATTTTCTCTGGGCTCTTTCAATCATATTTACATCTTTCCTGTCGGCAGATGGCCATTTCCCTCTACAGATGCTGCCTGATCTGCTGAGTTCTTCCAGCATTTTGTCTTTGGCTCATGTCATTCATTATGGTCTACTTCAGTGGCCACAGAACTTTATTCATCCACCAGTTTGCCTCGCTGTCCTTTCCTCTCTCATATGCTCACCTAGGTTCCCCTAACCCAAGAATCCCTCCCAGAGGATTGGAACTCTTTTCCTCAGAGAGCTGTGGAGACAAATTCATGGAACAGGTTCAAGGCCCAGATAGGCAAATTGACTTGGACTGTGAGGGGGGGGGGGGGGATACAAAGATCGTGGGGATCTACAGGAAGTGGAGTTGAGTCTACTTTGCAATTCGCTATGATTTAATTAATTTTGTGAAGGATACAAACCATAATCATCACTGATGTGCTGCAGAGGCCACATCAATGGAACTTCAAGGAGAAAACCAACCGGCAAGTCCTCTTCAAAAAACTTAGTTGATGTTAACAAGCAATACACACTAAGTGAAATTTGTTATCATTTCCTGTCATCAAACAATCACTTGTATATAGCCAAATTGGTAAATTGGTTTATTATTATCACATGGACATGGATACAGTGAGAAAGCTTACTTTGCATGCCGTCCATACAGTTCGTTGAGGTTGTACAAGGCAAAGGCAATATTTACAAGATATCATAAGCAGATCTACATTTAGATATGGTGGTGGAGTGGAGATGTGTCTCTACCAAAAGAGGTGTAAGGTGCTCCTTCCTTCTGCTAGCCTGCAGGTCACCCTTGGGCAAGGTGCGGCATCTGTGTAGCCCCTGATCAGGGTCACGTGAAGCCGGAGATGATACATACCACGAGTCCTGGTTTTGCGACTACTGGTGCCAGTAAGACAATCTCTGAAGAGCGATAAGGGATGGGGTCACCTGTCTTGTAAAGACACTGCCCAGAAAAAGGCAATGGCAAACCACTTCTGTAGAAAAATTTGCCAAGAACAATTATGATGATGGAGAGACCATTATCGACCACGCCATAGGACAAGGCACATAATGATGATGAGTGTACACGTGTGCTTGATTGTGAGCATGGACTTGAGGAGCCTAAGAGCCTTATTCCATGTTCTATAACTTACCAGAATGGAGTCTTGTTAGTTTTCCTGTTAAAGATATGAGATGAGAGATGAATTTTGATCTTCTGACCTCCAGGTTGCTGATTGAACACTATAATTACTCATGTGTGCTATAGAACCACTGTAATTATTCTGCCGAGAGTTCACTGAGCTTTCTGCACTTGTTTAGAAACATTTTCATTTCCCTTTCTATGTATCAGCATCTCAACAGCAAAATAGTGATTCAGGAACACTTAGGGCAAGCTTCCGAAAATCATTGAAGTGATTAAAACTTTACTATGCATCCATTTTACTTTGCCTTTTTTTAATTTTAGGGCCCTTGCCACTGCCACTTGCAAATGGATCTCCGCGGACACAGGTGAGCGGCTGAAAGCGTTTACACTGAATAATGCCTTAACACCTTAATGGCATCACTTTCGGGAAAACTTCTGACTGGAAACTGCTCTTCTGGTTCTGGATCTCCCAGCTTCCTTTGTAATTATCTCCAGTCCTGATCTTAATCTGTACATTTCTGACCTTTGATGGTCATGCCCAGGACTTCCTAGCACCAATCATTTGGTTACAGGAAGTTGGATGCACTTTTGCCCATAGTGGGACATCCTTTGCAATTGAACACCTTTGCTCTGTCAGCCAATATAGTCAGGATCTCCCAGCAGCCACACACCTTGATTCAGCTTCCCATTGCCACACCAAAATATCAGAGTATGGCTTCCTCTATTGCCACAGGGAGGTCAAACTCAGGTTGGAGGAGTAACAGCTCATATATTCGGTCAGGACAGTCTGCAATCTGATGGCATGAACATTGATTTCTTTAAATTTTGGTAACCACTCCATCCTGTTTTTCCACAATTCGTCCAGCACCACTTTGTTGTTCCCCCATTCTGGTGGCCCTCTCACCCCCCCCCCCCCCACACCGTCTGACACTTTTCCTTCCTCTATTTGTAATATCAATGCTATTGCCACAATACAGCTGATTTTCACAGCATTTTTGCTGTGTGCATGCATGCCTATGATAAGAAATTTGAACTTAAAAATTCTTAATCATTCCAGCATTGTGTACATCCCTTAATTTTGATGCATTGGATTAACTTTTATCATTCCCCTTTCTCTTCCCCTTCCCCCCTCCTCACCAGCCCTTCACTTCCCTCTAGTTCCTTCCTTCTTTCCCTTTCTCCCATGGGCCACTGTCCACACCTGTCAGACTCTGTCTTCTTCAACTCTTTACCTTTTCCACCTACCACCTCCCGACTTCATCCCCCTCCCCCTACCACCCACCTTCCCCCCTCACCTGGTCTCACATCACCTTCCAGTTTATACTTCTGTTGTGTATTTAATATTTCAATAATATCTGAGTAATCTTGTGTATGGATATTTGACTAAACATTATTATTTGTTTCAATAATTTATTACATGAATTGCATACGTCATCATATTACCACATGATACATGCACGACTCAATTAAAGTAAACACAAAAGTTAGACTCATGTTACGGCCTCCTGTGTCTTCCTTTGAATTAGTTTAATGTTTTGAAGTTACAAAACCTAACACTGTCCCCTGTCCCCCATTTTCTTATTCTGGTTTCTGCCCCCTTCCTTTATACTCCTGAAGAAGGGTCTTGGCCTGAACGTCAACTGTTTATTCATCTCCATGGACACTGCCTGGCCGGCTGAGTTCCTCCAGCATTTTGTGCGTTTTGCTCTGGATTTCCAGCATCTGTAGCATCTCTTGCCTTTGCCTTGTGATCAGTTTGCAGATATTTGGATGATGGAGGGAGTTGAGCTCCCAGGACGCTTGACATTGACCCCCGCCCCATGTTTTGGATACCTATAGGTTGCATTTGCCTCAAGCTAATTTGCAAATGGTTTGGGATCTGGCACGATTTGGAAAGGTGCCACTCAAATGTGAATTACTGGACCACATCAGGGGTGTTCATGGCTCAGAAAGAGGCCATTTGGCCCCCAGTCAGAGAGAAATTGAATTTAGCTTAATCTCACAATGGAGCTTTTAAACCTTGGCCCTGTAGCTAACAGCTGTTTAAATGTTTATATGGGTGATGACCATCATTCTTCCTGCTCCATGATACTGCGCAGACAACACAAGCATTCTCGAGACTGCAAATCAAACTTTATTTACATTTTAGATTGCTGACTAATTGCATAGAGTGGATTACTTTTTCCTGTTTGTTTTATTGAGTATCACCAGTTCCAAGTTGCTACACAGGTTCATTATTGTCAATGTTATTCAGGCAATTGATTTCTAAGGAAAGGGACTGGGCCTACGTTTGTATATTTTGAGCAGGGGTTCCCAACCTTTTTTATGCCATTGACCAATACCATTAAGTAAGGGTTCTGTGGACCCCAGGTTGCAATACAGTAACAGGTCCTTGCAGCTCAAACGAACCCACCCCATCCAACTACAACCTTGTGACCAGTTAACCTACCAGCTTTGGAATGTGGGAGGAAACTGGAGCACCCGGAAGAAAGCCGTGCAATCACAAGGAGAACGTACAAACTCTTTACAGAGAGTGGCAAGAATTGAATCTGGGTCACTGACACTGTAATAACATTATGCTAAACTCTGCGCTGCCGTGCTGCCCCATCGTATTTTGATTTGGGAACTTTAGAGAAAATAGACAAGTTTATCCATTTCATTCAGTCAAGAATATTCTAGTTTTTTTTTTCCTCCCCTTCCTTTCCAGTCCTGAGGAAGGGGTTTGCCAGAAATGTCAACAGTTTACTCCCCTCTATGAATGTTGCCTGACCTGCTGAATTCCTGCTCTATTTTGTGTGTGCTATTCAAGTTTCTTCTCTCTCTCTCCCTCCCTCTCCATCTCTCTGTCTCTCCTCCACCCCCCCCACCCCCAATGAACATTTGTTTACTGCCTTCTCTGGAAGGGAATAAGGAGATAAAAGAGTGGTGTTCCCTGCTCCACCATGGTTGTGACCAAGATGCTTCGGCAGTCCACCAGTTAGCTTGCCCACCCAGCCCCTCCTTGTCTATAGATAAATGTGATTAGAGTGAGTTTCTCAGATTGGCTGACTGCTGGTCCATCAATACTTCTGAGGAAAAATAGAATTAAAATAAATTCTTTCCGCATACCCAATGGGATCAGTTAGATCCTGGTGCTTTTGCAGTCCAGAGGTTCGTCGGAAGCCAAGAATGAGACATAAAGCTTAGACCATGAGATATAGGAGCAGTATTGGGACATTTGGCCCATCAAGTTTGCTCCACCATTTCATCGTACTGATCCATTTCCCTCTCAATCTCCTGTCTCCGCCTTTCATGCCCTAACCAATCAAGAACCTACTAACTTGTTGCTTATGGTCATTTTGTTAAGTGTTACAGGAACAAAGAGCAAAGAAAGAAAGACTAAGATAAAGTTGTGGTCGTCTGATACTCAGACTAGAGATAAACCAAATTCCAGTGATAGTGATTAATCAATAAAATATCCAGATTCATGACACCTGCTCCAGAAAAACTGAGAAGCTTCTAGAAAATAACAGAAGCAACTCCCATAATTACTGAAAAATTCACTGAACAGTTACATGTGTCTAGATGATTATATAAAAATACAAATAAACAAAGGAATGTTAAACTACAAGAAAAGTACGAGAAAAATAATAATTCTACACCCTAATCTAACAGGTCTGAATGTTGATGTGGAGGATATTGGTCCGGAATGAGGTGCTTGAAGCAAGATGTCTGATGTCTCTTGGACAATTCATTCAAATGACACCTGTGGCACATATATTTGCAAGAAAAAGTTTGTGAACCTTTTGCAATTACATAGTTTTCTGCATTAATTACTCATAAAATGTGATCTGATCTTCATCTAAGTCACAATAATAGAGATGTAGTCTGCCTAAACTAATAACAGAAACAATAGTACTTGTCTTTATTGAACATATTGTTCAATCATTCACAATCCAGGGTGGAAAATGTATGTGAATCCTTGTATTTAGTAACTGGTAAACAATATGGTAAACAACTGGTAAACAGTTAGCAGCAGTAACCTCCACCAAATGTTTCCTGTAGCAGCTGATCAGACTTGCACAATGGCGAGGAGGTATTTCAAAGCATTCCTCCATACAAAACCGTTTCATTTCATCAGTATTTCTGGGATACCTTGCATGATCAGCCCTCTTCATGTCATGCCACAACTTCTCAATTGGATTAAGGTCTGGACTCTGACTTGGTCATTCTAAAACATTTTTTTCAGATTCAGATCATTGTCTCATCGCATCATCCAACTTCAATCAAATTTAATGTGACAGACTGCTACCTTGACATTCCCCTGTAAAATATCTTGATACAATTTTGAATTTATTGTTCCCTCAATGATTGCAAGCTGCCCAGGCCCTGAGGCAGCAAAGCAGCGCCAAACCATGATGCTCCATCCACCATGCTTCACAGTTGGGATGAGGTTTCGGTGCTGGTGTGCAGTGCCCTTTTCCTCCAAACATAGCAGTATGCTTTTCTGCTACAAAGTTTAATTTTGGTCTTATCTGTCCACAGGACATTGTGAAGCATCCAGGTGGTCTTTTGCAAACTTGAGACATGCAGCAATGTGTACTTTGGGGAGCAGAGGATTCCTTCGTGGTGTCCTTCCATGAACACCATTCTTCTTCAGTGTTTTTCTTATAGCAGATACATGAACAGACGCTTGAGCAAGTTCTAGAGATTTCCAGAGGTCTTTTGCTGTTACCCTTGGGTTCTTTCTCACCTCCTTCAGTGTTGTACGTTGTGCTCTTGGTGTGATCTTTGCAGGACTCCCACCCCTAGGGAGAGTAGCAAGGGTACTTAATTTTCTCTATTTGTAGACAATTTCTCTTACTGTGAACAGATGAGCACTAGGGTTTTTAGAAATGTTTTTGTAGCCTTTTCCAGCTTTGTATCTCTACAAAGGTCCTCTGAAAGTAATTTTGATCAAGGTATGGTGCACATAAACAGATCTTTCTTGAGAAGAGCAGGCTCTCTCAGTAACCTGACTTTGTGTGTCTTTTTTCTAGGGCAGGACACGTCTACAACCCACACCTCCAATCTTATTCCATTGATTGGAACACCTGACTTCAATTAGCTTTTGTAGAAGGCATTACCCCAGAGGTTCACCTAGACTGTGATTGTTTAAAAGGTGTAGTTAGTATTGACAAGAAGTAGTACAATTGTTTGGGTGTTATTCGTTCAGCCAAGATTGTGTTTGTCTATTATTGTGACTTAGATGAAGATCAGACTAGATTTTATGAGCAATTAATGCAAAAAATCAGGTAATTGAAAAAAGATTCACAAACTTTTTCTTGCAACTGTATATCTGTCTGTACAAAAATTAGCAGCGTCAGAAGCAGGCCACCTCTTTAAAGGATAAAACTAGCACACCGCATGTATAAATTGATTTTATTTATTCATCAGCAGATTAATGGAGAATCCCTCACATCCCTTAACCCATCGCCTAACTTCGAGGTGCGGAGAAATTACTTTAGTCAGAGAGTGGTAGATCTGTGGAATTTGTTGCCATGGGCAACTGTGGAGGCCAAGTCTGGGTGCATTTAAGGAAGAGATAGATAGGTTCTTGATTAGCCAGAGCATCAAAGAGTATGGGGAGAAGGCAGAGGAGTGGGGACGACTGAAAGAATTGGATCAGCCCATGATTGAATGGTGGAGCAGACTCAATGGGCCGACTGGCCTACTTCTGCTCCTATATCTTATGGTCTTGTGTCTACTACAGCCCTAATGAGGGAACAGAGATAAACACTTGATCTTCTCTCCTGTGAGCAAGGAGTGGTTTCCTTTTGATGAAAGAAATGATTTATTGTAAACCTTCCTTTGCAGTTAATGCTGGTCTTGCACAATGACCTTTTAGTGTCTCTTCTCTCTTCATTGGAGAGAGACGAGATCAAAGGCGGGCCTCCCATTATCAAAGCAAGATGTTACAAGTTGTTGGATTGGTCGCCCTGACATCAATCATTTGAAGGCAGGAGCAATTACCTGGATGGATATTTCTGTGTGTCTTTGTATTTGGAACATTTTAAAGTTAATTTATTGATTTTGAAATACAGTGCGGAATCGGCCCTTCTGGACCTGGAGCCTTGCCACCAGGAACATTGACAACCTCAAATTTAACATTGTAAGAAGACACTTACAATGACCAATTAACCTACTAACGGATATTTTTAAAATCTTGTTCTCTGTATCTGAGAACATAAGATATAGGAGGGGAGTTGGGCTCCAGCCAACTTAGCTCACTGGGTCATGGAGGCAAGCATTCAAACCTTACAACAAGGTTGTGGTCCTCTTAGAGGGTGCAGACTCCAGTGCTACAGTTGCACAGTGAGTGCAATGCAGGTGGACAATGAGATGCAAGGTAGATTGTGAAATGAAGAGTCCATCTTGTACAAGAGTTCAATAAATGTTGTCCTTTTATTTTAATAAAAACCTGTCCTTGAGGCTGGTGGTCCACATTTTTAAGCTTCGGTCCAAAGGAGTGGGTGGTGATGTGGAGAGAGAGTGACCAGGATGGACATGTTGATAAGGGCATGGGTGTGGGCAACTGTTTTCCAGAGTGGTTGGCATGATTTGGAGATCATCTTGGAAATGAGGAGGTTGGTATTGCTTCTTGTGTTTTATTTCCTCCCATCTCTGACTAATTCTTCCTCTTTATCCTCCCTATAATGAGAGGAACAGCCTGATTGACTTGAGTGCTCCTTGAGTTTTCCTGCATTTTCCCAATTAGACACAGTTGTCACCAGCAACACACACAAGATGCTGAAGGTTCTCAGCAGATCAGGAAGCATCTACTATTAGGCCCTCCTTTGGTAGGGGTCGACGATGGACATCGTGTCCTAGCTGTCAATGTGATACACAAACTAGAGCAATATAATATCGAGAGCAAGCTGTTGCCCGTGCAGTAGGCTCCACACAGAGACTGATACACTTTGGCACTGGGAGTTGCCAGTCAGCATTGAAGTCGATGTAGGGATGACTTAAGGATTCCAGCTCCAGATTTTTTGCTCAGGGTTTTACTCCCGAAGCCTTCCCTATGAGTCAGTAGAGACACAGGGAAGCAAAGGTTTGAGCTCAGCGCTTTTTTCTCCTGGATGAGCTGCCAACCACGGCTGACAAGCTCCGTCTGCCCGAAGCAACTGGTTTTAAGTCACCAGTAAGCCACACGTAAAGGCCAGGAGCTGGGCTTGGTTGTCAGAGGCTATTTGAGATGCATGCAATTGGGAGCATTTAATAGGTAGAGAGAGCTTATCCCATTACCAATCCTGGCTCTAACAACTTTAAGGAATCAGGCAGTGTCCACGGAGTGGAATAAACAGTCGATGTTTCAAGCCAAGACCCTCCATCAAGACTGGAAAGGAATGGGACAGAAGCCAGAATAAGAAATTGGGGGGGGCTAACAAATTAGCTGGCATAAGTTCGATACATAAGCTGGAGTACATCTCATTCGGATCGGATGAGATGTACCCCCAGGTTACTGTGGGAGGTGAGGGAGGAGATTGCTGAGCCTCGGGCAATGATCTTTGCATCATCAATGGGGATGAGAGTGGTTCCAGAGGATTGGAGGATTGCAGATGTCATTTTGTTATTCAAGAAAGAGAGTAGAGATAACCTAGGAAATTATAGACCGGTGAGTCTTACTTCGGTGGTTGGTAAGTTGTTGGAAAAGATCCTGAGAGGCAGCATTTATGAACATTTGGAGAGGCGTAATATGATTAGGAGTTTTTTACGCAGAGTGGTGATTGCATGGAATGATGTGTAGGCATTGCCAGCAACGGTGGTGGAGGCGCATACAATAAGGTATTTTAAGAGTCTCTTGGATAGGTACATGGAGCTTAGAAACATAGAGTCCAATGGGTAGTTCCTAAGGACATGTTTGGCACAGCATTGTCGGCCAAGGGCCTGTATTGTGCTATAGGTTTTTTATGTTTCTAAGTGGTAAATCAACTCGAGTGATATCTGGATGCTTTCAGAGGTTCTTCCAGAGCACAGAAGCAGCTCACTGCATCCATGGCAACCGTTTTGCCCATCAATAGTACCGTGCAAAAGTCTTAGGCCACGTGTATATATAGCTAGGGAGCTCGGACTTTTGCACAGTACTGTAGTAATTTTATGTATTGCACTGTACTGCTCCCACAAAAAAAAACATGACGTGTGTGAGTGATGATGAACCTGATTCTGATTTGGGTCTCTATTGTGGACTGAGAGTGGGAGGGGGGCCAGGAGAGGGGAATCATGGTGGCAAAAATGGGAAGGGAGAGTGGAGGGAGCAGGAAGCACCAGAGAGACATTTTGTAATGATCATTTGGAATCAAATGAGCTTGCCTGGTGTCTCAGGGCTGGGTGTGTCTGCACCTGCACCACCCCCAGCCCCTGGCACTCTTTCTCTGCCACCTGTCCCCACTCTCCTCCTGCAGTGCTCCACCCCCACCATTCCCAACATCTTTTGATCCTGCCAGATCTACAAACTCACTCTCCCATTCACATTAACAAATACTGCATTATGCATAGACAGCACGGTAGTGTAGTGGTTAGCACAACACTTTGCAGTAAGGAGACCTGGATTCAATTCCTGCCGCTGCTTGTAAGGAGTATGTTTGTTCTTCCTATGACCATATGGGTTTCCTCCCATGGTCCAAAAGACGTACTGATTGGTAGATTAAATTGGTCATTGTAAATTGTCCTGTGATTAGGATAGAGTTAAACTGTGGGATTGCTGGGTGGCATGGCTCAAAGGGCCTATTCTATTTTATTCTGTATCTCAGTAAAGTAAAATATAAAATCTTAGGCCTAATTAAGATCTTAATCCTAAGTATATCTACCTGTACCTAAGACCTTTGCACAGTACTGTGCACCAATCCAGTTTCTCCATAATAGAACCCTATATCCTTCTATGTCTTGTCTGTTTAAGTATGTAAATGTCTCTTAAATGTATTATTTCACCCTGTGTGGCAGTGAGAAGAAGAGATGGGTAAAACAGTTAACTTGCCCCTCTGATTCCCAGTAAAACTTATTCCTCTTGTTTCTGATATCCCTACCATGGGGGAAAAAAAGACTGGCTACACCGTCAATGCTTCTCATAATCTTGTATACATCTTACTGATCACCCCACCTCCCTTTACTCCAGGGAAAGCAAACTCAATCTATCCATTCTCTCCCCATAACTGAAGTCCTCCATTCCAGGGCAACAATCAGCTAAATCTTCTCTGTCCTCTCGCCAGTACAATTGCATCCTTCATATAAACTCACTGGCCACTTATCAGTCACAGGAGCGGATCCTAGTGTGGTCCTCTTCTGTAGTAATCCAAGGTTTGATATCTTGTGCATTCAGAGATGTCCTTCTGCACACCATTGTTGTAACATGATGTTATTTCAGTTGCTGTCGCCTTTCTGCCAGCTTGAACCAGTCTGGAAATTCTCCTCTGACCTCTATCGTTAACAAGGCAAACACGAGGAAATCTGCAGATGCTGGAAATTCAAGCAACACGCACAAAATGCTGGTGGAACATTAACAAGGTGTTTTTCCCCTCCGAAATGCCACTCACTAGATTTTTTTTTTGTTTTTTGCACTATTCTCTATAAGCTCTCTAGAGGCTGCTGTGCATGAAAATCTTAAGAGATGAGCAGTTTCTGAGATACTCAAACCACCCCGTCTGGCACCAACAATCATTCCACAGTCAAAAGTCACTCAGATCACATTTCTTCCCCATTCTGATGTTTGCTCTGGACAACAACTGAACCTCTTGACCATGTCTGAGTGCTTTTATGCATTGAATAAAATTATTGGCTGATTAGATATTTGCATTAATAAGGAGGAGCACGGGTGTACCTAATAAAGTGGCCACTGAGTGTGTTATTTTAAAGATATCAGAAAGTATCTCATGAGAAGGAACATCCTGTCAAGAGCAGGTCAATGTAAAATTAGGCCATTTTATAAAGCAGAAATCTGCACTGAAGAAAAAAAATGAAAGACTGATAGTTTCTGAAAGGAGGTTCTGTTCCAGTGGAAGCAATCTTGATCTAATTTGCATAACTGTGTGAACATTTGGTCAGCAGTTTTACACGATCCCCTCTATCAGTAATTTTTGTTTGACATTCTAGAATTCACGAATGGCAATTGTTTTGAGATACTCAAAAGTCACCTTAAGTTTATTATCAGTTACAAATATGTCACCATGTGATACCTTGAGGTTCATTTTCTTGCAGGCATTCACAGGAAAATAGAGAAGTACAATAGGATTCTAAAAGCTTATCATAAATAGACTGATAAAAAGAATGTGCAAAGGAAGGCATTGTTCAAATATATATAAATTGTGTAAATATAACTATATAAAAAAACACAAGTATATACGAGTCATACCACCCAGCAATCTTCCCATTTAACCCCAGCCTAATCCCAGGACAATTCACAATGACCAATCAGCCTACCAACAGGTACATCTTTGGACTCCGGAGCACCCGGAGGAAACTCATGTGGTGACAGGGAGAACTCCTTACAGGCAGCGTCAGGAACTGAACCAGAGTCGTCTGTACTTTAAAGTGTTGTGCTAATGGGCTGCCCTATATATATACATACACACAAATATTTGATATATAGGGCAGCCCATTAGCATAGTGGTCAGTACAACACATACGATAATATGTATATATGTGTGTGTCTGTATATATAATGTCTATAGGTCGTGGAATCAGTATTATGGAACATTTTAATGAAGTTTAGCGAGTAGGAAAGATCCCAAGTTTTATCATAAGATGAGGTGCAAGGATGGGTGTTTGTTGGCAGAAACAAGACTATAATTAAAAGCCCTGTTCTCTTTGAATCAGAACATATATAATTGCAACCCTCGACACCTTCCTGCTCCTTGAAGGCGTTCTATATTGTATGGGGAACGCTGGTTGTTTTTGAGTGTATTTTTATTTTCTTCATATAGCTGCTGGAAAAGATCTAATCAGATGGTTAAATGAAACTTATTTGGTTCAATTATAGCAATTATAACGTAAAGAAATGTTAATAATATGAATTGGATTGTCGAAGTGCCTTAATTACAAATATAATACACTTGCGATCTGAATACAAATGCAGCAGTGTCCTAATTATAGCTGCAAAGCCAGCTTCTGTTTTAAGGCAGTTTGTTCTATGAATAGTGCCACAACTGGAAACTTTGATCTTTGAACATTTCAAATTCTAATTTGCAAATATGCTTGGAATGGAGCCTTTTTTTTTATAAACTGCACAGCAGAGAATTTTCAACACTCAATGCAGACAAAATTAGGAGGAATTTAGAGTTAGTAGGAGAGCTGCACCGTGGATAACGTTATTAAAGTGCCTGCGACCTGGCTTTAGTTATGGCTGCCATCCTATCGTACCCAGTCCATCACTGGAAAAGCCCTCCCCATCATTGACCATACATGAATATTTGCTGCAGGAAAGCAGCATCCATCATCATGATCATCATGGACCCCCATCACCCAGGACAGTGTCTCTTCTCACTGATGCCATGAGGAAGAGACCACAGGAGCCTCAGGACTCACACCACTAGGTTCAAGAACAGTCACTACCCTCAGCCATCAGTCTCTTGAACCAAAGGGGAAAACTTCACTCATTTTCCCTTGCACCATTACTGATAATTTCCCACAACCGAGGGACTCCCTTCATGTTATGCTCTCAATATTTATTGCTTATTTATTTATTAATATTGTTTATTTCTTTTGGTATTTTCACAGTTTGCTGTCTTTTGCACTCTGGTTGAACGCCCAAGTAGGTGTGGTCTTTCAGTTGATTCTGTTATGGTTATTACTGTATAGATTTGTTGAGTATGCCCACAAGAAAATGAATCTCAGGGTTGTATGTGGTGACATATATGTACTTTGATAATAAATTTACTTTGAACTTTATTGCCCGTAAGGAGTTTGTACGTTCCCCTGTGATTGTGTGGATATCCTCCAGTGCTCTAGTTTCAGCCCACATTCTGAAGACGTACGGGTTAGTAGGTTAATTGGTTGCACGGCTCGTTGGGCCGGAAGGGCCTGTTACCAAGCTATTATCTCTAAATAGAATAAAATAAATAAAATATTTCCCTTGGCAGTGAGGTCAATAGGCAGAGGGGAGAAATGTAAATTGATTTATTATTGCCCAGTGTGCTGGAGTGCAATGAAAAACTTCTGTACGCCATCCATACAGATCATTTCATTGCATCAGTGCACTGAGGGAATAGCAACAACGAAGTGTTACAGTTGCAGAGAAATTGCAGTGCAGATAGACAATAAGGTGCAAGGCCATAACAAAGTAGAGTGAGACGTCAAGAGTCCATCCTTATCATCCTGACTTAAGAGTATCATTCACTGGTCTTATAACAACAGATTAGAAGCCAACCTTGAGCCTAGTGATACGTGCTTTCAGAACTTTGTATTCTCTGCCCGATGGGAGGGGGGCAAAGAGAGAATGTTGGGGGGTACGGTTTTTGATTATGTTGGCTGTTTTACTGAGGCTGAGAAAAGTGTATATGGAGTTCTTGGTGTGGGGGATGGAAGCTGGTTTCTATGATGTGCTATGCTTCTGAAAGGATTAGCAGGGAGATCAGGGAGTTGTTTTTCACCTAAGTGGCAGTGGGGATGTGGAAACTGCTGTCTAAATGGATGATAGCTGCAGAGACCATCTCTGTATTTTAGCAGTGTTTGGATATGGACTTTAAGAGCTATGACCAGCAAAATTACTGACCAAACTCGGGATACTGGGATTGGGTGGAGTGGCTCTCTTTTGATTGGCACACTCTCAACAAGATCATAAGACATAGGAGCAGAATTAGGCCCATTGAGTCTACTCTTCCATCATTGCTGACACATTATCTCTCACAACTCCATTCTCCTGCCTTCTCCCCTTGGCCTTTGACATTCTTAACAAATCAAGAACCTAAAATCCTCTGCTTTAAATATACCCAACAACTTGGCCTCCATCGCCGTCTATAGTGATGAATTCCAATGATTCACCACCCTCTAGCTAAAGAAATTTCTCCTTCTGAGTCCTAAGCTTGTTAAGATTCTCTCAAACAATCTGGTCGCTGCCCCACACGAGTCCCTCCCACCCAATTCATGGAGTCAGACAAATTCCAGCATGGAAGGTGGCCAGTTCGGCCCATCAAGATCATACTGGTTTAACCCATGAGCAGTGCAGCTCATCCCATTCTCCTGCCTTTTCTTGCGAGTATTTGTGCAGCTTCCTTCTGAATGGCAAAATTGAAACTGCCTTCTCCACCACACACCTTGGCCATTCAACCCATCAAGTCTGCTCCACCTATCTGTGGTGGCTCATTGAACATCTCTCTCAACCCCATTCTCTGCCTCCTTCTCATAACCATTGACATTCTTAATAATTAAGAACCTTTCAACTTCTGCTTTAAATATATTCAATGATTTGGCCCTTACAGCCATCTGCAGAGGTGAATTCTACAGTTTCACAACCCCCTGGATAAAGAAATTTCATCTCATCTCTGTTCAAAAGGGGTGTCCTTCTATTCTGAGGCTATGCCCTCTGGTTCTAGACTCCCCCACTATTTAGAAATATGCTCTCCAAATCCACTCTATCTAGAACTTCCAATATTTGATAAGTTTCAATGAGATCCCACCCCCCCAAACTTCTAAGCTCCACCAAGTACAGGCCCAGAGCCATCAAAAGCTGTTCATACATTAATCCCTTCATTCCTGGGATTGCTTTTTTAAACCTCCTCTGGACCCTCTCCAATTCTAAGTGTTCCACCATTTCTCACAAAGTCAGTGTTTTGGGCGGGACCCTTCATTGGGACTGAAATATAGGATGGAGATATGTATAACGAGGTGAAGGTTAGAGGCAAGTTATGGATGAATCTGGGGGAGGAGGGTGACTGAGAATGCTGGGAGGTGACAGGTGGATGCAACTGTATGAAGACAATGGAGAGGAAACTGGAGTGTGGAATCAAGTGAGGGGGGTTGACAGGGCAGATGGGAGCATCAGAGAGGGGAACCACTGGGGAGGGGTGCATGGCTGATAGGCAGAGGAGGGAAAAGAAATGGGTGGGGGGGGATTGGGGAGGGTGTCAGAAGAGCCGGGTAGATCAGGAAGAGCCTGGGACAGAGCAGATTACTGGAAGTTGAAGAATTAAGTTGGTACAGTCAGATTGAATACTACCCTGGTAGGATTATGATGCACTGTTCCTCTGGTAATACAGTCACAAGTCCACCCTATCATCACATACTCTGAGTAGTTGAAGCATCGTCCTTGCAGTCACCTTGCTGAGCTATGTCACCAACTTGTCTTATACACTGAATGGCCGCTCTATTATGTATCTCCTGTACCTAATAAAGTGGCCACCTAGTGCATGTTTATGGTCTTCTGCTGCTGTAGCCCATCCATTTCAAAGGTCGATAGGTTGTGCATTCAGAGATGCTTTTCTGAACACTGCTGTTGTAACACGTGGTTATTTGAGTTACTGTTGTCTTCCTGTCAGTTTGAACCATTCTCCTCTGACCTCTCTCATTAACAAGGCATTTTCACTCACTAGATCCTGTTTTTTGTTTCTCACACCATTCTCTGTAAACTCTAGAGACTGTTGTGCGTGAAAGCCCCAGGAGATCAACAGTTTCTGAAACACTCAAGCCACACCGGTTGGCACCATTATTCATTCCATGGCCAAAGTCACTTAGATCACATTTTTTCCCTATTCTGATGTTTGGTCTGAACAATCACGACCACGTCAGCATGTTTTTTTTGCGTTGAGTGGCTGCCACGCAACTGGCTGATTAAATATATACATTAATGAGTAGGTGTACCTAATAAAATGTCCACTGAGTGTATAACACGACTCAACCTTCTTTCCTGTTACTGATGGATTTTTTTTGTTTTATTTTCATTCTTGTAGGTGAAAGGAGACATGGACAGTGATCCATTTGTAGAGAGTGGATTGAATTTGAGTCCCACAGCGGCGGAAACCCGAGAGAAGATGCAGGCTAACCGCAAGAACAAGAGGGCACCTCAGATGGATTGGAACAAGAAGCATGAAATCTTCAGCAACTTTTAACGGACTGTCCCGTTGAACTCTTCACTGAGCCTGACCTTTGGCATCTTCAGTTAATTAATCTTCACTTATCTACTTGCTGTCATGGCAGAGTAAAAAAAAAAATCGCCTGTTAACGTGATTGTTAGAAGACCGTGACCAAAGCTTTCCTTTCTTTTTTCAAGCTAGCTACTTGCTTTTAGCTTAGTATATACCTTGAACAGATCTACGGTGGTGTGGTTCTAACCCTGCTCGTGATCTGACGTATGTCTTTCACCGACTGGTTTCCCATTTGTGCTTGTGACCCAAATTTTTTATACTCCAAATGGGCTAGAATGATTGGGGCCACAGTCATTTTGTGAAGCAGAATTAGTCTTTTATGCTATCCCCTGTGCAAAGTTCTTGTTTGATGTCATTAACCTGCAGGCGATAAAACCACTCACTAAAGTCGTCTGTGACTACTTCTTCAGTGTTTTCAGAGCTGCCTGGCTAGAAATGTCTCTCCATACCTGGTCTTTTATATTGTCACAGTTCCATTTCACCGGACAGTGGTTTAATTGCAAAGTCTTACTAAGTTTAATGACAACTTAGATAACGTGAGATTGGTGGAAGGAGAGATGAGCGTTCCTAAGCATTACAGCCTTAATGTAATACACTATATAAAGGGACCAGATTACTGCGCATAAGACATGTATTAACTCTTTTTGTATGCTAACTGCTGTTTTAAGCAGCACTGAAAATATTTTTTACATTTTTCCCTTCAGAATATTTTCATGAGGTTTTTAATTGATAGTAATCCGTTATGAAGTGAACTGTGTTATTTCAAGGGAGTGCACATTAGGGAGTCTATGGAGATGAAATATTGGCAGAGTACCATTTCAGATTTGTAACATGCATTTAATTCTTTCAGTCATTATCTCATAATCGACAGACACATTTCATAATGAATCGGGATCATTAGAAAATTCAGAAATATGCTTAATTTGACCACACTTTAATTGAACGTAGTAACTCAAATTGTAAAGTCATTGGTACTAACTAGATATAACATTCATGGATGTGCAAGCTGCTCCCTATTGAATAGAATAGTGACATTTATTTTCGCTGTATTCTAAGAATCCCTGTGGGTCTGTGGTCATTTGAGATGGGTAGAATGTAGAGGGAAAAAACAAGTTTGGGGTCGATGATGATGGATTTGCTGCAATTGTTGAAAATTGTAAAGAGAATAGTTTTGGTAAGAGAGAGGATACTTTAGCGACTAACCAGCACCTGCTTTCTGGTAATTTCTAATGATCCATGTTTAAATTTCATTAACTTTATTCTGTGCCTGTACATTTCTGCTGAAAATGAGTCTCTTTTGCAGCAGTCTGCATCATCTGGACTAACAATTTCTCACTGTTTCAGAGCTTCATTCTTAATTTTTGTCTTTTATCCAATCCCAAGCCGATATTTTGAACCCAAGGTGGACAGACTTGGGTGCCACTTTAGGAATAGTATGTATGCGCTCCTGCTATTGATTACCGAGAAACATTTCACAAGAGGCTTGGGTAATCAAGTTTAATGTGACCTTTGATATTTCATGCTGGAAAAAAGTGAAAGAACTTTCAAAAGCTCTTTTGACAAATTGGTGGGGATACTCGGCAGGACAGAAACAGTTAAATTCCCGGTCAATAATCTTTCATCTGAACCTCTCTGATAAGCTAACCCTGACGTATCAACTCTATCTCTCCACAGATGATGCTGACTGATTGAGTATTCACAGTTATTTTTTTGTGTATTTTCTATTTTGAGAATCTGCTAGTTTTTTTTTATTATTTGCTTTAGTTTTAATACTTATTTGAAAATACTGAAAATCCACTCCTGGAAAGTACAGCAGGTTAGGGAAGGGTGGAGAATTGAGGAGAGTGGTGGTGTTGAAATGTTTAAATTGATGTCTCAGCCAACTCTGCTGAATTATCTTTGCTTCATTGCTGAATACTTTGCAGTTAATAATACGAGTCGGACATCTATTTAAATGAAGTTAGTACAAACACGCAGACTTCTGATTCCATTGATTTGTGCCCTCATTATGCCTTAGTTTGGAAAACTCAAATAAGCACATTTCCGTAACTTGTATTATAGACTGTGCTATGTGCATACTGTATATGGTTAATAAATATATTTCAGCATGACAGAGCTTTTGATTCATTGAACCATAGTCCTTTTTAATTGTCCGTTGTCAAGGGGGGAGGGAGGCATGGCATGGCAGTATACACAGAGTATAAATTCTTCAAAGTGCCAGCAATCACCGTTCAGGGGTTAATTCCCGCCGCTGTCTGTGAGGAGTTTGTACATCCTCCATGTGAACATGTGGGATTCCCTCCACATTCCAAAGGTAGAGGAATTCTGTGGAAGTGTTAGATGCAGGTCCAATTGCAATGTTTAAGAGAAGTTTGGATAGGTGCGTGGATGAGAGCGGTATGGAAGGCCATGGTATGGGTGCAGTTAGGTGGGACTAGGCAGAAGACCAGGCCAGGATGGATTAGATGGGCTGAATGGCCTGTTTCTGTACATACAGGTGAGTGTTAGTAAGTTGTGGGCATTTCATGTTGGCGACAATTGTGAGCTGTCCCCAGCACATCCTTGGACAGTGTTGACGGTTGACAGAAGCAATGGACTTCATTGTGTGTTTCGATGCATGTGTGTCAAATAAAACTCATCCTTCACCTTAAGCTACCCGAGTTAAAGCTGCCAATCACTCTGATAGGTTTTGAACCCACAGTGCATCAGCAAGTTAACCTCTGTGGAGAAGAAGGAGACACTGAAAGGGAAGTTTTGGGATGTAATTCCAGTGTTTAGGACTAAAGGCATGGCTGACAACAAACCAACCTGTTGAGGAGGCCAAGATGTGAGTGCAGTGAGGATCTCTGAGGGTTCCATTCAAGAACTCTACAGACCATATGTCCTCAGTACTATTTTATCACTTATTGACTTTTTTTTTTATCTATTATTGGCACAATGTACCCTCTTCTGCACACTGGATATTTGCCAGCCTTTGTTATGTATAACTTTTCAAAAGCTCTATTGTATTTCTTTCTTTTGTTCATTTGTTGCTGCCCGTTATGCTGCTGGTGCTTAGGGCAGCAATGAAGGTCCTCCATCTCTATCTGTCCTTGGCCAATACCATCTCACACACACATAGAAGGACCTTTCATTGCAGTTTCCACAGCAAGTTTTTTTCGACCAGTCAGGGTTGTTAGCCCTGAGCTGAAGCCCCAAAACTGGAGGACCAATGGACCTCCTAGTATGGCCTCTACCCTTTGACCTGTTTAGCATGGATGACCCTACCAAGAATCAGAGCGCAAGGCCCTGACTCCAGCTCACATAGCTCTCCAAGTCATGGAATCACGCAAGCCTCCACACCTCTTGGAGGACTATATTTCTTTATTTTTTCTATAAATGCCTGGAAGAAAATGAATTTAATGTGCTGATATAAACTCAGTGGCCACTTTATTAGGTGTAGGAGGTACCTAATAAAGTGGCCACCGAGTCTATCTTTGTGGTCTTCTGCTTCAAGTTTCAATGTTCTGTGCTTTTAGAGATGCCTTACTGTACACCACTGTTGTAACACATGGTTATTTGAGTTACTTACTGTCAGCTTGAACCAGTTTGGCCTTTCTCCTTCGATGTCTCTCATTAACAAGGCATTTTCATCCACACAACTGCTGCTTACTGAATGCTTTTTATTTTTTACACCACTCTCTGTAAACCTGTAAGATTGTTGTGTGTGAAAATTCCAGGAGATCAGCAGATCCTGAGATACTTAAACCACCCCGTCTGGCACCAACAGTCATTCCACAGTCAAAGTCATTTAGATCACATTTCTTCCGCATTCTGATGTTTAGTCTGAGCGACAGATGAACCTCTTGACTATTTCTGCATGAGTTTATGCATTGGGTTGCTGTCACATGATTGGCTGATTAGATATTTGCATTAACAAGCAGGTGTACAGGTGCACCTGATAAAGTGACCATGGAATGTTTAAGTACTGAGACAATAAATTTACTTTGAACTTTGGGAGGTTGAGATATATGTTGGAGTTTGGGAAAGAAGTATGTAGGGTGACTTTTGACCAGTGCTTTTCTTGGGTGACTATCAGTAATTGTGTTACACTGAGCCTAGGTGATTTAAATTACCTACCCCTGCTCCTACTTCCTGCATTCTTACGAGATAAATCTACTGCAGAGAACAATGCTAGAATTCCATTGGCTGGCTGCCTGGAAATTTTATTTACCAAGCTCTTATTGAATTCCCCTTGCAGTTTGTGAAATGTTTGCCAGCAGCCAGCATCTCTTTAAAACAGAAACAAGGTTAGGTCCAAGTTGTCCTCATTCATAAACCATCAGCAACTCTGGATGATCCTGTGATTTCAGTCTCGGAGACCAATATGTGAGCAGCCTTCACGAGGGTGAACCTGGCCCAGAAAGGGTATCTGGCCAAGTACCAGATGTCCTTTGCACACTGGTTGAACACCCAATTATGGTTATTGGATTTACTGAGTATGCCCACAAGAAATGGAATCTCTTGGTAGTATATGGCGACAATTTACTTTGTCCATTCAATTTACTTTGAATTCTGAATTTTATTAATTCTCAACCCTTTGGGAAATCCATCATCTTGTGAAAATAATGTACGTTTTACAAGGTACTCTAAAAAGACTGTCAAATTAGTGCATCTGCAGTCAAAGACAATGCACAAGTACATGTAAGATCAGATGCATTGGAAAACTTGCAGCTACATCACAAGCACATCAAAGTCAGAGTAAATTTGTTATCAAAGTACATGTATGTCACCATATACAACCCTGAGATTCATTTTCTGGCGGGCATCTACAGGAAAATAAAGAGATACTGTAAAATTTGTGAAAAACAAAGACTGACAAAGTGCAAAGGAAGACAAATCATAAAAATAATACTGATTAAAAGTAAATAATACTGAGAACATGAGTTGTAGAGTCCTTGAGGGTGAGGGTATAGGATGAGGAGTTAACTCAGTGCTGAAGTTTACCTCAGTGAAGTTATCCTGATGGTGGTTAGAAGCCTGATGTTTTGAGGAGTAGCTAAAGTCAGATGTATCAGTGTTACACTGGAGTAAAGGGAATTTCAGAGCCATGAGAAAGGAGCTCACCAGAATTGATTTGTAAAGAACACTGGCAGGGATGACGGCAGAGCAGCAAAGGCTAGAATTTCTGGAAGCAATTCGGAAGGCACGGGGTATATACATCCCAAAGAAGGAAAACTTATTCTAAAGGAAAAATGACACAACCGTGGTTAACAAGAGAAGTCAAAGCCAACATAAAAACCAAAGGGAGGGTATATAATAGAGTAAAAATTAGTGGGAAGTTAGAGGACTGGGAGGCTGTTAAAAAAACCAACAAAAGGCAACTAGAAAAGTCATTAGGAAGGTAAAGATGGAATACAAAAGTAAGCTAGACAATAGTATGAAAGAGGATACCATTGGACATTGGAGCACTGGAAAACAATGTTGGGGAAATAGCAAATGAACTGAATAAATATTTTGCATCAGTCTTCACTGTGGAAGACACTAGTCGTATGATGGAGGTTCCAAGCGTCAGGGAGCATGAATTATGTGAAGTTATCGTAACTAATGAGAAGGTTCTTAGGAAAGTAAAAGGTCTGAAGGTAGGCAAGTCACCTGGACCAGATGGTGTACACCCCAGAGTTCTGAAAGAAGTGCCTGAAAAGTTTGTGGAGGCATTAGTAATGATCTTTCAAGGATCACTAGATTCTGGAATAGTTCCAGAAGACTGGAAAATTGCAAATGTCACTCCACTCTTCAAGACAGAAGAGATGCAGAAGAAAGGAAACTACAGGCCAGTTGAGGTCCTGCCAAAGGGTTTCAGACTGAAACGTCGACTGTACTTTTTTTCCATCGATGCTACCCAGTCTGCTGAGTTCCTCCAGCATTTTGTGTGTGTGTTGCTGTCGGCCAGTTAGTCTGACCTCTGGTTGGGAAGATGCTGGAGTCAATTATTAAGGATGAGGTCTCAGGGTACTTGGAGATACATGATAAAATAGACTGTAGTCAGTGTGGAAAGGGAAAATCTTGCCTGACAAATTTGTTGGAATTCTTTGAATAAATAACAAGCAGGATAGACAAAGGAGAATCGGTTTGTGTTGTGTACTTGGATTTTCAAAAGGCCTTTAACAAGGCGCCACACATGAGGCTGCTTAACAAGCCACAAGTCCATGGCAATACAGGAAAGATTCTATCATGGATAAAGCAGTGGCTGATTGGCAGGAGGGAAAGAGTGGGAATAAAGGGATCCTTTTCTGACTGGTTGCCAGTGACTAGTGGTGTTCCACAGGTGTCTACGTTGGGACCAATTCATTGAACATTATATGATAATAATTTGGATGATGCTTTGTTGCAAACTTTACAAACGATATGATGACAGGTGGAGGAGCAGGTAGTTTTGAGGAAGTAGAGAGGTTATAGAAGGACAGACAGATTAAGAGAAGGAGCAAAGAAATGGCAGATGGAATACAGTGTTGGAAAGTGCATTGACATGCACTTTGGTAGAAGAACTGAAAGTGTTGATGATTTTCTAAATGGAGAGAAAATACAAAAAGCTGAGGTGCAAAGGGACGGTAATTCTTGTGCAGAATTCCCTAAAGGTTAATTTGCAGGTTGAGTCCATGGTGAGGAAGGAAAATACAGTATTAGCATTCATTTCAAGAGGATTGGCATATAAAAGCAAGGATGTAATGTTGAGGCTTTATAAAGCACTGGTGAGGCCTCACTTAGAGTACTGTGAACAGTTTTGGGCCCCTTATCCTAGAAAGGATGTGCTGGAAAAGGTTCAAAGGACCTTCACAAAAATGACTCCAAGATTGAATGGGTTGTCATACGAAGAACCTTTGGTGGCTCTGGGCCTGTATTCACTAGAATTCAGAAGAATGAGGGGTGACCTCATCGAAACCTATCAAATGCTGAAAGGCCTTGATAGAGTGGATGGGGAAAGGATGTCTCCTTTGGTGGTTGAATCTAAGACAAGAGGACACAGCCTCAGAATGGAAGAGCATTTTTTTAGAAGGTATTTGAGGAATTTTCTTTATCCAAAGATTGGTGAATCTGTGGAATTCTTTGCTACAGGCAGCTGTGAAGGCCAATCTTTATATATATTTAAGGCAAAAGTTGATAGATTCTTGATTGGTCAGGGCATGAAGGGATACGGGGAGAAGGCAGGAGACTGGGGCTGAGAGGAAAGTTGGATCAGCCATGATGAAATGGCAGAGCAGATTCAATGGGACAAATGGCCTAATTCTGCTCCTATATCTTATGGTCTTATGGTTGTAGGTGATTCATTTATTTATTGACACTCAGCGCATAATAAGCCCTTTGAACCGTGCTGCCCATCAAACCTAACCTAATCGTGGGACAATTTACAAGAACCAATTAACCTACCAACCACTTCTTCTTTGTTCTGTGGGAGGAAGCGCACATGGTCACAGAGAGAATGTACAAAATTGTTGCAGACAGCGGTGGGAATATATATTCGGGCAGTTAAACACATACACACACCCACACCCACCCACAGAAAGTATCCTTTCTGAATGCATCATGGCTTGGTGGTGACATCCGCTCTGCCCAACACTTGCACGAAACTGCAAAGAGTTGTGGACACAGCTCAGCAGATCAAGAAAACCAGCCTATGCTCCACAGACTCTGTTTAGATGTCTGTCTGTCTCAGTAGCGTAGCCAGTGTAATCAAAGACCCCCATCAACCCTGGACATTCAATGTCAACAAAACCAAGGAGCTGATTATTGACTTAAGGAGAAGGAGATCCATGAGCTAGTCCTCATCGGGGGATCAGATGTGGAGAGGTCAGCAACATTAAATTCCTCAGAGTTATCATTTCAGAGGCCCAGCATGTAAGTACAATTTTTAAGAAAGCATGGCAGCGCCTCTACTGCCTCAGAAGTTTGCCAAGATTTGGTATGATATCTACAACTTTGACAAACGTCTATAAATATTTGGTGGCGAGTATTTTGATTGGCTGCATCACAGCCTAGTAAGGAAACACCAATGCCCTTGAATGGAAAATACTACAAAAAGTAGAGGATACGGCCCAGTCCATCATGGGTAAAGTCCTCCTCACCATTGAGAGATCTACACAAGGTGTTGTCACAGGATGGCAGCATCCGTCATCAGAGACCCTCCACCACCCAGATACTGCTTTTTTCTCGCCGTTGTCATCAGGATGAAGGTTTCAGAGTCTCAGGACTCACACCACCAAGTTCAGGAACAGTTATTACCCCTCAACCATCAGGCTCTTGAACCAGAGGGGATAACACTGAAATGTTTGCAGAACCTATGGGCTCACTTTCAAGAACTCTTCATCTCATGTTCTCGATATTTATTGTTTATTTATTTATAATTATTCCTTTTTTCTTTTTTTTTGTATTTGTACAATTTATTTTTTGAACAATGTGATTTTGGTCTCTGAGGCTGACGTGCGAGCAGCCCTCAGGAGGGTGAACCCATGAAAAGCATCCAGCCCGGACGGGGTACTTGGTCAAGTACTTCCTGTCTTCTGCACACTAGTTGAATACCCAAGTTGGTCGATCTTTCATTAGTTGATTCTGTTATGGTTATTGCATTTATTGTGTATCCCTGCAAGAAAATGAATCTTAGGTTTGTATCTGGTGACATACATATAACTCGATAATAAATTTACTTTGAACTTGATCTTCTCCCCTTTTCCATTGGGTGGAAGAAACAAATGTCCCAGGCTCAAGGACAGCTGCTATCCCACTGCTATAAGGTTATTACATAGTTCCCTAGTATAATAAATTGGATGCTTGACCTCACAATCTACCTCATTATGATTTTGCACCTTACTGTTTACCTGCACTGCACTTTCTGCCACACTTTATTTTGCATTCTGTTATATTTTTATCTTGTTTTACCCTAATGCACTGTGTAATGAATTGATCAGTTTGAACAGTATGCAAGACAAACTTTTCATTGCATCTCGGACCATGTGACAATAATAAACCTACCCCAATTACCAATAAGCAGTATTCACAAGAAAATCAAATTATAGATAATTTTTACCCATTTCCCATTGCTATGACAACATTTTGAATCTTAATTAGCTATTTTTGAATCGTAGTCTCTCTATGTAACCATGACATTCAATGCTGCCAAAGTACACTTAATAGCCACTTTTTAGGTACCTCCTGTATCTAATAAAGTGGCCATAGAGTGTACGTTCATGATCTTCTGCTGCTGTAATGCATCCACTTCAAAGTTTGACGTGTTGTGCATGCAGAGATGTTCTTCTGCACACCACTCTGTAATGTGTGGTTATTTGAGTTACGGTCACCTTCCTGTCAGCTTGAACCGGTCTGGCAGTTCTCCTCTGACCTCTCTCATTAACGAGGCCTTTTCACCCACAAAAGCTGCTGCTCACTGGATGTTTTTTTCTTTTTCGCACCATTCTCTGTAAAAACTAGAGACTGTGGTGTGCAAAGATTCCAGGAGATGAGCAGTTTCTGAGATACTCAAACCACCCCGAATGGCACCAACAATCATTCCACAGTCACTTAGATCAGTTTTCTTCCCCATGCTGATATTTGATCCGAACAACAACTAAAGCTTTTGACCATGTCTACATGATTTTTATACATTTCATTTCTGCCACATGATTGGCTGATTAAATATTTGCATTAACAAGGGGGTGTACCTAATAAAGTGACTACTGACTGTACTTCCACATATCCAATGTAAAGAAAGTATCCAACAGTTGTGCCTTTTTACTTTGTACACCCAACTTCTGGCTGCGTAGAAGTGCTGTGAGATACATGCAGTTCAGATTTTTATTGATGTGCTGTTCACCACCAGCTGACGCTGTTCAGGTCTTTTCCATATTATTATGGGTGAGGAATGCTGAGATTCTGCCAGGTTCCATTTAACAGTCACTGCCTTTCAGCTCCGAGTTCACATCGTACAGTCAAACATTCCTTCATTGTGATGTGTCACTGGTCGTACAGTCTTGGTTCTTGTTTGAAGGTTGTGAGTTCAAATCCAAGTGCGATGATTCAAGGACAAAAAATTCAATTGGGATATTCGAGAGCAGCACCGAGGAAGAACTTCACTGTTGGAGATGTCTCCTCCAAAATACATCTCTTCCTTGCACCAGAGATCGTAAGGGATCGGAGCAGAATTAGGCCATTTGACCCATCAAGTCTGCTCTGCCATTCTATCATGGCTGATTTATTATCCCTCTCAACCCTGTTCTCTTGTCTTCTTCCGTAACCATGACACCCTGACTAATAAAGAGCTTATCAATCTCAGCTTTAAATATACCCAGTGACTTGGCCTCCACGAGTGACTGTGGCAATGAATGCCACAGATTTAGCACCCTCTGGCTATTTGGGCACCGAAGTAGCAAAGCTACTTAAGCTCAGCATGTTTGAATTCAGGGTTCAATTCTGACACCATCTGTCAGGAGTTTTTACATTCTCCCTGTGACCATGTGGGTTTCCTCCTGCTGCTCTGGTTTCCTGCCACAGTCCAAAGACATACTGGTGAGTATGCCTATGAAGGTTTTCAGTCATCCAGCTCATTGTATATCAAGCAGTAGTAAATCAAGGCAACTGGACTTGCTGTGTTGTCCAGAAGACATTTCGCCCCTCACTAAGAGGCTAATGACCCTCTCATTACCTCTACGACTCATAACAACCCCCATATCATTGCTATACCTTCAAACAACTCACAGAGATTTTAAGCTGGGAAACTACCCACCATGGATCCGAACAGAAGAAGCCTCTCGGATGAGAGGCAAAGTGTATTCTAGACAACACAGCAGGTCCAGTGGCCTTGATTTACTATTGCTTGATATACTGGTTAGTAGGTTAATTGGTCATTGTAAGTAGTCCTGTGATTCGGCTTGGTGGGTTAGAAGAACATGGGAAGAGCCTTTCTGAGGCTTTAAGGGAAAATTCTTCCCCAGAGTCCTGCACTATGTCACATCCCCCATTAACAATTTAAAACAGATTGTTTGGCTAGAGTCGTGGGAGCAAGCTGTGTGGAGATTGACAAATGGGTCTGATCAACTCCTCACAATCACGATTATCTATAAACCATTACACTGGTTGTAAAATGCTTTAGTTGCTCAGCAAAGGCTGCAAAGGGCACTGCATAACCAAACTATACATACAACCTCTGGACTCACATTCAAGAACTTTTCATCTTATGTAATCGATATTTATTGTTTGTTTATTCATTATTATATTTTGCTTTCTTTATGTACTTGCACGCTGGTTGTCTGCCCTGTAGGTACGGTTTTTCATTGATTCTGTAATTGTTATTGGATTTATAGACAATAGACAATAGGCAATAGGTGTAGAAGTAGGCCATTTGGCCCCTCGAGCCTGCACCTCCATTTTGAGATCATGGCTGATCAATTACTATCAATACCTGGTTCCTGCCTTGTCCCCATATCTCTTGATTCCCCTATCCATGAGATACCTATCTAGCTCCTTCTTGAAAGCATCCAGAGAATTGGCCTTCACTACCTTCCGAGGCAGTGCATTCCAGACCCCCACAACTCTTTGGGAGAATAAGTTTTTCCTTAAATCTGTCCTAAATGACCTACCCCTTATTCTCAAACCATGCCCTCTGGTACTGGACTCTCCCAGCATCTGGAACATATTTCCTGCCTCTATCTTGTCCAATCCCTTAATAATCTTATATGTTTCAATCAGATCCCCTCAATCTCCTTAATTCCAGCATGTACAAGTCCAGTCTCTCTAACCTCTCTGCGTAAGACAGTCCGGACATCCCAGGAATTAACCTTGTGAATCTACACTGCACTTCCTCTACAGCCAGGATGTCCATCCTTAACCCTGGAGACCAAAACTGTACACAATACTCCAGGTGTGGTCTCACCAGGGCTCTGTACAAATGCAAGAGGATTTCATTGCTCTTGTACTCAATTCCCTTTGTAATAAAGGCCAACATTCCATTAGCCTTCTTCACTGCCTGCTGCACCTGCTCATTCACCTTCAGTGACTGATGAACAAGGACTCCTAGATCTCTTTGTATTTCTCTCTTACCTAACTTTACACCGTACAGATAATAATCTGCCTTCCTGTTCTTACTCCCAAAGTGGATAACCTCACACTTATTCATATTAAACGTCATCTGCCAAGTATCTGCCTACTCACCCAGCCTATCAAAGTCACCCTGAATTCTCCTAACATCCTCATCACATGTCACACTGCCACCCAGCTTAGTAACATCAGCAAATTTGCTGATATTATTTTCTATGCCTTCATCCAAATCGTTAACGTAAATGGTAAACAGCTGTGGTCCCAATACCGAGCCCTGTGGCACCCCACTAGTCACCACCTGCCATTCCAAGAAACACCCACTGACTGCTACCCTTTGCTTTCTATCTGCCAACCAGTTTTCTATCCATGTCAATGCCTTCCCCCCGATGCCCTGAGCTTTGATTTTACCCACCAATCTTCTATGTGGGACCTTATTAAATGCCTATTGAGTATGCTCACAAGAAAATGAATCTCAGGGTTGTTTCGACTGAAATTGATTTTTGGAAGGAGATTTAAGTGCTGTGCCGAATCGAGGCAGCGAGATCTGGGCCCTGCAGCATACCGATTCGAATGAACTCAGTGTTTGGACGGAGGCAAATCGAGGCGGTGGGGTCCAAGTCTCAGAGCGCACCGAGGCGATTGAGCCCGATGTTTGGGTGTCGGGGCCCAAGGCGAGTGACGGACGGTTCAAATTGCTGCTCCGTGAGGTTTACTCGGCTCCACGCTGGACTACGGGACTCTCTTCTGGACGTCAGTTCAGAATGCTACTTACTTGCAGGGTTTTTTTCCTGTATATTGGGGGTTCGATGGCCTTTTTGATTTATGGGTTCTTTAACTTGTGGACATGATGCGTCTTTTTTTCTCTCCACATATTGCATAGTCAATAGTCTTTTTATATAGGCTCTTTTTGGTTTCCTTGTTATGTAGCTGCCTGGTAGGAGACGAATCTCAACGTTATATAATGTACACATACTTTGATAATCAATGAACTATGAACCACTATATATACATTTAAAGAGAGAGGGAGAGAGAGAGAGAGAGGAGGGATAGAGAGAGATAATGTTATCTTAAATTTAAAAAATGTCCTGACGAAGGGTCTCGGCCAGAAAAATGGACTGTTTATTCTTTCCATGGATGCTGCCTATCCTGCTGAGTTCTTCCACAGCTCCAATCTATTAACTTTGCTGACAACACTACACTGATTGGCCTCATCTCAAATAATAATGAGGCAGCCTACAGAGAAGTCATCACCCTGACACAGTGGTGACAAGAAAACAACCTCTCCCTCAATGTCACAAAAACTAAGGAGCTGGTTGTGAACTACAGGAGGAATGGAGACAGGCTAATACCTTTTGACATCAATGGGTTTGGGGTTGGGAGGGTGAACAGCTTTAAGTTCCTCAGCATAAACATCACTGAGGATCTCACATGGTCTGTACATACCAGCTTTGTGGTGAAAAAGACACAACAGCACCTCAGATAGTTGAAGAAGTTTGATGTGGGCCTCCAAATCCCAAGAACTTTCTATAGGGGCACGATTGAGAACTTCCCAACAGGCTACATCAGTATTTCGCTCAATCGCAGGATTCTGCAAAGAGTGGTGCGGACAGCCCAGCGCATCTGTAGATGTGAACTTCCCACTATTCAGAACGTTTACAGAGACAGGTATGTAAAAAGGGCCCAAAGGATCATTGGCGACCCGTCAACTATCCTGTTCCAGCTGCCACCATCTGGGAAATGGTACCACAGCATAAAAGCCAGGACCAACAGGCTCCGGGACAACTTCTTCTACCAGGATATCGGACTGATTAATTCACACTGACAAAACTGTATTTCTATGTTATATTGTTGTACATACTATTATTATAAATTGCACATTGCACATTTAGACGGAGACATAACGTAAAGATTTTTACCTCCCATGTATGTGAAGGATGTAAGAAAGAAAGTCAATTCAATTCATTTTCTGTCTTACTTTGGATTTCCAACATTTGCAGAACCTCTTGTGACACTTTATAAATGTACAAAAACAGAAAAGAAACAAAAAATAGTTCCAAATAGAGAATCAGAATCAGGGTTAGTTGAACTGACTTACAGCAAGTCATGAAGTTTGTTGTTTTGTGACAGTAGTACAGTGCAATGGATAAAATATACTATTATTTACAATACAAGTATATATAACAAATTAAAGTAAATAAGTAGAGCAAAAATGGTAAGTAATGTTCATGGGTTCATTGTCAATCAGAATCCCGATGGTGGGGGGAAGAAGCTGCTCCTAAAGTGTGAGTGTGTGTCTTCAGGCTCATGTACCTCCTCACTGAAGATAGTCTTGGGTAAATGGGGTCCTTATAGATGGATACTGCTTTTTTGAGGCATTGACTTTTGAAGTTGCCTTTTTTTGATGAGGAATTTTGCATGGAAAACAGAACATTTGGCATAATTAGCTGGCCAGGTTGCCTATCTCAGCAAGTCCCATTTGACTGATTTGGGCCCATAGCCTTCTAACCAGAGGATTCCAACCTAGATCTCCTTGCTTAATGATATTGGTCCATGGCATGAAAAGGGTTGGGAACCTCCTACTCTAAGCCTTTCCTATCCATGTGCCCATCCAAAATGTCTTTAAAATTATGCATTTGTACCCATCGCTACAGCTTCATCTGGATATAGAGTCCCACTAGTTAACTAAACGTTGGACGAGGAACTAGTAGCATTGGATGTTTCTGGCAGAAATATTTTTAAAGTGCGAAGTTATTTCATTACCACATGCGTTAATGAATAAAGGATTGGCCATCTGTATTAAAGTGGCTAAGGAGGAACATCTGAGCATTGACTGGTTTTGCCTGGATATTTTTGTCTTTTATTTTATCTGGAGAAGGACAAAGAAATCATTGAATGTGATGCAAAAGCAACAGCACATGGATATTTTCAGCTCTGCTTTTCCAGGCAGCTGCTGGACCTCGTGTAACCCTCAAACTTGTCCACCTCACACCTCACCCATTTAGCACAGGGGAAGGAGCCTCTCTTAGTTCAATACCAAAAATGGCAGTTCTGGTTGCCTCACTATAGGAGGGATGTGGAAGCATTAGAGAGGGTTCGGAGGAGATTCACCAGGATGCTTCCTGGATTAGCGAGCATGTCTTAGGAGAGGTGAATGACCTTGGTCTGAGTGAAGGAAGATGAGAGGGGTGGCATGGTAGCTTAGTGGTTAGCGTAACACTACCACAGTGCCAGCCACCCAGGTTCAACTGGAGTTAAACTATGAGGAGAGATTGAGCCACCTGGGACTGTACTCGCTGGGATTCAGAAGAATGAGAGATCTTATAGAAACATATAAAATTATAAAAAGAGATCGATTAGATAGAGGCAGGAAAATTGTTTCTACTGGTAGGTGAGACTAGAAACTATGGTAAATAGCCTCAAGATTCAGGGGAGTAGATTTAGTATGGAGATGAGGAACTGCTTTTCCCAGACAGTGGTGGATCTGTGGAATTCTCTGCCCAATGAAGCAGTGGAAGCCGGCTCAGTAAATATAATAAGACAAGGCTGGATAGATTTTTGCATAGTAGGGGAATTAAGGGTTATGGGGAAAGGGCAGGTAGATGGAGATGAATCCATGGCCAGATCAGCCATTATCTTATTAAATGGTGGAGCAGGCTTGATGGGCCAAATGGCCTACTCCTGTACCTATTTCTTATGTTCACTTCCACCATTGTCTGGAAGGAGTTTGTACGTTCTCCCGATGACTGCAGGCCACAGGTTTCCTCCAGCTGCTCTGTGGTTACCTCCCACATCTCAAACACATGCAGGTTAGTAGGTTAATTGGTCTTTGGGTGTCATAGGGCGGGTTTGGCTTGTTGGGCCAGAACGGCCTGTTACCAGGCTGAATCTCTGAATAAATAAGTAAACATGAAAGAGAGGTGTAAGTTGACAGAAGCTATAATTAGAGTGGACAGCCAGCACCTTTTTCCCGGGATGGTAATGCCTCTAATATGGGAGGACATAATTTTAAGATATGGTGGATAAGAATGTGCATCAAATCATAAACACAAGAGATTCTGCAGATGCTGGAAATCCAAAGCAACACACACACAAAATGGTGGGGGATCTGAGCAGGTCAGGCAGCACCTATGGAGATGAATAAACAGTTGACGTTTTGGATCGAGACCCTTCGTCAGGACTGAAAAGTACACCAGAATAAAAATGTGGGGAGAGGGGCAGAAGGTGAACTGTAAGGTGACATGTTCAAAGAGTTGGACTGAAGCGGAGATCACAGAGGGGGAGCAATGAGAGAGGGTCCTATGAACTCCTGTCAAAGAGAAGATTTAAACTTCTTCAGGGTGGGCATCCCTCAAAGAGACTTCGCAGTGGAGCAGGCAAATCATAAAGAGAAGATAGTCTGCAGATGTTGGAAATCCAGAGCAACACACACAGAACACTGGATGAAGTCAGCAGGTCAGGCAGCATCCAGGGAAATGAATGAACAGTATGTAGCATTGGCATTCATTATGGTGGGATAGACTTCAAGAGCCACAAAGTAACTTTGCAGCTCCATAAAACGCTGGCTTGACCCACACTTGGGAGTAATGTGTTCAGTTCTGGTTGCCTCATTATAGTGAAGGCTGGGGAAGCTTTAGAGAGGGTGCAGAGGAGATTTACCAGGATAATGTCTGGTAAAGCATTTCTTATTTGAGCTTAGAGCTTGCAGAATCGTTCCTGCTCTTAACCACACTGTCCAGCAACACCCGATTTAACCATAGCCTAACGATGGTACAATTTACAGTGACCACTAACCAGTATGTCTTCGGACTGTGGGAGGAAACCAGACACCTGGAAGAGACCCACGTATTCCGTGGATACGACATACAAACTCCTTACAGATGATGTAGGAATTGGAGTCTGAACTCTGACACTCCAAATGTAACAGCATTGTGGTAACCGCTATGCTGTCACGGCACCCCATTTAATATTTAAGGGGAAGCTGGGTGGGGGGGGGGGGAGGAATTACTTCAACCACTGAGTGGGATGCAAGTGTGGAATGAGCTGCCAGTAGAAGTGGTGGATGCAGATTCAATTGTAAACTTTATGAGAAATTTCCATAGGTGCATGGATAGGAGGGTTTCGAAGGGATATTGTCTGTGAGCAGGTAGCTGGATTTGGGCCAGGAGTTCCCAAACTGCGGTCCACAGTACCCTCATTTAATGGTAGGGGTCCATGAAAAGGGCTTATAAAAAGATTGAGAACCTTGATCTAAGCAGCATGGAGAAGATGGGCCGAAGGATCTGTTTCTGTGCTGTGGTGTATCATGACTCCATCTGTAGATTTGAGGAGCTGGGGAGAGAATTCTTGGTCTTATTGTGTCACAGGGTGTCAAAACATTAGGTCACCTTTCACTTTACTAATGACATGAAGTGAGGTGGAGCTGAGGGAAGGGAAGGAAGGTAGGGTTGGTTTTGGAATTTCGGTGGCTACGAACTGAATTCTTCGCATGTTGTAGGAGTGTTGGTGGCTTAATGGATTCTTTTTGCCCAACTGATAAACTGGAATAGAATAATGTCTTTTTTTAGCATCTGTAGCCTATTGTTTTCCCTCCTGATAATCTTATCTGTTGACCCCAGTACTCCGGTGGCATCAGTGGAACTGAATGCAGTAGAAAGGTCAGCCAATACTATGGTGCTCATTTAGAACTAGCCAAATCCACACCTCACATTCTCCAAATACCAGCCTCCAGAGCGAACGCCATTTTCACAGATGTCTGTGCGATGATTTTGTCCTGATTATGCCTTTCCAAACATTCCTCTGGCATTTTGTGCATGTTACTCGGGATTTCAAACATCTGCAGAATCTCTTGTGTTGATGATTTTCTCCACAAGTTGGAAAACGCACAAAAATCACTCGAGACGAAAACCATACCCACTGTAGTAATGAACGGCATTAAAGTGCAATTGACTGATAAGAAAGAGCAATTACTATAAGTGGAGAGAAGAAATGAGTTCTGCTGTAGTTGTGGATGTGGGTTTGATTTCAACATTTAAGAAAAATTTGGATAAGTACATGGAGGGGAGAGATATGGTGGGCTATGATCCGGGTGCAGGTCAATGGGATTGAATTAAATTGAATTGACTTCATTTCTTACACTCTTCACATACATGGGGAGTAAAAATCTTTACGTTACATTGCCATCTAAATGTGCAATTTATAATAATTTGCAATAAATAGTATGTACTACAAGACAGTCAATATAACATAGAAATACAATTGTATCAGCATGAGTTAATCAGTCCAATGGCCTGGTGGAAGAAGCTGTCCTGGAGCCTGTTGGTCCTGGCTTTTATACTGTGGTACCGATTCCCGGATGGCAGCAGCTGGAAGAGTTTGTGGTTGGGGTGCCTCAGGTCCCCAATGATCCTTTGGGACCTTTTTACACACCTGTCTCTGTAAATGTCCTGAATAGTGGGAAGTTCACATCTACAGATGCACTGGGCTGTCCGCACCACTCCCAGCAGAGCCCTGTGATTGAGCGAAGTACAGTTCCCATACCAGGCAGTGATGCAGCTAGTCAGGATGCTCTTAATTGTGTTCCTGTAGAAAGTTCTTAGGATTTGGGGGCCCAAACCAAACTTGGTTCAACTGTCTGAGGTGAGGACTGTACAGAATATGAGCTAGGCACAAACTAGAAGGGCCGAAGGCCATTTTACTATGCTGTAGTTTTCGATGACTCCAAAGAAAAAAGTGTTGACTTCCAATCTCCAGTACATTAAATACACTAAGTGAAACAAGAAAATCACAGCAGGTGAGCAACAGTAGATGAAAATCACTCAGTGATTCAAAGTAACAGAGGCTTGGCAGCAAGAAAACGGTCTTGCATTCCTCCCAGGTAGAGAACCAGAGAGCAGACAATAAGAGAGTGGTTTATGATGGGGGAAGAGGGATGAACCAGGAAATACAAAGCAATATGTTTGATTCAAAACTCAAAAAGCATCTCAATCAAACATAATTACACTCATACTTCTGTCTGCTGAAACAATCATTTATTTCATGCTTTTTGATAAGCGGCGTTTTAAATTCTGTAATATTTGTAGAGCATTGGTTAACATGCTCAGGAACATTGCCACAAATCCTAGCTAAGCCAACGAAGCAATATAAAAACTACAATGATCTAACCCATTAACTGTGAGTTAGAAATAAGGCTCAGTGTTTCACGAGTAAGGAATTCCTTTCCTAGTTTGGAATAGTGCAATGATCATGAGTTATATATTACATAAAATCACTCAATATGAAACCATATCCATTGCTTTGGATATTAAAAGCATGTAAGACTGATAAGAAAGAACAATTACTATAAGTGGAGTGAGTGAGCGAGAGAGAGAGAGAAAATGAGTTCTGCTGTTTGTCGGAATATCAGACTTTTGAATTTAAACTGTTGTGGGAGCTCATTCTGATGTAAGGGTGTCCAATCATCTGTGAACTAGAAAGAAGGTTCAGCGGTATTCCATTCGTAAGGAATTCCTTTACTCGTAAGAAATAGTGCAATGACCAATTAGCGTGAGAAACTTTTCTATACCATATCACTGGTTAGCAGGCTCTGAAGCCCGACCAGTCTAAGGACGCTTCTTTAAGTCCTGCACACTGCTGTCACTGGAAGCGTCATTGTTCAATTGTCTTCAATGTTCCGGCGGCAACTGGGATCCATCAACAACATCAGATACAGTTTTGTTTTAGTTGATCCAGGGACAAGCATCTCCCATCCTCTGAATAATTTATACAGGACCGAACACTTAAACACAAGGATTTAATTATTGCTGCTGCTGGCACGGCTGTGGCGGAGAGTTGGGAGAGAGCCTGCGGTTTGTTTTCCCGAGACTGTTCTTGGCCGCGGGACAGATATCTCTGTTGAGGCAGCCCGAGCAGTGAGGGTTCACTGGCAGGCAGATCTGCTGACCAAAGCCCACCAATAGCCAGTTGGTTTCACTCCAGAGGTCCCTGGAAGAGGAAGAGTAGGCAAAGTATGTATATCATGAATGCATCGTTAATCCACCTATATGTACTTTGTGCTCGAAGGAAGGTGCGGACTGATTCAGAGGCATTGGGACGACGGGCTTATCAAGAGGCATTTACAAGAATGAACACAGAACTGCCAGACACAGTACAGGCCGTTCGGCACACGTTAGTCTGATCTTCCCCCTGACTTAACCCTTCGTTCTTCCTTCATCCATGTGCCGATCGAAGAGTCCCTTAAATGCCACTAATGCATCTGCCTCTACCACCATCTCTGGCAGTGCATTTCACACATCCATTACCATCTGTGTGAAAAATAAACCTACCCCTGACATCCCCCCATACTTACCTCCAAAAACCTTAAAGTTATGCCTCTGCGTATTAGCCATTTCCACCCTGCGAAAAAGTCTCTGGCTGTCCATTAAAGAGATTGCTTTTAAAGGCCTTCAAATAATGACTGATTTAGAAAGCAAGTTTTATACTTAAGACCTTGGGTCTATTCAGTCTATGCTTCTTATCATCTGCAACACCTCAGCTATAAATGATCCCAGCAAATTCCCTCGCACTGCTATGAATGGGTGGGAGGGAATGTTGTTGAAAACTGTTGGACATTGAAAGGTCAGGATAAAGTGGGTGTGGAGGGAATGTTTCCTTTACTGGGACGGTCTAGGATCCAAGGGCACAGCCTCGGAATAAAGGGACGTCACTTTAAAATTGAGATGAGAAAGAATTTATTCAGCTAGATTAAGGTGAATCTGTGGTATTTGTTCCCATAGACAGCCATGGAGGCCAAGTCATTGGGTGAAAGATTGAAAGGTTGAAAGATTCTCGATTAGTAAGGGTGTCAAATGTTACGGGGAGAAGGTAGGAGAATGGAGTTGAAAGAGATAATAAATCAGCCATGGTGGGGCAAACTTGATGGGCCAAATGGTCTAATTCTGCTCCTATATCTTACGGTCTATAATAGAACATATGCCTAACTCATTTACCCTTTGCTAACATGCTGTCACCCCAGTTTTGTCCATCTGCTCTACGTGCATATGCCAGCCACCCTCCTTTCATGAAGGGCTCCCCAATCTACCAGTTACCGTGGCATCCAATCCTCCAGCGCCAGTCTGGTTTCCTCAGGGGTTCTGGTCTCCTTCTGGAGCCACTGCAACCGATTTGTGATCCTGTGCACGTGGGTGTCCACGCCTGCAAAAGGAAGAGGGGTGAGGATTATACTCAGATGGAGGGTGAGTGTGGAGGTTGCAGCAAGACAAGGAGCTCCAGGCAAGTGTGCAGCTACCCCAGATAAGGACGTTCTTCGGAGAAAAAAGCTTCCCTTCACAGTTCAAAGTGAAGGCTGCCACGGTAACGTAGTGGTTCACGCAACACTATTCTAAATCAGAACATCATGGTTCAGAGTTCAATTCAGGTCACTTGCACTGAACTGAGGGTGTGGCCTGCAACTATCTCACTTTTGTGGACTTCAGTTCTGAACGCTATTGTTTGCATGATATTTTTCTCTCTGCACATGGGGTGTTTGCCAGCCTTTCTTTGTTTTGATGGGTTCTGTTGGGCTTCTTTGCGTTGTGGCTGCCTGTAAGGAGACAAGTCTCAAGGATGTATAAAGTACACATACTTTGATAATAAATATACTTTGAACTTTGTACTGTGATTAGGCTAGTATTAAGAAGGTGGATTGCTGGGCAGCAGGGCTCGTTGGTCCAGAAGGGCCTGTTCTGCGCAGTACATCTAAAGAAATACATAAAATGTGTTAACAAAGTATGTAACGCTACCATGACATTCATCTTATAGTGGACTTTCATAGTAAAACAAAGAAATACAACAGAATCAACGAATTGGATTTACTGAGTATGCCCACATGGAAATGAATCTCAGGGTTGTATATGTTGACATATATGTACTTTGATAATAAATTTACTTTTAAAAAACAAATAAAGACTGACTGTACTTTTCACCGCAGGGGACTGCAGCCAAGACATTTCGCATACCAAGACAAGATGAAATGGCAGAGAAGCCTCGATGGGCCAGACATCCTAATACTGCCCCTATATCTTCAGGTCTAAGGTAAGGATGTAATCGCAGGATGCAAGGCGCATGCAAACTAAGGAACAATTACTTCACTAACTTCAAAGTATTACTGGCTGTCAGCTTGTAGTGTCTACTGACTTTTAACACATGTGTTGTGAATAGTGATTGACCTTGCAAATAATGAATTTGAATATACACAGTTTATCAAGTGCTCAATATCCGTAACTGCTAGTCAATTCTGTACAAAAATGGCAATTTTCTGTTCAGGCTTCACAGCATTTTATTGACAAGGTGTTCTTTCTCCTTGTGCACAGGGAAATACAGTGTGAACGGGCATCATGTGCAAGTTCTCCAAGTCCAGCTCATCAGCAGTAACACAGGTGTGGGGCAGAATTAAGTATAGTACCATGCAAATGCCTTGGGCACATATACAGTACATCTTGCTATGGTGCCGAAGACCTTTGCGCAGTACTGTAGTAATTTTATGTATCACACTGTACTACAACTGCAAAATAAAAACAAATTTCATGACGTATGTGAGTGATGATAAACCTGATTCTGATATGGGTCTCTATTGTGGACTGAGAGTGGGAAGGGGGCAGGGAGAGAGGAATCATGGTTGGAAAAAGTGGAAGGGAGAGGTGAGAGAGCGGGAAACACCAGAGAGATGTTCTGTAATGATCAACAAGCTAATTATTTGGAATCAAATGACCTTGCCTGGTGTCTCAGGGTACCCGTGCCAGCCCCTGCCCCTGGCAGTCCTTCTCTGCCATCTGTCCCACACCCATCCCATGGCGCTCCACCCTCGCCATTCCCGACATCCTTTGCTCCTGCCAGATTTACAAGCTCTCTCTGCTCCACGTTGACAAGCAGGTACTGTGCAGAAGTCTTGTGCACCCTACCTATATACAGTCGGCCCTCCTTATCCGCGAGGGATTGGTTCCAGGACCCCTCGCGGATACCAAAAAACGCGGATGCTCAAGTCCCTTATTCAACCTCAACCAGTCTCAATGCAGTGGACCTTGGGATCCAGCGGAACCCCAGACCTTATTTAATTTGTCTCAGTGCGGTGGACATTAGGACCTGGTTGGCCGAGCTCTGAATCCGCAGTGTTTCTGTTCACAAAAATAATCATGATCACAATTGAAAATAAAGTGGAAATAATAAAGCAATCGAAAAGAGGTGAAATGCCATCAGTCATTGGAAAAGCGTTAGGCTGCAGTCAGTCAACGATTGGAACAATTTTAAAAGATAACGGATGAAGGGAGCAAAGTCGCCCCCTGCCCTTTTTGAGAATCGCAAGGTCGCTATTATTTCGTGTCTGAGACCCAGGAAATGAGAGAGAGAGAGAGACGCAGGATCACAGCAAAGGCAGTTGTTATAGTCAACGCAGAATACACAACCAGGTGGAATGTCTCTTAACAAAAGCAGAATGGAACCACTGATTACTGCTATTGTCTCTTGGAGAAGGAGTTGTGTATTGAGTGCTGTACTATTCATTGAAACCCCTCAGGGGACAACCAGAGTGGTCTGGTTGAGGGATTGCATCATCCCAACCTGATTGACATCTGAGACCCCGTGAGTGAGGATAAAAGACGGGTCTGGGGAACACCCCTTTAGACACACCAGGAGAAACGCTAGAAATCCAGTGACAGTGTATTATAGCAAAAGCTGGTGGGAGCTCATGTGCATCCTCCCAGGATATATGCGGCCTGCCCAGGGAGGGCTCTCCGCCAGCCTATCTAGCCACCTAGATCTGCCTGCCTGCCTGAACCCCGGGAGCCTGTCTACCTGAACTTGAACTCTGGGAGCCCGCTCCACTCTGCCTACCCGGACTCTGGCAGCCCACTCCGCTCTGCCTGCCTGAATTTCAGGAGCCGCTCCACTCTGCCTGCCCGGACTCTGCGAGCCCACTCTGCTCTGCCTGCCTGAACTTTGGGAGACCACTCCGCTCTGCCTGCCTGAACTTCGGGAGACCACTCCGCTCTGCCTGCCTGAACTTCGGGAGCCGCTCCGCTCTGCCTGCCTGACACTCTATCTACCTCAGCTCTACCCTTAAGTGCCATGGCATCCCCATCCTGCCCTCCCCCTAGTACTTCAGTGTCTGCGTCCTGCGTTTGGGTCCATCCGGCCACGTTCCTGACAGTTTGTCAGTCTTTGTGCGTAGTTCTTCATTGATTCTATTTTATTTCTTTGTTCTACTGTGAATGCCTGCAAGCAAATGAATCTCAGGGTAGTATATTGTGACACATACGGTACTGTGCAGAAGTCCTAGGCACATATATATAGCTAGGGTGCACAAGACTTTTGCACAGAACTGTATATCAGTTAAAATAGGAAGGTGGTTGGGAAATAAGCTTTACGTTAGCTCAGCAGTATTAAGTATTATTTAGTAACTGAAAAGACAATACTGTCCATAAGTATTAGGCACCCTAGCTATATATATGTGCCTAAGACTTTTGTATAGCACTGTACATACTTTAATAATCTATCTTCTTGAACTTTAATTTGTCTTTTTGGCTTCCAGGCTGTTTTGCTGACCTTCTGGTTCTCTCTTTTCCCATTTTCTGACTCAAATTACTTTTTTCCTCTAACTCTTTCCGTTAAAGCAATAAATATGCCACTAAGCTAAAACAACACAGAACCAACTCTTGTGGTTACAATTTGCTGGCGATGAATTCATGTTTGAGCACCAGCTCTGCTATTCCATAGATAGAAACGTAGAAAACCTAGAGCACAATACTGTGCCGAATTACTTTAGAAATTACCCAGGATAACAAATAATAGATCAGCTGCTTAGGATGGAGATGAGAAAATAATTCTTTTCCTCAGGGATAGGGAAGTCCGCCATGGACGGCCCCAACCCTGGCTGTGGAAGGAGGAGGGTTGGGCATGGGGCTAGCAACCACATCCTATAAAGTCCTAGTGCTACAGAAACGGCAACAGTCGTTCCGAAGACCTCATCCTTGGGGGAGCAAGGATCTTCATCTGGAAGACATATGAAGTTATACGGTGAAATTCCCAAGTCTGTGAAACTCAGAGAGCTGATCATCCTTCTGTCATCCAGGACCACCGCCACTGGAACATAGAATGTAAAGAGCATGTGAAAAAGTGGACAGGCGGCGCAAACTGCAGCTCGAACGACTGGCATCACTGAGACAAGATGGACACAGTCTGGGCAGAAGTGGCTCACGAGAGAGAAACCACTGCTTTACTCAGAACGTGAGGAAGATGACACCCTGTGTACACAGGGAGGGGCATTCATGCTATCAAAAGTAGCACAGAAGGTATTGATAGGACAGCATTCCCATTATCTCGTCATTCTTTAGAACAGAGAAGAAAAAGATCAAGATGAATGTCGTACACTGTTATGCGCCAGCTAACAACAGCGATGAAGAAACAAAGGACTACAACAGACTCCAGCGCACCCGAGAAGCATATCCCGAGAGAGATGTTAACATTGCCCTGGGAGACTTCGATGCAGAAATAGGATTGGATAATATGGGCTACGAAGACGTGGTGTGAACACACGGACTGGGTATGATGACCGAGAATGGGGAGTCTGTGCATTTAATGGCATGGTCATTTAAGGCAGCACCTTCACCCACAAAAGAATTCACAAGGACACCTTGGTGTCACCTGACCACATAACAGAGAACCAAGTAGACCTCATTATTATATCCAAGAAATACAAGATGTCAGAGTGACATTACCTCAAGATGCAAAGTGAGGACAGGAGAAGATGTCACATCTGATCATCACCTCTTGGTTGCAAAGCTAAAATTCAAATGAAGGAAGAATTAGATGGAATCAGCATCAACTAAGCAGAGATTCAACTTCAACCTATTGAGAGACATGCAGACCCAAGAAACATTCAAATTGGTCCACAGCTACACCCTCCATGTGATACAAGAACTGCATCAGGAAGAGGATCTGCACTGCAAATGGAAGGAAGTTAAGGAGAAGCTGGTCTCAACATGTCAAGAGGTACTAGATGCCAAAAAGAACCAGCAGGAAGAATGGATCTCACTACTCTCATTGAACCTCTTTGCACATTGTTTGTCTGTCACAAGTAAGGACCCACAATGCAGTGCTAACATCTCTAGCCTGGCATCTCCACAACAGTTCACACCTCTGTTCATGCAAAGTTAAGGCTAACGACCCTCTCATTACCTCTACGGCTCTTAACATATCGAGATGTGGGTCACATGTGATTGTTGAACTTTTAAACAACTCACAGAGTTTATGAACCGGAAAACTACCTACCCACCATGGATCAGAACTGAAGAAGCCTCTTAGGTGAGGGGCAAAATGTCTTTTGGACAACACAGCAAGTCCAGTTGCATTGATTTACTACCGCTTGATATACAATGAGCTGGATGACTGAGAACCTTCAAAGACAATACTTGGATTGATCTGCACTAAAGGAACTTGGTTTTTATTCTCTTTTGTTCCGGTGAACAAAATCAACAAACCCCCCCCCCCATTTCCTGTTCTGCACTCTGTCCTTTCACTTCTCTCACCTACCCTTTACTTCATCCTGGGTCTCCTCATTCCCTTTCTCCTATTGTCCATTCTCCTTTCCTATGATATCCTTTCTTCACCAGCCCTTGACCTTACCCACCCACCTGGCTTCACCCATCACCTTCCAGCCTCTCCCCCCCCCCCACAAACTTTTAATTCAGCTATCTCCCCCCACCGCCACCACCCTTCCCTCTCAGTCCTGAAGAAGGGTCTTGGCCCGAAACATCGACTGTTTATTCACTTCCTAGATGCTGCCTGACCGGATGAGTTCCTCCAGCATTTTGTGTGGGTTACTCTGGATTTCCAGCATCTGCAGAATCTCTCGTGTTTCTCGTTTTGTTTTGTGTTCTTTTTCTGTGAAATTGCATATAATTTACATTAAAATGTATGCTTTACTTGCAAAAGTGATGGTGCTGAAATTGCATCTGTACATACATGGACTTGTGCACATGACAACGAACTTAACTTTTGATTTTCATACCAGCGTGCGCAGCCTCCTGTCTCTCCTCGGGGCAATTAACAATGGACAATGAGTTCCAGCCTTATCAGCGAAGGCATATCAAAATCTCAAGGCGAAACAAAAATGCTGTGACAGACAGCATAACCCAACCACCTGCACAGCCCTCCAAACAGAATAGAAGGCTTCCTAGTGGTGGGACGTGACCTGGAATCTCTCCATGGAGGACAATAGGCTCGTCGTGATGATAACCACTCACTTCCTGCTAGCAAAGCAATTAGTTCCGAGCCCTTTGATTCTGTGCATATACGCAGCGCCCATTGTTCTGCTGCGACCAGAAAGCTTGGATACAGTGGCGACACCTCGTCCAAAGTCACTGCAAAGCCCAGTGGAGCTTTGGGAAGGTATGAAAGGAGCTACATATATGCACCTTTGTGCGTGTCCACCTTACACTGTGTTCACTAGTTTATCAAACACCCTACCACCTGGTTGACAATCTGACTCAAGAAAGGCACCAATTCATAATGTTGGAAATATCTTTACTATGAACATCCCAGACAATTAGTCTTCAAACCCTGATTTTATCGCACTGGTATAAACAACATTATGCAGAAAGAGTCTGATAGTAATCACTGAGCCTCTGTGTTCCGGTACAGAAACCATGTACTAATGAGAATTAAATTGCAGTTTACATCTTTCTCATAATATTGCCTACAGGTTTAAGGTGATGTGACAGGGTAGACACAGAGACACAGAACATTACAGCACAGTACAGGCCCTGTTGTGCTGACCTTTTAACCTACTCTAAGATCAATCTACCCCTTCCCTCACATGTAGCTCTCCATTTTCCCCCCTGTCCTCCACGTGCCTTTCAAAGAGTTTCTTAAATGCCTCTAATGTATCTGCCTCTAATCCGATGAAGGTGTATACAACTTTTCAATAAATGCTCTTTAGCTGTGACATGGTACAGCAGAAGGTTCCAGGAGGATTCATTGTCACCAGGACTGCAATGGACAATTGGAACAGCAGTACTGAGGGATCACTGCACGGCACGTGAGACAACATTTGTTTTAAGACATTGAACCTCTTGGGTAAATGTACAGAAATATTTCAGAGATGTGGGTTATCATTGTGATTGGCTCTTCCCAATTCTCCTGAGTAAAAGAACATAGAACACTACAGCACAGTACAGGCCCTTTAGCCCATGACGTTGCGCTGACATTTTACCTTCCCTACTAAATAGACCTCCATTTTTCTATCACCCATGTGCCTATCTAGGAGTTTCTTAAATGCCCTTAATGTACAGAATCTGCCTCTAACATCACCCCTGGCAAGGCATTTCATGCAATCACCATATAACTATATAATAATTACAGCACGGAAACAGGACATCTCGGCCCTTCTAGTCCGCGCCGAACGCTTACTCTCACCTAGTCCCACCCACCTGCACTCAGCCCATAACCCTCCATTCCTTTCCTATCCATATACCTATCCAATTTTACTTTAAATGACAATACCGAACCTGCCTCTACCATTTCTACTGGAAGCTCGTTCCACACAGCTACCACTGAGTAAAGAAACTCCCCCTCGTGTTACCCTTAAACTTTTGCCCCCTAACTCTCAGTGTAAAAAAAAATCACCACTGCCAACCCCTATACTTTTCTCCAATCACCTTAAAATTATGCTCCTTCATATTAGCCATCCCTGCCCTGGGGAAAAGTCTCTGGATGCCCGCTCTATCTACGTATGGCTCTTATCATCTTGTACAGCTCTCTCACCCAACCTCTTGTCCTCCTTCACTCCAGAGAGAAAAGCCCTATCTCAATCAACCTTTCCTTATAAGGCATGCTCTCTAATCCAGGAAGCATCCTGGTAAATCTCTGCACCCTCTTAAAGCTTCCACATCCTTCCTGTAATGAGGTGACCAGAACGGAACACGATATATGGAGATTATAACTATGTTCTTGGGAAAAGCTTAAGAGTATCGGCAGAGACTGAAAACTGTAGCTAATGTTCCAAGAGTGAGACTTGAACTTACTTCTCTAGAAAGGTAATGGCAGGTGTTTGGATTCTCCTGTAGACTGAGGGTCACTTATTAATTACTCGCCTCTATACTGAACTGAGGTTGTGGCCTGCAACCAACGGGCTCCTGGATCGACTGTAACTGGCTTCGTGGCTGCGGACTCACTTTGTGAACTTTAGTTATTTTTATTTTTATGCTTATTTTAATTGTTTACACAATTTGTTTTTTTTTAACATTGTGTGTTTGACGGTCTTTTTTTTAAAATGGGTTCTGTTGGGTTTCTTTGCTTTGTGGCTGACTGTAAGGAGACGAATTTCAAGGTTGTGCATATGTAACTTGATGACAACTGTACTTTGAACTTTTTAAGACTGAGATCGATGTTTCTTTTTCTTCATAACCAAAGAACGTAAGAAATGGGAGCAGGAGTCTGCCATCTGGCCCGTCGAGCCTGGTCTGCTATTCAATAACATCGTGGCTAATCTGGCTGTGGACTCAACTCCACCTACCTGCCTTTTCCCCAGAACCCTTAATTCCCCCACGATGCAAGAATTCATCCAGCCGTTTCCTAAATATTTTTAATGAGGAATTTATTATGGTGTAATTTTAGGCAGAAGATACCAAAATCTGAAAGCACGTATCACCAGGCTTACAGACAGCTTCAGTCCACCCTTTATCAGACTCTTGAGCGGACCTCTTGCACGAAAAGATGAACTTTTGGCCTCACAATCTACCTCATTATGATCTTGCACCTTATCGCTTACCCTACACTGCAATTTTTTGGTAGCTTTTACATTTCGTTCTGCATTATTCCTTTACTTTATTCCAGCTCAATGCACTGTGTAGAGATTTGATCTGTATGAACAGTAGGCAAGCTTTTTCACTGTACATGTGACAACAATAAACCAATTCCAGTAAGCTGTCGATTGCGATATAGGTGAGTTACAATAACAGTGAGAGGTTTCCTTCAGCCTCCCTGTGGGCTTCTCGAAGGAAGTGACTCTGGGTGATGGGACAAGTTGGTGAGCATTGCGCTTGCTCTCAGCTGTTTTGGAAGGAGCTCACTGTCTGACTCCCGCCACACTGTCCCATGGAGTCACCAGTCCTCGGGGCCAGCTCACTGTCTGACTCCCGCCACACTGTCCCATGGAGTCACCAGTCCTCGGGGCCAGCTCACTGTCTGACTCCCGCCACACTGTCCCATGGAGTCACCAGTCCTCGGGGCCAGCTCACTGTCCGACTCCCGCCACACTGTCCCATGGAGTCACCAGTCCTCGGGGCCAGCTCACTGTCTGACTCCCGCCACACTGTCCCATGGAGTCACCAGTCCTTGGGGCCAGCTCACTGTCTGACTCCCGCCACACCGTCCCAGGGAGTCACCAGTCCTCGGGGCCAGCTCACTGTCTGACTCCCGCCACACCGTCCCAGGGAGTCACCAGTCCTCGGGGCCAGCTCACTGTCTGACTCCCGCCACACTGTCCCATGGAGTCACCAGTCCTCGGGGCCAGCTCACTGTCCGACTCCCGCCACACTGTCCCATGGAGTCACCAGTCCTCGGGGCCAGCTCACTGTCTGACTCCCGCCACACTGTCTGACTCCCGCCACACTGTCCCATGGAGTCACCAGTCCTCGGGGCCAGCTCACTGTCTGACTCCCGCCACACTGTCCCATGGAGTCACCAGTCCTCGGGGCCAGCTCACTGTCTGACTCCCGCCACACTGTCCCATGGAGTCACCAGACCTCGGGGCCAGCTCACTGTCCGACTCCCGCCACACTGTCCCATGGAGTCACCAGTCCTCGGGGCCAGCTCACTGTCCGACTCCCGCCACACTGTCCCATGGAGTCACCAGTCCTCGGGGCCAGCTCACTGTCTGACTCCCGCCACACTGTCCCATGGAGTCACCAGTCCTCGGGGCCAGCTCACTGTCTGACTCCCGCCACACTGTCCCATGGAGTCACCAGTCCTCGGGGCCAGCTCACTGTCTGACTCCCGCCACACTGTCCCATGGAGTCACCAGACCTCGGGGCCAGCTCACTGTCCGACTCCCGCCACACTGTCCCATGGAGTCACCAGTCCTCGGGGCCAGCTCACTGTCCGACTCCCGCCACACTGTCCCATGGAGTCACCAGTCCTCGGGGCCAGCTCACTGTCTGACTCCCGCCACACTGTCCCATGGAGTCACCAGTCCTCGGGGCCAGCTCACTGTCTGACTCCCGCCACACTGTCCCATGGAGTCACCAGTCCTCGGGGCCAGCTCACTGTCTGACTCCCGCCACACTGTCCCATGGAGTCACCAGTCCTCGGGGCCAGCTCACTGTCTGACTCCCGCCACACTGTCCCATGGAGTCACCAGTCCTCGGGGCCAGCTCACTGTCCGACTCCCGCCACACTGTCCCATGGAGTCACCAGTCCTCGGGGCCAGCTCACTGTCTGACTCCCGCCACACTGTCCCATGGAGTCACCAGTCCTCGGGGCCAGCTCACTGTCTGACTCCCGCCACACTGTCCCATGGAGTCACCAGTCCTCGGGGCCAGCTCACTGTCTGACTCCCGCCACACTGTCCCATGGAGTCACCAGTCCTCGGGGCCAAAGCTCTGATGAACATCACTACACCTCGAGTCTGCCACCAAATCTCTATCTTCCCTCCAAAAGACTTTGATCTTTTACTGGTGTACGGTGCCTATCACCACCCCAGTCCCTCACAACAGCCTGAAATCTAATCACGAGTTGACATAAGACCATAGGATTGGAATTAAGCCATTCGTCCCATCGAATCTGCTTCGCAGTTCCGTCAAGGCTGATTTATTATCCCGCTCAGACCCATTCTCCTTCCTTCTCCTTCTGATGCCCTGACTAATCAAAAACCTATCAAAATCTACTTTAATTATGCCCACTGACTCGACCTCCAAAGCTGCCTGAAAATGAATTTTTCAAATTCACCATCCTCTGGCTGAAGAAGTTCCTCCTCACTTTTGTTCTAAAGCAGAGGTTCCCAACCTCTTTTATGTCATGTAACCAAGGGGTCTGTGGAGACAGGCTGGGAGCCCTCTTCTAAAGGGACGTCCTTCTATTCTGAGGTTGTGCCCTCTGGTCCTAGACCCTTCCCACTATAGGAAACATCTTCTCCATGTCTACTGTGTGTCAGACTTCCAATATTCAATAAGTTTTAACGAGATTCCCTCCCCATTCTTCTAAACTCCAGCAAGAACAGGCCCAGAACCATCGTATGTTAGTCCTTTCATTCCTGGAATCATTCTCGTGAACCTCCTCTGGACCTGCTCCAATGCCAGCACACCTTTTCATAGATAAATTGTCCAAAACTGCTCTCAATGCTCCAAGTGACCTATGGAGACATTGTAAGCTTCAGCAGGATATTACCACTGACTTACACTAGCCATGTTGTGGCTTCTACAAGGCCACAAGAAATGAAGGGTTAAATTGATGAGGAAAGAATGAGCAGACATTTTCCCGAAAATAAAAGGGTGAGGACTGACCAAGTATTAATCTTTAATGAACCAGAATCAGATCTATTACACCTGACTTACACAATGTGAAATTTTTGGCAGCAGTACAGTGTGAGGACATTAAAAATGTCAGGGGAACATGCAGAGGTGGTGTAATGGTTAACATAATGCTTTACAGTAACAGCAACCCGCGTCCATTTTCCGCCACTGCCTGTAAGGAGTTCATACGTCCTCCCTGTAACCGTGCGGGTTTCCTCCAGGTGCTCTGGTTTCTTCTCCCAGTCCAAAGATGCACTGGTTGGTAGGTTAATTGGTCATTATAAATTGTCCCATGACTAGACTGGAATTAAATTGGGGTTTTGCTGGGTGGTGTGTCTCAAAGAGCCAGAAGGGCCTATCCCACTCTGTATCTCAACACAAAAATCCACCCATGAAACTCTAAGAGGACGTCTGCAAACGGAATTGGCTTAATATCATATGTACCAAGATACAGTGAAAAGCTTGTCTTGCATGCTGATCAAACAGATCAAATCATTACACAGTGCATTGAGAAAAAATAAGGCAAAGTAATAACAAACTGCAGAATAAATACCATAAGATATCAGAGCATAAGTAGACCTTTCTCCCATCGAGTCTGCTCCACCATTTCATCATGGCTGATCCATTTTTCCCCTTAGCCTCAGTCTCCTGCCTTCTCCCTGTGTCCTTTCACGCCTTGATCAATCAAGGATCTATCAACCTCTATCTTAATTATACCCAATGACTTGGCCTCCAGGGCTGCCTGTGGCAATGGATTCCACAGACCCAGCAATCTCTGGCTACAAAAATTCCTCCTCATCTCCATTCTAAGAGGATGCCCCTCTATTCGGAGGCTGTGTCCCCAAGACAGACTTCCCCACTGTAGGAACCATCCTTTCCACATCCACTCTATTGAGGCCTTTCAGCAGTCGATAGATTTCAATGAGGTCACCCCTCGTTCTTCTGAATTCCGGTCAGTAGAGGCCCTCATGACAAACCTTTCAATCCCAGAATCATTTTCATCAATCTCCTTTGAACTCTTTCCAATGTCAACACATCTCCTCCTAGACAAGGGGCCCAAGAGTGGTCATGATACTCCAAGTGACACCCCATCAGTAAAGCCTCAGCATTTCATTCTTGCTCGTATATTCTAGACCTCTTGAAATGAATGTTCACATCGCATTAGCCTTCCTGGCCACTGACTCAACCTTAAAGTGTAACAGCTACAGAGAAAGTGGTACAGGTAAACAGCAAGATCCCAGATCATAATGAGGTAGATTTTGAGATCAAGAGTCCACTTTACTTCATCAGGGATCCAGGTAACAGTCTCAGAACAGCAGGACTGAAGCTGTTCTTGAACCTGGTGCTGCATGCTTTCAGGCTTTTTTGTCCTCTGCCCGATGGAAGAGAACAGGCGAGAGAATGTCCAGGGTGGGTGGGGTCTTTGACTACACCAGCTGCTTTACTGAGGCAGCGAGAAGTACAGACATGGAGAGGGAAGCTGATGTCTGTGATGTGCTGAGCTGCATCCACAACTCTACACTTCCTCAAACTCATGAAGAATTGAGATAGAATGCATTCTGTACTGCATTGATAAAAATTGGTAAGGGTCAACAGGGACATTTGTAAAAGAACAAAACTGGGCACTGTCAATATAAGACTTCAACAAAAAAGTCCAATCAAAATTCCACAGGCTTTTCTTTATCCAGACTTAGCTGGTGGAAGTTACTCTAAATAGAGTGAATGAGCATTGTATCAAAACTAGACATGTACAAGTGGGAGGAGGGAGCAGAAAGGAATGTAAATTATGTTAAATAAAGCGGTTGGAAAGCTGTTTATTCCTCATTCACTGATTTTCAGAGAACTTTACTGGCTGTAATTGGACAGCATGAAGTTCAAAATGATGTGATCTAAATAACAGATTCAGAATAAAAAGGCTGAGAGAACTCTTTGGAGCGAAGAAGGATGAAAGGTGACTTGATAGAGTTGTATATGGTGATAAGAGGCATAGATAGAGCAAACAGCCAGCGCCTTTTCCCCATTATGGCAATTGTTAATACTAGAGCACGTGCGTTTAAGGTGATTGCCAGAAAGCGTGTAAAAGTAGTTTTTAAAGGACAAGGTGAGCATATGGAACTGTACTGGGCAGTCCCAAGTGTCGCCACACTTCCAGCACCCACATAACATGCTCAGAACTCACTAACCCTAGCCATACATCTTTGGAATTTGGGAAAAGGTGTCAAATCTTACAGCACAGAATTGGAAACACCAATCCCCAGGAAAGGAGCATTCACAGGAACCCCACATGGTCACAAGGAAAACATACAAACTCCTCACAGACAGCGACAGGAATCGAACTACGATCTTACAGCTAGTGGAATGAACTGGCAGGGGTCGTGGTAGAGGCCGATACATTAGACATTTCAGAGAGTCTTGATGCACATCGATGTTAGTGAAATGGAGGACTATGTGGCAGGGAAGGATTTGAATGATCGTGGAGCAAGTTAAACGGTTGGTACAACATTTTGAGCCAAAGGGCCTGTATTGTGCTGTAATATTCTATGTTCTATGAAGCTAAGAAGTTAAACTCAAGATTTTACTCCTCAAGGTCATATTGTAGTTAGCCAGACTGAAAGATTAAACTGTAACAAATAGCCTTTGTTTAGTGTTAATTTTCTGACATGAAATGCAAAGCCAATAGACTGTAGGCTTGTAAACCAAAGCGTGCACAATACAGTACCACTCACAACCATTCCCACCTCTCTCTGAGTGCAGCACTCTCCACACTACAATAGGAGTTTCAGCTTAAATCAGGGTTCCGTGAGAGGTCACTAGGGGTTCTATGAGAGATCATGATTTAATAATAAACATTGTTTTTTGAACTTTGCACAGCACTCGATGCTCGCACTCGCAGTGGTGGGCAGTAATGGAGTATCTCAGCTCTGTATGACAGTGCGCAGTTGGACCACGTTTATTTGGTTGAGTCCATTCTCAGTTTTTGATGCAAGATAGGGGAGACCATTTATAATTGGTGAGCGCTGTATTGCATGGAGGGGAGGATGGGAGGCTGATGAGGAACAGAAAGTGCATTTCCTGAACATTGAATGCACTCACTCAACTTGGGCTGTAACATCAGCCTCTCCTTACGGAATTACCTCCCTCAACTTCCCCTTACACGCCGCCAACTGACTTATGGGAGCAAATAAACTACCAGTGTAGGCGAACATTGGAGGGAAATTTTCATTCTAAAGATGGTCCAGTGGGGCAATTTGTGAAGAGCAGGTGTGAGATGATAGAGGATTCTAGGCCCAGGCCTGTGGACAATTCTGAAAAGGTGAATGATGAAGAATTACAATCTTCTGAGTCATTTCACTGCACTAGTGCAACAACGGACACAAAAAAGTCCGTCTTTACTATGAAAGTTACTTATTAATGTGTTTTACATGGACTGGTTAACCAAGTTGTCCTATTCCATTTCGCCTAGTCTGTGCCAAACAACTTACTAATGTATCAATGGCTCCAGCAAAATTGAACAGATACTTAAACACAAATCACAGCCATATGACATGTGAAAGTGCTGATTATTTTGAATAACTATTGGAATCCCAAAAGAAACCAACTAAAGCTTTTGAAAGCAAAGTCAGAGTCAGTAAAAAGACTCCGGAAGCAAGTTATTAAGTAGCTTTAAGACCAGTTCTCTCAAGAATGTTTAAAAAACTGTGTGAAAACATGGACAAAGAGCACACCAATCTCCTGCTACCTACAAAACTCCAGTGGCCTAGCAGAGGAAGAGTTCTTAGCAGCGTATTTGAGCTGAAAGGTGAATTGCAGGAGTAATGAATTCAAGTGACAAGCTTCTTGGATTTAAAAAAAAATTGAATCTTCGGTAAAATCATGTTGCAAAAGGAAATCTTGAAATGTTTCCACTGCTGCTTGCACTTGAGAGTGAGGAAGGATATCTCAGCCAGTCTCAAATCTTATTGAAAACCTCCTGGAGGAACTGCAGAACAAAATGAACAGTATTTTTCCTCCCTTTCAACACAAGTGTATGACTGGGTGAGGGACCCTTTCTCTGAATCTTCTGCTCAGCCCGAGAACTTGACTTTGAGAGAAGAGGAAGAACTTTGTGAGCTGCAGTCTGATCGTGCACTCAAGATGAGATTTACTGACCTGCCCCCGGACAAGTTCTGCATTTCTTTGAAAGCAGGGTATTCCACCATTCATAAGAAAGCAATGATCATTTTGCTGCAGCTTTCAACTTCTTACATGAGAGAGCAAGCTTTTTCTTGTTTAACAAGCATCAAGAGCAAGGATGGAATCATCTCATTTCAGTTGAGGGTAAAACCCATTTGCGCTTAACTCAAATTCGACCCAGAATTGAGAAATTTATTGTGTTTGCCTTATGAATTTTTAAAACTTATGAAAGGGAAAGAAAGAGATTAATTTCAAGAAAGGTAAGCTAAGCTTAACTATCCGGTTTCTTTTCAAGAAAGGTTGACTAAAAGTCATTCTCTACTCAAAACAGCATTGACAATTACTTTTGGATTATTATCCACAACTCACTGATTCAGCTAACGTACCATGAGCTGTAGATATAATAATTTTTATGCATGGGTTCTCTGAGACCTGAAAATTATTTCAGGGTTCCTGCAGGGCAAAATGATTGAGAAAAGCTACCTTAAATCATGTTATCAAAGCCAAAGTCAAAATAAATTTATTATCGAAGTGTGTATATCTCACCATCTAATACCATGCAATACATTTTCTTCAGGGCATTCACAGTACAACAAAGAAATACAGCATAATTTATGAGAAGCTAAAGATAAATTGCGACTGATAAAAAATCAACTAAGGTGCAAAACAAGACAAATTGTGCAAATAAAAAATAATGCTGAGAACATGAGTTGTAGAGTCCTTGAAAGTAAATCTGTTGGTTATGGAATCAGTTGGGATCTCAGTTTTGAGGTCAGTGAAGTTATCCACACTGGTTCAGAAACCTGATGATAGTAGGGTAATAATTGTTCCTGAAGCTGGTGGTGTGAGAGCTAAGGCTCCTGTGCCTCCTGCCTGATGTTAGTAACAAGAAGAGAGCATGGCTTGAATGGTGGGGGTTCTTAATGATGGATGCTGCTTTCTTGAGGCAGCACTTAAGTTCATATTCAAATTCAAGTGTATTGTCATTCAACTGTACATGAGTATACAGCTAAACAATGTTCCTCTGGGGCCAAGGTGCAAAACGTGGTACATACAACACACAAAATAATATGAACAAATAAAAATATTACGCAGATGCACGAGTTGATATAAAGTGCATATCAAAGGTTCAAAGGGTCATTGTATTATCAAAGTGTGTATGCAGAATACAACTCTGAGATTCGTCTTCTCCAGATAGCCATGAAATACAGAAGAGCCATGGCAGTTGTTGAAAGACATCAATCTCTTCCCCCACCCACCTCGCATGGAACAAGAACAGGACTCTGCAAATCTGAAACCACCAACCTCTCCCTCGTACAAAACTTAACAGATCACCCTTCCAGACGCGGCAGCTGAAACATCAAACCCCTAACCCTCAAGTCTCTCCTACGCAAAAAATACAGCAATAATAACAGTAACATATAACGTAGTTAAATACTGTATACAACAGTATAATGGCACTGGCGATGTCATAATAATGTGTACTGGGCAGTAGCAGGGTGTTAGAAGTCTCACAGCCTGGGGGAAGATGTTGTTACCCAGCCTAGCAGACCTTTTCTTAAACTGCAGTACCTTCTACCTAATGGTAGAGCGCACAGTCCTGGGGGCGCCGGTGCTCAGTGTGATGGAGCTAGAGATGTTGCTGCCAACACCCACTGTCTAAGCCAGCTCTCCATCAGGAAATCTAAGATAAAGTAACGGAGGCTCCTTGTAAATGTGCTCAATGGTGTGGAGTGTTTTGCCTACGATGGACTGAGCTGTATCCAACACCTTCTGTAGACCTTTCCAGTCCTGGGCATTGGTGTTTCTGATTCTGTTCAGTAAGATTTGAATCATGATAGACATCTTTTCCAGACTGGCTTTAAAACTAATCAAACTTCTAATTTAACAAAGGCGAAACACAATTGCCAGTCAGGGTGGAACTGATTAAGCATATCCATCACACTGCGGTAAACTACATTGATATTATGCTCATAATTTACATACATTTTTAAACCTCTGCAATTTTCTTGAAGAATTACTTTTATAGATGAATGAAACAGAAATTACAGCAGTGTCTCCCAATAAAATTCAAACTTTGAACCTTATTAGGAGACATTGCTGTCGTTTCCGTTTTGTTCACAGTGGCCATTTCTGTTAGGAACACCTGCTCGTTAATGCAAACATATAATCAGCCAATCATGCTCAATGCATGCAGATAGAGTCGAGAGATTCGGCTGTTGTTCAGACCAAACATCAGAATGGGGAAGAAATGTGATCTAAGTGATTGACCGTGGAATTGTTGGTACCAGATGGGCTGGTTTGAGTATCCCAGAAACTGCTGATCTCCTGGGATTTTCACACACAACAGTCTCTAGAGTTTATAGAGAATGGTGTGATAAACAAAAATCATCCAGTGAGCTGCAGTTCTGCAGGTGACAAATCCTTGTTAGTGAGAGAGGTCAGAGGAGAACGGCCAGACTGGTTCAAGCTGTCAGGGAGGCGACAGTAACGCAAATAACCACACTTTACAACAGTGCTGTGCAGAAGAGCATCTCTGAATGCACAACATATCAAATCGGGAAGTGGATGGTCTACAGCAGCAGAAAACCACACCAAGTTGCTCAAATGTACCTGCTAAAGTGGCCACTGAGTATAGTTTGCCATGAGTCACAAGCTGCTAGGTTGTTCCAATGCAAAACTTATCAAAAGACAGCATTTAATAGTAAAGATTTATCATATCTTTTTATTAAAGATATAATTTTTAAAAATTCCAATTATTGATGACTTGAACTAATTAATTCCAATTTTTTTAAAATTTCATTGAGACATGTTGTGGAATAGACCCTTCCGGCTCTTTGTGCCACGCTGCCCAGCAACCCCCCTATTTAATCGTAGCCTAATCACGGGACAAGTTACAATGACCAATTACCCTACCAACTGGTACGGCTGTGGGAGGACACCGGAGCACCTGGAGGAAATCCATGCGGTCACAGGGAGAACATACTAACTCTTTATGGGCAGTGGCAGGAATTGAACCCAGATTGCCTCTGCTGTAAATCGCTACCATGCTGCCCCAAATTTAATTTGCTAAATAATTTTGAATATCTTGAGCGCTTCCATTATGCTTTTTGCTCCTGTCCGTAATACCCTGGGATTCACCTAATTTCCAACTGGTTATAAAGTCACAGAACACTACAGCACAAAAGCACGCCCTCTGGCACACCTAGTCCAAGCCAAGCTATTACGCTACCTAGTTTCATTGACCTTCACCCAGACCACAGCCCACAACACCCTCCCATCCATGTACTTATCCAAACTTCTCTTACACATTGAAATCAAATGCACATTCACTACTTCCGCTGGCCGCTCTTTCTACACACTCATCACCACCTGAGTGAAGAAGATTCCCTTTGAACATTTCACCTTTCACCATTGACCCATGACCTCTAGTTCTAGTCTCACCCAACCTCAGTGGAAAAAGTTTGCTTGCATTTACCCTCTCTATATCTTCCAAAATTTTGTATTTCTTCATAACTTAAACATCCAGAGAAAAGCCAGTCCAAGAATTCTTAACGGTGCATTATCATTTTAAATCATGCTGTTTTAATCGTGATAAAATTACTCAACTTTAAGACAGATTGGAGAAGAATGTTTGGAGCTTTTGATTTCAAAGGAAATCAAAAAGCAAAGGAACTTCCTGGAAGTTACACCCGTTTTTTGTCTTCAATTAAACACTGTAGGCAGTTTGTTTACAGATGTGTTTCTGCATTTCACTGGGTTAGCAGAAGTTCACTGGAGCAATGTCTTATCTTAGTCGCCAGTCTGCACTGCAGCGCCACTCAATGGCGTGGATGACATACATCGTGTAATGTTTGACACAAAAGACATGGCATGTATCTCTCCACTAACTAGGGGTAAAATTCTTATAGTAAGCTTCACCACTCGAAAGAAAGAGGAGCAGCTTTAAGTTCCTGGGCATCAACATGTCAGAGAATCTATTCTTGGCCCAATCACAAAGAAAGCAAACCAACAGCTCTTCTTCATTAGGAGTTTGACAAAATTTGTTATGTCCCCATACCCTCTAGTTTCTACAGATGTACTGTGGAGAACATCCTAACTGGCTGCATCATCGCCTGGTATGGAGGCTCCAATGCACAGGACTGAAGGAAGTAACAGTGGGCTGTAGACCCAGCCAGCACCATCAGGGGCACAACCCTTACCACCATCAAATACATCATACTTTTATTTATTTATTGAGATACAGTGCAGAATAGGCCTTCTGGCCCTTCAAGCCGCACCACCCTGTAATCCCCTGAATTAGTCTTAGCTTAATCGTGCAACATTTTACAACCAGTAAATTGCCAACCGGTCTGTCTTTGGTCTGTGGGAGGAAACCGGAGCATCTGGATAAAACCCACACAGTTACAGGGAGAACATACAAACTCCTTAAAGGCAGCGATGGGAATTGAACCCAGGTTGCTCGTACTATAAAGCGATGTACTAACCACTACGCTACTGTCTTGCTCCTTGAAAATCACATCTTGAAAATGAGATGACTCAAGAAGGCAGCATCCATTATTAAGGACTCTCACCATCCAGGACTTGCCTCCTTCTCATTGCTAATTTCAGGGATCAGATACAGGAGCCTGGAGATACACACTCATCATTTTAGGTACATCAATTTCTGAATTGGTCCACGAACGATACTTTGCTAACCCTCTTTTGCACCAATGATTTATTTTTTTTATTGCAACTTACAGAATGTCTTTATGTCTCGCACTGTCCTGCTGCCACAAAACAATAAATTTAAAGGTGTACAGCAAGTCAATAATAAACCTGATTCTGATTTTGAGATGAGGGTAAATTGTAAGTCAAAGTAAATTTTATTATCAGAGTACGCATATGTCACCATATACAACCCTGAGATTCATTTTCCTGTGGGCATACTCAGCAAATCTATAGAATAGCAACTGTAACAGGATCAATGAAAGTTCAACCAGAGTGCAGAAGACAACAAACTATGCAAATGTAGATATAAATAATTAACGAGAACATGAAATAACAAGATAAAGAGTCCTTAAAGTGAGAATATCACTTGGTTGTGTGAATATCTCAATGGATGGGCAAGAGTGTAGTTATCCCGTTTTGTTCAAGAGCCTGATGGTTGAGGGGTAGTGACTGAGGAGGGGTGTCATGAGGCTCCTGTACCTTCTACATGATGGAAAGGAAAGAACATCACCCACGTTACAATGAACCTTTGGAATTCCCCACCCAAGAGGACTGAGAAGATTCGTTCTTATGTTGGGTGGCAAGATCAGGAATCTCATAATGCCAATGTCTATAAGGAGTTTCTATGTTCATCCCAAACTTCTCTTAAAATTGAAATTAAACCCGCATCACTACTTCTGCTGGTAGTTAGATGGGACTAGGCAGAAAAGCAGACCAGCACAGACTAGATGGGCTGAAGGACCTGTACCTGAGTTGCAGTGCTGTACGTATCTAGGTGGTTCAACGGTTGAGATTCTACCACCATCAGGAAAGAGGTACCAGAGCCTTTGGTCCCCCACTACCAGGTTCAGAAACAGTTGTAACCCTTCAAACTATCAGGCTCCTGAACCAGAGTGGATAACTTCACTCACCTCAACTCTGAACTGATTCCAAAATCTACGGACTCACTTTCACGGACTCTACAACTCGTGTTCTCAGTATTATTGATTTTTTTATTTGCACAATTTGTCTTCTTTTGCACATTGGTTGTTTGTCAGTCTTTGTTTATGTATAGATTTTTAAATTCTATTGTATTTCTTATTTGCTTGTAAGAAAATGAGTCTCAAGGTAGTAATATGGAGGTAATACTTCCCTCTTCCTTCCTCACACATTGACTCTGAATAGTTCACTCTTTTCATTTATTGTGGTGTGATCTCTCTGTGCAGAGCAAAGTGACACATATATATAGCTGGAGTACCTAAGACTTGTACACTACTGTAGTAATTTTGTGTAGCACTGTACTGTTGTTGCAAAATAAAACAAATTTCATGACATACGTGAGAGATGATAAATCTGATTCTGATATGGGTCTCTGTCGTGGACTGAGATTGGGAAGCGGACAGGGGAGGCGAATCATGGTCGGGAAAAGGGGAAGAGAGAGGGGAGAGAGTGGGAAGCACCAGAGAGACATTCTGTAATGATCGATAAACCAATTGTTTGGAATCAAATGGCCTTGTCTGGTGTCTCAACCCGTGCCACCTCCACCCCTAGCCCACACTCCTCCCGTGGCACTCCACCCTCATCATTCCCAACATCCTTCGCTCCCGCCAAATTTACAAACTCACTCTCCGCTCCACATTGACAAATACAGTACTGTGCAAAAGCCTTGGGCACTCTAGCTGTGGAAATGTGCCTAAGATTTTTGAACAGGACTGTATATGTATATTGATAATAGATTTACTTCACTGCATTTCTACTTGTTTTCTTGCAAGTAGAAGAACTTCCTACAGCACTAAACGCTTCAACCTGTCTTTTTTCAGAAACACTACTGTTGTGCCAGTGTAGCTGGCAGCCCATCACCTGTTTTCCCATTGTTACTGTTGTCCCAGGTACTTACAGATGCCAGACACAACATTCCAGGCTAACTTCATGGCAAGGTGGGCCATCTTTGGACCGACTCCTGGAAGACGAAGCAGTTCGCTGACAGTATTGGGAATATCACCACCATACTGTTCCTTCAGAATTGCCGTGGTCTGTTTGATGTACTTCACTTTGTTCTGCACAGACAGATCACATCATGGTATTAGATTTTTATTTTAAATGGTGAGTGATCTATTCAGGGGCAACATGTGGGGAAGGAAGAGGGAAATGCCCTTGGGAAGGTGAGTGGAGGCTTTATCAGGCAATGTTGTAATTAATTTATCTGTATGAAGAGTGTGCCAGACAAGTTTTCCACTGAAACTCAATAGAAGACTGGCTGACTGGCAGGAGGCAATGAGGAAGCAGAGAGACTGCAGAAGGATTTAGACAGATTAGGAGGGAGACGTCCAATAGCCACTGAGTGTATATTTTTAATAAAGACATTTTTAAGTAAGAAGGGGTGGCAGGCAGAAAATCTCTGAAGAGTATTGATAATGGCTGGTGTCACCTGTCTTGTAAAGGCACTGCCCAGAAGAAAGCGATGCCAATTCACCTGTAGAAAAATTTGCCAGAACCAATCATGGTCAGGACGATGATCTCCCACGTCATACGACATGAAACATAACAATGATCACCCAGGACATGACCTTTTCTCATTACTACCATCAGGGAGGAGGTACAGGAGCCTGAAGACCCACACTCAACATTTTAGGAACAACTCCTTCCCCCTGCCATCAGATTTCTGAACGGTCCTTGAACCCGTGGTACTACCTCACCATTTCTCTTCTGCAGTATTTATTTTTTACGTTCTAATTATAGTAATTTTATTTATATCTTGCACAGTACAACTGTCGGAATAACAACAAATTTTATGACATAAATGCAAAAGATTCTGCAAATGCTGGAAATCGAATGTCACGCACAGATAAAATGCTGGAGGGACTCAGCAGGCCAGACAGCATCTCCACTAAGGAATAACTAGTCGATGTTTCGAGTCGAGACTCCTCGACCGGACTGGAAAGGAAGGCGAAGGAAGGTGATAAGTGCAGGCAGCTGAGTGGGAAGACAGGAGGAGTTGGAGGGGAATGATGAATTGAGAAGCAGGGAGGTAATAGGTGGAAAAGGTAAAGGGCTGAAGAAGGAATTTGATAGGAGAGTGGACCATGGGAGAAAAGGGGAGGAAGGGCACTAGTGGGGAGGTGAGAGGCAGGTGAGGAGAAGAGGTAAGAGGGGAGCCGGAATAAGGAACAGAAACGAAGAGTAGGGGGAGGGGGGAGTTACAGGAAGTTGGTGAATCTTCATGATATACGTCAGTGACAATATACCTGACTCTGAGCTTCTGAACAGAGAAGCAGTAGAGAGAGGGTAATCCAGAGCAAAAGACCCTGGTAACGGAAGGCACAGGAGCCTAATGGGGTAGAAGTATGCTACTTAGCAAGTTTCATTTCTCATACTGTAATTAAGCTGCTGGTGTTGGTGACCTCACCCTCCAGAATCCAACCGGGTGGATGAGCTCCCCCAGTGTCTTGTCATCCGTCTTGAGAATATTCTCCACCGTCAAGCCGTGTTCCCGCAATTGTTTCATAGCAGCAAATGTCACGTGATCTTTGGTCTGACTGGACAGCATGAGTGACAGAAGGACCTGGTATCTCATCACCTGCAGAATCCCACAATGACGGATCAATGATCTATTCAAAGATCAACTTTATACGTCGTATACATAGAGTATGCATTATGATCACAGATTAAGGGAGCTAGGGCTTTACTCTTTGGAGAGAAGGAGGATGAGAGGAGACATGATAGAGGTGTACAAGATATTAAGTGGAATAGACAGAGTGGACAGCCAGCGCCTCTTCCCCAGGGCACCACAGCTCAGTACAAGAGGACATGGCTTTCAGGTAAGGAGAGGGAAGTTCAAGGGGGTTATTAGAGGAAGGGTTTTTACTCAGAGAGTGGTTGGTGCATGGAACGCACTGCCTGAGTCAGTGATAGAGGCAGATACACTAGAGAAATTTAAAAGACTATTAGACAGGTATATGGAAGAATTTAAGGTGGAGGGCTATATGAGAGGCAGGATTTAAGGATTGGCACAACATTGTGGGTCGAAGGGCCTGTACTGTGCTGTACTATTCTATGTTCTATAAATTAGTAATTTGCTGTGGTGTGCTACACAAAAACAGTAACATTCAACAATTATACACATAAAGAATTATATAGAAAATAAACAGATGTTTAAGTACAGATATGAAATAAAACGTCCATAAATATATAAACATCAGCATGTATTTACAATGTAAATGTAAACAGCATTATACAAGGTGGTTTAAAGTGTTTACAGTGCAGTGGGGTGATGGGGGGGTAACAGATAAAGGGGGGTGCGGGGCTAACTAGAATAGTTGATGTTTAACAGCCTGGCAAGGAAACTTTTCAGATTGCGAGAACTTTTTTTGTTTTAAAAGCCCTATAGTGCTTTCCAGAGGGACTCATTTTCAAGGACTCTACAACTCATATGCTCAATATTTATTACCTATTTATTATTATTTTAGTTTTTCTTTCTTCCTTTTGTATTTATGCAGCTTGCTGTCCTTAGCCTCAGTTGTTTGTGTGCAGTTTTTCATTGTTTCTTTTGTATTTCTTTGTATTTACTGTGAATGCCTGCAAGAGAATGAACCTCATCCTAGTATTTGATGATAAATTTACTTTGATCTTTGAAATATGCCCAATACCTTGGCCTCCACAGCCATTTGTGGCAATGAATTCCACAGATTCACGACCCTCTGGCTAAAAAAAATCTTCATCTCTGTTCTAAAGGGGCATTCTTCCATTCTGAGAACGTGACTTTAGATGATGTGAGGACGTGTAGGAAACATCCTCTCTACGTCCACTCTAACTAGGGGGTTCAATATCTGATCGTTTCAAGGAGATCCCTCTTCATTTGCTATAGTTAGGAAGGTTGCTGTGTAGGAGTTGGCCGCTCTTCCTGCAGAGATTGCAGTTAAAAATTAGTTATATTAGAGAGCTGATGAAAGTAGCCGTATAAATCGTTTTGAAACCGCATTTCTGGGTTTTTCATTTTACCTCGGGGGCCGCAGTTTTATCAAAACATTGTTCAGCTCCCATGTGATCTACGGGAGCGCTCCTGTCCTTCCTCATTTCCCTGATGTTATCCAGCTGTTCCCTCCAGTGTTCCGGTTCCCATTCGCCCTTTGCCTCTCCGTCAACTTGCTTGGAACTGCCCACAATCCGCGCTCTCTTTCTCCTCCGCCTCGGTGCATGCTTGCGGACGGTACCCGCAACTTGGTTCTCTGCGGCGGTACCGTCAGGCTCCTGGTCCCGGCAGTTGCCACGTCTAGTCAGGGCCAACCTTCCCAACCTGGAGCCGAGACTCTCTCCTTTGCCAAGGCCGCTCGTCCCACGGCTCATATTACGAGTCAGTACCCCCGCTGTGAAGTAAGGAGACACCGCCATAGTGCTTTCCCGCTGGTTACTTGATGTAAATGAGGCGAAGATTCTCGCGCTGGCAGAATGTATCAACTCGAAGTGTTGCAAGGTTCGATTGCGGGTCGGGGATTCCCTCGGGCGCAGTTTGCCCAGTTAAGTCTCCTGTGCATTTCACCGCAAGAGGTCCGAAAGGTAAAGCACATGGAGTACCAGGTCTCCCGCACCGTCCACGAACGCAATCTGATATCTCCCGTCTTCAGCTGGTGCAGAGACTCTTTGCTCCCCCTGCTGCGTTGTTCCTGTACACACAGTCATGTCTTTAGTTAATTTGGCTTATTGTTGTACACTTGTACCTCAGGGTGCAATGAAATTCCCGTGAAGTAAACGGTATACATAGAAATAATAAAAACAACAACTACAGCAATCAGCCCGAAACAAATTACCGCGCTGCATTTTAGTCCATCTGCAGCTTCGCTTTAATAACATCCCAGGGAAAGTTTAGTGAAATATCTGAACTCCCACATAAGTTAAATTCCTCTCTAACTCGCATCTTCAGCGTACACAAAGGATATTGAGAATTGATATATCTGAGCAAATTAAGACCTACAAGCACAAAATCAATATATTAGACATATAATCTATGTATATAAGCCATCTTATATATTTATGAATATTGGGTTCTTTATTTGTACAGTTTGTCTTGCACATTGGCCTTTGTGTGTAGTTTTTCATTGATTCTCGGGTCTGCTGTGAATGCCTGCAATAAAATGAATCTCGGGGTGGTATGTGCTGGCATAGACATAATTTGATAATGAATTTACTTTGAACGTTGAGCACTCTGGTGAGTCTCCTCTGCACCTACTAAGTACATCTGGGGATGGCAAGAAATCTGAGCTTATCTTTGTCATCAGCATCTTCAGAAGTCAAAACATTTGCACCAGTCTTTTCAACAAGAATCAGGTTTATTATCCCCAGCATGTGTCATGAAATTTGTTATCTTAGCGGCTGTAGTTCAATGCAATATATAATATAGAAAGAAAAATAAATATATAAATAACAATATCTATTACCGTGTGTATATATATATATAATTAAAAAGTGCAAAAACATAAGTTTTATATGTTTATATATTTTTTTAAAGTGACATAGTGTTCATGGGTTCAATGTCCATTTAGGAATCGGATGGCAGAGGGGAAGAAGCTGTCCCTGAATCATTGAGTGTGTGTCTTCAGGCTCCTGTACCTCCTTCCTGATGTTAACAATGAGAAGAGGGCATGCCTGGATGATGTGAGTCCTTAATAAGAGACACCGCCTATCTAAGGCACAGCTCCTTGAAGATGTCTTGGATACTTACAGATGCTAATACCCAAGATGGAGCTGAGTAATTTTACAACTTTCTATAGCTTCTTTCAGTCCTGTACAGTAGCACCCACTCCCCCCCCCCCCCCCCCATACCAGACAGGGATGCAGTCTGCCAGAAAGCTCTCCATTGTACATTGATAAAAGTTTCCGAGTATTTTAGGTGGGAAACCAAATCTCTTCAAATGAAATATAGCAGGTAAATGGGACAGGCTTAGATGGGAATGTTGGTCCAATTGGGCTGAAGAGCCTATTTCCATACAGTGTAACTCCATGAATCCTGATTTAAGGTCCCAACCTGAGTAGTCAGCTGCCCATTTCACCTACAGATGTTGCCTGACCCACTGAGTCCCTCCAACACTTAGTTTTTCTCTCCAGATTCTAGCATCTGCGGTCTCTTCAATATGTGACTGTTACAGCCAAGTAGAGACCAACGACCAATGTGTGATTTTTAAACATGAAGGAGGTATTAATGTGGCACTCTTAGCCACACCCAGCTGCAATTATTTGGCCTTGACGTCTGAGTGTAAATTGATAATTATGCCAGATGGCCTTGTAAAATAGAGGCAAAATGCCAACAGTTCACACTATAAGCATGATAAAGTCTGCAGATGTTGGAAATGCAAAGCAACCCACACAAAATGCTGGAGGGGCCCAGCAGGTCAGGCTGCTTCTGTGGAAATGAATAAACAGTCGACATTTCAGGCTGAGGCCCTTCATAAGGACCAGCAATGGAGGGGGAAGATGCCAGAATAAAAAGGTGAGGGGAGAAGAAGCAAGATAGCTAGAAGGTGAGAGGTGAAGCCAGGTGGGTAGGAAAGATAAAGGGCTGGAGAGGAAGGAATCTGATAGGAGTGGACCATAGGAGAAAGGGAAGGAGGAGGGTGTAAAGTATGGATCTATTTCTTATAGTGCAATGACTCCCCTTAGCACTGATCATTGACTGATAACTTGCACATGCACATTGACTTGTTGCTGCCTCTCTCCCTCTGCAACGTGATTATAAACATTAACTGCTTCTCTGAGTGTGTGATTTGATATGTAGTTGTACAGACACGACAGACGAGGCTCAGGGAGATGTGATAGGCCGGGGAGAAGAGATAAGTGGCCGGAGTGGGGAATAGAAGAAGGGGGAAGGGGAGGGAATTTTTTTAACCAGAGGGAGAAATCAACATGCCAGTTGGGTAGTGGCTATTCTAACAGAATATAAGGTATTGCTCCTTCATCCTGAGGAATACGGGGTCATCATCTTGGCACAATAGCTTAAAGAGTTCTTCAAAGGGGGATCTTGTACTTCTGTTGTGCCTTTCTAGGCATCTCAACATGTTCTAAACCAGTGAAACACTCTAAGGCTTCATCACTGTGACACATAGAAACTGTGTGGATGATTTATGTACAGAAAACTCCCAAAAGAACAATATGATAGTGACAATGTAATAATGAGTAACCTCCTCAGGAGGCTAAAAACTTTTGGCGCGGTCCCGTCAACCCTTACTAATTTTTATCAGTGCACCATAGAAAGCATCCTATCTGGATGTATTATTGCTTAGAATGGCAATAGCTCTACTCAAGACTGCAAGACATTCCAGAGAGTTGTGGACACAGGTCGACACATCATGAAACCTCCCTCCCAACCATGGATTCCGTCTACATTTCTCTCTAGCTCAGTAAAGCAAAACAACATAATCAAAGACCCCCCCCCCCCCCCCACCTGTCCTGGACGTTCTGTTAGAAGAAGGTGGAACATGGAATCATAGGAATGAATTGGGAAGGAAAGATGGAACAATTGGGGGGTGTAATTAGTGGAAGGAATGTGTGAATGATAGTCACATGGACTATATGGAGGTATTATCAGAGCTTGTCTTTATGATGCACAACTCTACCAGAAGGCTGTTAGTGAATACTCTGGAGTTATGTAAATATAACAGATGTTAATTCAAACAAAGTTTAAAGTAAATTTGTTATCAAAGTACATATGTGTCACCATACAACCCTGACATTCATTTTCTTGTGGGCAGCGTGGTAAGATTGTGGTTGGCACAATGCTTTACAGTGCAGGCACCCTGGGTTCAATTCCAGTCGCTACCTGTAAGGAGTTTGTATGTTCTCCACATGCCAGCATGGGTTTCCTCCGGATGCTCCAGTTTCCTCCTACAATCCAAAGTTGTACTGTTTGGTAGGTTAATTGGTCATTGTAAACTGTCCCATGATTAGGTTAGCATTAAGTTGGGGGGGAAGGGTTGCTGGGTCTTGAGGCTGGAAGGACCTATTCCACGCTGTATCTCAATAATAAATAAATAAATTCATAATAGAGAAATAGTCTTAATGGAATCAATGAAAGAGCACATCAATCTGTGTGTTCAACCAGTGTGCAAAAGTCAACAAACTGCAAACACAAAACAAAATAAATAATAATAATACATAAATAAGCAATAAATGTCAAGAACATGAGATTAAAAGTTCTTCAAGGTTAGTCTGTAGGTCGTGGGATCATCTCAATGACGGGGCAAGTGAGGTTGAGTGAAGTTATTCTCCCCCACCTTCTAAACATACGTCTTTTGAATTAAAATGAGAATCAGGCTTCAGTTCTTATTGTAAATGTACATGAGTTCAGGGCATTTGCAATTAACCTTCAGTTCTAATTGTAAATTGCAAGCAGTAAATTGAAGTTAAACTGACCCACAGAGTAAGAGATTGCATGTGCAACAGCCAAACATTAAGACAATGGGGTAATGTTAATTGGCTTGCACCAAACCAGCTAACATGACTAAATTATTTACACGATTGAGAATTGGGTTCAATCTGACAGACAAACGTTGTCACTTAGCATATCAAACAGTCACAGGCCATCAATAGACAGACCTGACAACATTAATTTGTGTGTTTGGCTCCCTGTCATCAAAAGGTCTTAGAATACTTGCATTAATTAGATTCTGCCTAAGATTCTGTTTGGACTTCAGAGGTGTCTGATCAATTACAATGTGTTTCTTGCTTTCACGATGTGTAGTACTGTGCAAAGCCTTGGTCACATATAGATAGCTAGGATGCCGAACACTTTTGCACAATACTGTAGTAATTTTATGTATTGCACTGTACTGCTGCCACAAAAAAATCCAAAATTCATGACATATGTGAGTGATGATAAACCTGATTCTGATATGGGTCTCTATTGTGGACTGAGAGAGGGAAGGGGGCAGGGAGAGGGGAATCATGGTTGAGAAAAGGGAAGGGAGAGGATGGGGAGGGAGTGGGATGCACCAGAGGGACATTCTGTAATGATCAATAAATCAATTGTTTGGAATTAAATGACCTTGCCTGGTGTCTCAGGGCTGGTGTGTCTGCACCTTTCTCTGCCACCTGTCCCACCCCCTCCAGTGGTGCTCCATCTTCACCATTCCCAACATCCTTTGCTCCATCAGATTTACAAACTCACTCTCTGCTCCATGTTCTTAAATACAGTACTGTGCAAAAGTCTTAGCTATCTGAGCTATATGTATCTGTATCTGTATCTTAAAAGAACCATTTGACAACCCAAAGTATTGAAGTAAACAATGTCATTGTAACTATTGAATCACCTACTGTTACCTTTGACCTTAGGGTATTAAAATATGATGTACCTTTCGGTTTGTGGGCCTCTACTGAGAGTGTCTCCAGAATGATGCTTGCTTGTTGTGATGAATAAAGACTGATATGTCGCCAACTTCAGTGTCTCTACCCAAACAAGAGAAAATCTGCAGGTGCTGGAAATCAAAGTAACACAAACAAAATGCTGGAGGAACTCAGCAGGCCAGGCAGCATCTACGGAAAAGAGCAAACAGTCGACGTTTTGTGCCGAGACCCTCAATCGGGACTGGAAAAGAAGAGATTAGAAGTCGGAGTGAGAAGGTGGAAGGAGCAGAGGAAGAAGTCCGGTACCAGGTGATGGGTGAACCTGGGAGAGGAGGAGGGGTGAGATAAAGAGCTGGGAAGTCGATTGCAGTCAGAGATAAAGGGCTGAGAAGGGGCAATCTGACAGGAGAAGACAGAAGGCCATGGAAGAAAGGTGTCTCTCTGGTGATTTCATTCACAGGCACAACAGCTACATCTGGAAATTGTACATATTCAGCCTTTAAGTGGATTGAAATTATGTGAGGCATGATAGGATTTATAATTATATGCTGTCTTTCGTGACCTCAGGATGACCTAAACTCCTTCACCACAGATGAAGTACTTTGAAGGCATTGTCGGTGTTATGTGATAGGAGAGCACAATTTATCCACACACATTAAGCAGGAACCCATTTTCCTAACATTTATTGCTATGTGTATAAAACAAGATTAATGCTGTTATGAAATATAAACAGAAAATGGTTTTCTTTCAGTGTGACAGTATGTGGAGTTTTCTTCTGATTTTCAATTTCTTTATGATCATTATCCCTTTGCTACTCACATATCTGCCTCTTGTATCTTTCTGAGACTGCTGACATCTTATTAAAGAGCCTTTTTTTAATCATTTCAAAGATTAAAAGGCATAAGTTAAAAATGACTTACACTGAAACACTGGACATTTGAGCAACAGAGATAGCTTGTACAGTAGGATGCACTATTGTTAAAAAATCATTTCCATAATTTTAATGAACCCAGCTGTTTCTGATTCATCAATATTGCGTTCCATTTGAACTGGATTGAAGCTTTCTTCTTCATCGTAAGTCCACTGGCCCTACTGGGGCATAGGCTGCTGACAGCAGCTCACCAGCATCCTCTGTCCTGGGTCGAAGGCTGATCAGCCCTGTGTCTTCCACTCTCACAAACAACTTCACACATCTTCTTGGTGAAGATCCTTACTCTCTCAGAGATCAGAGCTTTGCAGTTTCTGTTGGCCTTTCTGTAGCTGTGGGTTTTTACAGGATGTTGCTAGTCTTATGCTCAGCTCTACTCCTTTCAAAGCTCTAAGTAAAATTTATTATCGGAGTGCATACATGTCACCACATACTATTCTGAGATTCTTTTTCATGTGGGCACACCCAGGAAGTCTGTAGAAAAGTAACTGTAAACAGGATCAATGGAAGAGCAAGAACACAGAAGACAACAAACTGTGCAAATGCAAATATAAATAAATAGCAATAAATAGGAAGAGCATGAAATCACAAAGTAAAGGGTCCTTAAAGTGAGATCATTGGTTGTGGGAACATCTCGACAGATGAGTTTAGTTATCCTCTTTTGTTCAGACAGCTGATGGTTGAGGGGTGGTAACTTTTCTTGAACCTGATGGTGTGAGTCCTGAGGTCCTTGTACCTTCTATCTGAAGGCAGCAGCCTGAAAAGAGCATGACCTGGATGGTGAAGATCTTTGTTGATAGATGCTGCTTTCCTACATCAGAGTTTGATGAAGATATGCTCAATGGTTGGAAGGACTATACCTATCATATCCTGGGCTGAATCCACTATCTTTTGTAGGATTTTCCATTCAAAGGCATTGGTGTTTCCATACCAGGCCGTGACGCAGCCAGTCAGTACACTCTCCACTACGCATCCACAGAAGTTTGCCAAGGTTTTTGATGACATGCTGAATCTCCGCAGACTCCTGAGGAAGTAGAGGCACTGCTGTTCTTTCTTTGCAATTAAATTTATATGATGGGTCCAGTTCAGGTCCTCTGAGATAGTGACCCCCAGGTATTTAAAGTTGCTGACCCTCTCTACCTCCAATCCTTTAATAAGGACTAGTTCCTGGACCTCTGGTTTTGTTCTCTTGAAGTCTACAATTAACTCCTTGGTCTTGCTGACAGTGAGTGAGAGGTTGTTGTTATGACACCACACAGACAAATTTTCAATCCCAGCTGGACTTGGCGACCGTCAAGGCAGAATTATTGAAGCATTGTTTTTATGCTTTTAAAAGTGTTCTATATAAATTGATAATTCATTGTTCTGAGTCCAGCATAATAATTCCACTTTATGATGAAATTTATATAATTTAATTGAGTAAAACTCTGATACAGAGTAGTTTATTGTTATATGCACCAGGGTATGGTGAAATTCCTTGCTGACAGGAAGCAGTACACACAGTAATATAAATACAAAAGTATTATAAATTTATGGCTAATACGAGGGGTGATTGATATGTTATCCAGCTCTCGTTACATGCACATGCAGGTCAACTCTTTGAGTGATTATGCAGAAAGTTTGAAGTTAATAACTCATCTCCTTCTACTTTAGGCCACGAACTTATCAATCACCCATCTGTGGACAATTTCTAGAGGTCCAAGATCTGTATGCTCAACGACCGCTGGACTAAGTGTGTAAATGTAGGAGGGGACTATGTTGAAAAATAAATGTGCTAGGGTTTTCTAAAATCGACTCCTACCTTAGGCCATGAACTTATCAATCACCCCTCGTTTAATAAGGCATAATTTTAAGGTGATCGGAGGAAAGTAAAGGGGGAATGTAAGAGATAAGCTTTTTTTTACACAGAGAGTTGTGGGCTGCCAGAGGTGATGGTAGAGGCAGATACAATAGAGACACTTAAGAGACTCTCAGATAGGCAAGTGGATGATTGGAAAATGGAGGTGAGAAGGGTTAGGTTGATCTTAGAGCAGGTTAAAAGGTCGACACAACCTCATGGGCCTAAGAGTCTGTATTGTCCGATAACGTTCTGTGTTCTAATTTCTATGTAACTTCAACAAGAAGCACAAAATAGAATGGGTTCGAACTGATTGCAAATTCATATTTTCTCAGGGATAGTTAAAGACGACAATTACTTCAACTGTTATCTTGTGGTAGCGGTACAGTGCAGATTTAACAAGTTGCGTTTGTTTGTTCGTTATGTGTCATCTCATATGACGTGGGCAATTGTGGTCTTTCCATGGCTGTTCCTGGCAAAGTTTTGTACAAAACTGGTTTTCCATTGCCTTCTTCTGGGCAGTGTCTTTGCAAGATGGGTGGCCCCAGCCATTGTCAATACTCTCCACAGATTGTCTGCCTGGTGTTGGTGGCCACATAACCAGGACTTGCGATCTGTATCAGCTGCTCATATGACCATACACCACCTGCTCCCAGGTGCCTCAAGTGTTGGCACTGCTACTAAGAACTCTCACCACCCACAACGTGGTCTCTCCCTTCTTGTTAGTATCATTAGAGAGCAGGCATAAGAGCTTGAAGACCCACACTCAGTGATTTAAGAATACTTTCTCCCTTCTGTCATTAGGTTTCTGAACAGTCCATGAAGCAACAACCTCTACTCATTGTTCTGTTTTTGCATTATTTATTTATATTGTAATGTTATATCTTCGTACGATATTTCATGTCATATGTCAATGGTAATATATCTGATTCTGATGTCAGTCTGCGCTGGACCAAGGATGGGTCTGTCCTCGGTGGACTTGGTGAGAGGTAATGTTGTTGAAGCATATCTAATTCTTAGCTGGTGACAGGGTAAATGCTGGGAAGGTATTTCCCCTTGCAGACGAGTCCAGAACAAGAGGGTATGTTCTCAGAATAAGAGGCACTCATTTAATACAGACCTGAGGAAAAATTTCTTCTCTCAAATGGCCGGAGGTCTTTGGAATTCATTCTCTTGGGAAGATGTGAAGAATGAACATCTGAAACTGTTCAAAGTTGAAATAAAAGCTTTTCAGCCGGGAGACGGGAGAGAAAGTAAACTTGGAATTGGAATTGGTTTATTATTTTCTCATGTGCTGAGATACAGTGAAAAGCTTGTCTTGCTTTCTGTGAATACAGATCAAATCACTACACAGTGTATTGAGCCAGAATAAGGTAAAACAATAACAACACAGATTAAAGTATAAAAGCCACTGAAACAATGCAGGTAAATAATAAAAAGTGCAAGATCGTAACTATATAGATTGTGAGGTGAAGAGTCCATCTTATCATACAAGAATGTGAAAACAGTGGGTGATACATGCTTTCAGGTGCTCTATCTTCCATCTGATTGCTCAGGGCAGAAGAGTCTTTGATTATATCTTTGAGAGGGGCGGAGAGTCTTCGATTATGTTGGCTGCTTTTCTGAGGCAGGGAGAAGTACTGACAGAGTACATGGAGGGAGGCTGGTTCTTGTCATGTGCTGAGCTGTGTCCAGAACTCTGCAGTTTATTGTGGTCATGTGCAGAGCAGTTGCCAAGATACATGAATTGAGGTACAGTGAAGAGCTTATCATAAGATCATAAGATATAGGAGCAGAACTAGGCTATTTGGCCCATTGAGTCTGCTCTGCCAGTCAGTCATGGGCTGATCCAATTCTTTCAGTTATCCCCACTCCCCTGCCTTCTCCCCCTACCCTTTGATGCCCTGGCTAATCAAGAACCTATCTACCTCTGCCTTAAATGCACCCAAATGACTTAGCTTCTACAGCCGCTGTGGGAACAAATTCCACAGATCCCCCACCCTTTGACTAAAGTAATTTCTCCACATCTCTATTCTAAATTGACGTCCTTCAATCCTGAAGTTATGCCCTCTTGTCCTAGACACCCCCACCATGGGAAATAACTTTGCCATATGTAATCTCTTAAAGCCTTTTAACATTTGAAATGTTTCTATGAGATCCCCCTCATTCTCCTGAAATCCAGGGAATTTAACAAATTTCACGTCACATGCTGGTGATAATAAACCTGATTCTGAATAGAGCCCAGGAGCTGCCAGACGTTCTTTCATTCCTGGAATCATTCTCCTGAATCTTCTCTGGACCCTCTCCAAAGTCAGTGAATCCTTTCTAAAATCTTCATACGGATCAATTCATTGCACACTGCATTGACTAACTGCAAGGGAAAACGATGACAGAATAAAGTGCACATAAAGCCACAGAGAAAGTGCAGATAAACAAGGTGCAAGATCATTAGATTGTGAACATTAGGAAAATTGATCAACTATGATATTACTGAATGGGAATTGACTTGAGGATCTGAAAGTACATATAATCTTATGGTTTTAAATGTTGGCACATACAGAATTGTGGCACATCAAGCTGTGGCTTTGCATTAAACTACAACTCCCAGGAGGTCGCGCGCCCGCTCCTGCGATAAAAGACGGAAGGAGCTGGGCGCCTTTAGGTCACTTCCTGGAGGCTGGACTAGGCCTGTAGGCGGCCCCATGGCAGAGTGAAGCGACCGGGCTCGGAACGAGCGGCGGGGGTAGGTGACAGATAGTTACCGGGGCCAGGGAGGTGCGGGTTGCTGGGGCCGAGACCAGGCGGATGGGTAGCCGCCGGGGAGGCGCTGGCGGCAGGGAAGGTTCCGAGGTGGGCGGGGCAGGGGCAGGTGGTGTGATGCCTCCCCATCGAGGGCCGTGGAATAGCGGCGGGTGGTTGGGACCCTCGGCGGGGCCGGACAGGTTGTGGCCCGGAACTGGGTCTGCAGACACTGAACCCCCGTAATGCCAGGGTGAGAGTTCTTTGAGCCCCCTTCCCATTGCTGAGATGGAGAGAGGCTTTCAGTCCCTTTCCCAGGGCCAGAGTGGTGCGGGATAACACTCTTCCCCCTTCCCAGGACCAGGGCTTTGGGTGGGTATTTAACCCCCATGGGTGCAGGGTCAGATTCTGGGTCTGGGCTATGGTTGGGAGCACTGAACCCTTTTCCATTGTTAGTGGGGGCATTAAACCCAGGGAGAAAGCGTGTGGGGGGTATTGATTTCTATAGGCATTGGGTCATGGTGTAGTGGCTGTTTGGCTCCCTCCCCTGAGCGCTGGGGCAGAGTGAGATGAGGCATTTGACTCTGCAGGATCATTTCGGCCCACTCTCCCTGGGTATGTATGGAAATTAAATGTGGGGTGTGTTTGCTCCTCCTTCCCCAGGTACAGAGCCATGGGAGGAGGGAGTGATGATCTTCACTCTATTCCTGCTGCATCTTTGGCCCATCTGCCTCCATCCACCTGTCCACCAGCTTTTTTTCCCTATTTCCCTTTCACCCCTCCCCACCTTGCACCCTTCTCAGGGATCACTGGGTTGGCAGGATTTAGACAGTGGCCTCCTGCGCTGGTGTGAGGAGCCTTGTTTGGATTCTGTACTGAACTATTTGATGTCTGTGCTCTCACCCAACATCACTCGATAGCAGAGGTTCCCAAGCTTTTTAATGCCATGGACCCTTGCCATTAACGAGGTGCCTGTGGAGCCCCTGGTCTACAATGAAGAGAGCTGGGGTCCCCCTAGTCTTCTCGTTTTATGAAAACTAGCCTCTGCATCCAGCACATCTGGTTCATTTCATAGCCTGTCACACCAGACAGTCAGCCATTCTTGTCTAGCGCGTAGCGTCAGGATTGGTCTCCTTTAGGAGAAACCAGGTCACGGTATGAACGTTCCTGACTTGACCCTTTTTTTTAACGAGGCTGAGTGGCTAGTTCAGCGCTCAACCTGATACGGATGGAAAGCGTGCCCGGGAGGGGTGGGGGGGGTGCCGACTGGGTTCGAACTTGGGAGCCTTTGCTTCCGAAGTCGGGCGCTGATTCCACTGTGCCACCAGCCGACTGGCACATCTGGTCATGTCTGCCAAATGAACAACCCACTAACTCATTTTCAAGGACTCGACAACCTATGTTCTCTGTATTTTTTTTTAAATTTCCACTATTTGTTTTTTGGTTGATTATCAATCTTTGTTTATATATAATCTTTCATAAATTCTATTTAATTTCTTTACTTGTCTGCAAGAAAATGAATCTCAAGGTAGCGTATTTGTACTTTGATAATAAACTTACTTTGACTTGACAATGAAATGAAATCCCACTGCTAGCCATGTCTTCTCTTCCCCATTCCTTTCTGCCTTCATAGGGTTCACTCCCCCTCTAAGATTTCCTGGTCCACTCATCCTCCTTCACCTTCTGTTTGTGCACCTTCTCCCTCACCACCGTCCAAGGATCTCAACAGCTCTTCCAGGTCAGGCAGAGATTCAGGTGCACCTCCTCCAGCCTCATCTTCATTCAGTGCCCGCAGTGTGGCCCCCTCTGAATTGGCGAGACTGAGCACGGGCTAGGGAACCAGGTGACTGAGAGATGGGGTTGGACTTTCATGTGAGTCTGGAAGCCGGGGCCCAGAGGTCGAATGAGCGATCGGGGGTTTCTGAGGCCGAGCCCGAAGTTGGAATGCCAGTGTCTGAGGCCGAGGATTTTCTTGGTGTTGGAGGCTTGTCTGTGTGTGTGAGTAGGAGGGTGGGAAAGGGACTTGATTTGCTGTTGTGTTCTGCCGAACAACACAAGTAACAACGTGGCGTGCTTTGTTGGCTCTGGAATGTATGGCGACACTTCTGCGCTGTTCCCAGCACGTCCCTGGATGCGTTGGCTGATTACACCAGTGACACATTTGACTGTATCTTTCGATGTACTCGTGACAAATAAATGTAAATTTGATTTGCAGAGCACCAGCTTTTGTACCCATAGCTGCTCGGAGTTCCTTGTGTCTGCCATGTCATCTCCTTCCCATTCTTGGCCTTCTCCACTGACAGGGTGAGCCCCAATCAAAACCAGAACAATAGCGCCTCCTGTTGTGCCTGCATAGCCTACAACCCGATGTCTGACCATTGAATTTTCCTGTTGCGGGGAACCTTTCCCTCCTATTCTGTCCGCCAGGGTAAGCAAGATCTCCCAGTGGCTACACATTTTAATTCCACGTCCCATTCTCATTCATGGCCTCCTCTACTGTCAAGATGAAGCCACACTCAGGTTGGAGGAACAACACCTTATATACTAGCTGGGTAGCCTCCAACCTGATGGCATGAACATGGACTTCTCTTAACTTCTGTTAATGCCCCTCCTCCCCTTCTTACCCCATCCCTGATATATTTAGTATTTTTTGTTGTTGTAAAATTTTTTACCCCTCCTTTTTTTTTCTTTCTCTCTCTGCCCATCACTCTGCCTGTTCTCCATCTCCCTCTGGTGCTCCCCTCCCACTTTCTTTCTCCCTAGGCCTCCTGTCCCATGATCCTTTCCCTTCTCTAGCTTTGTATCCCTTTTGCCAATCACCTTTCTGGCTCTCAGCTTCACCCCACCCCCTCCGGTCTTCTATCATTTCGCATTTCCCCCTCCTACTTTCAAATCTCTTACTGTCTTTCCTTTCAGTTAGGCCTGACAAAGGGCCTCGGCCTGAAACGTCAACACTGCTTCTCCCTATAGATGCTGCCTGGCCTGCTGTGTTCCACCAGCATTTTGTGTGTGTTGCTTGAATTTCCAGCATCTGCAGATTTCCTCCTGTTTGCTTTTTGATGACGGTCTTGTGGTGAGACTTGTTCACTTTGTGATCACGAGTGCTGAAGAAGTCCAGAAGCTGGAAGAAAAATCGACTGGAGATGAATGTGGCCAGTTTCACTTAACTGCCAGGGTGGCACAGTAGCATGATGGTTAGCACAACACTTTACAGTATCAGTGACAAGGGTTCAATTCCTGTTGCTGATATAAGGAGTTCGTATGCTTTCCCTGTGACCATGTGAGTTTCCTCTCGATTCTCTGGTGTCCTCCCACAGTCCAAAGACCTACTGGTTGGTCATTGTAAATTGTCCTGTGATTATTTTAAATCGGGGATTGCTGGGCGGCGTGGCTCAAAGAGCTGTACCACGCTGTATCTCAATATTTAAACATAAATACTTTGCTGCTTCCTTACAACCAAGGACATTGTGGAGGCAATAGCTAAAGCCTCTAAAATCCAAAAGATTACAGGGGAGCCTAATGCTGTATCTTTCTGAAGCTTGTGGTTGCAAGCTGGTGACAGAACCTATTGACATAATTCTCTCCTTTGGGAGATATAGTTCTGAACAGCACACAGTGGATTTTTGTAAGTGGGAGCAGTCCCTCACCCGAATTTAGAAGGTTTGGTTCCCTTTTCAAGTGAGCTGTTGTGTGCAAACAGGGCATAGTCATTTTGTTCTTTTCTCATCCAGTTCACAGCCCTTTGCCTTTTCAAAATTCAAAGTAAATTTATTATCACCATATACTACCCTGAGATTCATTTTCCTGCAGGCATTCTCAGAACAGTGGATTCAATGAGAAACTGCACACAGACTGACAAGCAAACAGCGTGCAAAAGGCAAACTGCCAATACAAAAACAAAACAAGCGATAAATTGTTTGTTCATTATATGACATAGGTGATTGTGGTCTTTCCACGACCGTGATTGTTCTTGGAAAATGTTTCGATCGACGTTGTGTTGCATCTTTATTTAAAAAAAAAGAGTCTGGTTAGGCTATGCCTTGAATATTGTGTACAGTCTTATCAAGTCAAGTCACTTTTGTTGTCATTTCGACCATAAATGCTGGTACAGTGCACAGTAAAAATGAGACAGCGTTTTTCAGGACCATGGTGTTACATGACTCAGCACAAAAACTATACAGAATTACATAAAAAAACAATACGGAGGAAGCTACACTAGACTACAGACCTACACAGGACTGCGTAAAGTGCACAAAAACAGTGCAGGCATTACAATAAATAATAAACGGGACAATAGGGCAAGGTGTCAGTGCAGGCTCTGGGTATTGAGGAGTCTGATAGCTTGGGAGAAGAAACTTACATAAGTATAGGAAATGCGTTGAGGCTTTGGAGAGGGTGCGGAAGAGGTTTACCAGGATGCTGCCTTATTTAGAGGGCATGTGCTATTGCGAGAGGCTGGACAAACTCGGATTGTTCTCTCTGGGGCAGCGGAGGCTGAGGGGAGATCTGATAGAGGCTTTTAAGATTAAGTAGCATAGGTAGAGTAGGTGGGGTATCTTTATTTTACCCCAGGGTAGAAATGTCTAATACCAGAGGGCATGCATTGAAGGTGAGAGGGGTAGGTTCAAAGGAGATGTGAGGGGTAAGTTTTTTTTTACTTGGAGTCATGAATGCCTAGAATGCGCTGCCTGGTATGGTTGTAGAGGCAAACAGAGGCTTTTATGTGACCTCATGAATATGAGGAAGATGGAGGGATAAGTTTCTTTGGAGCTTTTTGATTTACTTTTTAGCTGGTTTGGCACAATGTTGTGTGTTGAAAGCCCTGTGAGTGAGCTGGTTCAAGAGCCTAATGGGTGGAGGGTAATAACTGTTCCCGAACCTGATGGTGTAGGATTGAAGGCTACCCTTCACCTCCCTGCCCTCTCCCCCACCTACCCTCCTTTCCTTTCACCTAGCTTCACTTGTCATCTGCCTGCTTATATACCTTCTCTCCTCCACCTTATTCTGGTTTCTTCCCTCTTCCTTTCCAGTCCTGATGAAGGGTCTCAGCCTGAATCATCAAATGTTTTTTCCTCTCCCTAGATGCTGTCTGATCTGTTGAGTTCCTCCAGCATTTTGAATGTTGCTCTCCACTTCCCTGCTGTTGGCTCCATGTCTCCTCATACTTTACCAATAATTGGAGAGCAAGCTCTGAAAGATTCAGTTGTACAACTATTCAGTAGTTTGGATAATATTTTCAGATGTCTTTTAATTTACTTACTCCTTGATTTAATTTCTAATTGCCACACACTTAATTGATACTGATTCTATTATACTAGAAGAAATAATTTCTCTGCATCTGTCTATAAATTATTGTTAGTCATAAGTTTGTCCATTTTGACATCTGTAAAGTAACATCCCAGCATGAGGTTCTGTTTTTCTCAGTAAACCTAGAAGAGATTGAGCTATGAAAGATAAGTTCTAAAAAGTTTGAAGTTCAAAGTAAAATTTATTATTGGTGTATATACGTTACCACATACAACCCTGAAATTCTTTTTAGCATATTTAGTAAATCTACAGAACAGTAACCATAAACAGGGTCAATGGACAGCAAATTGCAAATGCAGAAACATAGCAATAAATAACATGAATGAGAAAACAAAAGAGTCTTTAAATGATTGTAGTTATCCACTTTTATTGAAGAGCCTGATGGTTGAGGGGTATTAACTGTTCTTGAACCTTGTGAGAACCTGAGGCATTTATACCTTCTACTTGTTGGCAGCAGCATGAAAAGAGCATGGCCTGGCTGGTGACGATCTTTGATAATGGATGCTGCTTTCCTACAGCAATGTTCCATGTAAATATGCTTAATGGTTGGGAGGGTTCTACCTGTGATGGACTTGGCCGAATCCACTACCTCTTTGTAGGATTTTCCGCTCACGGGCATTGGTGTTCCCATACCAGGCTGTAATGCAACTAGTCAAAAAAAGATTAGGGGAAAGGTTAACTTCATTTATCACATAAACATTGAAACATGCAGTAGTGAAACTTGTGGATGTGCTATGTTGGCACCAGACACCTTTGGGCTGCCCCCACCACATCCCTCGGTTGTGTTGTTAACACAAATGACACATTTCACTAAGTTTCAATATACACATGATAAACAAGAATGTTGAATCTTGAAATGTCATTTGCATCGATGACCAACATAGTCCAATTCAGCAGGTTTTTTGGACAACTTTAATAATACTAATGATTTGGTTATAGAGCACCTTTCATGCAAATAAGATATAGGAGCAGAAGAAGGCCATTCAGCCCATTGAGTCTGCTCTGCATAGTTCAAGGTAGTTCCGATGTAGTTCAAAGTGCTTTACGATGGGATAAAGTACAAACATGAAAATAAAAGGCAACAAGTTATTAATTAAAAGCAAGGTTGAATAAGTTTAGAGCTAGCGTTTAAAAGTGTCAAGTAAGTCTGCATCCTTTTTAAATTTTAAGTTTTGAATTTCACAGTTTAGGAGTGTCGTTCAAAAAATGCTGACCTGTTTTGTTTTCTTTTGAGGGAGTTTCTTTAAATTTAAGAAACTGGCAGAAGAAGACCTGAGAGCTTGAGCAGGATTATAAAACTAAAGTGATTCTGTGATGTACTCTGGCCCCAGACTATAGAGAGATTTAAAAACAAGTAAAATAACTTTAAAATCGATTCTAAAAGATACAGGAAGCTAATGCAGAGTCACTAGAATGTGACTGATGTGCTCTTTCGTCCTGGTTTTAATTAAGTCTAGCAGCAGCATTCTGAATGAGTTGAAGTTTGTCCATAGATTATTTTGGACGGCCAGTGTAGAGACATTGCAATAATCTAGTCTATTACTAATCCAGCACTTTTTGCTTTACGGTAATCTAGGTGAACATGTCCAAGCTTCCAAGTAAAGACTCTTCATTGCGCGAGCGGTTCAAAAGCATTCTGGGTATTGGCACCCGTATTAGCACCAAACAAGCTGAATCCAAGCCAACGGAGTTCATAATCACTTTTGAAATACTAAAGGTATCGTAATGTATTTTCAAAAGATGTGATACCATTTTCGTTTGCAGAGTATTTCTGGTTAGTTCTGCATGGAATGTTTTTATGAAGAATGTTTTTTTCCCCTGAATTGCTTCCTCAGGATCTGAATATAGAGAGTGGACTTTACAATAGAATAAAAACTATTGGACATGTTTGTGAACTTGCTAGGACCAGGAAATTTGAAGAGGTAAGAACTGTTCTTGATGTGTTCATCCATGTAACTATCTTAGTTTTTACAGTTTGTTGTTGAGTGCTGCTGAGTTGTCGTCAACTCATGGCGACTCTGGAGGGTGTAGTTGTCCATTTGTTTTTTTGGGGCAAGATCAGGAAGTAGATTTCCAGGCCTTTTTCCCATGCGGATTCTGCTGATGGCCAGGTTGGGACCCTGCCAGATTCGAACCTGGGACCATCCGCTTCCATGACTGGCCAGCTCAATGCATTATTGGTTCCAGTTCAGCAATGCATTATTCTGGTATTTAACTGCAAAGGTGTTCTAGTTTCAGTATTTAGATCAGGGATTCCCAACCTGGGATCCACAGACGCCTTGGTTAATGGTAGGGGTCCATGGCAAAAAAAAAACGGTTGGGAACCTCTGATTTAGATGATCAAGTTATTTTTTCTCAAAGAATTTTCTCCCAGAGCAAGATATGCTTGGAGACTCTTTCTAAAAAATTATAATCTGGAATGCATTGCCTTTGGATGGTGATAGATAATACTGTTGTAACTTTACAGAGGGGACTGAATCTAAGCTTTTAAGGGGGCATATACTATGTAGAAATGAGGTTAGGGCAGGGAGCAGGGAACTGGGAACTATTTGGATCGTTTTGACACTGATTTGATGGACTGAATAGCTGCCTGTTTTTGTTTCTATTTATGTCTTTCTTTTGTGTTGGAACTGTTGTATTCAGTCTTCTCACTCAAGGATTTTTGCTAAACTGTTTCTTGCTATGCAGGAATACACTGTCTTGTCAAAGGTGCCAGTAATCTCTTTTTGTTGATTGTTTGATATTTAGCATGCAGTGGAGGCCGTGTGGCAGGCTGTCTTTGACTTGATGTCTGATGATCAGCCCTCAGAAGCCAGGCATGCAGTACTACACTTAATGAAAGCTATTATTCAGGGACAGGTAAGTTACAGTTGCTCTGCTTTGTGGGCTGAATTATTGGCACAGTTGGAGTTGCTCTTTCTCCTTGAGGCTTCTTCTGTTTGCTAAATCAATATCCATTTGTTAATAAGGCTTGTTCTATTTGTTGAAGAAACGGTCTATTGCTGAAAACTAAAGTTTTTAGGAACAATTGTTTTTGCAGATTAACTGAACTCAGAGTATACAAACACTTATTCCTCAAAGATACTTTATTTGTGCACAGGCAGAACTGTTTTTTATGCAGAATTACCTTATGTTATGGATATTGACTATTTGGTAAATTGAATTGTTACTGGCAAGATCAATTGCCATTCACAATAGAAATATTAAAAGTCAATAGAAACTACAAGCTGACACAGATGAATGATACTTTGAAGTTAGTAAAGCAATTGCCTGTCAGTTGGGGTGGGCTTTGCATCTTTCTGTTACTGTATTCTTGTATCTCTGGCACCCCCTACTGTGTAAAGGGGACCTTTGATCTTTAAAGAACTTTTTAAGAAAAGGTCTCACTTCAGAGACCCCACTTGTCTGATTTGACCACACACTGCTCCTGGTTATGCTTGCCTGGATGTTGTCTTTAACCCTTGCCTTGCTGCAACTCCCACGTGGCAATATACTAGCATTGTCAGTTCACACTTAAAGCTGCATTTTGTTTCTTTAGACTAGTGCTGCTGTTATGCAATTTTCTACTTGAATTTGGAACATTGAAATGCTCCACTTTTCCCATCTAAATTGGTAGATTTTGTTTGTATAATGCATATGCTGCTCATGTTCTTCTGTTAGCTTTATTCCAACATGTGTCTAGCTGGTGATTAGGTTTTGTGCTGTCAGGCTATTTTTTTAACAGTAAATTACAAGTTGTTAGTAATAAAATGAAAATTGCTTATTGAAGCTTCCCACGTATGCATTCAGTATTCTGGCATTCTAGATTGACTAGGATCTTTATTCTGTCTTTTGCATGTTTTGGTTTGTAACTACACAAAATTTATGTGGTGATTTTTAAAAATATATTATTATTAAATGATATATTCAGTACTGTGTTTGTTTAACCAGGGGGAAAGGCTTGGACCAATGAGAGCACACTTTTTCCGTGTTATCAAGGATTACCCTATGAATTGTGATCTACAGGAGAGACTAGAAGTCTTCAAAGCGCTAACAGAAAATGGAAAAGACATCACCTATCTTGAAGAAGACCTGTGTATGCATTTTATTTATTGTGGTATAGTGTGGAATTGGCTCTTCGAGCCCAGCATTCCTTCAATTTCATACTATAGCCTAATCATGGGTCAAGTTACAATGGTCAGTTAGACCACCAGCTAGTACATATTTAGACTGTGGGAGGAAACCCATGGGGAGAAAGTACAAACTCCTTACCGGTGCGCCGGCAATTGACCTGTGTTGTCGGTGCAGTAAAGCATTGTGCTAGCTGCTGTGCTGCTGTGCCACCCCATATATGGTTTGCATTTAGAAAGATCTTTAGAATGACTAGGGTGACACTGAAAAATTAGATTTAAGATCCCTTGGCATCGATGTTGTTTAGAGAGCAAAATACTAATGGTATTGGATAGACAAAAATACACATTCAAAGTAGTTTTCCTGACTGCATTAATGGTTTAAAATAACAATCCTCAACATTTGTATTGTGCTCCCATTAAGTGTAGTATCATGTCTCTTGATGCAAATGGCATCATCGGTTTAGGAAAATATTACTAAAGAAAAGGAATAATTTTTTTTTAACCCAAAGAAAGCAATGCATAGACCTTTTTAAATATTGTTCTGACTTGCTATATATGTTGAAATTGTGTAAAACTGGTTATGGAGAAATTATAGACATTGTTTGCAATTATTTTACTTAACAATACAGCTCAGAGTAAGCCCATCCAGTCCTTAGAGCCACGCTGCTGCAACAGCCCCACAACTCCTATTAACCCTAACCTAATCATGGGATAATTTACAAAAATCAGTTTGCCTACCTAGTATGTGTTTGGACTGTGGGAGGAAAACCCATTCATTCCATGGGGAGGACACAGAGAGACTGCTTGCAGAATGGTGCTGGAATTGAACTCCGAACTTTGAAATGCTCCGAGCTGTAGTGGTGTTGCACTAACTGCTAATTACATAAGCCTGCTTTGCAGCAACATCACCATAGTCTTGTTATCTAACCTGATCTCAGTGGTAGCTGGCTATGTATAAATACTGGGCATCAAAAAAAAATTCATCATTCGTGGTCAGCAAGCTGGGTTGGCAATTTGCCGAGTTATCCACCGTTATAGTGGGATTGGTATCTGACATATAAAAGCCTGTGTGATTACCCCACCCACACACCCCACCTTTAAGAGGCTGTTGACAGTGATTACATGATCATAGAGATTGCAAATCTAGCCTGGGCTCAGTAGCAGCAGCTACTGCAGATCCACATCTGATTGGGGGGGGTGGGGGGTGATGGGTGATCACAAGCTGGTCAATGGAGGTGCTGTCTGTTCCTCAGGGTGATTGAGCCTCTACTTCAGATGAGGGAGCCCAGTCTCCTTGCCAATGAGGAGGAGATTTGGTGGGAATACAATTGTCGCTGATAATCCCTTATCTATCTAACTCCATTTCAGCTCTTGGACTGGGTGCACCTTGCTTGGGGTTTGTGATCTATTTGCATTCTCTCCCCAACATCGGGATGAGGTGCTGTAATTCTTGATTGAGATACTTTGCTCTGATTTAGAGTTGTGACTTCAATATAATCTGTAGCCAAGTTATCTCAACTGCTCTGCCAGTCACAACAGGATTCAATTCTTGAGAACTGTTTGTAATCCAAACAGTTTGCAATTGATAATTAGTTTGTCACATGTACTGAGGTGCAGTGAAAAACTTTTTGTATGCCATCCATAGGATCACTTCATCATGTCATTACATCGAGGTGGTACCAAGGGGAAGGTATTAACAGAATGCAAATATAGTGTTACATTTACAGATAGTACAGGCAGACAATAAGGTGCAAGGCCATGACTAGATGATTAAATGGTGGAGTTGATTTAATAGGCCATATGGTCTAATTCTGCTCTTGTGTCTTCTGATGTGATAAATTGTCCACCAATAAGCCTGTTCAATAGTGTTAAACAAGGGGTAGATAACAAGTCAGAAATACAGCCGTGGGAACAAGCTGATCTCCCAAGTGCTCAGTCATGTGTACAGGCACATCGTTCAGGTGTTTATAAGCTGGAGTAGACCTGTGGTTGCTTAGATTAGAGAGTCTTCCCCCAGCTGATGCAGTAGTGTTAATGTTCACTCACATGAAGTGAGCCTAAGATTTATTTTTTCTTCTCTGCACTCTTAAATCTACTTTAAAAGGCTGTACTACCTCTGTTTATTATTTCCCCACGAGCTGCCACAGCAGTGAGAACATATGACTTGACTCATTGATCATAGTTTTTATATCAATCTGCAGAATGGTTATTAATAAACTGCAGAATAGCAGAGTAGAAGACTTTTCAATCTGTTGAGTTCTTAATGGCTCTGCACTGTGAGCAATCCAGCACACAAAATGCTGGAGGTATTCAGCATGTCAGTTGGTCAGTGTTTCTGGCCAAGACCTTTCTCAGAACTGAATAAGAGTCTGACTGAAATATTGACTGTTTGTTCATTTCCATAGATGCTGCCTGGTCTGCAGAGTTCCCCCAGCATTTTGCGTGTTGCTTTGGATTTCGATCACCTATAGAAACTCTTGTTTATAGTGAGCAATCCATCTATTCTGCTACCACTGCTTTGCTCCAAAGCCATCCATGCATTTTCTTTCCTTCAGTGTAGCCCCAAATTGGTTCCTACTGCTGGGGTTACATTGGTTTAATGATGGCTTAGAGACCTCCATTATGATCCAGAGGTGCCTGTCCAGACTCTGCTGACAGTGAATTTTAAACCACTGGAAATCACTGGCTTGTTATGTTTATTGTTTAAAAATAGTTTGGTTCACTAACCTCCCTTTCTTGTCTAGCTTGGCTAATGCTTAGCTGTCCTTTGAATCAGCCCACTAAGAAATAAGAATTCTGAATATGGATTAATTAATTACTTGTACTTGTGCCATATGTTGGTAATATGAAAGAGTTTTCACCATAACCAGGTGAATCAGTTGTGTTTTATGCCCATGTTGTCTAAATGAGAATTTGTTTTAAAGTTTGAAAGCAGTCTAATTTTGTCTTTGTATTTGTTAAAGCCTTATTTGTTCTCAAGTGGTTAGAAATTGGTCTGACAGTGGAGTTTCTGGAAGTTCTGGTCAATCTCGTCAAATTCAACAGTTGCTACTTGGATCAGATTGTGGCTCAGATTGTGCAGTAAGTGAGAAAGTTATTTTGTGAAACTTCCTTTTGCAGAGTTATAGTGAATGGTTAAAACTGCAGGAATTCTCTATTGGTGCCTAAATCCTCCTCATCCGTGTATTGGCTACAGTTCCTGGTTTTAAAATGAAATGCTTATGGCCTCGTGCAAGTTTGTGTATGGGAGTTTGGCACTTTCTTTCTTGGTCACTAAGAGGCCTTGGTTTTGGATTCTTAGACTGAAATCAAGAACATAACATCTATCTTTTCTTTTCTCCCCAAGTTCCCTGTCCCTACCCATTATCCCACATTACTCCTTGGAGAGCTGAATGCTAAAACTATCTACCTACTTTGTTATTCTGAAGAGCTCAGAGTCATAGAGCCATACCACGTTGGGGAAAAAAGGTCCATTGACCCAACTCTTCCATGCAGACCTAGTTGCTAAATTAAACGAGTCCCAATTATCTGTCCCATAAGCTCTAAACCAGGGGTTCCCAACCTGGGGTCCACAGACCCCTTGCTTAAAGGCATAGGTCCATGGCATTAAAAAGAACCTAAACCCCTCCTACCTATTTTATAAAGAATAAGCATTAATAAAAATGCATTAAGGGCTGTAGCTGGAGGCACAATTCTTAGAATCCCAGAAATTTACAGCACATGACATTTGAATTGTCCAATTACATTTGAATATGGTGATAGTTTCTACCTTAAGGAAATGAGTTCCAGGCAACTTCTGCTATGTGTGAAAATACATTATTCCTCTGCACCCTATGATTCTGGTGGTAGTTAAATCTGTAAGCTTAGTTACCAAGTTCTTTGCTTAGAGAAATGGTTCAAAATAATTCAATGTCATTTGGAGTGCATATGTGTAAAAGAGAATGAAATAATTGTTCTGGATCTGATGCAGTAATTTAAAGAAAGCCAATGCAACTAACAACACTTATAAAATATACAATAAATTTACATACATAGCTTGTATTATGTACATTGTACATAGTGATGCTTGGAATAGGAGTGACTGTACGTATGGTGACTGACTGGAAATGATAAGTGGTCATTTTGGGGGGGTGGGTTAGTGGGTGGAGGTGTTGAGAAGCCTTGATGCTTGGGGAAAGTAACTGTTTTTGACTCTGGTCCTGGCATGAATGCTACACTGCCACCTCCCTGATGGGAGTGGGACAGACAGTCCATGAACAGGGTGGGTGTTGCTTCCTTGGTCTCACTTTTTTCCAATGCAAACAACCCCAGACTAGTTGATCACAACTGAACTTCTCCAGCTTTAGTCGCATCTTTGTATATTTTCTCTGCATCCTCTCTAGTATTAGCACATTTCTCATTGAACTTGATCTAGTCACGGTTGTACACTTCCAACAAAGCCTCTCCAATCGTGCATGCAAACCCTTGATATCAACAGTCTCTTAGTCATAGAGTACTACATCACAGAAACTGTCCCTTCGGCCCATCTTGTCTGTGTCGACCTATTATTTTGCTTAGTGCCATCTTACTCATTGAGAGATATTCAAGTTTGTTGCATTGATCACATTGATGCATGAATTTGATTTCTATGCCTCTGAAAATAGGATTATGTTGTCCTAAATAACACAAACAAAATGCTGAATGAACTCAGTAGGTCAGGCAGTATCGATGGAGGGGAATAAAGAGGCGATGTTTCAGGCTGAGACCCTTCATCAGGCTTGGGCTTGAAATGTTGGCTCTTTATTCCCCCCATAGATGATGCCTGAACTGAGACCCCTCCAGCATTTTGTGTATGTTCTAGGTTTCCAGCAGAATCTCGTGCTTGTCATCCTAAACCAGTCTTTAAATATCTTCAGAATTTCTGAAAGGTGCAATGGAATAAATTTACATTACCTCGTAATTTTAATTTACATTTCTGTAGTTATCCTAGTTATTCAGTATAATTTGTTTCGCTGCAAATTTTGTTAAGTGGTGATGTATATTCATTTTACTTGCAGTAAGATCTGCGTCCTCTGTAATCTGACTACAGTGCCAACAGATATAGAGGTTAGTGTCTAATATGTGGTGCACTATCAGCTTGCATAGTATCATAACATTTTCTATGTGCTGTAAATTTATTTAATTCATCTAACTGAAAATCCCCTCAAATATTTGTGATGTGCTGTTTTTTGCATGGATGATTATAGTTTGTTTTCATGTGAAATGAAGCCTTTTATTTAAGTAATTGAAGTACATTTATGAACCAAGCTTGTAATGGAGTTCATTTGACTTACTATGGTGTCAGCTTGCTTGGGGATAAAATTGATACTCGCATGTTTATTTTGGCATTAATTTTTAAGGAAGTGGTGTCTTATGTATATACTTGGTGGAGTAGACTCAATAGGCTGAAAGTCCTAGTTTTGCTCCTATGTCTTATGATCTTATGGTCTCAGTTTTTTTTTACATCTTACTTCTAGAATGCTAAAACACAGAATAATTTGTAGCTAACACAATTTCCAAGAGTGGAAATTTTGCTGTATCACTTGCTCTAAATGTGGATTGAAATTTCTGAGTTGATTTAGTTTAATTGGTGGAAGCAGTTTATTTGCTAGTTAATCCTGATCTGTTCCACAGTCTGTCTGATAATTACAATTCAAAAGCAATCTGGGTCATGCTCTTTTCTCATTACTACCATCGGGGAGGAGATACAGGAACCCAAAGACCCACAGGAGATGATTTAAGAACAGCTTATTATGTTATTATTCCTTTTTTAATTGCACTCTTTAGGTATTGGGTAATTTACAGCACCTTTTGTATCTTTGCACTGTACTGCTGCAAAGCAAATTTTACGATGTACAATTCAATGATAATCTGATTCTGATTGTGAAAGCAGAGCGGATTAGTTTAAATTTACATCATGATTAGTTTAGACTGTTGACCAAAGGGTCTGAAACTGTACTGTAAGCTATGTTCTCTAATTCAGAAGCTGGTCAGCTGTAGGAGGTATTATAATAGTGTTGATTCTTACCTTGGTCATCTAACTTCAGTGAATGACCATACAAATCTTAATTCAAGCTGCCCACAACTTTATTATATCAAGTGCAAATGTTTGTACTAGTTAAATTTTGCTATTTCTCTTGGAGCAATGCTCAACCAAACTATTCTGCTTACTTGCATTGAAATGGGGGAATCTTCTATTACCTAAAGAACCTTCTCCCTGCCCCAGGCGCTGGGGTCTTCATTGTGATAGTTGGGGCTGCTCTCTCTGAAAACCATTTATTATTCCCTCCGCAGTTCAGTGCAGTTATACTTTGATTCTGTTGGCTCTAATTCATCGGGCCTTCCTGTGGCTCTGGCCAAAGCTACAGGTGGCACCCCCTCACTGCATTCCTCCAGTATCATTCCTTTGCTTTTTGTTTGGTGAATCAGGCCATTTCACACTAATCATAGCGTTCAAGCCAGATACTGGCTTGGGCCACTCCAGTTGAGTTACAGCTACTCTAATAAGACGGTGTTAAATTGTTTTGCTTATCGAAGAGCATCCCTTGTTTGGAAATTGTCTGATTAGCAGAGGTAGGACTTCTGTTGTGTCCACTTTCCCGTACTTCAAACCAGAGTTAATTCAGGAAACTTCAAGCAGCTGGCAAGAACGCAGACACTTGTTTTGTCTACTCCTTCACAATCCTTGTTCAGTGAGCTCTTCCATGGAATTTTAATTTCTTCAGTAAATAGTCTCAGCTGCCAATATTACTGTAGTAGGGTGTGACTGGAAGAGAATGAATCAGGTTCAGTGCCACTGATATGTCGTGAAGTTTGTTGTTTTGTAGCAGTACAGTGCAGAACATAAAAAAGAATTACTATTAGGTTGTAAAAGAAAAAATATGGAAGTGCAAAAAGAGTACAGAATAGTGACATAGTTTTCATGAGCTCATGCATTGTTCAGAAATCTGATGAAGGGGAAGAAGCAATTTGGAGGGTAGGAAGGAATTGGATGGTGAGGCTTCTTAATGGTGGACGCTGCCTTCTATAGTCACATCTCTTGACGATGTCCTTGGCGGGAAAGCTCATGCCCATGATGGAACTGGTTGCATTTACTACCCTCTGCAGCCTTTTGTACATTGGTGTCTCCATACCAGATGCTGATGCAACCAGTCAGAATGCTCTCTATGGTTCAACTGTTAAAATTTGCTAGAGTTTTGTGTGACATTTCAAATCTTCTCAAACTCCTCCATGATTGCATTGGTATGTTGGGTCCAGAATAAGATTTTTCTGAGATATTGACACCTAGGAACATGAAACTGGACACCCTTCCAGCACTGACTCCTCAATGAGAACTACTGTGTGTTTTCTCAACTTTCCCTTCAGTCTACAATCAGTCTGATCTCACTGATATGGGGTGCAAGGTTTTTGTTATGACATCACTTAACCAGCCAATCTATCTCACTGCTGTACGCCTCCTCCTTACCATATGAGAATCTGCAAACAACACTGGAGTTGTGAATTTCCAATCATATGAACTGACCAGACTTCATGTGTGCTTTTCATAGACAAAAGCAATTGTTCATATTTGAGATTTGAGATTTCAAGATTTGATTTGTTTTTGTCTGGGAGCATATGAATGTATTGAGAGCATGAATAATACTTTAGACAGCCCTTTTATCCATGTAAGAAATAGCTTTGTTTTTTTTTGTATTCATTGATTGTGAATATAATCTGAAATTGCTTACTTGGATAATTGATTTACGTCGGTGCTTTAAATTGACTTGAACTAACTTACTTTCCCTTTTCTATTTTCTGATTATGATTTATTTAAATTTTTATTATATTTACTTCGATTTGTAATTCAGGGAGCGTGAAGTGCAGAATCAAATACTGCTGTGATGATTGTGTGCTCTAGTATCAATTGTTTGGTGACAAAGTAAATTCATATGGCAGTCTTGTAGTGCACTGCTCTTTTTCTAGACATGATTTTGAAGTTGAAATTTAATAATTATTTTAATATAGAGATTCCTTTCTCGCAGGTCTCCTTGCAAGTCCTTGATGCTGTTGTCTGCTACAACTCTTTGCCTTCAGAGTCCCTCCCAGGATTTATCATAACACTTTGTCATACAGTGAATGTCAAGGAGTTCTGTGAATCTTGTTGGAAGGTAGGACAACAACCAAAAACGTTTGACTGTGAATGTTGTGTATTTAATAGTTCAGTAGTATTTCCGCTATCTTGTATACATATTGGGTGATTAAGCATTCTTCATTCAATAATTCTTTATAGGTAATATGTAAAAATATGTAAATTGCATACTTCATCATGAAACCACGTGATTCATGTGTGCCTTGCCTCAACTAATCTCTAAGCTAGACCCACATTTTGGACTGCCATGTCTTCCTTTGAATTAGTTTATCTAGATAATGTGTTTGTCTAGACTTGTTCTTTTTTAGTTATAAGGCGAATTTCTTTGCTTTGCATGAAGGTTTTGTTCTGGTAAATATTTGAGGAAAAATTCAGTCTTCAAGTAGTGATGTTCAAAGTAAATTTGTTATCAAAGTACTTGTATGTCACCATATACGACATTTTCTTGGGGGTATTCACAATAAATACAAAGAAGCACAATAGAATCAATAGAAAACTGCACACAAAGATTGGAAATGTGTAAAAGATGGTGAATTGTGCAAATGATAAAAAGTAATAAATATTGAGAACATGATTTGTGGAGTTGTGACTTGTGGAATCAGTTCAGTGTTGAGGTGAGTGAAGTTATCCTTGCTGGTTCAGGAGCCTGATGGTTGAAGGGTAATAACTGTTTCTGAACATGGTGCTCTGGGACCTAAGACTCCTGTATCTCCTTCCTGATGACATTGAATTTGGTGTTGGAAGCATGTTTCAATTCAAGGACAGTGACCCAAGCTAAGATTTAAGGAATTAAATTTAAGTAAGTACAGGAGTTTGAAGTCCCAGTGATTAAAGGACAGGACCTTCCCCTTCAGTGGGGTTTTAGAATGATCCATGAACACTGTCATAATTTAAACTAATTTTGTCTCTGCAATGCACTGCAGCCATAAAAAATGAAGTTTATGTCAAATAAGTTGGTGATAATAAATCTGATTGCGACTTTTTTTCCTCTTTTTTTTTTAGCTGATGCGAAAGGTCCTGGGAACTCACTTGGGACACAGTGCAATTTATACAATGTGTCGCATTATGGAAGATAAGTACGAATACATTTTAATTCTGATTTTTATGTAAAAACGCCTTATTTATATTTGTACAGTATATGCTTCAAGCATCAGTCAGTAATTTGATTAAACTTTGTTTTGTTGTTAGAATGCACATGGATGATGCGGCCTTGTTGAGAGGTGCAGTATTTTTTGTTGGAATGGCTCTCTGGGGTGCACATCGTCTCATTACCCTGAAGAGTACCCCAACATCTGTTTTACCCTCTTTTTATAAGGTAAAATTGGGTGATTTTTATTCAACAAGAAGTATCTTTGGATTCTAAATTGGTTCCTTAATTGCACTTTGGTTTCAGCAGAGGAATATGTGCAACTTTTCACCAATTTTTTTTAAAGTGTACTGTACTTACCATTCTGATAAGTGTTGGGAATGGAAAAGTTTAATACAGAGCTACATAAACCATAAGACATTGGATCAGAACTCTGCCATATGGCCCATTGAGTCTTTTCTGCCATTCCATCATGGCTGATTTGTTGTCCTTCTCAACTCCACTCCCTGCCTTCTCCCCGTAACTCTTGACACTCTTACTAACCAAAAATCTATTAACCCTCACTTTAAATATACCCAATGATTTGGCTTCCACAGCCATCTGTAGCATGAATTCCACAGATTCACCACCCTCCAGCTAAATGAATTCCTCCTTACCTGTTCTAAAAGGAACTCACTCTTTCTGAGGTTGTACCTTTTCAGTACTAAGGGTATGAAGAACATTGGGTGCTCAAGTTTCCTCCCACATTCCAAAGATGTACAGGTTAGGAGGTTGATCGGCCACGGGGGTGTAATTGGGTGGCACAGGCTCATTGGGCCAAAGAGCCTATTATCATGCTACATCCCTAAGTAAAATAAACAAATAAAACAAACTAATTAAAAAAACACTCAATTGCTTCATTATGCTTGAAGTGCTTCCAAAACTATTGAGTTGGTCAAATGGGATCTTTGAAGAGAAATAAAACTAATTTTTCAGGTTGACCTTTTCATCAGAAGTAATAAAAGGTATGAGAGACAGTTAAGATGCAGATAGTGTGAGCATGAGGTAGTTCTGTCTCCTTATCATCTTTTTTTATAGCCAGGTCTTTTAGCTTAACCAGCACTTTTTTTTGATTAAACATGCTAAGTTGGCCAATGTTCTCTCAAAGTGAAACATTCAGCAAGTTGCATAAATAATAAAACACAGAAGCAGAATTAGGTCATTTGGCCCATTGAGTCTGCTCCTCTGATCATTATTCATCCACTTAACTGGCATTCGAGTTTTATACTGCTCAGTAATCAGAATCAGATTTTATTATCACTAATTAATTTTTTTTCCCCAGTTACTTTGTTTTGCAGCAGCAGTATAGTGCAATACATGAAATATACTACAAATTATCATAAATATATGTATATTTTTAAAAAAAGATAAAATAGAACAAAAAGAGCAAAATAGCGAGGTAGCATTTGTGGGTTCATTGTCAATTCAGAAATCTGATGGTTGAGGGGAAGAAACTGATCCTAAAACGTTAAGTGTGTCTATTCGGGCTCCTGTACCTGCTCTCTGGTAACAATAAACAGTGATCATCATCTGGCTGGTGGGTGTCTTCAATTGTGAATGCTGCCTTTTTGTGGCACCACCTTTTGAAGTCCTCGATGATAGAGAAGCTAGTGTCTATGATGGAGCTGGCTGATTTTACAACACACTGCTGCTTTTTCTGATCCTGTGTGGTGGCCCTTTCATATCAGACAGTGATGCAACCAGTCAGAATGCTCTCCATGGTACATCTGTGGAAATTTACTGAAGTTTTGGTAACATCAAAAAAAAAAGTAAATGATACTGGATAAATCAGTCCCCTTCAAAGTGGTAACTAAATGTAATGTAGGGACTCTAAATTTGTTTCGCATTACAATTGATAATGGATGTAGAAAACCCACATAGTAATTCAGACCTTATTGTGCATACTTACCACAGAATAATTAATTCAGATCTGTATTTCCGACATTCAGTAAATTGTTGAATGTTGGAGATGTTAGTATGTAATAAATAGTTGCTCTAAACTCGGGCAGTATTAGATGCTCTTGCAATTAATGTTAGTGTCACTATCTTGCGGGCATAAAGCTAATATTAACTGATCAGTTTACAACTGAATTTTTATGTTGTATATAAAATTTAGAGATACTATGCAATTTTTTTTCTTTCAGGCTATGACAAGTGCTAATGCTGTAGTGTCCTATGAAATAGTTCTGTCCATCACTCGATTAATTAAAAAGTATGGAAAAGAATTGCAGGTAGTTACCTGGGAACAACTTCTGGATATTATTGAGCGATTACTTCAGCAAATTGAGGTAGGTTTGAAGTCTGTATGCTTGAACATTTGTCACCTTAATCTAAAATCCGAGTTGTTTCCCTGAATACAAATAATATCTATGAACGGGTAACAAACAAAATGCTGGAGGAATTCAGCAGATCAGGCAGCATTTATGGAAAGGATGAAAGGGGCTATTTGCCCCTTCAGATAGCTGAGATTGTTTTCAGTTATTGTCTGCTGTCTCTCTAATGTCTAATTTTTTTCTGGTGGAAAGTTGCGTAACCTATCAATTGCGAAGGAATAAGATGCCTAAATTTGTAATGCGTATGCATTCCCAAAGTCTGAAGTAGATGGAGAAGCTTGTGTTCAATTATAGCAGCTTGTTGGATTTTTACATTTTGAATTGGTAATGAACTCCTTGGTTCATCATGCCCACACCAACTTTTCTGAAAGATATTTCTTGTTGGATTCAGCCCATTATTCTTCACACACATCTCTACATTTCCTTTTCCAATTGTGTATTCAATAGCCCATATTGCTGAATCTGGTTCTTAATGTACATCAGGTCATTTCCCCTCCCCAGTTATGTTATTGATACATCCATATTGGAAACCATATCAGTTCCATTCCCAATTTCCCATGGTCTATGGAGGCTTTGGCTGATTAGTGAGTGTTAAATGCTGTAAGTTTTTGTTATCATTTAACTGTTTCACTTTTTTATTGTTTAAAAGCTTTGAAGTTTTTTTACCTTTAAAGGTTTTTATCCAAGCTTCTAAATAGTTAAAAGACTTGTTATTAGATGTTTTAAAATATGACTGCTTGTAATGAAAATAAAAACAGCAATCCAAGAGAGCCTTTGCTTCCCCATCCACTACCAGGAAGACCATGGGAGAAGCTTGGCACAGATCTCTTTCGCTACAATGGTGCAGAATATCTGCTTTGTGTGGACTACTATTCAAAATATCCGGAAATCACCAAGTTAAGTGACACGTCCAGTCAAGCTGTCATTACCGCAATGAAGTCGACATTTGCAAGACATAGTATTCCAGATATTGTCGTCAGTGACAATGGTCCACAACATGCCAGTGGTGAGTTTAGAGAGTTTTCAGAAAGCTGGGAATTTCAACATGTTACTTCCAGTCCTGGGCACGCTCAGTCTAATGGACAAGCAGAGAGAACTGTACAAACTGTGAAGAACATGCTCAAGAAGGCACAAAGCAGCAACAATGACCCGTACATTGCTCTGCTTGAATACCGCAAGACACTGATTGAAGGTGTGCAGTTCTCTCCTGCGCAGCTGTTGATGGGACGTCGTCTGAAGTCCAAGCTGCCAATATCCACAACTCTAGTGACTCCTGAAAGTAATGCTCAAGTACATGACAAGCTAAAGTACAAGCAAATAAAGCAAAAGAGCTACTATGACAGACATACAAGACGGTTACTAGATCTGCATATAGGTGAAAATCTCAGAATTCAGAGAGGAGACACTTGGCAGCCAGCTGTGGTGGTGAACAGGCATCAGCAACCAAGATCCTTCATAGTTCGCACACTGGATGGAAGAGTCTACAGGAGGAACAGGAAGCATCTGCTGAAGACAGATGAGAGGGTGTTTCCACGTACAGATACACAGGACATTTCCATGGATACAGACATGGAAACAAACGACACCAAGAGTGAGGGACGTGACAAAATCCCACGACGCAATGACGGTGAAAGTTCGGCACAGACAGACCGAGGTGGAACTGCAGACACAGAGGTTACATGAGAGACTGACTGTGAAGGACAAGCACAGTCACAGTTCTATCGCACAAGATCTGGGAGACAAATCAAACTTCCAGCTAGATACAGAGACTAGATCTACCTACAGTCTTGCACAGTTTGAGACAAAATCACAAGTTATAAGTTCCAAGGTGTGAAATAAAAGGTTTATTAATCTATTAGTAAAAGAAAATACACCTCTGTTAGTATTGTAAGATACAATGTAGAATACAGTATAAGAAGTTAAGATTTTTATTAGTTTATGTCATGGCTGTTGTAATGTTAGAAAGTCATACCTAGAGGCATTGTTTTGGTAATTCACAGTATTGTAAAAAAAACTTGAGAAGGAGGATGTAATATGTGAGTATTCGTAGGTCAGAGTGTGTGTGATGTCAACGCGGGTTTTGTAAAATGGAAGTTTGGTGAATAAACGTGTGTTTAATATTGCGGTGTCCGAGTCACATTAATGCTACATGCAGTATGAGTGAAGCTATAGATCACGGCCTCTGACAGGACCCCAGGCATTTTGAAAAGGGAAAAAGAGCTGTTTTTGAATTTGAGCTGTTTCATGGACAAGCTGGAAAATCTAGAAAAAATCTCTGGCACCGTATTTAGCTTCTCCCCCCAACTCCAATACTGACCAATTTGCCAACCTGAGCTGGCCCTACTGGTACCATTTGGCCCTTATCCCTTTGAACCTTTTCTACCCATATACCAGTCTTAATGTCTTTCGATATCTCTACCACTTCATCTAGCTACTAGCAGATCATTCCCTATTCCCACCATTCTCTTTTGGCGGGGGGGGGGGGGGGGGGCGGGAGGGAAGCCTGTTCCTTAATTCTGTTTTGTGTAGTGGTTAGCATAACAGCCTGAGGGCCCTGGAGTTCAGCTCGGGTGTTATCTGTAAGAAAGTCTGTTCATTCTTCCATGTGCACGTGTTTCCTCCGGGTGTCCCAGTTTCCTCCCACGCTCTAAAGATGTACTGGTTAATAGGTTATTGTAAATTGTCCTGTGGTTAGGCTTGGATGAAATCAGTGAGCCGGTGGGCTGGAAGCGCCTGTTTCACACTGTCTCGTGAAAGAAACTTAAGTCTATCCACTGCAGCTTTACACTTCCTTCCATGGGGAAAAGACTGCCTGCTGTGAGAAATTGGGAAAATGTGTATAAATTCAAAGCTCTATTTTAAAAAGACTTAAACATGTTATTTGAATTCACTAACATAATTAAGTAACTTGTACTTTAATGTTGGTTGGACATCCCCTTAATTATCTTTGTGGTCCTAATTTTTAGACACTGGGTAGTAACGAACTGTCTGTTATTGTACATGAGCTGCTAACCACAATAGAAGAGTTGTATGAACAAAAAGATTATCACGGTCCTCAGGAACGATTATTTGCACTGATTGAAAAGTGTTCCAATAAAAGGCCGGTAAGATTCTAAAGTTGCTACTATGCTCTTGGTCAAATTACTTTTGTGGTGTATAATCAGCTTAAAATGATCATTTCTTTAAGTGTAGTTATTGAAATTGTCATTGATGCACAGATGCAGCTATATTATCGTAGACTAAGCTTATACAGTGTAAAGTGTGGTTTGAAATGTATTGTGTAGGCATCTAGAGTAGATAGAGAAGTCAAATTGAAGAGGCATTGCTAACATTTGCATGTATCTATTCCTCTGCTATAATGCAAGGTCTTGGTGTGAATGTTTCTTAACGAAATAATTGATCACGCACCTACAGAAACATTATCAATAAGACTGAAAGAGTGCAGAGAAAATTTACAAAGATGTTTCTGGGTCTTGAGGACCTTAGTTATATGGAAAGTTTGGGCCAGTTAGGACTTTATCCCTGGAGCATAGGGGAATGAAGGGAGATTTGAATGAGGTCTACAAAATTGAGGGGTATAGATACAGTAACTCTAAGCAAACTTTTTCCACTGAGGTTGGGTGAGACTAGAACTAGAGGTCATGGGTTAAAGGTGAAAGTTGAAATGTTTAAGAGACAAGAGGCAGATCTTCGCTTGGTGAGTGTAGAATGAGCTGCCAATGGGAAGTAGTGGATGTGGGTTCAAATGCAACATTTAAGAGAAGCTTAGGTGAGTACATAGATGGGAGGTGTGTGGAGGGCTATGGTCCATGTCGTGACACTAGGCATACTAACAGTTTGGTATGAACTAGGTGGGCTGCTCCTGTTTGTATTCTGTAATGCTCCATGACGATGCAGTGATTGACTTGTGATTTAAGGCTGGTAGATCTCGTTAATTTTTTTCATTGTGTTTTGCCTTAAACATCTGAAGGAGATGTCAGTCCTTACACTAGTGTCATACCGGGCTCAGTCAGTTCATCCTGCCAAATACTGCTGGATTCAGAATCTGCAGAAACTAATGGAGAAGTTCTTCAAGTAAGAATCCACTTTCAGTTACTGTCTTGTGTCTTGTATTTTTATTGACTTGTAAGTTTTGTGGGGTTATTTGTTTTTTTTTCTACCTGATTCTTCATCATCATCGTCATGTGCTGTGTTGTATCATGTGGATGATCACTGTCTACATGACCATGATCATTCTTGGCTAGTTTTTCTACGGAAGTGGTTTGCCATTGCCTTCCGGGCAGTGTCTTTACAAGGGGGATGACCCCAGCAGTTATCAACACACTTCTGAGATTGTCTGCTACATAACCAGGGCATGATATGCAGCAGTTACTTATATGACCATCTACCACTTCCTCCCATGGCTTCACATGACCCTGATCAGGGGGTACTTTGCAGGTGCTGCATCTTGCCCAAATGTGACCTGCAGGCATGTGGAGGGCAGGAGTGCCTTGTACCTCATTTGATTGAGACATATCTCTACTCTACCACCCATCTTTCTGATTATCGCACTGCAAATCCAGATTTATTCTTGTAAATCCTTGTGCATTTGGTCTTAATAACTCATCTTATCTTCCAGGAATGAAAGTCGAAGCGCCATTCGCAAGAAAGCACTTGACGTCCTGCTATTTATTTTGAGCATTAATAGACAATTATATGAAGTGAGTGAAAAGACTTTTGGGTACTTTCAAAGATTTGGCAGCCAGATTTTTATGTGGAAAAGTTTTAAGGCAGTTGCTATAGGGTATTTTTGCACACCTGAGCCTGGTTTTGGAAATCTAAAGCAACAAGCCGGAGGAACTAAACCAGTCATGGCAACATCTCTGGAAAGGAATAAAGAGTCAACGTTCGGGCCATTCCTGATGAAGGGTCTCGGCCCAGAACATTGACTGTTTATTCCCCTCTATTTATGCTGCTTGACCTGACTTCCACCAGCAGCTGCCCGAGACTTCCAAGTATCTGCAGAATCTCTTGTGTTTTGGAAATTAAGTTTTCAGGACACCTGTTCTTGTTTGAAATTGCTTAAATGTTCTGTTATGCAATTTCATGGTTCCAGTGCAGATCAATGGGAGTAGGCAGTTTAAATGGGTCAGCATGGACTAGATGGGTCAAAGGGCCTGTTTCTATGACTCTGACTATAAGCGTTGACCTCTTTTAAATAGGTTAAGAATTTGTATATCTCTGCTCTCTCCTATACCAGAGCAAGAACCCCGGGTGCAGATTGATAATTAAGTTTCCTCCATGTTATGGGGCTTATGCTCTGTGGATGGGTTGACTCCTTATATTCACTGTAAATCTTCAATTGTCATTAATTAGCCAAAAGTGCCTTTTGACATTAAGAACTCCAAGTTAAAGTCATATTTGTGTTTGCTGTCATGAATGAACACATTATGCACAGGTGCAATAAAGACTTGCAGTAGTATCACAGACACATAGAACCATGTAAGCAACTTTCACAAGAAAAACCGAAATTAAACTTTTGTGAATTATGCACAATTTTTACAAGAAAGTGCAATTACAACAAAATGGAGTCCATTTTATTGCACCAAGTGGTCATAATGCTATTTAAACTGTAGTGACTAGGGTTATGTTTGTTTCAAGAACTGAATTGGTAAAAGGGAGGTAGTTTTCATGAATCTGGTGGTGTGGAACTTCAGGTTTCTGTACTCTTACCCCATGATAGCTGTGGAAAGATGGCATGGCCTGTTTTGTGGGGTATCTTTAATGTTGACTTCTTGAAGCAGCGAATCCTCTATGTGTGTGTGTGTGTGTGTGTGTGTGCACACACACACACACACATTGCCACAGGTAGAGAGGGATGTGCCTGTGATGTATTGGATGAAATCAGTACTTTCTGCAATGTCTTGTGTTTCCTGTGCATTTAAATTGCTGTATCAGACTCCGATGCAGCTGCTTGGGATAATTTCAATAGTAGATCTGTAGTAGTTTGTTAGAGTTGAACCTCCGAAGAAAGTACATATGCTGACACACTTATGATTGCACCTTATGTCTAGGCCCAGGATGAGTTATCCCAAATGTTAATGTTGTAAATCAAGTTGAGTCATTGGGTATATTTAAGGTGGCAGTCCTTGATTAGTTAGGGGGTTCAAAGGTTACATGAAGACAGGAGAATGGGGTTGAGAGAGATAATAAATCAGCCATGATAGAATAGCTGATGGTCTTATGGAATTTCGATTCTTTATTGGAGCTTAGAAAAATAGAGGGCTATGGGTAACCCTCGGTAAGGTAAAGATATGTTTGCCACAGCTTTGTGGGCTGAAGGGCCTGTATTGTGCTGTAGTGTTTTCTAATGTTTGTGACAAGAGAGTCGTTTAGGTAAAAGTTGCCTTCAGTTATTGAAAGGAGCATTTGGAGGTTTTAATCAGTCATTTGAGTTTACAGTTAAGTGCATGAGTACATGCACAGGTGCACTGAAAGGGTTGGTTGCAGCAGCGTCACAAGCACGTAGCTGGAGGTGAGCTACATTCACAGGAAAAACTGAAATTAAACATAAGACAAACACACACTGACTTGATGGGCCAAATGGCCTAATTCTGCTTCTATGTTTTACAGCCTTCCTGGAGGCAGACGGGTGATTATTTTTGCTAATTTTGAAGCTTGTGTTCCTTTTATAGGAGGAGTTAATTGAAGCTGTGGTGATCCCTCAGCTGGGGCACATTGCAGAGGACAAGGACCATGTGGTACGGAGACTGGCTGCGCAACTGCTAGTAGACCTGGCCGTGGACTGCAACACTCCTCAGTTTAACAGTCTTTTGGACATTATCGAAAAGGTATCAGTTCCACAGACACAGATACTGAAAGATAGCATTTCAATAACATTCTGTCAATTGAATTATAACATATAGTTAGACTGACTGCATTGACTATACTGACCATCTCAGTTGCTTTTGACAAACTTGAAATTGTTTCTAAATGTGTAAAACCTTGTATTATGTGCCAGTGTTGTGCAGCAGTTGATTCTTACTTGAGTAACACAATCTTGTTTGATTTCACAAGTTCTCATATGGAACAAATTTATTTTTTAAAGTGTAGTTGAATTTTAAACAGAAGCAAAATCTCATGATTTAGCTGCAAAAATATTAGGATATCTTTGAGTTGTATTTCAAAAACAATTTGCATTTCATTATATTAAGATTACACATTAAAGGAGCTATAATTTTGCACACACCAGAGCAGTGGTTCCCAAACTTTTTTGGGTTACCACCCCTTTGGCTCCCAGACCACATCCCCAGAGACCATTCCTTTCAGGCCATGATGTAAAAACTGTAAAGAATTTTGATTTATAATGCACAGTGAAAGGAAATAGGAACTATACATTCAAAGCACTGACAAATAATTGCAAATCTATTTAAAGCTACAAGTAAAATTCTCTTCAATTACAGTAAAACAATTTTCAAAAATCAATTTTAGAGCATGCATTAGTAGTCCAACTATTCACTACTTCATTGCTTTTTCACCTTTCAGTGAAATGGATGGACTTGGTGCAGTGATATCAGCTTCTCAACATCAGGTGGAATGTCACTCAGAAGGAGTTTCAGATACTTGTGTTCAGTAATTTGTAGTCAGTTACATTGCTTTGAAAGAAGTTGGGCGACTGTACTGAAACTGCGCTGCACTAAATACGATGTTGGAAAGACAACAAAGAACATGCCCAGGGTTGCACATTGTATTGGAGGGATAGTAAGGTAGGCAGAGAGGGAGGCATGGCTCTGCTGGTAAAGAATGGCATCAAATTATTAAAAAGGTGTGATACAGGATCTCTCCCTCTCCCAGTGTAGAGTGCCCTCCTGCTTCAAAACATTCACCATTGTTTTTGTACCTAAAAAGACGAAAATAACATGTCTGAACGACTAGTGTCCTGTCGCACTCTCCTCAGTAATAAACAAAAGCTTTGAGAGGCTGGTCATGCATACATCTGCAGCATGCTACCACCCACAGTGGACCCCCTACAACTTGTCTACCAACACAATCGATTGACAGATGACACAAAAGCTGCTACAGCTCTACACACCGTCCTTACAAATCTGGAGAAGAAGGATGCTTATGTGAGAATGCTGTTCTTGGACTAAAGTTCAGCATTCAACATCATAATTCCCTCCAGGTTCGACAAGAAGCTCAGTGACCTTGGCCTTCCCCTTGCCTTGTGCAGCTGGATCCTGGACTTCTTGTCAGACCGCTGGCAGGTGGTAAGAATGGGCTCCCTCACCTCTGACCCTCAACTCAGATATCCCTCAAGGCTGTGTCCTAAGCCCCTTCCTTTACTCTCTGTATACTGTGTTCAATCTGCTAATTAAATTCGCTGACGACAAAACACTGATTGGCCTAATCTCAAATAATAATGAGGCAGCCTACAGAGAAGTCATCACCCTGACACAGAAAACAACCTCTCCCTCAATGTCGCAAAAACAAAGGAGCTGGTTGTGGACTACAGGAGGAATGGAGACAGGCTAGCCCCTATTGACATCAATGGATCTGGGGTTGAGAAAGGTTAACAGCTTTAAGTTCCTCGGCATAAACATCACCGAGGATCTCACGAGATCTGTACATACCGGCTGTGTGGTGAAAAAGGCACAACAATGCCTCTTTCACCTCAGATAGCCCCCAAATCCTAAGGACTTCCTACAGGGAGCATAAATGGGAGCACAATTGAGAGCATCTTGACTGGCTGCATCACTGCCTAGTATGAGGATGTAAGAAATAGTTAATTAAATTCAATGATGTTGAAGGGTAAAAGAACCCTGATGGCAGTTGTATGCAGGCCTCCAAACAGTAGCTGGGATGTGGATTACAGATTACAATAGAAATAGAAAAGGCAAGTCAGAAGGGCAATGTTATGATAGTCATAGGAAATTCCAACATGCGGGAAGATTGGGGAAATTCAGGTTGGTAATGGATCTCGAGAGTGAATTTGTTGAATGCCTACATGATGGCTTTTTAGAGCTGTTTGCCGTTGACCCTACTTTGGGATCAGATATACTGGATTGGGTGTTATGTAATGATCCAGAGGTGATTAGGAAGCTTAAGGTAATGGAACCCTTAGGAGGTAGAGAGTCTTGTATTTCAGTGGCATAAAGGAAATTACAGTGGTATGAGAGAGAAGATGGCCAAAGTAAATTGGAAGGAGATGCTGGCAGGAATAACAGCAGAACAGCAATGGCAAGAGTTTCTGGGGAAAGATGAGGAAGATGCAGGATAGATGTATTCTAAAACAATGAAATAATCAAATAACAAAATAGTATAACCATGGCTGACAAGGGAAGTCAAAGCTAATATAAAAGCAAAAGAGAGGGCATACAACAAAGCAAAAATTATCAGGAAGATAGAGGTTTGGGAAGCTTTTAAAAATCTACAGAAAGCAACTAAAAGAATCATTAAAAGGGAAAAGATGAAATATGAAAGCAAGCTAGCAAACAATATCAAGGTGAATGGAAAAAGCTTTTTTCAAGTATGCATATTTAAAAAAAGAGAGATGAGAGTAGATATAGGACCTGCTAGGAAATGAGGCCAGAGAAATGATAACTGGTCAGGGAGATTCTGGATGAACTAAATGAGTATTTTGTGGAAGACTAGCAGTGTGTCAAGTGTTGAAGGGTGTGAGGAAAGCAGAGAAGTGAGTGCAGTTACTATTATAAGGGAGAAGGTGCTCAAAAAGTTGAAAACCTAAGGGTACATAAGTCACCTAGACCAGATGAACTGCACCCTGGCATTCTGAAAGGGGTAGCAGTAGAGATTGTGGAGATATTAGTAATGACCGTGCAAGAATCATTGGACTCTGGCATGGTTCTGCAGGTCTGGAAAATTGCAAGTGTCACTCTGCACTTTAAGAAAAGTGGGAGGCAGCAGAAAGGAAATTATAGACCAGTTATCCTGACCTCAGTGGTTGGGAAGATGTTGGAGTCGATTGTTAAGGATGAGGTAATGGAGTACTTGGTGACACAGGACTGCATGGACAAAGTCAGCATGGTTTCTTTAAAGGAAAATCTTCCCTGATGATCCTGTTGGTATTCTTCAAGGAGATTGCAAGTAGGATAGATAAAGGAGATGCAATGGATGTTGTACATTTGGACTATCAGAAGGCCTTTGACAAGGTGCCACAAATATGGTTGCTTACCAAGTTAAGAGCCTATGATGTTACAGCAAAGTTACTGACATGGTTAGAGCATTGGCTGATTGGTAGGAGGCAGCATGTGGGAATAAAAGGATCCTTGTCTGGTTGGCTGCCAGTGATGAGTGGTCTGCAGGGGTTGGTTTTGGGACCACTTACTTTTTACTGTATTTAAATGATTTAGATAATGGAATAGATGGCTTTATTGCTAAGTTTGCAGATGATATGAAGATTGGTGGAGGGGCAGGTAGTATTGAGGAAACAGGTAGGTTTCAGAAGGACTTAGACAGATTAGGAGAATGGGCAAGAAAATGGCAAATGAAACGCTATGTTGGAAAATGCATGGTTGTGCATTTGGTCATAGAAATAAACGTGAAGAAAATCCAAAAATCTGAGATGCAAAGATTCATGTGAGTCTTGTGCAAAACACCCTAAAGGTTAACTTGCAGGTTGATTCGGTGGTGAGGAAGGCAAATGCAATATTAGCATTCATTTCAAGAGGTCTAGAATATAATAGCAAGGATGTGATACTGAGCCTTTATGAGACACTCGTGAGGCCTCACCTTGAGTATTGTGCAAACACAAGGAAATTTGCAGATGCTGGAAATTCAAGCAACACACACAAAATGCTGATGGAACATAGCAGGCCAGGCAGCGTCTATAGGGAGAAGCGCTGTCGATGTTTTGGGCTGAGACCCTTTGTCAGGACTAACTGAAAGGAATTAGATATTTGAAAGTAGGAGGGGGAGGGGGAAATGCAAAATGATAGGAGAAGACCAGAGGGGGTGGGGTGAAGCTGAGAGCCAGAAAGATGATTGGCAAAAGGGATACAGAGCTAGAGAAGGGAAAGGATCATGGGACGGGAGGCCTAGGGAGAAAGAAAGGGGGAGGGGAGCACCAGAGGGAGATGGAGAACAGGCAGAGTGATGGGCAGAGAGAAAGAAAAAAAAAGCGGGGGGGGGGGGGGGAGAAACTAAATATATCAGGGATGGGGTAAGATGGGGCGGAGGGGCATTAACAGAATTTAGAGAAGTCCATGTTCATGCCATCAGGTTGGAGGCTACCCAGCTGGTATACAAGGTGTTGTTCCTCCAACCTGAGTCTGGCTTCATCTTAAATTGAGTATTGTGAACAGTTTTTGGTTCCTCATCTAAGAAAAGATGTGCTGGCATTGGAGAGGGTTCAGAGGAGGTTCACAAGGATGATTCCGGGAATAAAATGGTTATCACATGAGGAGTGCTTGATGGCTCTGGGCTGTAGTCACTGGAATTTTGAGGATAAGGGGGGAGAATCCCATTGAAATCTTTTGAATGTTGAAAGGCCTAGACAGAGTGTATGTGGAGAGTATGTTTCTCATGGTGGCAGAGACCAGGACAAGGCTCAGCTTCAGGATAGAGGGGCGTCCATTGAAAACAGAAGTGGAAAAATTTCTTTAGCTAGATGGTGGTGAATTTGCTATCACAGGCATCTGTGGTGGCCAGGTCATTGGATGTATTTAAGACAAAGATTGATAGGTTCTTGTTTGGCCACAGCATCAAAGATTATGGAGAGAAGGCTGGGGAGCAGGGAGAAAATGGATCAGTCATGTTTGAATGATGGAGCAGATTCGATGGGCCAAATGGCTTAATTCTGTTCCTGTGTCTTATGGTTTGATCTTGATCCTTTTTCACAGTGCAGGACAGCATTCAGAGATTTCCTTCTGCAACCAAAAGTCTTTATGATTTTTTTTGAACCTCGGTGTCAGCTCAGTCATTTTGTAGTGAGATCAGTTCTTGCTTCATTCTCCGTTACTTCTTCATACCAAGTGTTCAGGAATTGAATTATTACTCAATCTAGAACTTGGGTCGAGAGAAGATCCTGAAATCTGTCTGTCATATCTATGTAGCTCACCCAGAGGGATGCAGCATACTTGAGATTATCATCTGGAATTCTTTTTCACTTCCAGCTTGGACTTGGACATTGGCAAAGGTTGCAACAGCCATTGTTGCACTTGGGCAACTTGAGTTAACTCAGGCAGAAATTTGGAGATGATTGATTTGACTTTAAGATTCACATAATTTCCTTGCAACTGAAATGATTTCATTAAACTTTGCAAATAATTCTGACAAATAGGCAATGCCATGGCTCATTCTTGAGTTGATTACTGAATGAAGCTTTCGATTTTTCAAAGTATTTTACCACTTCAATTATAGTGAAGTAATTTCTTGATTATATAACTTAATATAAATAATATTATTAATTGTAATATAACAAGTTTATTATTACTAACTGAGGATCAAAAGCTTATAATGAGCCATTCATTTCTTATATTATGTCTGTAATCTCTCAGCTGCTCCCCATGCTGCTGAGCATCCCACCACACTGCCTCTTTATTGCTCCCTCAGAAATTCCCACTGGTCCCAGGGAGTTGATACTGCCCACTTTGGGGACCACTGACCTAGAATTTGATCCCTTGCATTGCAATAAGTCAAACACTTCATTAACAACATTTCACTGATAAAATTCTTCGCTGTACAATACTCGTACTGTACATCTGTAGTTGGTAGCTAGCTTTCTTTAGAATATTGAATATTTACATGGCTATGACTTGTATATGTATAGTAATTAAATGTTTGTTTTTAAGGTTATTAATCGGCCACTCATCGATCCATCTGTGGAAGGAGCGGAAAGCAGTTTTTCACACGATTCTACGCTGGAGGATGTGAAGACTGCAGTTTTGGGTCTTCTAGTAATTCTGCAGGTTGAATTAAGATCATGTGCTTTAATTCTATTTCAGCATGTTTTTGAGAATGGTGGGCTTAAAATCAGCCCTATTTAAAAATGAGCAAAGCTACTGTTTCAGATAATTTTGACACCTTTATGATCTAAGTATTATTAAAGTAGATATGATGTCCAGTATGTCAGCATATATTTTAATTTATTTTAACTTGCAGCATGGAACAAGCCCTTTCAACCCAATGAACCATGTCACCCAGTAGACCATCTATTTAACCCTAGCCTAATCACAAGACAATTTACAATAACTAATTAACCTACTAATCTGACCACCTTTGGACTGTGGGAGGAAACTGGGGCACCTGGAGGAAACCATGTGCTCATGGGAAGAACATCCAGAGGATGCTGGAATTGAACTCCGTACTCTGCCTTGTGCTGCAGTGGTGTCGTACAAACCATTACGTTAACATGGCGCCCATATACTTGCAGGCATTTACAGGAAAATAAATGCTATTGAATTTATGAAAAGCTATATATGAAACAAGCAATCCAATAGAAGATACTATTTTTGATTGTTGCTTGGGCATGTAAAATATGAGCAGGAGTGGGCTGTGTAAGGAAAAATGTATTTATCTCCTGGCTACTCTGCTGTTTACGGCCAGGCTGAAATGGCTATAACTTTGTGAACTTCTAGAGTAATTAAGTTCTAGTCAGTTTATCAGTTGGAGCTCTGTCATACCTGACTTACGCCTATAACGGCTGTAAAGTGAATAACTCGGACATTGTGTTCCCACGTCACTGTACTTTATAATTCATGCAAAACTATTGCCCTTTCCCTTTCCAGACCAAATTGTACTGTTTGCCCGCCAGCCATGCGTGTCGAGTCTATGAACTTCTGATAAGCCACATACAGTCACATTACCAGCAGATGTACACCTCCGCTATTGCCAGCAGTATTCGCCTACAGGTGGGTAAATTCTGAATTCAATATGCAAGAATTGTGCAACAATCTGAAATATGTTGGAGCCATCCTCCTTCAGATAATTTTTTTTTCTTTGTAAATATTAATTTGTAAGGTCAGTTTTCTCCTTTAACTTGTGTTGGATTAGGGTGTAGAATTGTTATACAAAGGTGATTGATAAGTTCGTGGCCTAAGGTAGCAGGAGTCAATTTTAGAAAACCTAGCGCATTTATTTTTCATCATAGTCCCCTCCTACACGTACACGCTTAGTCCAGCAGTCATGGAGCATACGGATCCCTTCTTTGTAGAAGTGGTCCACAGCGGGGTGATTGATAAGTTCATGGCCGAAGATAGAAGATGAGTTATTAACTTCAAACTTTCTGTATTATCACTCAGAGTTGAACTGCATGTGTATGTAGCGAGAGCATCTTGGACCTCCAGATGGTCCACAGCAGGGGTGATTAATAATTTTGTGGCCTATGGTAGAAGATGAGTTATACAGCTTATTTACATGCACATGCAGTTCAACTCTTTGAGTGAAAACGCAGAAAGTTTGAAGTTAATAACTCACTTCCTTCTACCTTAGGCCACAAACATATCAATCACTCCATGCTGTGGACCACTTCTGGAGGTCCAAGGTGCCAACTTCTACAAAGAAGGGATCCGTATGCTCCACAACCGCTGGACTAAGTGTGTAAATGTAGGAAAAATAAATGTGCTAGGTTTTCTAAAACTGACTCCTTCTCCCCTAGGCCATGAATTTATCAATCACCCCTTGTATGTCAAGTCAAGTCACCTTTTATTGTTTAGTGTTTTGAGAAGCTCATCATGAGGCATATCAAGACCCTGCTGCCCTCCTCACTGGACCCCCTGCAGTTTGCGTACCGTCCCAACCGCTCAACAGATGGCACCATTGCCATCACCCTCCACCTGGCCCTAACCCACCTGGACAAAAAGGACACATATGTTAGAGTGCTGTTCATAGACTTCAGTTCAGCATTCAACACAATCATCCCTCAGAAACTGATTGGAAAGCTGAGCCTACTGGGCCAGAGCACCTCCCTCTGCAACTGGATACTAGATTTCCTGACTGGGAGACCTCAGTCAGTCCGGATTGGAGGCAGCATCTCCAACACCATCACACTGAGCACAGGGGCCTCCCAGGGCTGTGTGCTCAGTCCACTGCTGTTCACTCTGCTGACCCACGACTGTGCTGCAACGTACAGTTCGAACCACATCATCAAGTTCGCAGATGCCACGACTGTGGTGGGTCTCATCAGCAAGAACAATGAGTCAGCTTACAGAGAGGGGGTGCAGCAGCTAACAGACTGGTGCAAAGCCAACAACCTGTCTCTGAATGTGACCAAAACAAAAGAGATGGTTGTTGACTTCAGGAGGGTAAGGAGCGACCACTCCCCACTGAACATCGACGGCTCCTCGGTAGAGATCGTTATGAGCACCAAATTTCTTGGTTTTCACCTGGCGGAGAATCTCATCTGGTCCCTCAACACCTGCTTCATAGCAAAGAAAGCCCAGCAGCGTCTCTACTTTCTGCGAAGGCTGAGGAAAGTCCATCTCCCACCCCCCATCCTCATCACATACTACAGGGGTTGTATTGAGAGCATCCTGAGCAACTGCATCACTGCCTGGTATGGAAATTGCACCATCTTAGATCGCAAGACCCTGCAGCGGATAGTGAGGTCAGCTGAGAAGATCATCGGGGTCTCTCTTCCTGCTATTAAGGACATTTACACTATACGCTGCATCCGCAAGGCAAACAGCAATATGAAGGACCTCACGCACCCCTCATACAAACTCTTCTCCCTCCTGCCATCTGGGAAAAGGCACCGGAGCATTCGGGCTCTCACGACCAGACTACGGAACAGCTTCTTCCCCCAAGCCATCAGACTCCTCAATACCCAGAGCCTGGACTGACAACAACTTACTGCCCTCTACTGTGCCTGTTGTCTTGCTTATTATTTATTGTAATGCCTGAACTGTTTTGTGCACTTTATGCAGTCCTGGGTAGGTCTGTAGTCTAGTGTTTTTTTTCTGTGTTGTTTTCACGTAGTTCAGTGTAGTTTTAGTACTGTTTCATGTATTTTTCTCATAGTTTATATGTGCTTCCTGTGCTATTTTTATATAATACTTGTGTATGTAACCATTCAGTGAATTTTCCACTAATTGTAGTATTTTTCTAGGTTAGCTTTTTTATAGCAAATGACATGCTACTGCATTTTGGCTGTTTTATAGGTTAATCGTTATCACTGGAATGTTGTTAACTTTTCAGTCTGAGCTAGTTTTTGTAGAAGATGACCACAACTTATTTTTCTTTGTTTTGCTTTTGTAATACTTAATAATGGCCATAAGCGATGTTTTATGCCTGCTTTTGACTTTGGATCATAAAATCACCAGGATCCAACACTTGTTCATAGACCCTAAACTAAAGACATGTGTCCTATGACTTATAATTGAGTGTTAGAGGAACACCTTAATGATTTAAAAAAAAAGTTGGACAGTTTCCATTTAAGGAAGCAAAATGCCCATGAGAAAGTTTAAGCAGCTGGCAATTCTATGAACATGTCCTTCATTTAATGAGGAATTGTGCATTTAACTGTGTAATTTGAGATATTTATAATTAATCCCTACGACATTTGGCTATGGTCATAGCAATACAGCACTCTTCGGTCCAACTAGTCCAGACTGACCATATTGTGCACCCAGCTGATTTTGTTTTCCCCCTGCATTTGCTCATATCCCTCCAAACCCCATTCCTCCATGTACCTATTTAAATTGTTCTTAAATGATACCTGTCTCAACCACTTCCTCAGGGAGCTCGTTCCATATACTCACTACCCTCTCTGTTGCCTCTCAGGTCCCTCGTAAATCTTTATCCCTCTCATTGAAATTGCTGCCTCTGAGTTTTGGACTCTCCTGCATAAGGGAAAAGATTGTTTCTATCCACCTTATCTCTTTCTCATAATTTTTAAACACTTCTATAAAGCTGCTCTTTGTTCTTCCACATTGCCGGGGATGAAGACTTAGCCTAGCTAGGTCTCCCTATGACTTGAGGCCTCCAGTTGTGGCAACATCCTCAAATGTTTTTGCACTATTGCCAGTTTAGCTGTGTCTTTGCTATAAGTTTGAAAACTTATTCTAAGTGCTAAATGCTAACTTTTTCTAAGGTATTCTAAGTGCATCCTTATTGACTTGTGCGACTGCAGCATAATTTTATTCTTATTTAGAGACACAGTGTGGAACAGGCCCTTTCTGCCCAATGAGCTACACAGCTCACCAACCCACCTATTTAACCCTGGCCTAATCATAGAATAGTTTACACTGACCAGTTTACCTACTAACTGATACATCTTTGGAATTTGGGAGGAAACCAGAGGAAACACACACTCACTGAAGAATATACAGACATCTTGCTGCGGATGCCAGAATACAATTCTGAGCCCCATTGCCTGGAGCTGTAATGATGTTGCACTAACTGCTGTGCTACTGTGGTGCCCTTCTCTCTCTCCTAACTCAATGCCCTGACTTTCTTCAAAGTATTGTCAATGTGTAATGCGGCTTTCAATGAGCTATACACTTGTACACCTAAATGCTTTTGTTCCATTGCACTCAGTGTCTTAACATGCACAACGTGTCCTATGCTGGTATGACTTTCCAAAATACATCATCTCACATTTGTGTTGAAACCCATTTGCTACTCCTTGGCACATTTCCCTACCTCATCAAAATCTCCCCGTAATCTATGAAAATATTCACCATCAACAGCACTTAATTTGGTTAACCATATGATTAATTCACGATTCTGTCATACCTTCTGAAGTAACGGTGCATTATATACACATTAAGTTCTAAAAGCAAGTGGTGTGTTTTGTAGAGTATCTTGTTTCTAATTTGAAGTCTTTAGTAAGTCAGCTATGATCAAATGGCAGAGCAGAATCCAGGGGCTAAATGGCTTAATTCTACTCCTATGTCTTGTGGTCTTATTTTGCTAACTAACAATTTTTTTTCCCCCTCTGCAGGTATTTAATTTTTTTCTGCAGCTTCGAGCAGACTCTCTCTTTCGCATTGGAGTGCCAAACAAGGACATGATAGTGAGGTTCAGCCCTTATTGTCTCTGTGGAAGCAGGTAAGCTGTTGAGTTTTCATTTTATCCTTCAGTCAAAGGGCAGCACAGTGGTTAAGACTATGCTTTACAGAATTGATGACCTGGGTTCAATTTCTGCTACTGCCTGTATGGTATTCATCTGTTCTCCCTGTGACTGCTGCAGTTTCCTCCCACGGTCCAAAGACACACTGGTTGGTAGATAATTGGTCTTTATATATTGTCACATGATTAAGCTAGGTTTAAATCAGGGATTTGCTGGGCGGCGTGGTGCAAAGTGCCTGTGCTGTATCTCAGTAAATGAAATAATAAATAAATTCAACAGTACAGATCTCAAAATATATGGTAGATCATTCATTCACCCCTTATCTGTTATGTCATTCAGTTTGATAATGTTTGCTGCTTTTTTTTCTTAAAAAAAACCTTCAACCTACACTCTGTCATTAAATAAAGTTGTGCCACTAGTGAGAAGGTCCCAGGTTTCCCAATGAGAATTTTCTTTCTACAGTGTGTAAGTGATGAGGAGCTCATTGAAGTGATTGAAGTGGAGTTGGGTCGGGCCCTCAGAAGGGAGTTGTATAGAAACTGGACAGAACAATAACCTGCAGGGATGGAGCAAAGAAATTTATTTATTTAGAGATACAGCATGGTAACAGGCCCTATGAATCCGTACTGCCCAATTGCACCCAATTAATCAATTAACCCATCTGAACAACATTGGAACGTGGAAGGAAACCGAATCACCCGGAGGAATCTTGAAGAAAGAAAACATTAGCTCTATTTGTCACATGCATGGAAATGAAGAGTGAAATGTGTTATTTGTGTCAAATCAAATCAGCAAGAACCATGTGAGGGAGCCTGCAAGTGTAGCCACTCTTCAACCCCCAACATATGGAAAACAACTCACTTATCCTAACTTTGCATCTTGGGAAAGTGGGAGGAAATTGGAGCACCAGGAAGAATCTCGCTCAGACACACTAAGAATGTACAAACTCCTTGCAGACAGTGGTGGGATCAAAGCCCGATCCTACAGGTGGCGCAGTAAAACATTGTACTAACTGCTATGCTACTCTGCTGCCCTGAATTGTTCAATAGGATTGGTGTAGACTCGATAGACCTGTGTAGTTCTGCTGCTAATTGTGTTTGAAATACTAGTTTTACTACACATGGATAAACTTTGGCTGAGATGGGCACATAGCATTGTTATTTGCTACACTCAATTTTGGTTTCAATTCCTCCCACTAAGAGGTCTGCATGTTCCCCCATGACCATATGGGTTTTCTCCGGGTGCTCTAATTTCCTCCCATATTCCAAAGGCATGTGGTTTAGTAGATTAATTAGATGCATGGGTGTAATTGGGCAGCATAGACTTGGGCTGGAAGGCTGTGCTGCATCTCTTTTTCAAAATAAAAAACATAAAACAACACCTTCGATTTAAATTTCACTCATTGGATGTGAAACAAGGCTTGACTAGAATGTAAAGACAAGGATGTAATGTTGAGGCTTTATAAACCATTTGTCATACCACACTTGGAGTATTGCAAACAGTTTTGGGCAGCTTATCTAAGAAAAGATGTGTTGGAAGTGGAGAAGGTCTAGAGGAAGTTCATGAAAATGATCCCAGGGATGAAGGGTTAATGTTTGAGTTGTGTTTGGCTCTGAGCCTGGACTTGCTAGGGTTTAGAAATATGAAGGGGGGCCGCGGAATCGCATTGAAACCCATTGATTATTGAAAGGCCAAGAAAGAGTGAACGTGAAGAGGATGCTCCCCATAGTGGGGGAGTCTGGGACTAGAGGGAACAGCCTCAGAATACAAAGACATCCCTTGAGAACAGAGATGAGGAATTTCTTTAGCTGTAGAGTGGTGAATCTGGTGAAGATTTTTGTAGTTTTCTCTCCATTTAGAAAATAGTAGTCCCTTTAATTTGTTCTACCAAAGTGCACAGCCATACACTTCCTGACCCTGTATTGTAACTTTGCCCATTCTCCCAATCCAAGTCCCTCTGTAGCACCTCTACTTCCTCAAAACTACCTGTCCCTCCCTACCTGTCCCAACACAGACCACCGTGGAACACCGGAAGCCAACCAGAAAAGGCTTCCTTTATTCTCACTCTTTGCCTTCTGCCAGTCAGGCAGTACCGATTCTTATACATTATGTCATGATTTGGATGATTGAATTGAAGGCTCTGATGCAAGGTCTGTAGATGATATGAAGATAGGCGGAGGGGCAGGTAGTTTTGAAGAAGTAGAGTCACTACCGAGGGACTTGGATTGGGAGAATGGGCAAAGATACAATGCAGGGTCAGGAAGAGTATGGTCATGCACTTTGGTAGAACAAATTAAAGGGTTTACTATTTTCTAAATGGAGAGAAAACTACAAAAATCTGAGGTGCACAAGGACTTGGGAGTCCTTATCCAGGATTCCCTAAAGGTTAATTTGCAGAATGAGTCTGCGGTGAGGAAGACAAATGCAATTTCAGCATTCAGTTCAAGAGGATTAGAATATAAAAACAAGGATGTAATGTTGAAACTTTAAGACACTAGTGAGGCCTCACTTGGGGAATTGTGAGTAGTTTGGGCCCCTTATCTTAGAAAGGATGTGCTGAAACTGGAGAGGGTTTAAAGGAGGTTCACAAAAGTGATTGCAGGATTGAATGGTTTGTCGTATGAAGAGTGTTTGATGGCTCTGGGCCTATATTTACAGGAATTCAGAAGATTGAGGAGTGACCCCATTGAAACCAATCAAAATGGTGCAAGGCCTTGATAATGTGGATGTGGAGAGGATCTTTCCTATAGAAAGGGTGCAGAGGAGATTTACAAGGATGTTGCCTGGATTAGGGAGAATGCCTTATGAGAATAGGTTGAGTGAACTCGGCCTTTTCTCCTTGGAGTGAAGGAGGATGAGAGGTGAACTGACAGAGATGTACAAGAAGATTAGAGGCATTGATCGTGTGGATAGTCAGAGGCTTTTTCCCTGGGCTTAAATGGTTGCCACAAGAGGACACAGGTTTAAGGTGCTGGGGAGTATGTACAGAGGAGATGTCAGGGTAAGTTTTTTACTCTGAGTGGTGAGTGCATGGAATTGGCTGTTGGCAACGGTGGTGGAGATGGATACGATAGGGTCCTTTAAGAGACTTTTGGATAGGTACATGGAGCTTGGAAAAATGAAGGGCTATAGGTCAGCCAAGTAATTTCTAAGGCTGGGACATATTCAGCACAACTTTGTGGACCAAAGGACCTGTATTGTGCTGTAGGTTTTCTATGTTTCTATGTAACACCATCTGGTCCAGGTTACTTATCTAAAGAAGTGCTAGAAATTTTGCAAACCCTGTAGAATTTTCTCTTTCCATATAAATATTACCTAAAATGTGATCAGATCTTTTTTTAAATAGTTTTTTTAATGCATTTTCTACATCGCTACAGATAGGGAAAAAACCCCCAAATCAAAATGAAGAACATTAATACAGTGCAAAAATAAACATGTAATAATATAATACAAAAAAGATAATTGAGAAAGCACCCAAATTGAAGTCATGTAAAGTTAGTGTCCTCCCCAAGCCCCGCAACAAAAAAAAGCTCCAGACCAACCACAACACAATATAGAGAATATAAATCAGGACATTCAAACCCCCAAAGCTGTAAATACAGAAGATAATAATGCCTACTATCAAAAAAAAGAGCTGAAAGCAAGGGACCGAAAAAAAAACCTTAGTTAAGAGGAAGGTTATGAAAATACTCAATAAAAGGTCCCCAGACCTTATGGAACTTTATATCCGAATTGAGAACTGAATAATAAATTTTTTCAAGGTCTAAGCAGGCCATAATATCATTAAGCCTTTGAGCATGCGTGGGCGGGGCAACATCTCTCCATCTAAGGAGGATTAAATGTCTAGCCAGGAGAGAAGCAAAAGATAATATTCGACACTTTGTCGAACTCAAACGTAAATCTGTCTCACCCAAAAGATCAAACAAAACAATTAAAGGGTTAGGTTCTAAGTGGTGATTCAGAATATTAGATAAAGTTATGAAGACATCTTTCCAAAATTTCTCCAAACTAGGACAGAACCAGTACATATGAATAAGAGAGGCCTCGTCCCTTTTGCATTTATCACAAAGAGGACTAATATTAGAGTAAAATCGAGATGATTTAGATTTAGACATATGGGCTCTATGAACAATCTTAAACTGTAAAAGACAATGGCGAGCACAAAGAGAGGTTGAATTAACCGATTTGAGAATCGAGTCCTAAGTCTCATCAGATAAAGAGATATTTAAATCATGCTCCCAAGCCATTCTAATTTTATCCACAGGGGCACGCCGTAAGAATGCTAATTTATCACAAATAAATGATATTAAACCTTTACCCAGTGGATTAATAGAAAGAAATAAATCCATAACATTTTTCTCAGGCATTTCAGGGAAGTTAGGAATTAAAGGATTAATAAAGTGTCTAATTTGGAGATATCTAAAAAAAAAATGAGCATTAGGCAGATTGAACTTAGCAGAGAGCTGTTGAAAAGATGTGAAGCGATTATCAATAAAAAGATCTTCAAAATGTCTAATGCCCTTCCTATACCAATCATGGAATGTTGTATCATACATAGTAGGTAAAAAAAGGTGATTATGTAAGATAGGACTAGAAAAGGAAAAACCATAGAAGCCATAAAATTTCCTAAAATGAGCCCATATTTGCAAAGTGTGTCTAATAAGAGGATTAACAATTAATCTGAACAAACTACTAGGGAGTACAGAGCCAAGAAGTGCAGAAATAGATAAATCTTTAGTGGAACTCAACTCCATTGCCACCCAATTAGGGCACTCGGGTTGGCCATGGAAAAAAGACCAAAAGGTAGCACAATGTATATTGGCTGCCCAATAATATAAATGAAAGTTAGGTAAGGCCATGCCACCCTCTTTTTTTTAGATTTTTGGAGATAAACTCTATTAATTCTAGAACGCCTAAAATGTGATCAGATCTTCACATGTCCTAAAACTAGATAAAGCGAACCTAGTTAAAGATAAATATCGGCAGTTTTCTTTTTCGCTATTTTTCTAAGTTTGATTTTGATTCACCTGACAAACTTCCTTGCATGAAAGTGCTAAGCATCTCCAGCCATTTTTATCTTTGGTCATAACCCACGTATCTAACAGATTCTTGATTAATAAGGCCATCAAAGTTTATGGGGATAAGGCAGGAAAATGGGGTTGTGAGGGATAACAAATCAGCTGTGATAGAATGGCAGGGCAATCTCTATAGGCGGAGTGGCCTAATTCTACTGTTGCATTTTATGGTCTTATGAAATATTGCACTTCAACTTGATCAGTCTTTAATATTTGGAATGTACAAAGTGTACATTTAAAAAAAAAAGCCATCTTTTCATTTATTGTATTTTGTTTCAGTGATTCTGAGAAGAAAGGACAAGGTACAGTTTCTCCTCCAGCGGGAAGTCCTGCCACAGCTCAGAGTACCAGTATTAGGCTGGGTTATTTGCCTTTTTCACTGGCCTTTAATGCAGTTCTCCAGTGTCTTGAGCATGTAAGTATTCAGATTCATTAACTTCATTACTGGGTTGCAGCTCAGATTTAGCTCATTTAGTTTTTGGATTTTTTTTAGGTTTAAGGATGGATTCAGAATAGAGGGGAGTTAAAGTCAAATGACAAAGACCTCCTTTTCCTTTTACATTGGTGTGAGCAAAGGCTCGCCCTGCACTGGACATCGACTCCCTCAGTCTGCAAACATCCATGCAGCTTTTGCAATGTGGCGCTGAGATTACTGGTGTTTTGTGGACTGAGGCTGGAGCTTCTAGTCAGCAGTTCACTGTCATCAAGTGGAGGCCTTGTTTCCTGTGCTGGATCCCACTACCAAGCACATCTTTCTCTCCTCCCCCACCCGCCACTTTCTGCTTTCCACAGGGATTGCTCCCTCCCTGCCTGACTCATTTGTCCATTTGTCCCTCCCCACTGATCTCCCTCCTGGCAATTATCCTTGCAAGAAGAACAAGTACTACACTTGCCCTATACCTCCTCCCTCACTACCATTCAGGGCCCCAAACAGTCCTTCCACGTGTGGTGACACTTCACCTGTGAGTCTGTTGGGTTTGTATACTGTGTTCTGTGCTGCGGTGTGGCCTCCTGCCTGTCAGTGAGACAAGACGTAGATTGAGAAGCTGCTTCACCAAGCACCTGTGCTCTGTGTGCTAGAGAAAGCGGGGTCTCCCAGTGACCACTCATTTTAATTCTACTTCCCATTCCTATTCTGACATGTCAGTCCATGGCCTCCTCCACTGACTTGATGAGGCAACACTCTTTAGAGGTGTAACACCTTGTATTCCATCTGGGTAGCCTCCAACTTGAAGGCATGACATTCTGGTAATGACCCCTCCCCCTTCACCATTTCCCATCCCCTTTTCCCTCTGTCATCTTACCTCCTTGCCCACCCATTGCCTCTCTCTGGTGTTCCACCCCCCCTTTCTTCCATAACCTTCTATCCCTGCCTATCAGACTCTTTCCACCCCCGCCCCCCTTCCAGCCCTGTATCTCTTTCACCAATCAACTTCCCAGCTCTCTACTTCATCTGTTCCTCTTCAGGTTTCACTTATCACCTTGTGTTTCTCTCTCCCCTCCCCTCTGCTTTTAAATCTACTCCTCAGCTTTCTTTTCTGTTGTCCTGCTGAAGGTTTGCAGCCCAAAATGACAACTGTACTTTCTTCCATCGTTGCTGCTTGACCTGCTGAGTTCTTCTAGCATTTTGTATGTATTGCTTGGATTTCCAGCATCTGCAGATTTTCTTTTGCCTGTGCTGGTTCAGTTTCAGATTATTTATTGTACGTGCATTAAAACATAGAGTGAAATGCGTCATTTGCTTTCAACAACCAACACATCCAATGATGTAGTGGGGGCAGTGGAAGTGTTGCTATGCATTCCAGCACCAACATAGCATGTCTACAATTCTCAGCAGGGCAACACAAGCAGGAGCAACAACAGAACACGACAACAGCAAAACACATGTGCACACGCCGCACGTTGGGATTCATGTTGGCTGCGGACAGGTTTTAATTTTATTAAAAATAGTTCCATGTAGAAACTGGTCCCATTTTGTCTGGGACTAGTTTCCAATAGGCCACTCACTTGTTAATGCTCCCCCTTCCCAAGCACCTGCTAATTATTAGATTCCCTTCAGAAAAATCCATTGAGCAGGAATACTATCCACACCACCAGGTTCAAAATCTACTTCCCTTCAACCACTTGTACAAGTACTTGAATCAACTTGTACAACCTTAATCACTACCTTGATATAACAGCACAATGTTCTCTGCATTGCAGTTAACTTTAATTTCTTTTATTTGAATTGTATTCCTCCTTGTAAAGAAAAAGAAGTATGATTTATTTCCCTTTTGAATGTTGTGTGTCTGATGCTATGTTGCTGTATGCTACTGGGAGTAAGTTTTTCATTGTACCTATGTGTGTGACAAACCACTAGGCTGTTGATCATAGTTCCCACCTTCTAGATCACATTTTCTTCTTGTTGCTGCTATCGGGAAGGACGTACAGGAGCCTTTGGTCCCACACTCTAGTTTCAGAAAGTTACAGGTGGCGCCCTTCCCCCCCCCCCCCCGCCGTTTTCGAATGTTCATTTTACGACATTTTACTACATTAGCACCTGTTTTCGCTAACCAAAGAGGATTGTTGCTTTTATGAAAAAAAGACACCCGCTTTATACGTGTGTTTACCCTGAGAAAGACTACTATGACCGTGAAGCCTTGTGCGGGCAGTTGTGTGCATGCGTGTACGTGCCGAATTTTTTTTTTCTCCAAATCGACTTTTGGCTCGCTGTCTTCCCAATTTTGATAAGTGAAACTATGCCGTATATACAATATTTCTACTTTATATAGGCTGTGTATTTATCATATCACTCCTGTTACTGTATGTTCCTGTTATTTTAGGTTTTGTGTTATTTGGTATGATCCGGTAGGTTATTTTTTTGGGTCTGGGAACGCTCAAAAATTTTTCCCATATACATTAATGGTAACTTCTTCTTCACTTTACGACATTTCGGCTTACGTAAGGTTTCATAGGAACACTCTTGTTTCGGGTAGTGGGGGAAACCTGTACTACCTTCAAACATCAGCCTCCTGAACCACCTCAACTCTGAACTGATTCCACAACCTATGGACTTCACTTTCAAGAACTCTACTTGCATATGTATGCACAGATGTAATGGGGGGGGGGGGGGAAGAAGGGAGAACTTGCAACAACATCATAGGAACATAGCACAGATTCACAAGAAAAACAAGCAATAAACTCTACTTTTGACTTTGAGTATGTGAATCCACTAGGCTCTCATAGCTTGTAATACTGTGCTGTATTCAATAAATACTAGTTTTCCTTGTACACCATATGCAAGGAATAGAACCTTTCGTAATGAAGACACTATTCTCTAATAAAGTATCTTTATAGTAATGTTGAACCTCTACTAAAATCTCTTGAAGTTGGTGAAGCTGCCATCTAATGAGTTTTAGTGCAATGTTTCCTTGAGGTTGTTGGAGAAAGTAAATCAAATGGTTGGATGATTGAAATGCATGTTAATAAATATGTCTATGAACAGCAATACTTCTCCCCCATTCATTATACACTTTTTTCTCTCCCTGTAAAGGAGACGGACTGGACCGTGCTGAAGCTAGTTTTAGATAAGCTACCAGAATTGCTGAGGTACAAGGGACTGATACTGACCTCTCCCTGCAGTATGGATCAGCTCTGCTCTGCTCTCTGTACCATGGTAATGTTTCTTCTTTGATTTAAAAAAAAATTTAAATTTTAATCTATAATTTTTTGTACATTCATAAGTACACATTGAGATAATATAAAAGTAATAAGGCACGTAAATAGATAATTATGCGCAGTTGTAGTTCCACCCTATTAGACTAAGCAATGACAATAATTGTTAAGGAAAATAGTAATAATAGTGGATTAATAATAATTCCATGTATCTCTTCTGAACCATTACTTCTGGTCCAAAATATTATATATAACCCTATGTAACTACCATTGTAGGATTTTATATCCTAACTTGTTCATGTTTGCTCCTACCCCCAAACATAATTATCCAATCCCTATGTACTTATTTACTTAATTTTTCCATATTTTTCCCCTTTCCCAAATCTTTTCCTTTACTTGTGTTAATTCTCTATTTTCAAAAAAAAAAGTAAACAATCAAACCAAGGGTGCTTACATTAGCAATATTACTGCGTTGATGGAAAAAGCAGTATAAATCATTAGGAGAGTCCTCCAAAGTCTGCTCGCTTTGGGGTTATAAATTCAATCAATTTATTCCAAATTTGATTAAATTTTTCTTTTTGAATTCTCAAAGAGTAGGTCATCTTTTCTGTTTTAAATATTTCCAAAATAATTTCATGCCAATCTTCTAATGTAGGTGATATTGGATTTAGCCACTTTCTGGTGATTGATTTTTTTTACTTGCCGCTAAGAGGACCTGTAGCAACTTTGTCTTTCTTCTGATCCAAAAATGGTACTTGTCCCAAATAGAGCATCTCAAAGTTCAGAGGTATCTGGGTCTTAAATACCTGACCTAAAGTTCTATGAATACCTTTCCAATATAAATTCAGGGCAATCCCAGAAAATATGGAAATGGTTTGCCTCCTTGGAGCTACACCTTCTCCAAAACATCAAGTTTGTGTCTTTATATTTTTCCTGATATGGGGTCTTGAAGTATCTTATAATATTTTTACAACAATGTTCTCTCCAAATCAAAGAGTTAGCCATGGTAATGTTTCAATAGAAACTTGTCTATGTAATACTAATATATCTTTCGTCTAAAAAAAATATTTTGGCTGGGATTCCACAAGTGTCCATAGTCCTCTTGTAATTATGTCCAGTAGATATTCTTTGTGAATGGCAGATAGCATCAGGATCCAAAACATCGATAGTTTCTTTCTTCCTGCAGATGCTGCTTGATCTTCTGAGTTCTTGCAGCAGGTTGTTTGTTGGTTAAATTATGGGAATGGTAATCTAGAGCAGTGATTCTCAACCTTTATCTGCTCGTGGCGCACTATGACTTCTCTTGCCTCTGTGACCTGCACCCACCATAATCTCTGTTTTAGTTGCTAAATATTTTTTCCAACTGTACTAATTATTGTATTATCCAGCCAATAATTATGTTTTAACTGGTTAGGTATTATATTAAATGTTAAATATAATGTTATAGGAGCATATGAAAAATAAAACTATTTCGAAGCTCTGAATAGGAAACTTGTAATATTCTTCCAACCAGCAATGGAAAAAGTGTTTAATATTGTTTTTTCTGGGTCTGTAGTGAGATCTTTGTGACTGATGTAAACTAGCGAGTTTTTGAATATCTGGTTGCAACTAGGTTAAAGGTAATTGAAGATCACCTCTTTTCACAATTTCAAGATGGTTACAAGCTTTTGATAGCAGGTGAGGAGTATGTTCAACTAAGTAAGAGGTGGGAAATCCAATTTAAAATCAACTTTGCTTTCTCCCAGGGCTGTGGAAACTTATTCTGAATATCCCTCGTTATCTAGCAATTTTGCTTGCTGTTGCATTTGAATTTTGCTTGAGGTGTTATATCACTCTGAAGCAATAAGGCATTCTTGCAATGTGGTATTACCTCAAACAGATCCACCACCCGATCTGGAATATGCATCTCCAGTAGGTCTCTGAATGGAAATTCCATATCAGTGTGCAGTTGTTTCAAATGATCAAGATATATAATCAGATCGTCATCTTACAATTCTATTTTAAGAGTGACCTGCGAGGGAATTTGCAAAAACTCTTGATGTCCAATACTGCTGCTGAAAAGTGAGTTTTTTTTATAAGGAAAGTGGTTATTGCCTCTTTGCATGATATGAGATTGCAGTTTTTTTTCCTTGAAAACTGAATTTATTATACAGTTACAAGATATATCTGACAGATGAAATATGTCAAACTTGGTAGTAACAATTTGTTCTCCAAGCTGCTTGTCACTTAGAAATGCTGCAAGACTGTCCCAAAGTACAACAAAATTACAACAGTTACCTTCTGATAACTATTGGATCTGCTTATGCATTAGTAGCTGTTTAAAATATTTTTTGTTACAGTTGTCTCAATAGACAATCATAAAGTGTATTTGGTTTGAAATTGACGGCATTATTACAGCAGCAAAGGGTGTTGTGCAAACATCCTAATTTTTTTGAACCAAATGGTGGATGACAATGTATACAAAAACATTGTCAGTCAGGTACAACATTTTTAAAATGAGCAATAATCCCCTATCCTACCGTCGAAGCGGCACCATCAGTTGCTTAAGCCATTAAAGTTTCCAACGGAATATTGTTTTCCATGAAATAGCTTCAAAGTTTTTCATAATTAGTTTTGTCTTTTGTACCTGTCTTAAGCTGTTCGGCAAAAAGCATTTCCCCACTGTCCTGATCATCATTCAAACACCTAACATGGGTCTTCAACATCACGTAATATGCTTTCATTGATTTGCAGGGCAAACTTTTTAACTAGTAAGCTATTGACAAAGTTTGAAATGCATGGCTACGGTGCCATCCTTCTGTCGGTTTCCTCAATTCGGGCTGCTTTTGCTATTTCATCATTTGGTCTTTCAGTGTTATGATTAAAAGTTAGTGGTGTGTTCTGAAGATTGTACAATGCTCAAATAATGTGGGAGCTTCAGGATTTTCAAGCTTGGACTTGTAAATGTTAATATGGATTGCAAAAGTGTAAGACAATTTGAAATTTCAATAAGAGTTTTACTGTCTTCCCTTTGGTACTTAACAGTGTTAACATAATCTAAAACCTCCCTGTCAACCATGTCAAGGCCAACTTTGTCAAGATGACAAGCCACGTATATATTGTGCCTACATAATTCCATTAGAGATTGAGTTTACCACAAAACAACACAACACACCTGAATAACAGGAACTGTCCCATCAATAACAAATACACCAAATGGGATTGTGTGGGTTTATTGTTTATGACAGGATGAATGTCATTTGCAATAGTATGCTTTGACTTCATACAGACTAAAATGGCTGACTTGGTTAGCACCATTTTAACTATACACTCATTCCACTGCTGGTACTATCATGTTTTGCATCTATTCATCAGATTTTTCAGTAGCAGTTTTCAATTCCTCCTAAACTTTTGACATCTGCCCTCTGGAATAATTAGGATACCAATTACATGGCAATCTCCAATTAACACATTATTCTGATTTCAAAATAAATTCTTATTTGTTGAATCATGATTCTGGAATCCCATTCCATACTAGACTAAATGAGTACCTTCACCACATGGATTATCATGATTCTCAAAAAATAGTGATGGGGAATAAATGCTTTCCAGCAACAGTCATGACCCCACAAATAAATGTGAAAAAATGAACTCCAGTAACAATGGAATTAAAGGGTTATTATGAGACTCCAACACCCATACCCATCTTCTTGTATATCAGATTGACTGTAGCTGCTTAATAGATTTCCCATAGCTCAGAGTTTTTGCTTTATGCCTTGGTTGAATGCAGACTTGACATTGACAGCAGGAGGGTGCTAAACAAGATACGAGCCCATGGAATAATAAAAAGTTACTAGCATGGATAGAAGATTGGCTGACTGTCAGAGGGCAAAGAGTAGGAATAAAGGGGGCCTATTCTGGTTGGCTGCAAGTGACTAGCATTTCTCAGGGGTTGATGTTGGGATCACATTTTTTCACGATATATATCAATGATTTGGATGACAAAATTGATGGTTTTGTGGCAAAGTTTGTGGATGTTACAAAGATGGATGGAGAGGCAGGTAGTGTTGAGGAAGCAGGGAGCCTGCAGCAGAACTATATTAGACAGATTAGAAGAATTGAAAAAGTGGTAGATGGGGTATAGTGTAGGGAAGTGTATGGTCATACATTTTGCTAGAAATGAAAGTGTAGACTGTTTTCTAAATGGGAGCAAATTCAGAAATCAGAAGTGCAAAAGGATTCTCTAAAGGTTAACTTTCCTGTTGAGTCAATGGTAACAAAGGCAAATAAATGCAATGTTGGTATTCATTTTGAAAGGACTAGAATATAAAAGCAGGGATGTAATGTTGAGCTTTTCAGGCATTAGAATATTATGAGCAGTTTTGGGACTTGAGCTGGCATTGAAGAGGGTCATGAGAATGATCCCAGGAATTAATGTGTTAATGTAAGAGGAGCTGGACCTGTATTACTCACTGGAAATCAGAAAACTGGAGAGATCTCATTGAAATCTATTGAAAGCCTAGATGTGGAGAGGATGTTGCCTATAGTGGTGGAGTCTAGGACAAAAGGGCACAGCCTCAGAATATAACATTCTGTTTAGAACAGATGAGGATTTTCTCTAGCTAGAGTGTGGTAAATCTGTGGAGTTCATTGCTAGAGATAGCTGTGGAAGCCAAGTCATTGGGTACATTTAAAATGGAGGTTGATAAGTTCTTGATTAGTGAGGACATCAAAGGTTATGGGGGAGAAGGTTGGGAAATAAATCAGCCATGATGGACTGGCAGAGTAGATTTGATGGGCCGAATGGCCTAATTCTGCTCCTATGTCTTATGTTTTTTTAATGTGTGGTTTGTGACATTGGATAATTGTTACTCATTTTCAAGATGTAAGCTGGGCAATTGTGAAGTGGCAGTGAACCATCTTTTTGAATTGCTGCAGGCCTCCTGGTGAAGGCGTTCGCACAGTGCTCTTGAAATAAGTTTCAACATTGATGAAGGACTGTCAATATATTTCCAAGTCGTGATGGCATATAATTTGGAGAACAACTTTTTAGGGTGGTTGTGTTTTCACTCATCGGCTGTTATTTTTTTGAGTTGTGGAGGCAGCAAATTTGGGAGGTGCTTTTGGAGCAGTGCGAGCAACTGGAGTGCATTTTGTAGATGGTACATATTACTCCTACTGCGTACCAGTATGGAGGCAATGAATTTTTAGGATCTATAATAGGGTACCGATCATGTAGGCTGCTTCTTGAGTCTTTCAAAATTTTTGAGCGCGCACCACTCGTCCACGCTGTTGGAATGTATTCCATCTCATTGTTGATATTTTGGGTGTCAAGTGTTAAGTCACTTGCTACAGAATGCCCATTCCATTACTTGTTTCAGCCACATTGTTTATGTGGCTAATCCAACTGAGTTTCTAGTCAATCATGAACTTCTGAACGTTGATGGTGAGGATCTCAGCACAGATTATCAGAGGTAGATTGTTAGACTCTTTCTTGTTGGAAGAGGGTCATTGCTGGCGGCAGCTGTGTGGTGTGACTGTTACTTGAAAGATCATGCCTTTATGCTTAATTCTTGCTGTAATCAGGCATGAGCTGCTTTGTTTGCTGAGGAACTGCAGATGGGATTGAGCATTGTGCAATCATGTGCAAAGATCCACTTCTATTTTTATGATAATAAGGTAACTCTGACAACTGTGGTATGATTGCACTGTTTACCAATTTTTTTCCTTAATAATCTGAAAAGAAACCAGGGTGGAAGCTGGTCAAAGTTGGCCTCTCATATTTGTAGGTCAATGTACCTGGCAAACATTTCACATTTGTTGATGGATGTCAGTTTTCTAACTATTCTATGGAACAGTGGAATAGGGTCTCAATTTACTCTTTCACAGTACACATGCATGTTAGTCAGGGCAGCAAACTGAGGAGAGAGTGGGAGCAGATAAACATCTCTCTACATTTATGAAGGTTGTCTCTTTTGGAAGTGACATTCTGGGGTGTGGTTTAGCTCAGCAGAACATGCCTCTGCTTTCTCAACAGCTTTCTTTTGGAGTGTGATTGGTGGAAAAAGGTACTTGAAAAGCAGGAATAGATAGATGTGAAAATTGAGTGTTTACTATGAACTTTCTTAAAAAAAAAACTTGGAACATGATAGCAATTGACTGTTGGTTCTACATGACATTTAAAAACCACATAGATATGACATAATCACTGTAGTAACTGAAATACAAAGGTTAATTTATGCAAAAGAACATTCCTTTAACTGATATTTTCTTGGAAGAGAGTACAGAATGAATTGTCAAAGCTTATTTGAATGCAAACTTATTATCTTAAAATCTGTTGTATTTAGTTTTCATGTAAATTTATAGTGAATGTCAACTGTATGGAGCATAAAATCACTTTTTTGGTGAAATTTGGTTTGATCGATTGCCTTCATTCAATTATTTGCCTGATTACATTTTCACTGATTGATAGTCAATGAGGAATGTCGCATTGAACCTGACATTGAGCTAAGGCTTGACATGGTTCAGTTAGAAATCCTACAAGTTTAAGCTTCCAAGAGTTTATCGAACAAGAGGCAGGTGTCCTAATGCGAATATGTACTGTTCATTGTAGCTCAAGTTAATACAGTGGCTTAGGGATTTTCTGTTCCAACCTCATAAATATCAATTCACAATATGAAATTACTTTGTAGAGGGCAGTTATGCAGATAGAGGTCAGGATGTTTCTGGAACTTCAAATGTCACGAGCACTTGAATTCTATTTAAATTAAATAATAATGCTGCTTTATTTAAATGGTGTAGTTTTCTTATGACTGTTCCTGTTCATTTCATTTCTCAATAATACAGAAGTTTAAACTGAAATTACATAAAAAGGTAATGTATAATAGTCATGAATTGCTATAATGTATGTTTGCGCTAGATTTTAAAGCTGTTCTGAAGAAATAATCATATTTGAACTTGTATCAGAATAAATGGTATTATAAAATTTTATATATATTATTCATTGTGTTATAAAATTAATACAATCTAAACATTCCCACAAAAGGACATAGTGAGAATCAAGCAAACTATTGATAAACTTTGACATACATGGCTACAGTGAATTCCTTGCGTCAGATTTAAAAAGCCAATAATTTTTTTAGGCAGATGTGTTACTAAAAACTATTATAAATGCAAATTCTGAGGCAATAAAGAGCTTGCAATCACCAAGAAAAGTAAGATGAACTTCCTTTCAAGATGCAAGTATCAGGGATTTGATGGAAGTTGTTATGGTAGATCAGGACTTCCCAACCTTTTTTATGCCGTGGATCTCTACCAATAACTGAGGTTTCCGAGGACCCCAGGTTGGGACCCCTGATGGAAGAAAGTGATGCAGTGGTAGACTACACTCATTCTCACCTTCCTGCAGTTTAGCAGTTTCTGGCTGATGACCCCATTGCACTAACTGTAGCCTATATCATGTTTTATAAGTATTATAACACACATGGGTCAGTGGAAGGCCATCAGAAGGAGCCTCGGGCTGCATATTCACTGATACCTTGCTCCAGACGGCCCCTGCCCAATTTGCGGTGAATGTGGAGTGGGGCTCGGGGTGTGAATGGTCAGGTAGGAGCAGAGATACTGATTGATGTTCTGCACCCCACCCCCTTTACACGTGCTAAGCTGTGATTTGTATCATCTAGCATATTTTCACATTAATTTCATTCAGTATTCTAGTTAAGTTGTACATTCATTTTGTTTATTTATATATTTTAGTGATTCATTAAAACAGTAAACCTGTCATGGCCCGTTCAGAAACTCCTGTGACCCCCCAGTTCCTTTGTTTTTTTTAAACTTGTGGTCCTTATGTAATTTAGCATGGCCTCCTGGAGCGCTATATGGCCCACTTGAGAACCACTGGTCTTGAAGCTGGAGCTGTTGGTATGCATTCTACCACATCAGCTGGGAAATCTAACTCAGTTAATTGAAGTAATATGGAGCTTAAAGGAAAAATGTGGTTACATTATGAAACATGAATCTTTCAAGTTTGTTACATAATCCCATCTGATTTCACTAATCTCCACTGGGAAGTGAAATCTGCAATCCAGATTCATTAATTTATGTATCACATGTAAATCAACATACAGGGAAATGTGTTTGCATTAACAACCAACATGGCCTAAAGATGTGCTGTAGGCAGCTGGCAAGCATTGCCATACATTCTAATACCAGCCAAGCAGCAACACCAACTCCAAAGCAAGCCCCTTTCCTCCTCCCCACTTGCATAGTCTTCCAAACCCAGTACAGGCTACTTCTGGCCTCCAGTTTCCATCCTTGCATAGAGATGCTGTGCAGAACAGGGCCTTCTGGCCCAATGGGCCATGTTGCCCAGCAACCAGCCATTTAACCCTACCAAATCAAAGGGAAATTTGGAATGACCAATTAACCTCTTAACCGATATGTCTTTGGACTGTGGGAGGAAACTGGAGCACCTGGAGGAAACCCACATGGTCACGAGGAGAACGTACAAGCTCCTTATGGATGCTGCTGGAATTGAACTCTGAACTCCACTCCGAACTGTAGTAACGTCGCGTTAACATGCTGTGCTACCATGACGCCCTAATGTGTCAACAGAGTTAATCAGGCCTTTATCTCTGGACTGTCAGTATTGAAGTTGTCTCTTAACTGTTCACTGTAGGGATGCAACAAGTCTGTCAGTGGTATGAGTGCTCAATGTGTACTTCATGAAATCGCTTTATATCGGGGAGCTGGAGAAGGCTTAATGGTGCATTTTTATATAAAAACATTACACTGTCTGTTAACTCCCTGGAGTTATTTCTGCTGTTCCTCTCTAGGTCACTGACCGCCAGTTGCCAGAGCGACTAAAGAATGTACCTGAGGGTTTCTCTCGCACAGATGTACAGCTGGTGGTGGTTCCTGTGCTGACGGTCATCACCTCCTACCATGTTTACTTGGACCAGACCAAACAGGTAGCTAACCATTCTTCCATAGTCCTTTTGTTCCTTGGTCCCCTCCCCTTCCATGGTCCACCGTCCTCTCCTTTTGGATTTCTCCTTCAGCCCTTCACCTCTTCTACCAATCACCTCCCGTCTTCTTACTTCATTCTCTCTTCCCCCCCCCCCCCACTTCACCTGGTTTCGCCTAACTAATCCCTCACCCCCTAAACCTTATTCTGTCTTCTGCCCCCTTCCTTTCTTGTCTTGACGAAGTGTCTTGGTTCAAAATGTCAGCTGTTCATTTTGTTTCATAGATGCTGCTCTGGATTTGCAGCATCTGCAGAATCTCATGTTTTATAGATGAGCTAACACCTATAGTTGTGGTTTTGACATTGGTTTGCACCGCAGAGGTCTTACATTGGGCCAGGCATAGATTAGAATCAGAATTGGATTCTTTCTCACTGACAAGTCTTGAAATTTGTTTCTGTGGCAACAGTACAAAGCAAAAAAACTAGTATAAGTTACAATGAAAAAAATGCAATTGAGGAATAGTGAGGTAGTGTTCATGGACTGTTCAGAAATCTGGTGGAAGGGAAGAAGCTGTTCCTAAAATATTGAGTGTGTGTCTTCAGGCTCCTCTGATGGCAGCAGTGAGAAGAGGGCATGACCCAGTTGGTGAGGGTCCTTATGATGGATGTGGTTGCCTTGAGACACTGACCTCTGGTGGGGAAAAAAGGGTGTAGAAAACTAATGGAATGCTTATATTTAAAAAAAATATATGCAGCATATCTATGATTGGTGTCTTGATTCATCCTCCATCACAGTCTGTGACAGAGTTATTCCACAGATTCACCACGCTTTGGCTTAAAAAAAAAGCCTCATTACTTCTGTTCTGAAAGTGCGCCCCTCAATTTTGAGGCTGTGCCTTCTAATTCTGGATACCCCCATCAGAGGAAACATCCTCTCCACATCCACCTTTATCTACTCCTTACAACATTCGGTAGGTTTCAATGAGATCCCCACATTTTCTTCTAAATTCCAGTCAGTACAGGCCCAAAGCAGCCAAACACTCCTCATATGTTAACTCCTTCCCTTAAATGCTTGTCCTTTCACCACAGGCTTGAAAAACTATATTAGGTATAGTTATTAGGTACCTAATTAGATATAGAAGGTACCTAAGAAGGTGGCCACTGATTTTAAAAAAAATGGCCGATAATAATCCTTGTCTCTGAAATCTGATGCAATTCAGTTTTGAATTGAGTGGTTTCATTTGAAGTGCCCTCTGTTGGTTGTGGTTGACTCTGGATATTGCATCCTAGCTGTCTACGTCATATACAAGCCAGGACAGTATGCAGCAGGCTACCCCTCTCCGTGCAGCTAATGAAAACAATGGAGCACAGAGACTGATAGTTTTGGAGCAACGGTTTTGCCAGTCAGCGTTGAACTCAACTTAGGACTGCCTTGGGGGTTCCAGCGCCAGATTTTTCACTTGGGGTTTACTCCTGAAGCCCCAAGTTCAGCTGCAAGGCAGCAGAGGTTTGAGATCAGAGTTTTTCTTCTAGGTGAGTTGCCAACCACAACTGACACACACCCTCTGCCCACAGTGATTGGTTTTTAAGGTGCCAGTAACCTGTCTTTCCCCCTTTTGTCAGTAGAAACAGTTCCACTGGGCTTAGTAGCCAAGCTACACGTGAAAGCTAGGAATTGGACTTGGTTGTCGGAGGCTATATGAGACACACCATTATTTAATAGTTAGTGGGAGCTGATCACTGCGACCATCCCTGGCTATATCAACCTTAAGGAACTGTGGTTTGATTAGGAATACATTAATTGTAGCTGTTGAGAGCTATTAACCTGCAATTATAATTTATCCTCTAAGCCCATTAGACATAGGGAAAGAATTAGCTTATTTGGACCATTCAGTTTGCTCTGCCATTTGATCATGACTAATTTATTTCCTCCTCAACCCCATTCTTCTGTCTTCTCTACAGAGCCCTTAATGCCTTTACTAATCAAGAACCTATCAGCCTCCACTTTAAATATATTCTTGGCCTCCACAGCCGTCTGTAACAATCCATTACCCTCTGGTTAAAGAAATTCCTCATCTGTTTATTTCTCTATGTATGCTGAGTGTTTCCAGCACTTTGTGTTTTGTTTTTGATAACGAGATTGCTGGCATCTACCTTTTTCTCGCTGAAATAAATTTTATGAATGTTAAATAATGCTGAGGTTCCAAGAAGCAACTTTGTTCTTTTTATATTTTGAAAAGCGTGAGTTTGTTCACTGCCTTGATACTGGGCTGATCTACCGTTGTGCCAAGCAATGTGTGGTGACGTTGACCATGTGCATCATCGAGATGCCAGATATCATGGTTAAACTGCTTCCGGGCATCATTCTCAAGTTGACGCACATCTCAGCCACACTCACCATGGCTATCCCTATGCTGGAGTTCTTATCAAGTAAGGACACTTGATTGTTTTTAAAAACATCATTGGTGTAACTTGAATATGAGTGCTTTTATATAATGTGGACATATTAAGCTACCAAATACAGTAGTTGTACAAACATGTGTTGAGGGTCTCAAATGTCTCACCTCAGTCAACAGTATCTGTGGGCTAACTGTCTTTTGTGTATTATGATGGGGATTCAGATTTATCTATCACTTGTACAGTATATTGAAGCGGACAGTTTTAAAATTTTTGAAGGATGGGCATAAACCTGTTCATGCATGCCATGAGTAATGTGAGGGAACAGCAACATAGGAATCAGTGAAATGTGTCTTTTGTGTCAAAGACGCAGGACATTCTGAGGGTGTGCTGGGGGCAGCCCACAAGTGTTGCCATGCTTGTAAGTTGTAGCATGCTCACAACTTACAGACCTTAACCTGTACATCTTTGGAATGTGGCAGGAAACTGGAGCACCCGGAGGAAACCCTCGTGGTCATGAGAGACAGTGGTGGGATTCAACCCAGATCTCTGGCACTGTAAAGTGTTTCACTAACAGCTCCGCGCTACCATCCCACCCCTCGCTATTTCCTTATGTGCATTAGTTAAAGTGGAAGTGAGCCATTTATTCTTGCAATTTCTGCTCTCTCGGCTCATTTCCACAGTCTGCTGTTAGGTGTCGATGCATCTGTTGTAAACCCTGTTGATCAAATTCAAGTTTATTGCTGTACAACTGTATACACGTATACCACTGAACAAGACAATATTCCTCTGGATGAAGGTGCACAGCACATATAACTCTCTCATAACACTACAAACAAATTATCAAATAATAGGGTGCATTTATGACAAGTTTAAAAAGTAAACAATATAACACTACTGGCATTTTATACGTGATGAGATGTGGATGGTGGCAGGGAGTTCAGGAGTCTCATGGCCAGGGGATGGTGGGAAGAAGCTGTTTCCCATCCTAACACCCCTTGTCCTAATGCTACTGTGCCTCTTACTTGATGGTAGGGGGTCAAAGAGATTGTTGGACAGATGGGAGGGATCATTGACAATGCTAATATGTGCAGCACTCCTGATAAATATCTATCTGTACGACTTCCCATTCAGTACTGAGCTGTGGATCTCACAGGATCCTCCCAATCTTGCTTGCCTGAATGTTTTGACTGCTAACCGACCAACAGGTCCTTGTAACTGAACTGCAAAAACTAGTAAAATAGTAAAGGTGGGCTTAGAGTGCCATAAGTTAGCAGAAGAGTTAATGTATGTGTTCTCTTGCAGCATTGGTGAGAATTCCTCCTCTTTATGCCAACTTCGTGGCCGAACAGTATGTCAGTGTTTTTGCTATCTCGTTACCTTACACCAACCCTTTCAAGTGAGTGTTTATTTTCCTCAGCTTTTTAAAAATGATCTAAGCTTAAGCTTTTAAAATTGGAATTACTTATAACTTTGAATTTGGTTTCCAATTTCACAGTAAGCCCAGGATGACGTTACAAGACTTTCTCGGCAATAATCTACAGTGCTGTGCGAAAGCCTTGGGCACATATGTAGGTAGGATGCCTAAGACTTTTGCACAGTACTGTATTTGTCAACGTGGAGTGGAGAGCGTGTTTGTAAATCTGGTGGGAGCAAAGGATGATGGGAATGGCTGCTGTGAGAGGGATGTGGGACAGGTGGGAGAGAAGTGCCAAGGTGGGAGGTGGTGGGTGAGACACCAGGCAAGGTGATTTGATTCCAATTGGTTTATTGATCATTACAGAATATCTCTCCAGTGCTTCCCACTCCCTCCCTTCTCCTTTTTGTTTTCCTCAATCATGATTCCCCTCTCCCTGCCCTCTTCCCACTTTCTGTCCAAGTTAGAGACCCATATCAGAATTGGGTACTGTAGCTCCACCAACCTTAACTCCATGGCCTTTGCTTCCACTCAGGACAGAACTGGGGAAGTTCACTATTGACGTTAATCTGTGGTTCCATTTGTAATTCCTTGTAAATGAAGGAGCCTGTACCTAAAAGCTCCAATATGTGAATACTTTTTAGACTTCGGCTAATGTGAACCAAGTAACATTTTCATCATAAAAACTGCAATTTTTGAAGTTACAATTAGTCCTCACTGTCAAGATCTGGGATGGTTACTGTCTTACCCAAAACTTAATTGATTGTTGAGAGGGTCAGATTTAAAGAGTAAATATTAGCTTTATTTGTCATGTGTACACCAAAGCATAGGTTTAAAAAGCCTGTCAGTTAGCAAGAGTCTGAAAATGGGCTGGGGGCAGCCCTTATCACAACTTAATAACCCTAAGTTGTATGTCTTTGGAATGTGGGAGGAAGCTGGGAGAAACCCACATATGTACGAACTTCTTGCAGACAGCAGCTGGAATTCAACCCTGATTGCTGACACTGTAAAGTGCTACACTAGCTGCTACGCTACCTTGATGCCTGTTTTACTGACTCTTTAAAAAGGTATTCATGTGTAGAAATCAAGAGTGCAGAGTCCTTTCCGCTTGGCTGAGGAGTGCAAATCCAGCAAAATTCTGGAAAGCTGGCCTCTTTCTAGGCCACAGTAGCCCAGCTTATTGCCACCCCATCCACATTCTTAAACATTAATTCTCTTGCGCTGTGGCTGTAACATGTCCATCAACAAAATAAAACGAAGCAAGTCACCACCAATCTGTTGTGGAGGAGGGTTTGTGTATATTGGTTTATTATTGTCACATGTATCAAGATACAACTGTATGGGTAAAAGCAGCACTGGGGCCACAGGGGACGGCATTGGCTCCCTTCCTGTTTACTATGTATACCTCAGACTTTAAATACAACACTGAGTCATGTCATCTGCAGAAATTCTCTGACTCCGCAATAGTAGGGTGTATAAAGGGAGGACGGGAAGATGTATACAGGGCCCGGTGGAGGACTTTGTCCAATGGTGCAAGTTGAATAATCTGCAGCTCGACATCAGTAAGACAAAGGAGATGGTGATGGACTTTAGTAAGCACTGCTCCCTGTTATTATGATGGTGAGGACCTACAAGTACCTGGGGGTAAACCTGGATGACAGGCTTAGACTTGTGTGAAGCACTAACACAGAGGCTGTGTATAAGAAGGGCCAGAGTTGCCTCTACTTCCTGAGGAAAATGAGGTCTGTTGGAGTATGCAGGCCACTCCTTCACATGTTCTACCAGTCTGTTGTTGCGAGTACAATCTTGTATGCGGTGGTGTGCAGGAACAATGGCATCAACACGGGTGATGTCAACAGGCTCAATAAACTGATTAGAAAGGCAAACTGGACATACTGGAGACTGTGGTAGAACAAAGGGCACTATGGAAAATCCTGGCAATTCTGGACAATGTTTCTCACCCTCTGCATGCCACCTTGGCAGAATAGACGAGCACTTTTAGTAATAGACTAAGACAGCTGTGCTGCTGCAAAGAGCACGATATGAGGTCATTCTTGCCTTCGGTCATTAGGCTCTGTAATGAGAAAACCTATAGCCATGGAAGTGATGACTCCTTCCTGTTAGACTGTTTTGTGGTAACTTATTTTTTTATTCTTTCTTGCTTCTCTTTTAACATTTATATCTGTACACTTGTAGCATTGCAATTATACTAATTTCCTTGGGATCAATAAAATATCTATCTATGCTTGTCTTGCTTGCAGCTGTTTAAATAGATTAAATAATTCTACAATGCATTGAGCTAGAATAAAGTAAAACAATAACGCAGAGTTAAGTGTAAGAAGTATGGAAAATGTGCAGTGTAGGAAATTGATAAAAATGCAAGATCATAAGGTAGATTGAGGACAAGTATCCACCTTTTTGTATGAAAGGTCAGATCAAGAAGCTGATAGCAGTGGGATAGAAATTGCCCTGTGGCCAGGTGATGTGTGCTTTTGTATCTTCTGTCTGGTGGGGAGAGGGAGAAGAGAGAATGCCTGGGCTGGGTGGGGTCTTTGGTCTTTTCAGGAGTACAGTAATGAGGCATATGTAACATTATAATGCTCAAAATGTGCTGTGCAGCAGAACTGCAGACGTGTTACTGCATTAATTCACTCCTGTACTAATAATGTGGGAATATTAAATAAATTTAGATCCGACCAGGTTACCTCAGTCAAATTAAAAATAAGCATGGATTACAAATGGTGTACATTTACCTGATCGTCATAAAACACATTTGATGAACAAAGTCTGTAGTTTTAATCCAGATTACTTAACATGTAACTCTAGGCCTGTACCAAAATCTGGTTAACACATTAGTGTCTCTTTGTAATCCCCTGCCAAAGTCATTCTGTTTGAGGGCTATTATGTTGGTTGGGGTCATTCATGAATATTGCATCCCAGCTGTCTACATGATGTGTAAGCCAGTAAGCAAGCCAAGGAAGGGAACTGTTGCCCATGTAGCAGGTTCCCCCCTCTCCACGCAGCAGATGAATCCAAAGGAATGGCAGAGATCCATACAGTTTGGCATCAGTGACATCACAGGAGTTGTCAGTTAGCATTGAACTTGACGTAGGAACTCCAGCTCCAGAATTTTCCTCTGGGTTTACTCCTGAAGCCTTCACCATAAGAAGGTATAGCCATAAGGCTGTGGAGATTTGATATCAGAGTTTTCCTTCTCTGTGCGCTGCCAACCACAGCTGATGATGCACATCTGCCCAAAATAACTGGCTTTTAAGGTGCCAATAACACACCCTTGACCCTGTCAATAGAAATGGTTCTGCCAGGCTTGGTAGCCAAGCCACACATGAAGGCCAGGAGCTGGACTTGATTGTCAGAGACTATTTGAGATGCATGCCATTAGGAGCATTTAATAGAAAGTGAGTGCTACCACTCTGGGCTATAACAACCTTACGGAACTTTAATTGGACTATTATGAATGCCCAATAAATTCTAGCTTTGCAGTTGATACTAGTGTAATGAAAACGCATTCTCATAGCTGGTGTTTTCCACAGGCACATATCATAATTAACTGTGTTGGGTACTGAATCTAAGAAAGATATACTGGCAATGGAGAAGGTCTAGAGGAGGTTCACAAGAATAATCCCAGGAATTAAATGATTAATACGAATGTTTAATTATTTTGGGCTTGTACTTGCTTTGGGCCTATACTCGCTTGAGTTTGGAAAACAAGGGGAAATCTTGTTGAAACCTATTGAATATTGACGGGAGTAGGCATAGAGTGAATATGGAGAGCACGTTTCCTCTCATGGAGGAGTCTAGGAGCAGTGGGCATAGCCTCAGAATACATGGAAGTCCAGTTAGAACAGAGATGAGTAGAAATTTCTTCAGCCAGAGGTTGATGAATCTGTAGAATTCATTGCCACAGATGACTGTGGAGGCCAATTCATTGTGTGTATTTGATGGGCTCTTGATTAGTAAAGGTGTCAAAGATTATGGGGAGAAGTTAGGAGAATGGGGTTGAGAGGGATAATAAATCAGCCATGATGAAATGGTGGAGCAGACTCAAAGGGCTGAAAGGCTTAACTTGGCTCCTATGCCTTGTGGTCTTATGAATGTCTTTGGAACTTGAAGGTTTCTTTAATAGCCTAAAATTTATTTTTGGTTTAATTCTTAATCCATTTTCATGGAGTACTGAGGCGGACTTTGGAGCTCCATCAACTCTTGGACGTTGTAATTTGAAATTGATGTTTACACATAAGGTGAGATTGCACAATTTCTGTTTTGTTTCTTTTAGATTCAACCAGTATATAGTATCCCTAGCACACCATGTGATAGCCATGTGGTTCATTCGATGTCGGCTTGTGTTCAGGAAGGACTTCGTGCGATACATTACTAAAGTAAGTTTTCTCATTTTTGGGCTGATGTTTCCCCTTGGTCTTGTTGTTCATCCTGTGTACTTACCTGAAAGATGTGCTGCATAAAATTGGTAAACATAATGCAGTGCATTCATATATTCCCATTCAAATTATTCATAATGAAAATAAAAAAACTGCAGATGTTAAAAATCTAAAATAAAATCAAAATGTTGAACATACAGAGCATCGTCACGCTGCATCTGTGGCAAGAGAAACTGAGGTAACGTTGTTGTCCTGGGGCAAGATTTTAACTCAACTCCAAAGTTCAAAGTATATTAATTATCAGAATATGTATGTTACCAAATGCTGCCTTGCGATTCACTTTCTTGCAGGTGTTTCTATGAAAATAAAGAAATGAAATAGAATTTTAAAGCTATATAAATAAAGGCTGACAAACAGCTAACATGCAAATTAAGACATTGTGCAAATTAAGAAAAATTAAGTACATAAATAATACTGAGGGTGAGTTGTAGAGTCCTTGCAAGTGAATCTGTAGGCTGAGAAATAATTTCCAAGATGAGGTGAGATAAGCTGTCCATGCTGGATCAGGAGTATGCTGTTCCTGAACCTGGTGTTGAGAGTCCTAAGGCTCCTGCACAGCAAGCTCCCACTCTCCACACAGCTGGTAAATCCAAAGGAATGGCAGAGGCTGATCCAGCTTGACACCAGCAGTGTCGCAGGGTTTACCAGTTGGTGTTGAACTCAATGTAGGACTGCCTTAGGGACTCCAGCACTGAATTTTTCCTTGTTGCTGTCCCTGAAAGGTAAATGCAGACTTGTACTGACACTCTCTTTCTAATGGGATAGACCAAAATCCATTGTTTATATCTAAAACTGTAAACCATTGCGCTTTTTCATTCTATTTGACTACTGTTTCTGAGTTAGTTGCTACAGTTGGGGCTTTTAAAGGGGTTACTTTATTCAGCTCTCGATAGTCTATTGTTAATCTCCAAATACCATCTGGTTTCCTCACTGGCCATATGGGTGAGTTATTAGTTGAGGCTACTGGCCTCAGTACCCCTTGTTGTACCAAACTCTGTATTAGCTTACCCACTTCTTCCTCAGCTTTCTTTGGAAATCCATATTGCTTCTGTGGTTTGGGGTATGCACACACTGCCAGCCATCTTTCCGTAGTCATGCTTGTACCATGCAAATGCCCCTAAGTTTTGTGTAATGATTTGCTGTACCATGTGATCATTGCTCATCTCCTCTCGTTTTATCCACATTTCCCCCATGGTGCAGATTATATCCTGATATTCACCTACTTGAATTTGTCTGTGACATGTATCATTCATACCAGTTGGCATTTGCCAAATCATACAGTTAGCTGGATCAAAACAAAGTCCCGCTTTGGCCACGTAATCACTCCCCAGTGTATGTTCCTGCTCCCGGGGTAATTCAACTAGCACTATAGAATGTTCTAATGCTATGTCTCCTATTCTAATTTCTAAGGGTGCACTCACGTGTTCCACTTGTGAATGACCTGTAAATCCATTTAAGATAATTTTACCTTGTATTTCCCAGTTCGCAATAGTTACGTTAGTGGTGTTGACGGTGGTTCGGGATCCTCCAGTGTCCCATAAAAAGGTAACAGGGCGGCCTCTGACCCAACCATTTACTAGTGGTCTTCCAGTTTCGTCCCACCTTGTGTCACACACCCATGTTGGTGAGGCCTAATACCGTCATTGAAGCTCGGGGTACAATCCCCCAGATGGCGATGTCTCCACTACATTGTTTTGTGGGCTTGTTCTGTCTGGCCCCTCCAAGGTTACACCTCCCTGCCCTACTCTCCCACCTCCCAGTTTTGGACATTCTCTCTTGATATATCTCTCTTGACCACAATCATAGCATTTAAACACTCCACCTCCGAGTCTCCCTGTTCTCGACACTTTCATTTCCTCTGGTTCTCCTGGTCACTTGATAGTGTGGTGGGGTGATATTTGGAGTGGGTCCCCTACCCTCATTTCTCCAGGCAGTTGCCTTACCTACAACGGACAGCAATTTCCCATTAGCGGGTTTATTTGGCCTTTGTGTCTCCTTTTCCCATGCTCTACTCATTTTCCTCAGTATCCATGCCTCATTATGTGTAGGGTCAGTGGGATCAAACATGTCTAATACCTTTTTAGATTCATCGGTAGAGTGAGCCACCAATGTCCTTAACCATCTATTTAAGGGCTCTGGTCCTAAATGGTTTCGATCTACTGTTGTTCCATATACTCCTTGGAACACCGTCCATAAACGGGATGCAAACGCAGTGGATGTTCACCTCTCCTCTGGTAACATTTGGCTAGTGCCTGTACAGGATCGCCTCTGTTAATACCCATAACCGTCAATATTGCCGTCTTTATTCCTCATTTGTGCCCCCACCTTGTTGTATATTTGACAAAGCCAAGTGTATATTTGGATGTAAACACGTTATAATCAATTTCCTTTCTCAGCGTCATCTAGACCGTGTATTATTCTCTGATGATTAGTAGCTTGAAACAGTTCCCGAGGATCATCTCCGAACCCACAAATTCTGATATCTTTGGCAATATCTCTGAGCTGCTGTACTCCAAACGGAGTAGTGTATGTTATATTCTGGTTTTGATTTCCTGCCCCAGCTCTCCCCCCCTCGAATAGTAACTGGGGGGGCTAGTGGTGTCATTGGCACTGGTGATTCCTTGGTATTGTATGCAAGCGGGGGATCCTCAGGAAAAAGCGCGTCATCATTATCAAGACCATATCTAGTGGCATCATCGGCTAAACCGTTCCAATCTTTATCTACATATTCACTCTCTTCCCCTCTTTCAGATCCAAAAGCGCATATTATTCCCCTCTGTGCAGAAAGTTGGTCCTGCAGCTTTTGTATCTGATTTAAACACTTTGTATGGTCACTAGCATTACTTCTCTTTTCAGAAACTGATTTCTGTATCTCATTTATAGCTGTTTTTAAATCACTGCACTGTTTCTTTAATTCTTCTGTTCTTTTCAGTAAAATTCCAGTTTACTCTGTTCTTTAACGAGTTTCTCGTATTTCAGCTGAAACTGATTCATATGCACCAAATCCATACTACTTTGTCCCTGTAAATCTGTAAAATTTCCCTTGAGGATTTGTAACTCCTTTCTGAGCATTCTGTTTTCGTTTTCTAACTCCTCTCGGATTCTTTTGTTTTCGTCTGCTAACTTGTCTCTCTCAGCGTCGGCTTTTTGTTGATTTCCTATTAATTCCTCAATGAGACAGGCAGTTGCTACTGGCTTCAGTAGTCGCTTAAATTTCTTGTCCGACAATTTTCCTCGGGCAATTCTAAACAACACTTCACCGCCTTTACCGCTGGTGTCCAGCACACTCCCCGTATTGTGGCCATTTCCCCAATACGTACAATCAAAACTATCCAAGTCCTTTGGACTTGCAGATTTCCCTAAATTCTTCATCTTGGGTCACTACCAACCAGTTACCCAGCCCCGATTTCTCTGTTTCTCACCCACGTGGTCCGGCTCGAGTCTTGTGCTGACTCAACAAGAGTTTTAACCTCGAGCCCACCCAGGGACGCCAATTCTGTTGGAGAAAAAAAGAGAGCGAGAGATAACGCTTCTATCTCTTCCAACGGTTCTTCTTGCTTGTATCTGCGATGGTTATTCTTCGAAGTTACCGCCACCAGCACCCACAAAGCATCCACTTTTATATCCATTTTTTTATCAATTCAAATGTCGCATTCCTGTGTCATTGGTCGCAGGTCATGCGTCTGGCCTTTAACACCTGGTCATTGGCTGTGGTCCAAAGCAGCATCCATCTATTGTCCTCTTCCCATCAAGGCACAGTTGTTGACTCATGGCTCTTTGTTCTCAGTCAGCAATGAGCTCGAATCACCTCAGGCATTCACAATCCTGCATGTTATAGCCAACCAAAGAACATCTCACAAATAACCCCTTATTTGGAAATGACCTCCAGTCCGGCAGATTACCAGAAGTCTTTGTGTCTTCTTTAAAACACTAATCAAGCCCAGCCACAAAATGGAGAATAGAGTGTCTTCACAAAATGACAGCCTCCATCCCCCAAGCACACGGCAAGAACAAAGACCACTTCCACTGTCCTTGATTCATTTGAATTCACTGATTTGAAGATTGTCATTCTTTCTGGCCAACACTTTGACTGTACATTCCGTGGCTACTTTATTAGATACACCTGTATACCTGCTCATAAATACAAATAACTAATCTGCCAATCATGTGGCAGCAACTCAGTACATAAATGCACACAGACATGATCAAGATGTTCAGTTGTTCAGACCAAACATCAGAATAGGGAAGAAATGTGATCTCAGTGACTTTGACCATGGAATGAGTGATTGTTGATGCCAGATGGGATGGTTTGAGCATTTTTGAAACTGCTGGGATTTTCAAGCACAAGTCTCCAGAGTTGACACAGAATGGTGCGGTAAACAAAAGGCATCCAGTGAGCAACAGTTCTGTGGGTGAAAACGCCCTGTTAATGAGAGAGGTCAGAGGTGTGTGGCCAGGGTGGTACAAGATGATAGGGAGGCAACAGTAACTCTAATAGCCATGTGTTACAGCAGTGGTGTGCAGAAGAGCATCTCTGAACACATAACACGTCAAACCTAGTCAGGAAAGTACACTGAGTGTACTTTCAATCCTATTGTTTTCATAGTCAAGAAACTGATAATTTTCTAGTAGTCTGTGTGGCTGATGCATTGATGTTTGTCTTTACTAAAAACTATTACTGAAAATAAATCGGAATAATTTTGATAGAAATTTGAAATGGACAGACCCAGCGAGGCCTCTCAAACTGCAATGAAGCAAGGATTGTCAGTTTCAGTTAGTTCCTTTGACTACACTACAGAGCAGTACCCTGGAGAGCATTCTGACTGGTAACATCATTGTCTGGTATGCAGCGGCCACTGCACAGGATTGGGGGAAAAAGCTGCAGAAAGTTGTAAACTCAGGCAGGACCATCATGGGGACTTACCGCACCAGCAACCAGGACATTTTCAAAAGGCGATGCCTCAAAAATGCAGCATCCGTTATTAAGGACCCCAGTTACCCAGGACATGCCCTCTTCTCATTGCTACTGTCAGGGAAGAGGTACAGAAGCCTGAAGACACACTTAACATTTTTGAAACTGCTTCTTCCCCTTCCACCATCAGATGTCAGAGTGGGCAATGAATCAACCTATGAACACTATCTCACTATTGTTTGCTCTCTTTTTGCCCAAATTTAAATTAAAATATTTCTTGTAATTTACAGTTTTTAATGTATTGTACTGTACTGCAGCTGAAAAAAAAATCAAACTTCATATGCCAGTGATACTCTGTTTCTGAGATGTCCTTTATTCAACAGTTGTTGCCTTAGCTCTATAGGCCTGTCCTTAGTTCTTGCTTATGTCCCTCACTTTAAAAAGAAAAATTCTCCATATTGTTGCTGAATGTTAGATGATATCATGATTTGTTGTCAGGTTTTTAACTAGTTTGTTCTTTAATTTCTGTTTGTGTTTTTAACTAGGGTCTCAGATCAAATGCCTTGCTGCCATTTGAGGACACGCATGAACCCACCAGCTTTCGAGCTCGTAGCACAAGCTTAAATGAAAGACCTTTCAAAAGGTAGGCCAATCTCTAGAGCAGGGAGAATACATATAATGCAATTTCTTACCTAGGAAGAAGCTCTCATTTAAACCATGTCACAAACTTGAGTTTTAATTTGTCTTTCTTGTTTTTCATATTTCTGGTGGAGCATACAATGGGGAACTTAAAATAACTAAAATTTTGATCTGATGTTTAAGAAGCTGATAATTTTCTATTAGGCTCTTTAGTAAATCAAGACTATTAATTTTTTCTTTAAATTTTTGTACCTTTAAGAACTTATTTACATTTTAAACACATGGAGATTCTAATTCAAATTGGCCCAGGTGGCATTGGAGAATTGAGAGCACTCTGTTCTGCTGCTGCTGTTTTGTTTGTACAAGGCAGGTGGCAGATGCAGAGTCAAATTGCCCTTTGCAAAGACCCCATAATATATTTTGGAAGAGCACCTGCTACACTAACAGGTGTTGGCTTTTCTTTCCCTGTCAGACACAATCTTTATGAAGGTGGGTGTTTGGGGGAGGGAGCCTTCATGCTAGCATATTTTTGCACAGTTAGTACCCTGAGCTGCAGTGTTGGACATGATTGGTGGAACTTGGATGTCTTGTGGCAGGGAGAACGAAGTGCCTTAAATATTTTAATTCAAACCTATATTCATTACACTTTGTTCCCAAACAAAATGTGTCTTGGCTACAAAATAACAGGGAAAGCATACCAGTGGGAAGTGGAAAAAGAGAACAGGCAGCATAATAGGCTCATTTTCTGACTTGTGTTCATTTCGAGTTGGCTTCCGAAAAACAGAAAGCACCTTTAAATGCCTGCTGATTTTTCCTGATTTGTATTCTTCCATCTCCCCATCCTACTTTGATGTCAGTGTTTATGCATTTTCCCTCAAATTGAAATTTGTGTGCTTTTCCTTTATTTCCTAGCTTGGTATAAATTGTATAGCTGCACTGTACATGTTTGTTTTTTTGGTGCTCAAGCGTGCAGAAATTTAAGGTTGGAATATGGGCATCTAAAAGTTGAAATCTTTAAAAAAAATAACTAATAGCATTAATCCAGATTTGCATTGGCACTAGATTATTTACTGGTGATCAGATCGTGATATATTGTGATATTAAATTACTATCAATGCCAATTTCACATCTGTCACCTCATGCAGTGCCAGTGAATCTGATTGTATGAGATTAGGAATACTTGATGCATAAGTAGAACTCTGCCTTACTTTTCTAATTGATGCACAGGGAAGTTAGCTTGTATACAATAGTATAAAGTGATTCCTTGCAATTTGAGGAACCCCTGTTTTGGTGATACTATCATGCCTTAACACTGAGGTGAGGGGCCTTTACAAATTTCTACAGATGTACCCTGGAGAGCATTCTAACTAGCTGCATCACAGGCTGGCATGGGAGGGGGGCCTCCGCACAGAACTGAGGTAAGCTACAGAGATTTGTAAAATTAGTCCACTCCATCTTGAGCATTAGCTTCTGTAGTATCTGAGACATCTTCAAAGTGCTGAGCCTCAAAAAGGCGGCATCCACCATTAAGGACCCCCAGGATATGCTCTCTCCTCATTGTTATCATGAGGAAGGAGGTACAAGAGCCTGAAGGCGCACACTCAATGATTCAAGGACAACTTTCTCCCCTTTGCCATCCAATTTCTGAATGGGCATTGAACCCATGAGCACTACTTCACTACTTTTTTATTTCTGTTTTTGCACTACTTATTAAATATATATATATATATATATATTTACATCTTTACTGTAATTCAGTTTTTCTCTATATTACGTATTGCATTGTATTGCTACCGCATAACAACAAATTTCACAACGTATGCTGGTGATATTAAACCTGATTCTGAGCTACAATATCGGAGATGTGTGGAACAATTGTGCAGTGTTACCCTTTAGAGCAGGGGTCCCCAAACTTTTTTATGTCATGGACCAATGCCATTAACCAAGGGGTCTGTGGATCCAATGTTGGGAACCCCTGGTTTAGAGGAATTTAGAATGCAAAAGAACAAAAATAATTCAGACTTTTAAAAAGAAATACAAGATTCTGTAGATGTAAGAAATCTTCAGCAACACACAAAATATGGGTATCTTGGCAAGTCCGGGAGCATTTAAGGAGGGGAATAATGTGTCAAAGTTTCAGGCTGAAATCCTGTATTAGGACCAGAAGGGAAGAGGGCAGAAGCCAGAATGAGAAGATATGGGAGAGGGGAAGGAGTACAAATTGGCAGGTGATAGGTCAGACCATGTGAGAGGGAAGATGGGTGGGTGGAGGGCGGATGAAATATGAAGCTGAGAGGTGATGTGTGGAAGAAATAAAAGGCTGAAGGATGAGAAATGTAGAGGAGAGCATGGATGAAAGGGAAGGAGGAGGGCAAGAGGAAGGTGATGGGCAGGTGAGGAGAAGAGAAGGACTGCGAGGAGAACAAGAAAAAAGAATGGAAAAGGAGAGAACGTAGATGGGAAAACAATTACCAGATGTTGGAGAAATTGATGTTCATGCTCTCAGGTTGGAGGCAACCTGGAAAGAATATGTGGTGTTGCTTCTCCAACCTGAGTTTGTCCTCATCTTAGTAGTAGAGGAAGCCATGGACAGAATGGATTAATACTGACTATTTCATATTGTTTCCAAAATAAAACACCCCATTCATTAATACAGAAATCCCTCTCATCTCTCCATAAGCATTTCAAGTAAAACAGTGCTGAACTAGCAACTGGGGCCATTTAAATTGAGAAGGTTTACAGGTTACATCAAATCATCAGTATTAAAGAATCATTTGGAAGGATGCCATTGGGTTTATTGTCTGTTATCCAATGATTGTCACTGCTCTGCTTTTTACATGCAGTCAACCACATTTACCCTTGTTAAATTTTTACCCAGTTCTCTGGTGGAAGTTAACATACGAGGAGTATTTGATGGCTTTGGGCCTGTATTTGCTGGAGTTCAGATTTCTTTCTTGCCCCATTTTCCCTATTCCCACTATGAGAAGTGACCTTTATAAAGACGTATAAAATAGTGAGGGGTATAGATAGTGAATGAACATGGATGTTTTTCCTTGGGAATGGGAGACAAAATCTGGGGGAGGGGGTGGCCTAGTTTTAAGGCAAGAAGGGAACATTTTGAAAGGTACCCGAGGAACATCTTCGTGCAGTGTGTGCTGCCTGCTTGGGACACAGTGACAGCTAAAGTAGTTGAGGTGGGTTCAATAGTGCAATTCAAAGGGCATTTGGGTAGGTATATGAATAAAGAAGTTCAGAAGTTTATGGGCCAGATGTGAACAAATGGGACTAGCTTGGGTGGGAAACTTGGTTGCAAGAATGAATTTAGCTGAAAGGCCTGTTTACTTTCTGTATTACTCTGATTCCACGATTTCCATGATAAATTTTTTTAATATATTTGATCTGTTTTAACATTTACTAAAGTAGAGGAGGTGTTTTCATACACAATGTATGATGGCTTAAACCAGGGTTCTGTAAACTGCGGTGAGTAATCACTTTCACTGATCTGTTAAAATAAATAACTGGTAGCTTTAAGTGACTATATAAGGTCAATTATTAAAATTAAAGATCAAGACTGACTTGTATAAATAGTACACTAAATATAATTAGTACAAAGATTAATTTGTATTTGTGGCTGTAAACTACTGCTGAGAATTATCAGCTAATCCTGAAATAGCTTGCAATCGTACTTCAGTAATTTGTTAAAATTGGAAATGTCATTCCAACCTTAATTTTATGTGTTGCTTTTTCTGCCAATTGTCAGTAAATGTAGCAGGAGTTTTAGAAGTTTAAGTTCTGTAGCATATACGCTGTTTGATCTAATTTTGCTATTTTATCATCTTCCAGATTTTGTTTAATGCTTTAAGTTTTGTTTTTTTTCCCCCTCCTTCCCTCTTCCTTTTATTCTTCTATGATGGCGTGTGTTTCCTTCACTTCCCTGGGAAACCTTCCCAACCCCCTCCCGCCCCGTGACCTGCCCATCAACTCCTTTCCCATCTGCGGTGTCTTTGGGCTGTTTGCTGATAGCTTGCGAGCCTCAAAGTCCCTAAAGCCAGGCTTCACTAGTTCCCAAATTAAAGATATGAGAGACCTGTCGGCAGTCGCGGCCTTCCGGTCCCGCAGCATCAGTGTTTCAGAACATGCCATCCAAAGGTAGAGGAATCACAGGAGCCTGTGCTCCACATGGTTTCATTTTGGGGTTTCTGCATGCTGGGACACTTGCATGTCATAGTTTTTGGATAGGTTTTGAAAAGTACTATTTACTATTTTGATAGGGAACTAATATTTAATTCCAGAATTTAAATAGATTGGTCAGTGGTTGTCAATCAAGACTTCTGCTTTCTATTGTCAGTCTAATTGTGTATCCTCTTAGTGAACATTTTTTTGTGCCTGATATATGTTGATTGACCAAAAAAGTTCTGTGGTATTAAGGAGAGTAAGAAAAGTAGCTAATCATGTTAGTATCAAGCTTGTATCATCATACTATCAAGCATCCTCCTTTGGGCCAGAGAGTGAATAAGCTATAATGCTTCACAAACAGGAAAAAAACCTGCAGATGCTGGAAATCTGAAGCAATTCACTCAAAATGCTGGAAGAACTCAGCAGGTCAGGTAGCATCTCCTTTCTCAGGGGCCACCTTGCTCTGACATCTCCCCTTCCTCTCCAGTCCTGAAGAAGGGTTGTGGCCCTTGCTTTTCTGCAGAGATGCTGCCTGGCCTACTGAGTTCCTCCAGCATTTTGTGTGTGAGGCTATAATGCCTGCTTGCCTATTCAGCAAGATTTCTTCAGTCATTTTGTCTGAGATGTATTTTAAAAAGATGAGCTGCAAACTTGAAAAACATGCTCTAAATACCCACAAAACCAGGCAGCATCTGTAGAGAGATTTGGTTAAGATGGCCATCAGAGCTTGTCAGCTGTTTTTTCCCCCCCCCCCCCCCCCCATCCCTTCTCCACCTTTGTGCACCATTACTCTTTTAGGGGTTAACAAAATAATACACTCTTGAGGCTTCTTTCCACCTCAATGTAACTTGTTCAGTTATCTCGACACCCAATCAGTGCATCTCCTCCATTCTTTTTATCCAATGGAGCACATAAGAATCCAGAATGTAAAGAACTTTGTTAAAATCTCATTTGGTGATGGCATTTCAAACCACTAGTAGATATAATTATGGGGGATTTTATACTTTGAAAGGATTTTCCCTTTCTTCTATCCCTTTACCTAAGTAAATATGCCCAGTTATCAATTTCTTTAGCTTTTTGGTGGTAGTACAGTTAAGCTTAAGTATTGAATCTACATACAGTAGTTCCAGTTACTGTTACATAAAATCTGTAATGTCTAAAAGTTACTTCCTGTCCCATCCCACCAATAATTTTTATTTTTATACAATGCAGAACAGGCCCTTCCAAGCCCAATGAGCCACACTGCCCAGCAACCCCCCTGTTTAACCCCACTCTAATCACAGGACAATTTGCAGTGACCAATTAACGTAGTAACTTTGGACTGTGGGAGGAAACTGGAGGAAAACCACAGGGTCACAGGGAGGATGTACAAATTCCCTAGAGACAGCACCAGAATTGAACTCCAAGCCCCGACGCCCCAAGGTATATTAGTGTTGTACTAACTGCAATGCTATGTTGTGCCACATAGCATTCTGGTAGTACATATAAGTTGTACTTCACTTATCACAATTCAGTGAGAAGTTCCTCATTGTTAGCCTAAACCCATGAAATTGTTTATGGTAGCCGATTATGGTATAACTGGCTGCCAGTTATACCATAAAACCTTATGACATTGGAGTAGAATTAGGCCAGTCGGATGAAGTCTGCTCCGCCATTCCGTCATGTCTGACTTATTATCTCTCCACCCCATTTTATTGCTTTCTCCCTGTAACCTTTGACACTCTTACTAATCCAGAAACTATTAGCCTCTGTTTTAAATATATCCAATGACTTGGCCTCCACAGTTGTCTGTGGCAATGAATTCATCAAATTTTAGCCACCATCTGGCTAAAGAACCTGCCACCTCAGTGTTCAGATTCACTGAAGCCAATGAACAAGTTCATCAGAGGACCAGCTACATTGGCACATATTTGCCACTGCAGATTAATAACCAATTTCTCTTCCGGTGATTTGCTTTAAGGCAAGATTACAAACTTAAACCTGCCTTTGCTTTCATTTCTTCCCCGAGCTTGCTACTTACTCACTAATTTAATTACTACCTGTGGTTTCTAAATGTTTTATGTGTTGGGTTGAATTGAACACATTACTTTTATTACAGTGATAAAATAAAATAGGTTTATACTGGCTATTTCTGAGATCAATTTTTATTCACGAAAGGTTGTTTCCATAAAAACTAAAACGTAAGAGCAGAATTGAGCCATTCAGCCATTCCCCAATGAACTTACAGCAAAGAGAACCCTTCAGCCGATGAACCACATCCTTGATAGACTAGATCACTAGTTTTCTTTACTCAGACAATCCTCAGGCAACTGAGCACTAGATTAAACTCTTTTAATATTTTTATTTACTGACAGTCACTGTTGTTAATGTTTAGAGCTCAAACAAGACAAACCGGAGTATTTCCAGATGTCCTGTTTCTTTCTGTCAGATCAAAGACAGCAATGGCAAGACACACCATAGAGGCAGAATGGCAATCATGACATGAGGCAGATATCCTGGATGAAAGGGGTGGTTGTACTATATTTTTAATGCAATTTATAATTTGTTTTTATAATAAAATAAAAGAATATACTTTTTATACATGCAGTTAGGTGAACTAAATGAAGGCTGTCTGTACCATGGTCCACTGTCCCCTCCTATCAGATGCCATCTTCTTCAGGCCTTCTCATTTCCACTTATTACCCCATGCCTTTTACAGCATTTCCACTCTCCTTTTCTGCCTTCTTCCTATAATCTTTCAAATACTGAATAAGACCACAGGACATATAAGGGATTGGACATGCTAGAGGCAGGAAACATGTTCCCGATGTTGGGGGAGTCTAGAACCAGAGGGCACAGTTTAAGAATAAGGGGTAAGCCATTTTGAACAGAATTGAGGAAAAACTTTTCACCCAGAGAGTTGTGGATCTATGAAATGCTCTGCCTCAGAAGGCAGTGGAGGCCAATTCTCTGGATGCTTTCAAGAAAGAGTTGGATAGTGCTCTTAAAGACAGCAGAGTCAAGGGATATTGGGAGAAGGCAGGAACGGGGTACTGATTGTGGATGATCAGCCATGATCACATTGATTGGCGGTGCTGGCTCGAAGGGCCGAACGGCCTACTCCTGCACCTATTGTTTATTGACAGAATTGGCACAGAATTAGGCTTATTTATTTTTGTAATTTTTGGAAGATTGCTCATAACTTATTCGTAACTTAAAGATGCCCAAAATATTTGTTCAGTGTTCAAATGTGACTGAGTTCTGAACTTTCCATTGCTTCATAGTCAGTCATAGAACACTGCAGCACAGAAACAGGCCATTCAGCCCATTTAGTCAATGCCAAGCTATTAATCTGCCTAGTTCTATCGACCGGTACCTGGAACACAGCCCTCCATACCACTCCCATCCATGTACCTATCCAAATTTCTCTTAAATGTTAATCTATTCTGCGTCCCTTACTTCCGCTGGCAGCTCGTTCCACATCTCATGGCCCTCTGAAAAGGTCCCTCTGCATGCTTCCCTTAAATATTTCACTTTCCACCCTTAACCCAGGACACTTAGACTTGCCACATAAGGATCCTGTTCCTTGATTTTTGAAGGCATTTGAAAGTGTGTAACTGGCAGTAAGCTTGTGATTTGGCACACTGTTGATCTAATGACAGCATTTTTTGGCTTGGATGTACTGCAGTTTTGTGGAAGAGGAGATACTCCCTTGGGTTGGTTCTGCTGTTCAGTGAGATCATGATTGAACTTCCACCATTTTCCCGCCTCAACTCCACATTCTTTGCTTCAATTGGGTTCCAAAAATCAATCTGTGACTAAGTTCTTTGATTGTTCACAGCCTTCTGTGATTACCAAAACTTCAGTCTTACTGAAAATGTTGCTTCACTCCTGCCCTAAGTGTCTAGTCTGTTGTAGAATGGTGATGGTGCAACTTCAGTACATTCAGAGCTCCTGATGTGGTTTCCATAACATCGGTGAGATCAAGTGCAGACTGGGTGACTAGGTTTGCAAAGCACCCGTACTACATCTGTAATAGCTATTCTGAGATCGCAGATGCATGCTCTCTCGTCCTGTTTCCATCCTGACCTGTCTATCTTTGGTCTTCTCCACTATCAGGTTGAGGCACAAAGTAAACTGGAGGAATATTCGCCCTGAGTAGTGTACAATCTAATGATACGAGTATTTAATTTTACTTTTTCAGGGGATAATTACCTCGAGTATTTTTTTTTCATTCCTCCAGCTGTCCTCACTTTTTCTCTGTCCCAAGTTTACCCCTCCCCTCTTTCGTGGTCCCTTTAGCAATGATCCACAAACTTCACCCAATATATTCCCTCCTCCATCTGATTCAATTGGCCCTTCATATTTCCCTGAATGGATTTCTTCCATACATATTAGATTACAGCACTTGTAGCCTTTGTGTCGCAGCAGTTGTCTCCACTTTGAGCTTTCCCTCCACCACCTGGCTTCATCTGCCTCTATTTCCTTATCTGATTCCTCCTATCGCCCATCTGTCTTTCTCCCATTTTTCACCCCTCTCCTATCTGGCAATGCCTTCCCATCATCCTTCACCCCTCCTCAGTCCACCTGTCATATATTAGCCCATGTCTCTTTGTCCTCCCCCATCCACTCTCAGTACTAATGCAATATCTTGACTTGAGACATTAACAATTCCTTCCTCCCCACACCCTAAACACCTCCCCTCCCACCCCAAATGATGCTAGGTCCGCATACAGTGCTTTGCGGACAGTTTCTTTCCCCCTGCAATCAGATTTTTCAACAGTCTGTGACTATTACCTTGCTCTTCCTCTTTAGCTCTATTTATTTTTTTATTTTAATTTATAGTAATTTTTTGTCTTGTAATGAACTACAGCCATAAAAAAACAATTTACAGGAAGTATGTGAGTGATCAACATGATTCTGATATTCTTCTAAGTTGTTATTCCTCCTATTATTAAGAACCCTCCTGATAAAAGCTCTTTACAATCGTTTGTTATGTGTTGTGTTGTATGATGTGAGTAATCATGGTCTTTCCATGATACTTCTTGGCAAATTTTTCTACAGAAATGGTCTGCATTGCCTTCTGGGCAGTGACTTTACAAGATAGATTACCCCAGCCAATATCAATACTATTCAGAGATTGTCTGCCTGGCGTCAGTGGTTGCATAGCCAGAACTTAAGCTGCTCTTATGACCATCCACCACCTGACCCTAGCTTCACGTGATCCTGATTTGTAGGGGTGAGGGCAGTTAAGCAGGTGCTACACCTTGCCCAAGGGTGACCTGCAGTCTAGCAGAGTGAAGGAATGCCGTATCCCTCTTTTGGTAGAGACATACCTCCACTCTGCCATCCATTTTATGATACACCACTGAATCTAGAGTTGGCTTTAAGTCAGAACTGATCTGATTTAAAATGTCAGCTATTGTAACTCACCTTTATCTACCTGCTGGACATGAAACATGTTGCCTTCCATGCCTGGCTTCATCTCCTGACAGGTTGGTGGGCAAGATGTCATGTTCAAAATAAGTTTTGATATGCCTTATTTTTGTCTCCTCTCCCCCCCAAGGAAATTTTACATTGCATGTTACGGGGGTTTAGAATATAGAACCATAATGGTCAGATTACTGGGCAAGCAGCCAGCAATTTGTGCCATTGCTCAGAAGTAACATAGAAACATAGAAAGCCTACAGCGCAATAAAGGCCCTTCAGCCCACAATGCTGTGCCGAACATGTACTTTAGAAATTACCTAGAGTCCTCTATTTTTCTGAGCTCCATGCACCTATTCAAGATTCTCTTAAAAGACCCTATTGTATCTGCCTCCACCACCGTCACTGGCAGCCCTTTCCACACACTCGGTACTCTCTACAGTTTTTTTTTAAAAAAAGAAACAAACACAAACTTTACCCCTGCCATCTCCTCTGTACCTACTTCCAAGCATCTTAAAATTGTGCCCTCTAATGTTAGCCATTTCAGCCCTGGGAAAAAGCCTCTTGACTATATCCACAAGATCTATGCCTCTCATCATCTTATACACCTCTAGCAGGTCACCTCTCATCCTCCTTCGCTCCAAGGATAAAAGACCAAGTTCACTCAACCTATTCTCTTAAGGCATGCTCCCCAGTCCAGGCAATTTCTTAACCACAGAGTCAACCTGTACAGCAGCTTTGAGTGTCCTATGGACTTGGATGCCAAGCTCCCTCTGATTATCCACACTGCCATGAGTCTTACCGTTAATACTATATTCTGCCATCATATTTGACCTACCAAAGTGAACCACCTCGCACTTTTCTGGGTTGAACTCCATCTGGCACTTCTCAGCCCAGTTTTGCATCCTATCGATGTCCTGCTATAATCTCTGACAGCCCTCCACGCTATCCACAACACCCCAACCTTTGTGTCATCAGCAAATTTACTAACCCATCTCTCCACTTTCTCATCCAGGTCACTTATAAAAATCACGAAGAGAAGGGATCCCAGAACAGTTCCCTGAGGCACACCACTGGTCACCGACCCATCTACAACTACTTTTTGCCTTCTGTGGGCAAGCCAATTCTGGATCCACAAAGCAAGGTCCTCTTGGATCCCATGTTGCCTCACTTTCACAATAAGCCTTGCATGGGGTACCTTATCAAATGCCTTTCTTAAATCCATATACACTACATCTACTGCTCTACCTTCATCAAAATGTTTAGTCACATCCTCAGGCACATATTCACATTCAATCACATTAGTCACATTCAATCAGGCTCATAAGGCACAACTTGCCTTTCACAAAGCCATGCTGACTATTCCTAATCATATTATGCCTCCCCAAATGTTCATAAATCCTGCCTCTCAGGATCTTCTCCATCAGCTAATTGATGGAGAAGTAAAACTGAATTATAAGATCATGAGACATGAGCAGTATTAGGCCATTTGGCCCATCAAGTCGTCTTTGCAATTCAGTCATGGCTTATTTATTATCTCTCTTAACCCCATTCTTCTGCCTTTCCCTGTTACCTTTAATGGACTTACTAATCAAAAAACCTATCAGCCTCCACTTTAAATATACCCAAAGACTTGGCCTCCACAGCTGAATGTGGCAATGAACTCCACAGATTCACCACTTTTTGGCTAAAGAAATTCCTTCTCATCTTTGTTCTAAAGGGACATCCTTTTATTCTGAAGCTGTGTCCTCTCTCTGGTCCTAGACTCTTCTACTATAGGAAATAATCTCTCCACATTAACTCTATCCAGGCCTTTCAATGAGATTTCAGTGAGATCTCACCTCAAGAACTGCACAAAATATTCCAGGTGATGTCTCACCAACATCCTACACACCTGGAAATAATTTGGAAAATGTGTAGCTCAGATTGTCGATAGTTGAGTTGTTCTCCAATTTTGACAATCTACCTGCAAGCATTAAAACATCGCAGTGATAATGTCTCCTCATATGGTGATGAGATGTTTGCAAGTAAATTGCCAAGATTGGAGAACATCTCAATCCAACCATCCTACACACCTGTTTTGCTCTTCAGAATAAGACCATAAGACATGAGAGCAGAATTGGGCCATTCAGCCGATCGAGTCTCTTATGGCTGATTTAATATACCTCTCAATCCCATTCTCCTATCTTGTCTCCATAACTGATGCGCATACTGATCAAAAACCTATCAACTTCCACTTTAAATATAACTGATGACTTGGATTCCACAGTCATCTGTGGCAGTGAATTCCAAAGATTCCCTATCCTTTGGCTAAAGAAATTCCTCCATCTCTGTACTAAAGGGGCATCTTTGTATTCTGAGGTTCTGCCATCTGGTCCTAGCTTTTAACACCAATGGAGTAATGGAATTATAATGGGAAAGGGTGGAAATTTAAAATGAAAAGCACTGGAAGTTGGGAGTAGTTGTAGGCCTCAGCCCTTTAGGGGTCAATATGATCATGAGTGATCTATACTGACCTTGACTCCTGTTCTATGCCAGTCCCTATAATCAGTTTGTTAGTCTTTCAAATTTTTTTTATCTACTCCATCTTCAGTACATCTAATGAACTGACCTCAGCCTCTGGATATAGGGAATTAGTGATGTTACTATAGTTTGTTAGAAGAAATTTTAATGCAACTCATTTTTAAATGGCTCGTCCTTTATTTTGAAACTGCGTTCCCTATGTGGTTTTCCCACTTGTTTCAAATTCTTACCATCTACCTTAGCCTGCTTAGAATCTTGTATTAGACGTAGGACAGAATTAGGCCATTTGGATAATTGTGTCAGCTCCGCCATTCCATCATGGCTGATTTATTAGCCTTCCCCCCCCCCCCCCCCCCCCCCAAGGAATAAAGTCACATTTAATTCCTCAAAGCACTAAGAAATACAAACCCAGGCTACCTAACCTTGCTCTTTATTAGTACTCTCTCATCCCAGGAATTAACTTGGTGAATCACCTTTTGAAATGTCTCCAATCCTACCATTTTTTTTGAGGTAAAGAGACCAAAACTGCACAGTACCAGTTGTGGCTTGGCTAATGCCTAACCAACTCTAACAAAACTTCCATTATGTTGAATTCCCAATCCTTTGCAATCAAACCCAGTTTGCTTCCTGAACTTAAAACATACTTAGTTGGTAGTCTTTTTTTTCAAAAACGCTAGGTGGTCTCAATAAACATGATTGAAGCTACTGCATTGTTGTTAAAACCCAACTGAGTTGCTAATCAAGTTTATTCAACTATGTACATGTATACAGCTAAACAAAACCATGTTCCTCAGGGACCAAGATGCAAAGCACAGTAAATCATGTACAGAACATAAATTGACAGTAACACAATAATAATGACCAATATCCTTCAGGAAAGGAAATTTACCAGTCTCAGCTGACCTGGAATACATTGCTTTCAGAACACAGCAGAATGGTTGAAGGGTGATTTGGAATGAACATAAATAGTGACATTTCCATTAATGTCCATGCAGTGAAAGCAAATTGTTAACTTGAGCTGGAATCTGGATTTTGATTTTCCACAGGAGAAGCAGATATAGTGACACTTAGACTTCCTGTTTGTCTTTCAGTCTCTTAAAATTGTGCCACAAAACCTTGGAAAATGGAGTAAAAATATGAGTAAATATTGGCTATTATTGCATCTCTTAAGGGACAACCACTGACCAGAGGGTTGAAAACAGTCGAGTCCTGACATTTCAAAGTTATTTCTTACTCTGGAAAATGAATGCTTTTTTAAAAAAAATACTGAATTACTGTGTCTTGTTCCTTTGAGTTGAGATTATGCTGTGCTTGTAAATTTGCTTTGCTCTATAATTAACCCTGCGTGATAATGCTGCAGGTTAGATTTAAACTTAAGTTTTCAAACATAGCATTTGTTCAGCTAGTTACAATAATTGGAAAATTCACAATTTTCAGTCATAAGAAATGACCAAAATGCATTGATTTTTGCATCTTGTCATTTATAACAATTTATCTTAGTGGTACACATACAGTTAATATTTTCCTGAGCTAGACTTGGTATGGCTTATCACTGCTTGGGAGTACTTTTTGGAAGTTTGGGATGTGGCAATTTGTTTCTTGAAACCCTATCCTAAGTTGATCAATATAAGGACAAAGTTTTTGTAATACAATAATAGTTTTCTAACAAGCACAAGGGCACATTCTGAATGCATGCTTGAAGCCGCGCGACGAAGCAATTGCTATTGAAGGTGAAAGTAATCTGTGATGCGGATTTGTTATTGCATTGTTCGGGGTTTTGACTCGTAACTTCTCATTCTAATAGAATGCAAACCTCTATTACGAGTTCTAGCTTGGGATCAGCAGATGAGAGTTCACTTGCAGAAGCAGAAGACAGTCTAAAGACCGTCCATCTTGAACTTACTGAAACATGCTTGGATATGATGGCTCGATATGTGTTTTCTAACTTCTCCGCTCTGCCCAAGAGGTTTGTAGTCAGCATTTGGTCTCTTGTGAAAGAGTATACCGAATACCACAGCAAATGGCCATATGGTTTGTGCTGGTAATCTGTGACACATTAACCATGTTATCAGTTGCTTTCAGAACCACCTTGTCTTACTGTTTCCCTTGTATGCTTATGCACTGCTCCTTAAATGTATCCAAACTATTTGCCATGATTGCTGTGCTTAGTGAGTCCCACAGTCCAATAACTCCCTGGGTGATGATGTTTGAATTCCTGGCCTCATTTACAAGGAGCTATCTAGGGGTGGCATGGTAGTGTCATGGATGGCACAATCACTTTACAGTGCCAGCACCAGGGTTCGATTCTTGCGGCGTCTGTAAAGAGTTTGAACATCCTTCCCTGTGACCACGTGTGTTTCCTCCCACGTTCCATTTATAGTGTTCTTGCATTTTATTGTTTACCTGCATCTTTCTTCCTCTGTAGTTGTTGCACTTTATTTTGCATTGTTATTGTTTTAGTTTGTTCTTCATTACACTATATGTTTAAATTAATCTCTAATGAACAGTGTGTAAGACAAGCTTTTCACTCTCCTCTCACCCTTGTTCTTCTCCCCTTTCTCTCTTATTCCATTCCCTGTTTTGGTTCCCCTGTCACTCCTTCCTTTCTCCTGCCCATCACCTCCCTCTGGTGTCCCTCCTCCTCCCTTTTCTCCCACGATCCACTCTCCTCTCTGATCAGAGTCCTTTTTCAGTCCTTTACGGCTCTACCTTCCCCCTCACCTGGTCTCACCTATCATCTGCCAATTTGTAATGCTCTCCTCCCCACCACCATATTCTGGCTTTTATTTCCTTCATTTCCAGTCCTGATGAAGGATCTTGCGCCAAAATGTAAAACCGTTTATTTCCCTCTGTAGATTCTGCCTGACCTGTTGAGTTCCTCTAGCATTTTGTGTTTGTTACTCAATCTTTTCACTGTATCTTAGTACATGTGACAGTTCCAATTCATCAAAGTGTTGTGCTGTACCCAGATCACTGTTCTGAAATCTAAGTAATGATTTTAATTTAATATGTGACTCATTGTTATGATTTCCTGTGCTTCCTTTTGCTCATTTTCACGAGGTTTTCTTTGCTTTGTGTTTCTTTAAGGTCCCCTGTTGCAGAGTTTCTCCTTGGTGCAGGAAGGAGTAACACATGGCTAGTTGGGAACAAGCTAGTCACAGTGACCACCAGCAGTGGTGCGGGGACGAGAGCACTAATGGGTCTTGATTCCTTGGACCAGAAGAGCAATGAAGAGGCTTCCAGGTATAGTACAGTCTGCTCTGTGGCGATTGCAGCCTTGGTAGAAAGCAAAATATTGGCGTGTCATTGGCTTTATTTATTGGATGGCACAGAAGGGGATTAGTTAATGTAGGGCTTCAAAATACTAGCAATCTAGGTTCAATCCCTATTGCTGTCTCTGCCCTCCTCGTGGTCATGTATGTTTCCTTTGGGTGCTCAGGTTTTCTTGCACGTTCTAAAGATGTATGGGTTAGGGCAGGAGTTCCTGACCTTTTTTTATGCCATGGACCAATACCATTAAACAAGAGGTCTGTGGACCTCAGGTAGGGAACCCCTGAGTTAATTTTATTGAGCTGTGAGCGTGCAATGTTGGTACTGAAACATGTGGGCTACCCAAGGCGAATAGCTGGAGTTATTCAAACTGTATTGGTTGTTGATGGAAAATAACACTTCTCAATGTGCATGTGACTAAAATGCTAATCTCTTAAATTTACCACAGAAATAAAAAAAATGCAATGGTGCAGATTATTTTATCATGATTATCAGATAGCTGTGCAGTTGGAGATTAGAATATTTGTACAAATTAGATTTACTGTTTTGACTTCAAGGGCGGATTCATCTCTGCAAGTGAAGACCACCCAAGAAGCACCTGCCAAGCTGGAATCTCAAACCAGTCAGCAGATTGGAAAGGCAGCTCGCCTGCGAGTGAGATCCATATCAGGTGAAAGTTGCTTCTGGAGAATCTTTATTTAAAAAAAAAACTGTGGCCAAACTGGTTTAAATATCATGTCTCTTGCTGGAGTTATTGCTTTTATAAATCGTATGAAATACTTTTTTTTTAATATGTCATAGAACACAGAACATAGAATCATACAGCACAGGAACAAGCCTTTTGGCCTGCAGTGTTGTGCTGAGCCAATTAAATCAATAATCAAAAAGCTAACTAAACTAATCTCTTTTACACACACAATGTCCATATCTCTCAATTTCCCTCATTAATGTGCCTACCTAGACATCTCAAAATTACATTGATTGCATATGATGGTTTGTACATAGTAGGGTAAATACTATTGATGTCTCCTTGATCAGTGAGCATTATTGTCACATAATAAGATACAGTGGGAAGTTTTTTTTTTGAATGCCTTCCAAATCATCAGTATACAAGTATAAAAGGAAAAACCTAGTACATAATGTGGTTGGAGGATGTGCAGTGCAGGTAGACAAAGTTCAAGTGTTACGACGAGGTAGATTAACAGATCATCCTTATTGAATAAGAAGTCCATTTGAGAATTGCACAATAGTGAGTGAGAAGCTGTATTTGAATCTAGTAGTATGTGCTCTCAATATTTCTCTATTGAGTGAGGTTATCATCCTGTAAATTCTTAGAGGTGCACATGGATGATAGAAAAATGGAAGGCTATTTAGGAATGGTGGCTGGTGGGGTGGGGATATGTCTCCACCACAGGGTTGGGCACTCCTTCCCTCTGCTAGCCTGCAGGTTACCCTTGGGTGAGGTGTAGCATCTGCCTAGCTCTCTTTCTTTCTCCACACCCCCCCCCCCCCCAAGCACTCCTGGATTAGGGACGTGTGAAGCAATGAGAGCAGATGGTGGATGACAATATCATGGCTGGGGTCACCCATCTTGTAAAGACACTGCCCAAAAGAAGGCAATGGCAAGCCGCTTCTGTAGAAAAATTTGCTTAGAACAATCATTGTCATGGAAAGACCATGATTACTTACGTTATACGACATGGCACATAATGGTGATGTAGGAGGAAAGTGTTGGATCTTGGATTAGACTTAAGGGTCGGTACTACTTTTGCGGGCCTGTACTGTGCTGTAGTGCTCTACGTTCATCATAGTCTGGGCTGTGTTTACAGAACAAGACCAAGTATATTGAACCAATAAGGAATTAACCCCTCCCCCCTCCCACAGTCATAGGATGGAAAGAAAAACAGTCGACATTTCAGGCTGTGACCCTTTACTTTTTACTGAAGTATTTTTAAAGTATTATCATGACATTCAGTTTATCATATTCCAGTAGTTCTACCTATTGGCCATATCCATTTAAAATTCTTACTTCTCTGATAATTGTCATAACTAATAACTTGTGGCTTTCTGGGATAATACATTCAGATTTCTTCAAACTTTGGATTTTATTTTAGTCATTTTATTTTGATGTTTTAACATTTTGATCCCTTGATCTGAATTCATGTAATGAAAAGATGGCTCAGTGTTAATTGATGACAGGCTGGTGCCATTTGTTCAAAGTAAATTTGTTATCAAGTACATGTATGTCACCATTTACCATTCACCTGAGATTCATTTTCTTGCGGGCATACTCAAGAAATCCATAGTAGAATAATAGCTACAATAGAATCAATGAAAGACCATTTATCGTTTGTTCAACCAATGTGCAAAAGATGACAAACTGTGCAAATACAAAAAGAAAGACATAATAAATATCTAGGACTCAAGCTGAAGAGTCCTTGAAAGTGAGTCCATAGGTTGTGGGAACATTTCAATGATGAGGAAAGTGATGTTGAGTTAAGTTATCCCCTTTGGTTCAAGAGCCTGATGATTGAGAGGTAATAGCTGTTCCTGAACTTGGAGGTGTGAGTCCTGAAGCTCCTGTATCTCCTTTCTGATGGCAGCAACAAAAGGAGAACATGATTTGAGTGTTGGGGGTCCCTGATAATGGATGCTGCTTTCCTGTGACAGTGCTTCATGTAGATCTGCTCCCTCCTGTGAATGAGACCATGCCTGGCGTTCACCTTAACTAGATGAGTCCTTCTTAGTTTCATAAACCATTAAATCTTTGCCCAACAATAGCCTATTGCAGTTGAGTTAAGCTGATGATGAAGCTGACGGTTTGGCGATTGTATTGGGATGTGGGTTTGGGAAAAGCAAACTACAGAGGAGGATGGAGGAATGTATTTATAGATACCACACATCTGCTACTAAGTGGCATTGATGTTTTCAGAATGCTTCAATATCTGAACATTTTTAATATGCAATTTCTGGCTAATTCACTGAGTTGGAAGTTTTGAGAATGTTTTCCCCCTTCTTCGCTTAGAAGTGACATCTGGTGTGGATTTACATGTTGTCAACTTCTCTGCAGTGTTCCATCAGCAGGCTTCATAAATCAAATATGGCATGTTGGGGTGCTTCCAGCTTTCTCCATTCTACCGGAAGTTTCAGTCAAATTTATTCAATAGATAGATGGAACATGCTTCTATTCCATGGTACAGTTAAGTCAGATTACAGCATTGCAAGACTGGAATAATAAACTTTGTGCAGCACTTGTTTTAGTTAATTGTACCTATGTTGTTGGAATTAACACACAATGCCTATTGACTAACTTTGAATAAACCAAATTGTATCTGTTTCAGTAGTTCCATTTAGAATCAGAAATGTATGCAATATACATCCTGAAATTCTTGCTCTTCGCAGACATCTACAAAAACAGAAGTTGCCCAAAGAGTGAGTGATAGTTGAAATGTTAGAACCTTGAAGTCCCCCTACTCCCCCCTCCTATGCACAAGCAGTAGCAAATCACTGACCCCACCCCACCCCCACCCATTTCTGCAAAATAGCATCAACATGCTCTACCCACCAAGCATGCAATAGCAAGGCTCCCAATAAAGATCATTATCTACAGTACAGCAAAAACCAGACTATGTAACAGTTTCCTCCCCCAAGCTGTCGGACTTCTCAATACCCAGAGTCTAGACTGACACCAATGTATTGCCCTTTACTGTGCCTATTGTCTTGTTTATTGTAATGCCTGCACTGCTTTGTGCACTTTATGCAGTCCTGGGTAGGTCTGTAGTCTAGTGTAGTTTTTTTTCTGTGTTGTTTTCACGTAGTTCAGTGTAGTTTTTGTACTGTTTCATGTAGCACCATGGCCCTGAAAAACGTCGTCTCGTTTTTACTATGTACTGTACCAGCAGATATGGTCGAAATGACAATAAAAAGTGACTTGACTTAACTAATTGTTCACCCAACAATTCAATGTACCACAGGTGTGATCTCTGTCTATTTTACAGCGAGAGGGGAGACATAACAAAACAACCGACTGATCTATGGTGTTAAATCTTGCACAGTTTCCCCTCTCCTCCTCCTTCCCCCCCCCCCCCAAAGCTCTCCAACTGGAGAATCGACAACAACCCCCCCCACAAACGAGAGAGATTTGATAGGCTGGGTACAGAAGAGTCTGCTTATGCTGGAATCTGGAGCAACAATCCTGAAAGTGGAGGAGTGGTCACAGTTCAAAGTAAACTTATTAAGTACATAGATGTTACCATATACTACCCTGAGATTCATTTTCTTGCCAGCATTCACAGTAGATAGAAGAAATAGAAATACAATAGAGTTCATGGAAAACCTGCACAACTAATCAACATGCTAAAGAACTTTGGGTCAAGCGGCATCTGCAAAAGAAAATGGACAATGATGTTTGGAGTTGTTTTCTCTAGAGCGAAGGAGGTTGAGGAGGGAGCTTAGAGGTTTATGTAACCCCCTGGGTCGCCTCAGGCTCGCTCAGCTCGTTCTTGTCTAGGGGGAGCAGCCTTCGGCCCCGCCAAACTGGGTAATCAGCTGGTGTGGATGCTGTGTGATGTCCCCGCCTCGCCCAAAAACAGACAGTACACCATATGCGATTAAATGAGTACAATCTATAAAGGTTACTATAACTAAGTGATTAATAACGATACAGTATATATGAAGAGAAAATTAAAGAAAAGGCGCCAAACTTATCAAAGTCCAAACCACTTCGTGCACAGCCGTTGGAGCTCAATTTACTGAAGTCTTCCGGCCACCATTCGATCTCCTCCGAACTCCTCGACTCTCCAAACAGCTCAGGACCCTCCGAGTGGTCAACCAAGCACATCTAGCTTCATCCCCCGCCCCCCCCCCCGGAGAATCTTCCTGCCTCGGACCCCCCCTTTGGGGTCCGATCCTCGCCCAGCTTAGAGCATTGCGTCCTCTCTCTCGACCCCCTCGCGCCGATCTCCCCAAAAGCCCGTCAACAAAAGCTTACAGACTCAGAAGAAAGAACATTAATCCCCATTTGGTTTACAAAGGAATACCATTCTCGTTATCAGTAAATTAGCATTCCTGCTAGTTAACAAAAGGAAACCCTTTCCCAACAGTAACAAAGAAAAAAAAGAAACCCCCTTTACATTTATAAAATTAGAAAGAGCTAGATAATGTGGTGGTCTCAGCCTTTTTCCCAGGGCAAGAAGTTGAAAACTAGAGGGCATATGTTTAAGGTGCGATGGGAAAGGTTTAAAGGGAACCTGTGAGTCACTGAGGGCAGTTGAATGGCAGAGGAAGTGATGGAGACTGGTACAGTTACAATGTTTAAGCCATTTGTACATGGATAGAAAAAGGTTTAGAGAGATTGTGAGCCAATTCTGTCTGGAATTCGGAAGAACGAGAGGAGATTTTATTGAAACATAACATTATGAAAGGGATAGAGGCAGGAAAGTTGTTTGCACTGGTAGATGAGACTAGAACTAGGGGACATAGCCTCAAGATTCAGAGAAGTAAATTTAGGATGGAGATGAGGAAGAACTGCTTTTCCCAGAGAGTGGTGGATCTGTGGAATTTTCTGTCTAATGAAGCAGTGGAGGCCAGCTCAGTAAATATATTTAAGACAAGGTTGGATAGATTTTTGCACAGTAGGGGAATTGAAAGTTATAGGGAAAAGGCAGATAGGTGGAGATGTCCATAGCCAGATCAGCCATGATCTTACTGGATGGCGGAGCAGGCTCGGCGGGCCATATGGTCTACTCCTGCTCCTATTTCTTATGTCATTATGTTCTTAAATGCGGGCAAAAAGGGACTAGTTTAGGAATCCACATTTTCAACGTGCGGCAGTTGGGTTGAAGTGCCTGTTTCACTGCTATGTGCCTGTGACTATGACTTATTCAATTATTTTAACAGTTATTTACAATACTTTGAATTTAATTAGCTGATGGAACATATTTGTAAAACTAGGACCAGACTTGTATATTTGATTATCTGATGCACAGTTTAACAGTATGTTGCTTTTGCTATTGTTCTACAGAATGTTTTTGTTCTAAACTAGCCTTTTCTATTTCTCAAGGTGGTCATGCTCTTCATAGTGAATCAGTTCAGAATTTAAGTCCCTTGGTATCACCCTCGGACAGCGAGGTCAGTGTTCCCTCTGCGACTGCAGCTCAGAAAGGATTGGAAAACCGCAAAACATTGCATCAGGATGCACCCCCATCTCGTGAACAGCTGCCCTCCCAGAAGGAAAGAGCCAATCTGGCTGAATATGCATCTGTGCTGACTCAAGGATGGGCTGAAATATACATCCGTCGACCCTCAGGTACGATCTTTTTATGGAGCTCTCATCAAGGTTTTAAGGTTGACTGTGGATCCAATGAACCTATATTAGTTACAAATTGAATAAAAGTTACAAAGACACCAATGAGGTTCCACAAGACTGATCACTATTCAAGAAAGGAAATAAGCTAAACTGGTATTTCATGTCAATGGCAGGGAAGCTAATGGAACGGATTCTTGGTGATAGGAGTTATGAGCATTTGGAAAAACCATGGCCTAATTATAGATGGTCAGCTTGATTTTATGTGGGGCAAGTTGTGTCTTATTAACTGGATTGAGTTTTGAGGATGTGATGGAGCTGACTGACAAAGGCAGAGCTGTGTATGCTGTATGTGGGTAACGTGGCTGCTTGGATTCAGAGTTGGCTGTGAACAGTTAATGATTGTTGGGCACTTGTTCCAATTAAAGCTCCATAACCAGTGGTGTTCTATTGTTTGTAATTTATATAACAGACCTGGATTAAAATGTAGATGGGTGGGTTAGATTGGTAGTGTTGTGGATAGTGTAAAAGATGTCCAAAAGTTCATTGGTTATGTGCCAGGTCAAATGACATGGGCCATCATGATCTTTCCATGACCATGATTGTCCTTGGCAAACTTTTTTACAGAAGTGAATTCCATTGCCTTCTGGTCTTTACAAGTCTGGTGACCCCAGCCATTATCAATACACTTCAAAGATTGTCTGCCTGGCGCCAGTGGTCGCATAACCAGGACTTGTGATACACTCCAACTGCTCGTACAACCATCCACCACTGCTCCCATGGCTTCAGGTGACCCTGATCAGTGGGCTAAGAAGGTGCTACACCTTGCCCGAGGGTGACCTGCAGCTAGCAGAGGGAAGGAGCACCCTGTACCTCCTTAGGTAGATGCATATCTCTACCCTGTCCAAGGATACGCAGTTGTAGATGTGGGCAGAGAAATGGCAGATGGAGCTTAATCTGGCCAACTGTGATCTGGTATACTTTTAGAAGTAAAATATAAATGGGCAGTGCTCTGTTGCAAAGGCCTTAACAGTGTTGATGTGCAGAGAGATCTTGGGGTTCAGGTCCATAGCTCCCTGAAAGTGACTGCACAACTTGATCAGGAAGCAGATGGCATTCTTGCCTTTATTAGTTGCACGCAGGGTGCAGTATTGCATTAATTTCAGATGGCCCCATTATCTCAGAATCAGGTTTATTGTCACTGACATCAGTCGTGAAAGTTGTGGCAGCAGTACAATGCAGGCGTAACAAATAGAAGTAACAAAAGTGTGAGTGGAAAAGAGGAATAGTGAGGTAGTGTTCGAGTTAGTGAACTGTTCAGAAACCTGATGGATGGGAAGATGCTGTTATTAAAATACCGAGTGTGCCTCTTCAGGCCCTGTACCTCCTCTCTTCCAATGAGAAGAGGGGATGTCCTGGGTGGTGAGAGTCCTTAATGTTGGATGCTGCCATCTAGAGATGTTTTATAACTATCTGATATCTTGGTCTGAAACGTTGACTCCCTGAGCTGCTGAATTCTTCCATGATCTTCCATGCTCAAGAGTTCCAGAATGTAGAATTTCTTTTGTCTGTGTTCCACTGTATCATACCTTTTTCAGTTTTAATAGTACTTCTTTGGTACCTTGTAGGTAATGCAAGCTGGCTTCTGTGTCTGGAGAATCCACCAAGTCCGTTTTCCTCTGAGATAAACAACATTCCCTTGCAGGAGTTGTCCACAATGCTGATGGCGGTGGAGAGAGTGATCGATCCATACCAGCAAGCACCCAGTCGATCAGAATCCATGCCGTGCCACAGCCTCACATCGAAACCACCTTTGCTTCAGCGTTTCAACACAGGTTAGTAAGTCTCACTTCTTTTTCCAAGCACGATGCCTTACTCCTGAAATTCAGCTGGGGGCTCAGGCAGCATCTCTAGTAAAGGAAGCTATCCATGATCCAAGTCACTTATGTTCCCTACGAATTAATGCTCAAAGTAAATTTGTTATCAAAGTACATACGTATATGTCGCCATATACAATCCTGAGGTGAGTTTTCTTGGGAGTATACTCAGTAAATCCAATAACCATAATAGAATCAATGAAAGACTGCACCCAACATGGCAGACAACCATTGTGCAAAAAACGACAGACTGCAAATATATATGTATAAAAAAAAATAATTAAGCAATGAATATCGAGAACATGAGAGCAGGCCCATAGATTGTGGAAGCAGTTCAGTGTTGGAGTGAGTGTAGTTATCCCCTCTAGTTCAAGAGCCTGATGATTGAGGGGTAATAACTGTTCATGAACCTAGGAGTGTGGGTCTTGAGGCTCCTGTACCATCTTCCTGATGGCAGCAGTGAGAAGAGAGTATGACCTAGGGGGCAGGGATCTCTGAGAATTGATGCTGCTTTCCTGCAATCATGCTCTGTGTAGATTGTCTTTTAGGGTACTGAGAAAGTTGGGAAGATGAGAATGAGCGAGTCGGCAGGTCTTTAATAGATAGAAGAGATTAAATAATTGAAGGAGTAAAGGATCATGGTCAAAGCAAGTGGTAATGGGGATATTTAAATTTATTTAATGAATATTATTGAAAATAACAACCTAGACCTGAAGTATTTGGATTCTGACTTCTGCAGGTTGTATTGTGCAATGAGCTTGGTGAAAAATGAGCTTGCTTTAACCATCATTGTGATAGATTTGGGGTTGGTTGTAATGTTCTATGTGTTCTAACATTGATCTAGTACTTCAATTCATTATTTTTATCTTCCTCATGTAATTCATTAAAATTTAAATTAAAAATAACTCCTTGAAGGTAATGCATTTAGAAATGGTACTGCATTTGAGTAAAAAATATTTGGGCTATTTTGTATGAACTAAAGTAAACACAGGTAAGTTCTGCACATAAGGTTTCAATAAGACTTAGCAAAATTAGGCCATTTGGCCCATCAAGGCTGTTCTACAGTTTGATCATAGCTAATTTATTATCCCTCTCAACCCCATTCTCCTGGCTTCTTCCTGTAACCTTTGTTGCCCTTAATAATCAAGTACTTATCACAGCCTTTGCTTTAAATATAATGACTTGGCCTCCACAGCCATCTGTGGCAATGAATTCCACTGATTCACCACCCTCTGGCTAAAGAAATTCCTTATCTCTTCTAAAGGGATATTCTTGTATTTTGAGGCTGTGTGCTCTGGTGTTATTTGAACATCCTTTCCATATCCACTCAATCTAGGTCTTAAATTATTCCAAGGTTTCAATGACATTTCTCTTTCTCTCCCCCCCCCCCCCCCCAAGTTCTCTAATCGGTAGCAAGTAGAAGCCCAGAGCCATCGAATTTGGTGTGATCAAGGCCTTACAAAGCCTCACCATTACATCCTTCCTTTACATTCTAGTTCACACAAAATGAATGCTAACATCGTAATTGCCTTCCTCTTTACCGGCACGGCCTGCAAGTTAAGCTTTAGGGAATCCTGCACTAGGGCTCCCAAGATCCTTTAGCAAATAGTCTGTGCCTTTACTCCTTCTACCAAAATGCATGCCCATGCACTACCCTCCATTGTTTCCTTTAGAGGTTGCTATTTTCAGATGCAAAAGCTGTAGTTCAGAATCCGGTTGTCTGTGCTCTGAAAATGTTCTGAACAAGAATCTGACTGATCCTTGAGCTGAGGTTTGTGCTGATTGTACAGCAGCAAGTCTCAGGTTGCTAGTGTCCAGGCCCTTAGAACTGGGGTATTCCGTAAATCAGCCAAGTTTAGATGAGCGAGAGCCATATCTTGGGGTTAGTTGTGTGACTCTTTGATACATTCTCAAAATTCCTGGAACTGGTTTGTTTTCTCCCCAGTCAGAATCAGGTTTATTATCACAAACCTGTCATGAAATTTGTTTTGCTGAAGCAGTACAGTGGAATGCATTTAATACACTATAAATGATAAGAAATATATATTAGAAATGAGTGCAAAGCAGAGCAAAAATAGTGAAGTAGTGTTCACGGGTTCCTTGTCCATTCAGGACTCTGTTGGAGGGGAAAAAGCTGTTCCTAAAACATTGAGCATGGGTCTTCAGGCTCTTGTACTACTATTGGACAGGAGATAATGAGAAGAGAGCATATCCTGGATAGTGAGGGTCCTTAATAATGGAAGCCACCTTTCTGAAGCATCACCTTGATGGTAGGGCAGCTTTTTCTGATCACGCGCAAAGGCCCTTCTGTACCAGACGGCAATGCAACCAGTCAGAAAGCTCTCCGCAGTATATCTGTGGAAATTTGCTAATCTTAGGTGACATACCGAATCTTTTCAAACTCCTTATGAAATATATTGAGGGTAAAGGTCGCAGTAATTCATTGCAACGACCATCACTGTCCTAGAGAGTAAAACACTATTTTTCCTCTCCTACTTTTGTAGAGGTGCTGGACCTGCTGATCTGCAGCTTAGCCCCAGTTGCATTACCACAACTGACCCCTGTAGACATCTTGGAGTAGAACAGTAAGGCAGTCACTTCAATCTAATCTGTCTTCATTCCTATTCCCAACATCCCGCACAGGGGAACACTTTTTTTTTTCTCCCTGGCACAGAGCAGATGAAATCCCTGGTATTTCTGAGGAGATTCTGAAAGCCATATTACTTGAGAAGTCTGTTATGCAGGGTAAATTCTAACTTTTGAAATCTAGATTCCATCAGTGTTCGTATTTAAGTCTGTGATTTGGGTATGGGCTGCATTTCCAGTGCATTTCTTTTATATAAATTGTCTTTATAGGAGGAATTGTTAGCTCTTATGTCGGGCATTTACAGCTCAGGCAGATCAATTGTTCTGTTTTCTGTTGCTTTACATGGCCACTGATTTCATTTCCCTTTGCAGTGGCTTCTTTCTCTTCTATGTGCCAGACAAGCTGTCAAGAAAAGTTGCACAGGAGCATTTCCTGGGCAGGTACATGCTAGCACCCTCAAGGGTCCCGTGAATCATTAGTATTCATGCATCCCGCAATGTTTCATGCCTCTGCGTGTTTGTGGCATATGTAGCTCTTTAATTAGCTGGAGTGGCATGGAATTCTTCTGACTGAACGCTGCTGTGATGCAGCTCCTTTTTGACAAGCTACAAGTGCTGCTTTTAAACATTTTTTAATGAATTTTTTTGCAATTTGCTTATTAACAAAGTGCTTAATTGTTTCATGATCTTGAATTTGAAACTAATAAGGCATGCCCTTCTCAGTCATTTCTAAATAAGCTAGTTTCATGCATTATCTGCTGCTCACTACAGCACTATTAGTCTCGTGCAATGTTATAATTTACTTGAAGGCGTGCTGTGTATGCTTTCCTTTAAGCATAGCTCCCAGTTGTTTCAAACTCTGGTTTGTAATACCTTTGGTCTTCAGTAACTTGTTATTTTGTTCTTTGTTGCCCACTTTGAATTGGGTCTGCATGTCATTGTTTACATAAGCCTTTCACCAGCAGTGTTGCTAAACTCCATGTGGCTGTGTGGGCATTAAATTTCTTTACAAATGCATTGATTTGTAAGTCGCTCATTTATTTACAGCTGCAGGCAGGAAGGTTCATATTCATAGCTTGCGATGAAGGACTGTCCAAGCCGTTGAACTAATGAGGAATGTGTGGATCACGAAAGACACATTTGACAACATCTGTGGAGAGAAATAACTGTCCAGGCATTAGACCTTTTTAACCTGGCCATCCTGAGTGCTATCACCATTTTCGGCTTTTAAGTTACCAGCAGCCACAGGAAATAGCTTTTGCTTTGTGGGGATGGAATAAGTTTAAGTTCAAATTTATCGGTATTTAACCATATACATGTATACAGCTAAACGAAACAACACTCCTCTGGGACCAATGTGCAAAACACAGTACGTAACCACACAGCACATAAAATAGTATGAACACAGTAATATTAACAAGGTATTCTGTAGATGCACAAGCAAATTACATATATGGCACAGTTAAATATACAACAGTACAGTGCCACAGGTGCGGACTGGGTATTAGCAGAGTTCAGAAGTCTCACAGCCTGGAGGAAGAAGCTGTATTCCAGCCTAACAGTCCTTGTTCTTTACTGCAGTACCACTGCTAGTTGGTACAGAGTCAAAGAGATTGTGGGACATACGGGAGGGGTCCTTGATAATGCTAAGTGCTTTGTGAATGCAGAGCTTCTGGTATACGTCCTGAATTGTGGGGGGTGGGGGTGAGGTTCAGAGGGGAAAGACCAATTAGTAATACTTCTGGCAATACTAGAATCTAATTTCCAAGTTGTTATAAGATCTTTTTGGCTTTGTTCTGTATTTTTACTGTAGGGTAAAGATCAGGGCTGTACTTGTATATCAGTATTAGGTACAGCACAAAGTGGATATAATGAAATTCAAAAATAAAATACATTTTGGAGAAAATGGCACTAGAAATACCGATTGGGCATTGGCTAAGTCTATCATTGTGATTAGCGTGTTAAAGGTAACAAGTGCAGTTTTACCTGTATACAGTTCAGTAAGTTTACATTTCTGAATTCACATATTTGCAACTAGTCTCCAGTTTATGCCTTCAAGGCTCAAAATTCAAATTAATTTATCATGTGTACATCGAAACATATAGTGAAGTGCGTCACAAACAGAAAATCCGCAGGTGCTAGAAATCCAAGCAACTCACAAAATGCTGGAAGAACTCAGCAGGTCAGGCAATGTCAATATCTATGGAATCTGTATCTATTGAAAAGATATTAATGTTTTGGTTCGAGACGCCTCAGCCAAAATGTTGACTGTACTCTTTTCAATAGAAGCAGCATTTTGTGAAGTGTCATTTGTGTTGACAACCAACGCACCCACGGGTGTACCGGGGTAGCCTGCAAATATCCCCATGCATTTCGGCACCTACATATCATGTCTACAATTACTAGCATCACAACATAGAGCACAATAAAACAGAAACCAACAGGCAACAAAACAACAGCTAAGCAAGCCCTGTTCTTCTTTCCCTCCCACCCACACAGATAAACAGGATACCCAGGACAGGCTTTGGAGCATTGTTAATCTTTGTCTAGTTCCAGCATTGAGGAACAATCAGAAGTTAGCCCAACTAAGTATGAAAGCAAACTTTGTGGATTATTTTATCTTTTAGAAATGCTAAAATTAAAATATCTACTTGTTTAATTCATATTCTGAGCTGAGGTAAGATGTGCATAAACTTACCTAAACCTTGTGACTGAAAGCACATTTTCCAAAAGGCTTAATTTAATTACATGACATTGGGAACATTTTAAAATTCATCAGAAGTGATTACTGTCAGTAAAAGACTTGACACAGTTTAGAAACAGATTTAAAGGGGGTGTGGCAATATAATGATTTTCTATTTGAATAAAATCAGAATCCTGGAAATTTGGAGAAGTGCTTTAGAATTCCATCAGCCACAAGTTGAAATGTGAATTATAAATCTGGAATAGAACACTGGTATTGTAAATACTGACCATGAGGTGATAGAATTTTATTAAACAAAAATGAAATCAAAGGCCTAAAAGTAATAAGGTCTGGAGTTTACTGGTCTGCGGTTCCAGGCATACAACTTTCTGGAATAGTCTAGAATGTGACTTTGTAAAAATTAAAATCTTAATGCATGGTGGCGGTATCTTCATCACACTGACTGCTGCAGCTCAAAGCAGCTTATTATCACCTTCTCAAGGGTAGTCATAGAATGAACTATAATAGTTTTGCTTGTGACACCCACATTGAGGTACTTTGAAGCTGCCTAAAGATTCAAAGTTGAATTAGTGTAATAGATACGAGAGATTCTGTAAATGCTTGAAATCCAAAGAAACACAGACAAAATGCAGGAGGAACTTGGCAGGTCAGGCAGCATCTGTGGAAAGGAATAAGCAGTTGAAGTTTCCGGCCAAGACTCTTCATCAGGTCTGGCACAAGTCCTGATGTATGGTTTCTGCCCAAAAAGTCAACTGGTTATTTCATTCATGCTGCCTAACCTGCTGAGTTCCTCCAACATTTCATATGTCTTGGTGTAGTAGAGTTATACAAAGTGGGAACAAACCCTTCAAATCAACTTGCCATGCCAAACAAGTTGCCTATCTGAGCAAGTCCTGTTTGACCCATATTCACTGAACCAGGCATTCCCAACTTTCTTTATGCCATGGACCAATACCATTAAGCAAAAGGTCTGTGGAACCTGGCTAAGAGCCCCTTCTCTAAACCTTTTCTATCCACGTACATGTCCAAAAGTGACTTAAACATAATTGTAACTATCTCTACCACTTCCTCTGGCATCTATTCCGTACAACCACTACACTTGTCTGGAAAAACCTTCTCCTCAGTTCCCCTTTTGGTTCAGTGTGGTGTAGGGTGGGTGGAAGATTCAATGTCTTGTAGTTTTAGACTTCCCCCACTCTGGGGGAAGAAAGACTCTGACCATCGACTTCAACTATTTTGGACAGTTCTATGAATGAAAGTCTCTTCTAAGGAAGATACAGACATCTTTGCCAGGGCTCTAGCAATATCTTCCTTCTCGCTGCCATAATATCCTAGGATACTCAAGGTCAGGCCCCAGGAATTTCAAAGTTCAAAGTAAATTTACTATGAAAATACATATGCCACTATATACTACCTTGAAGTTCATTTTCTTGCAGGCATATGCAGGAAAATAATGTAGTACAAGATTTTACAATGGAAAAACTATAAAAGGCATGCATTCAATGTTGAAGATAAATAGTGCAAATATATTTTTAAAGTAAATACATAATACTGATTTGTAGAGTCCTTGAAAGTGAGTCCTTAGGTTATGGAATTGGTTCAGAGTTGTGAATGAGGTTCTCTACTCTGGCTCAGGAAGGAATCTGATGGTTATGGATTGACTGTTCTGAACCTGGTAGTATGGGACCTAAGGTTCCTGAGCCTCCTGCCCAATGGTAATAGCAAGAAGAGAGTGTGCCTAGATGATGGGGGTTGTTAATAGTCGATGCTGCTTTCTTGTGGCATTGCTCCTTATCCACCTTGTGTGCCTCAGCACCTCTTAAATGAATACATTTTAACTGTATTTATTGTGGAGAAGGCCCTGAAAGCTAGGGCATTCAGGGAAGTCAACAGTGAGGTCCTGAAATATATCGATATTATTAAGTTCTCTCTCATCCCTGGCTCCGCACCTAAGTGCGTCGTGTCCTATTCCAACAAAATGGCAAAGTACAGGATGGGGGTGGAGATGAGTCCTTACCAAAGGAGGTGTAAGGCACTCCTTCCCTCCACTACCCCACTGGTCACCCTTGGGCAAGGTGTAGCACCTGCTTAGCCCCATGATCAGGGTCACATGAAGCCATGGAAGCAGGTGGTGAATGGTGGTGGTATGAGTATCTGATGCATATCATATGAGTCCTGGGGTCACCTAACTGTAAAGACACTGCCCAGAAGAAGTCGATGGCAAACCACCTCCAGAAAAATTTGCCAAGATCAATCATGGTCAAGGAATGACCATGATCACCTACGTCATATGAGACAGCACATAACAAATGAATACTGAGTCACACTCAGCCTTTTATTTTGGTGAAAGCCCTATTTGATATTTTTGTTCTGAGTATCAAATTTAGGTATGTGTTTTTCATTGTGTTTCAAAATCTGTCCCTATGGACATTTTAACTTTAATAAGTACATGAAAAATAATGTTGGGAGCAATAACATTGTGGTTTAATTACTAGTCTGGAACTAAACGTTAAGAAACTTGAATAAAAACAAACATGTTTGTGAGAGAGAAGAGTTAGAATAGTTTAAGAGGTTGGCACAACATCTTAGGCCTAAGGGACCAGAGGGTGCTGTGCTGTGTTCTATGTTAAACCTGCCAGAAATGCTCAGCAGGTCAGGTAGTGTGTGCGTGAGAAGAAAAACGTAAGTCATATCTGAGATGCCTCATCACAACTCTGAGGAGCTTAGCCCTGAAACAGTTAGCAGCACACATACATCTGGAGGAACTGAGCAGGTCAGGTGGCATCTGTGGAAAAGAGTTAAACAGTCGACATTTTAGGCTGAGATCCTTTTTCAGGACTTATCTTGAGTGTCCTGAAGAAGGGCTTCAGCCTGAAATGTTGACTTTATTCTTCTCCACAAATGCTGCCTGACCTGCTGAGTTGCTCCAGCATTTTGTGTATGTTACTTTGGATTTCCAGAATATGCAGATTTTCTCATGTTTGTGTTTCTCCTTCCTGAAATGCTGTCTGACTTGGTGTATGTTCCCAGAATTTTGTTTTATTTTCAAGTTTCCTGTATCTACAATTTTTGTGATTTTTTTTTCTCCTCTTCAGAGCCAGGAGTTCAAGTTGCAACATGGCAGTTGTGGAATTTAAATTTGGAATCAAGATTTATTAGCACTGATATGTCATGAAATTTGTTTTGCAGTAGCAGTACAGGAAAACACATACAAAAACCAGTTACAATAAAAAATGTATATTAAAAAACAAGTAGTGTAACAATGAGCCAAATAGTGAGGTAGTGCTTGTGGATTGTTCAGAAATATGATGGCTGAGGGGAAGTAGATGTTTCTAAAATGTTGAGTATGGTGGGAGACAGGCGCCCATGATGGAGCTGCCTGAGCTTACAAACCTCTGCAGCTTCTTTCTCAAATCTGTGCATTGGCACCTCCATATCAAACAGTGACGCAGCCAGCCAGAAGAAACTTGTGAGTGTCTTTGGTGACGTAGCAAATCTCCTCAAACTCCTAATGAATATTGCCGCTGGCATGCCGCCTTTGTAATTGTATCACTATGCTGGGGCCAGGACAGCTCCTTGGTGAACAAAAGGCCTTGTGATTATGAAATCAGGTGATTTTTAAACACTTGACTGGCCCTGTAGTGTCCCAGTCAGAAAGGAAGCCTTCTGTCGCTGCATGGTCTGCCAGGCATATGATTGCAGACTCTGCAATGTGGTTGTCAACAAAAGCATTCAGCTGTACAATATTTGGTCAGCACAAGACTGTGCTAAATGAAGAAGGTTGTCTACACCAATTTTTGATTGTTTAGGCATGCTGTCTTTACTAACATCCAGAAGCTATGTAAGCTTCTGATACTGGAAGTTCACTTCAGTGGTGCTAGACCACACCTGTAGTGCATTCATTAGAGTACAGCTGGAGCAGGTACTTGAGGTGATACACAACTGTATTCAAAATTGATCTGTGGTAACCATTGGTTTGGAAACTTTAAAAAAAAACTCAAATGTTTAAGTTTGGGTGACATTCATAAATATAGTGCACTTCTAGGTCTTCTGAGTACCCCAAACAGAGCTACGTTGCTTAATTTTTTTAATGTAGGAAGTAAATGAGAGATTAGAATGACAATGGCTTGACTGAGGTTAGATTGCAAGTTTGCAAGAATTGCATGCCTAGTTTCTGTACTGAAGAAACATTCGATTGATGTTTTCAGGATATTGGGGTGAACTGATTGGATGGGTGATGAAAGCCCCTTTCGTCTAATCTCTTACTTCCTTTGATGACACAGAGGACATGTAGGCCAATGAGTCTATGTAGCTACCAGGGAATAATCCCATTCACCCTATTTCTCTCTCATACTCCTGAACAACTACTCTCAGATGTGTCCCTCACTCTGCTTTTTGTAATTAATCCACACTAAAATTTAACGTACAGTACCCAGTTAACATATTGAATGTGGGTTGAAACCACAATATCTGAAAGAACCCATTTGACCTAGACAATATGCACATTTATTAGGGAGAATAGGTTTAATCTAAAATTCAGGTTTGAAGTTGGGTAACTTCAAATGTAATTTCCCCACATTTTACTAATCCTAACCAGTACGTCTTTAGGAAACAAAGATGGTACAAATTTGAAACTGTTAAGCAAGCACTCGAATTGATACTCGATCAGTTGTTTAATTTTAAATCTGACACTGATTAGTAAATCCACTAAAGATCCTTTAAGAGAGGCAGTGAAATGGAGTATTCATAGAGAAAGATCACTAGCTATTATTTATTAAGTGGCAGAAAAGTCAGTGATCTTACCCAATACTTTTAAGGAAATTATGTAAGTGTTTCCCTAACGTATAACTTTTAAATGGAAGTTAAGATTAGCTTTTTTGTCACATCGAAACATACAGTTTTGGGTCAACATCCCCATGCAGTCTCAGGATTGTGCTGAAGGCAGTCTGCAAGTGTTTCCAAACTTCTGGTGCCAACTTAAGTACTGTGTCAAAGTCTTGTGTGTATTTATATATCTATATATGTATGTGTGTATAAATAATATATATGTATATATTGATATATAAATAATACATATATGTATGTATATGTGTATATATGTGTGTGTCTGTATTTTATATATATCCATCTTAAAACTTCTGCACGGTACTGTATTTGTCAATGTAGAGCAGATAGCGAGTTTGTAAATCTGGCAGGAGCAAAGGCTGTTGGGAATGGCAAGAGTAGAGTGCCACAGGAGGGGTGTGGGACAGGTGGCACAGAAGAAGTGCTAAGGGCAGAGGGAGGTGCGGGTGTAGACACAGCCAGCCTTGAGACACTAGGCAAGGTCAATTGATTTCAAACAATTGGTTTATCGATCATTACAGAATGTCTCTTTGGTGCTTTCTGCTCCCTCCCCTCTCCTTTCCCCTTTTCCCAACCATGATTCCTCTCTCCCAACCCCCTTCTCACTCTCAGTCCACAACAGAGACCCATAGCTGAATCAGGTTTATTGTCATTTACATATGTTATGAAATTTGTTGTCTTTTTTGGCTGCAACAGTAAAGTGCAATACATAAAATTACTACTGAATTGTGTAAAGTCTAGCTAGCTAGTCCCTTAGATTTTTGCATAGTACAGTAACATTCCCACAACTTACTCTAATCTGTACATCTTCGGAATGTAGCTGGGAAACCAGTCAAAGGGAGAATGGGCAAACTCCTTACAGACAGCAGCTGGAATTGAACCCAACTGATTTTTAAAAAAAATTGTCTGCAGATCAGTCAAACTGCTCCTAGGACTGTAATTCCTGAGATAAACGGTACCACAGTTTCCAGTCAAATAACTGAAAGCCCCGAGTAAGAGAGCCTAAGATATAGGAGTCTGTCTGTCATTTCATAATTTCCCTCTCAGCCCCAATCTCCTGCCTTCTCCCTGTATTCCTTCTTGCCGTGACTAATCAAAAATCCATTAACCTCTGGCTTAAGTATACCCAATGACTTGGCCTCCACAACTGCCAGTGGCAATGAATTCTGCATAGCTGATGAGCCTCATGGTTTTGATCTTTAAATCTAGTGCTTGCACTTGAAAGAGAGAAAGGGATATTGTTATCACTGATAGCACTCCTTTTTAAAAAAAATGCCAAACCAGGATTTAGTTCCCCTGCATTGGCTAAGAGTTCATTATGCTATATTGAAACCAGCCTTAGAAATTTCAGTTTGGTCACACTGATAAATTACAAAGGCCTGGCTTCAGTATATGTGTGTGTGGGAGAGGAGTACTTTTTTTTTCCTATAGCTAATTTTGTAATTTTGCTTGTATTAGTGCTAATGTTATGCAAGAAATTCTGCAAGAAAAACATGCTAATCATCCTCCCATCTCAAATAAGGGCTTGTCTGTTGAGAAGTTTCCAATTCCTGTCACATTCACCCAAACTTCAATGAATAACATAGTATAGTGGGAGCGAGATGGTTGACGTGCTCTGACTTTGAGCCAAATTTCTAGATTCGGTGGCAGTGGCGGAGGAAGGTGATGGAATGGGAATGCACTTGAAAGCCTGTGACTCTCCTGTAGAGTCTCACGAACTGGATGACTTTGAGGCAATGGTTTCAGAGCCGATCTTCATGCCTGTGGAGAGCCAGGACGCAGTTCCAGCATCGTACAGCAGAGTAAGTTGATGTACTTCTGTCTTGTTTCCATCATAGACTTTGCTAATTGTTTACAATTTGTTTAATCAGTGTAATTCGTGTAAATTAAAGGCTCTCTACTTTCACCTCCCTCAGCACTTACAGTGAGCTGATTAACCGATAGCTTCAACCTGACAGCTACATTCAATATTTCAAAATTGTTTATAATCATTCTTCAGTATACAAGTTTTAATGGTTGTTACTCAGGATCCAATGCAGCATAAAAAAAAAAGCAATAAGCATAAAAAAACAGAAATATATATAAAAAATCCTATAAAACCAATGTACAAGTAACTGACTGTGGCCACACATACATAAGATTAGCTTAAATACATAGACTGCTTGTACATAAAGTGATGCTAAGTGCAGGAGTATCATTACACAAGTATGTATATAAGGTGAGTGACAGGAAATATTATAGTGACATGTTAAGAGAAACTCTTCTAGGTAGCATCAGTGTTTATGAAAACACAGTAGGACAGCGACTGTCGGTTGTAGGTATGAGGTGTGGGGTGTAAGTATGAAGTGATAGTGCATGAGGGTGCTGAGAGGCTGTGGAAAGTTGTTAATGGGTAGAGGCTTGGGGGAGTAACATTTTGAGTCTGGTGGTCCTGGCGTTGATGCTGCCTGGTCTCTTCCCTGAGTGAGATGAACAGTCCATAAGCAGGGTGGGTAGGATCCTTCATGATGTTGCCTGCTTTTATTTTTTGAGATACAGTGCAGAATAGGCCCTTCCGGCCCTTTGAGCCAAGCTACCCAGCAATCTCCCGATTTAACGTTAGCCTAATCTACTGACTGGTCCATCTTTGGACTGTGGGAGGAAACCCATGCAGTCGAGGGACGGACATACACATTCCTTACAGGTAGCAGTGAGAATTGTACCACAAAGCAATTTGCAAACCACTACGCTACCTTGTTGCCCTTTTCTGGCACCTTTCAGCATGTTCATCCTTGATGGCAGGTAGGCTGGTGCTGATGATGTGATGGGCATTTTTGTAGGAGTTGGCAGGTTGTCCAAAGTCATTAGGTTTGGGCTGTACTTTCTTCCAGCTGGGCCTTCCTGTGGGAGGTTGGTTCTCAGCTGATCAGCAAGACCCAGCATAATGCATAACAAGTGGCAGGATGGCTTTGACAACTGGTGAGACTCTGTTCCAGGTTCACCAACTGTAATAGCTACCACTGAGATTAAATGTATAGTTGGCCCTCTTTTATGCGCATGCGCAAATTCAACCAACCGCGAATCGAGAAAACCCATTAGTGCTCTTCCAGCACTTGTTGTTCAAGCATTACAGACTTTTTTTCTTGTCATTATTCCCAAAACAATGCAGTTTAACAACTATTTTACATAGCATTTACATTGTATTAGATATTATAAGTAAGATATTATAAATAAGGTGATTTAAAGTACATATATGGGAGGATGTGTGCAGGTTACCATGGATTGGGATAAATGAAATCGGAAGTTCTTTTACTATGCAAGTCGGAACAGGTACATCCGGTATTATTTAGGGTCAGTTAGTAAAACGTTTATCTTAGTGTATAGTATATATTTTACTTTTCAATACATATAAAACTCTTAAGAATGTATGTTTCAGCGCCGGACTCGGGAACGGAAGTTCTCGGGACTTGGGACAGATCGCTATCGAGTGCGCTCTCCACCGTGCCTGGTTGATGTGGAGGATCAAAAACCCAAAACCCAATAATTAAACCACAGCGTTGCTTAGTAATAATTGTAGCTTTCATTGGGGCAGGGCCTTTCTGACTTTATCCTTTAAAATTGTTCCGATCGTTGACTAACTGGAGTCTTAACGCCTTTCCAATGATCGAAGGCGTTTCACCTCTTTCCCATGGCTTTATTACTTCCACTTTATCGTGATTATTTTAGTGAACAGAAACACTGTGGATTCAGTGCTTCGCCACCTGGTCCTAATGTCCACTGCACTGAGACAGGTTAAATAAGGTCTGGGGTTCCGCTGGGTCCTAAGGTCCACCGTGTTGAGACAGGTTGAATAAGGGACTTGAGCGTCTGTATTTTTTGGTAATCCCTCACGGATAAGGAGGGCCAACTGTATGTTTGTTTTAACTTTAAGAAAAATAGTCATTCCAAGTTCAAAGTAAATTTATTATCAAAGTGCATATGTCACCAAATACAACCTTGAGATTATTTTGCGGACATACTCAATAAATCCTTAAACATAAGCTGGGATCCATTTTAAAGAAAAAATACTTTTCTTTTACATTGAGGTCCTAAAATACTCTCGAACACGTGCAATCCCTTTAAGGTGAACGAATAGGTCTCTCTGTTCTCTCTCAATGATGACTACTAATCACTGCAGCTACAGCAGGCAGGTTTTCTTGCTTAAGATGTATGCATAAGAAATCCATTAGGAGAACTTGACCACACAAAACCAGGCTCAGAACATTTCTATCCCACTGTTAGCTGACTGTTGAATGGGTGTACTCTTAATAGCTGAACTCTTAATCTCCTGGTCTATCTTAAACTGCCCCTTGGACTTCATCTGGTTTCTTTGTAACTGGAACAGTGTAATCTGCCTTGTAGAATATTCTATTTCTACCTTGATGTATGGAATGCTATGTCAGGATGGCATGTAAACACAAGTATTTCACTGTATCTCAGCACATGAGGATGGGTTGAATGAGCTTGGGCTTTTCTCTTTGGAGAGGAGGATGAGAGGTGACTTGATAGAGGTGTACAAGATGATAGATGTAGATAGTGGACAACCAGCATGTTTTTTCCCAGGACAGAAATGGCTAGTATGAGGGGCCATAACTTTAAAGACTTTGGACGAAAGTATAAGGGGATGTCAGAAGGTCATTTTCTAGTGGTAAGTGTGATGAACATGCTGCTGGGGTGGTGGTAGAGGAAAATATGTTAGGGACATTTAAGAGACTCATAGATAGGCACATGGATGTTAGAAAAATGGAGGCTTATGTTAGATTGATTTTGGAGTAAGGTAAAGGGTTGGCACAACATTGTGGGCCAAAGGGTCTGTACTCTGCAGTACTGTTTTGTGTGTAAACCAATGCCATTTAGTGTGTCAGGCTGGTGTTTCCCTTGAGTAGATCTGCCTAATTTTCAGTGGAATGTTCTCCATTTATATTCAGGAGAACTTGCTGTTTATCCTCTGTCCATTCATGGGCTACCCCTCTCGTCTACTGCCCAGAACTTTCATTTTCACCTCTTGCTGAGATTATGTTGAATGAAAGTCTGTTAGGAATTGGTCTGTTACCCTCCTCTTTTCTAAGCAACATCTGAAATGAACACTGACTACAGACTTGAGGTGACTGCTCCCCATTACCCCTCAATTCAGACACTCACTTTATAATCATTCCTTTGACATGATTTTTGTCTAATTCTTTTCAGAGCTAGACTAGTACAAGCTTTAGTATTTCACTTTTGTCTCTGAAATTCTGCCCAGTTTTTACTCACCATCCTTAAAATAAGAGCTGCTTATTATAACAGATGGTAATTCCAGCTCCGTGGGTCACATTCTTGCATGAGTTAGACATTGTGGATTTAAGTCCCACCCCAGAGACTTCGGCACATTGAGTCCAATAGTTTGAGCTAATTGGCCACACAGTATCTGGGTGGAAACTTCTCATCGCACTGTTTCAGAGAAATGCAGGGGAGTTTTCCCTAGTGTTCTGGACAATTTTAGCTTCAGTAATGGTACTTCACGTGCCATTTGTACGAGCTTGTTTGATATTCTACATTATGATCATCCCCTCCCATCTAATTCAGATTGATTTAATTTTTTTCATGTACATTGAAACGTAGTGAAATGTGTCATTTATGTTAATAACCAGCACATGCTATGTGCTGGGGCAGCCCGCAAATGTTGCCACTTATTCCGGTGCCAACGTGCCCACAATGCTCTGCAGTACGATACAGAACACAACAAGCAATAGAACAACAGGAAAACAAGCCCTGTTCTAAATGTATGTACCCATTTCCCACTCATTTTCCATTATCTCTGTGGCCCCATCACCTATTTCCTCTCCGCAGCTTCCACAACCTACCCATCACTTTCACCTTCCTCTGGTTTCCCACCTCCCCTTTATTCCATGGTCTGCTATCCTGTCATCAGATTCTTCTTTTAGACATTTGTCTTCCCTACCTATAGCCTCCCAGCTTCTGGCATCATTCCCTTTTCTCTTGTTTTACCCATCCTCCCGCTTTTTTCCTTTCACCTGGATTCACCTATTGCCCGCCGGCTCCTGCTCTCCCCCTCATCCTACCCTATTATTTTGGCTTCTACCCCTTCCTTTCCAGTCCTGAGTAACCGCAACTGTTCATGTCCCTCCATAGATGCTGCCTGACCCACTGAGTTCCTCCAGCACTGTGTGTTGGCACTCAACATCTGAGAACCTGATTCTTGTGGTAAATTGGAATATGACGCAGAAACAGTTCTTTTCAAGCAGTAACTCTGTGCCAAGCATAACTGCTCACTTATGTTGCTTTTGCACTAATTTTATTCTCCTCACATTTGTACTAACTCCTTCCACATCCTCTCACCTACACACTAGTGCCGATTTCCAGTGGTTGTTTAACTTACCAGTCTGCAAAGCTGTGGATTGAAGGAGGCAACTGGATTACCGGGGGGGGGAGGGGGGGTGAATCCGATACAGTTACATGCAAACTCCATATAATAATACAGTTCTACCCACTGCATCATTAATGGAACACAGAACAGCAGCTATGGCTCCCTATAAGGTGGATTGGGTGGGATGGGGGGGGGGGGGGGGTGGGAAGAACGTTTTTGACAGTGTCCCCAAAGTGGTGATAATCTTTATTTAAAAAAAACTCTTGCTATGATAATTTTGAGCAGAGGTTATTATTGATTAGTGATTAGTAGCAATAATTATGGACTTTAAGGAAAAAAATGAGTTCCATTGGTTTACAATGAATAAAAGTATAACAAATTGAAATAAATTAAGCATTTTAGAAAATCTAATCAAAAATAATTAAAACCAATCTTTTGAATTTTTTTTGTCCAGGGAGGAGGGATTTGGGGGTTCATGTGCCTGTTCCGTTTTTGTTTTTTTAGTGTCTGGGGAGGGTGGATTGGGGGATTGATATGCCTGTCCCATTTTGTCTTTTTTTTGTCCGGGGAGGGGGATTTGGGGGGGTCAATGTGCCTGTTCTGTTTTGTTTGTTTTTTTTGGTGTGGAGAGGGGGGATTTGGGGGGCAGATTCATTATTGTGTTGCCTTTCTTTTTCTTGGTTTCATGGCTACCCAGAGAAGAATAATTTCAAGTTGTATACTTCGGTAATAAATTAACCTTTGAACCTTTAAAAACACAGCTGAAAAATAATATTTATAAACGGTTTTGGTACTGTAACTGCTTATTATCCAGATATTGATGTGTACACCAGGTCTGAGAGGATCTCAAAACGTATATCCAACATCACATGTTCTTGCAACAGTCAAGCTGCTGCCGAGCCAGCATGAGGCATTTCCTGTGAAAACATCTCACTGCTATCAGGTTTAGAAAAACATGTACTGCTTCATTTTGCATAAAGATAAATATGCATTTTTTAATTATGGATGGGGTTTAAAGAATTGTGAGGTAACACTGCATTCCACATGCCAAGAAAATGTTTCGGGGTGCTAGCTTGGGCACCATAGGTTCCTCACCCCGGTGGACTATTCTGCCAGAAGATGCAGTAGATAAGTGAAATTGTCACATCCATGATGTCTTATAACAACACACACAAAATGCTGGTGGAACACAGCAGGCCAGGCAGCATCTGTAGGGAAAAGCGCTGTTGACATTTCGGGCCGAGACCCTTTGTCAGGATTTCTTATTTTGGGTTTTTATAGATTTCTGTATCCTTCAAACATTTAAAAGCAGTGCAAACATTGTGACTTTTAGCAACCAATTGTAACCTGTATGGTTTGGTAGGGAGTCTGAAAGGAGCTTTGAAATGTGGAATCTGACTTGAATTGAAATGTGATTGTTAGTAACTTACATTGATCTAAATATTTAACGAATACTGAATTGTTGAAATGGTAATATTGTTTTGTCTCAAGTCGTCATCGACATCTAGTCAAGAGGAAGAAAAGACCCACCAACCAGAGGAAAGTGGAATAATTGGTATTTCATCTGAAAAGGTTATACCGTCTTCTTTGGCTATCGATCCATTGGAGGAAGAATTTGATTTCAACCATGCTCAAACTCTCAACAAGTCAAGCTCCTCTCCAGAGCTTCAGAACCTCCCAGAAATAGGTGAACTAAATGTGAAGGAGGGAATCACAGTGAAACCTGCCACTGAAGTGAAGTCCAGAGGCCATACTGAAAGTATCGAAGAGGAAGGCTCTTCCAGTGGCAAATTGGAGACTATTGATGGTAGCAAGCAGGAGGCTCTGCCTCCGGCGGAACAGAAAGAACCACCACTGTCACCAAACCGTTACAGACCCAGGGGCCACACCATCTCAGATTCTGCCCCGTCAAGGAGGGGGCGGAGAGCACAGCGGGATGGGGTCCACAAGAGATCAGCGGCCTCTAATGCAGAGAAGATTAGTGGAATAAGCCCAAGGTAGGTCAAATCTTATGAGTTGCATGATTGCTTTTCACTATGTCCCAAAGCACTTCACGGCTAATGCAGTATGACATAGGAGAAGTGATATAGGAAAGGCAACAGTTAAGCAGGTAGACTGCAAGTTCTCAAAACATTAAAATGGTGAAGTACTTTCTCAAAGAGTCCTGAAAGCTGATCATGAATGCTTTTAAGATTCTTGCTGAACAGTAAAGAAATGGGAGAGATTATCCTTGGTCTTATTAAATGGAGAAACAGGCTTGAAGGCAAAATGATCTGCTCTTTGTGTGCGACACTTGTTGATCTCTGCTAATCAAGATCCTAAATACCCCTCTTAGTGTCAGCTGCTTTGACAATGCCAAGTGTTGCCAATGCTCTGGCAAAACATCTTGGAACATTTTCTCACGTTGGTGGTACTTTATAAATGCAAAATCTGTCTTTTGCAGCTGAGAGACTGGCAGTTCCCCACATGCAGTATCATTGATGCTTTTTCCAGGAGACTGCCATTTAAAGAGAAATCAGCCTGTACTTTAATGTCAGTTGTAACATTCTCTTCTGACCTTTAAAACTATCTGTCAAGGTCTAATAATATGGTAAACTGTTGTCCAATGTCAGCTTCTGTCATACAGCAATTTTGGTGTTTTGTGGTTGAGATGACATCAGTCTAGCTGAATAATCTCCCACTGAAGAATTTCAAATAAAAGTCAGATTTTCTGAGCTAAATTTTAATCGTGGAATGAAGATTAGAACATAAGGTGGAACCTAGAATATCATTCAAAAAATTAAAATCTGTTATATTTTGAGGTGCTTGTGAATGACCATTTTCCCCATATTTTGATCAGAATAAAGCTAATGATTAGCTCTATTTGTCACATATTGAAAAAAACATTGAAATTTGTTGTATGTGTTAATGACCAACACAGTAAAAGGATGTGCTGGGGCAGCCTGCAAGTGTTGTGGCACTATAGCATGTCCACAACTTGTTAACACTAACCTGTATGTCTTCGGGATGTGGGATGAAACCCGGAGCACCCAGACGAGATCCACGAGCAATCACGGGGAGAACATACAAAACTCCTTATAGACAGCAGTGGTAATAGAATCCTAGCTGCCGTAAAGCTTTGTGCTAGCTGCTGCACTACTGTGCCATCCCTGTTTTGATTTAAAGGCCAAGAGTTTGTGAAACAATAATTAAAATTAATTACTTTTTAAATTAAAAAAAATCGCACATCCTCTAACATTTTCAAGATAATTTGGAAGTTAGAAGACCCAAGAGCCTACAGTTTCTGTAATCCAGAACTAAAAAAAAACAAACTGCTGGAGGAACCCAGCATGTCAGGCAGCATCTATGGAGGGGAAATGGACAGTTGACATTTCAGATCGCGATCCCGTCCAGATGAAAGGTCTTGACCCAAAACATCAACAGGCCATTTTTCGAACATTTTCTGTACTCTGCCCCTGAAGTGTGTAGGTGCAAGAGTCAGAACTTGCTAATCCAACAGCTGATACTACTTCTAGGTCTAGATGGAGATACTTATTTGTTGTTAGCACGATCTGGCCCATTCTCTTCCAGAGCTGTTGTCTGTGCTAGAGAGGCAAGAGGCTATAAATGTTGAATTTCTAGAGCTCAGTGAATCGGACAGCATTTATGAAGCTTCTGCACTGATGAAGGGTCTCAATCCGAAATGTCCACTGTCCATTTCCCTCCATAGATGATGCCTGTCTCAAAGTTCCTCCAGCTCCTTTGTGTGATACTCCTCATCTTTACTATCACCACACCAACAGCTTTCAGTGTTGCTATGATTCTTTTTAAACAAAACAAGCCTTTGCTCTTGATAATTCTGTCACTCTGTTGCTCTTTTAATAAAGCTGAACTTTGAGAACGTGGAAAGAAAACTGATTTTTTTTTTTCTTTAAATCTTCCAGTTTCGTGTTTCTTCAACTCTACCATTCGCCTTTCTTTGGTAGTGAGTCAAACAAGCCTCTTCTGGTTCCCAACAATGAGGTAAGTAGCTGAAGTCACTAATGCATCTAGACTTTCATTTATCACTAGTGGTGATGACTAGAGGTCAGCTGAGAAGGTCATCGGGGTCTCTCTTCCCGCCATTATGGACATTTACACTACACGCTGCATCTGCAAAGCAAACAGCATTATGAAGTCCCCAAGCACCCCTCATACAAACTCTTCTCCCTCCTGCAAAGGCACGGAAGCATTTGGGCTCTCACAACCAGACTATGTAATAGTTTCTTTCTCCAAGCTATGAGACTCCTCAATACCCAGAGCCTGGACTGACACCTTACTGCCCTATTGCCTTGTTTATTGTAATGCCTGAACTGTTTTGTGCACTGTATGCAGTCCTGGGTAGGTCTGTAGTCTAGTGTAGTTTTTTTTTCTGTGTTGTTTTTTACATAGTTCAGTCTAGTTTTTGTACTGTGTCATGTAACACCATGGTCCTGAAAAAACATCTTATTTTTACTATGTACTGTAGCAGCAGTTATGGTTGAAATGACAATAAGAAGTGACTTGACTTGATTGGAGTTGAAGAAGGCAATGATGTGAATAACACAGATTTCATCGCATGTCATCATGGTAGTGAGTCACCACAACTGCTGTGTGGAAAACATGAGCATTCAGATATCCAATGAGACTCAGTTGTAAGAAAACTGCCTACAAAGACAGGTTTGGATTTGTGTGGTATGTATTAATACTGAGGAAGGGAAGTGGCCCATTTCAGAGATGAGATTATTAAGTGGGGTAAAAAGATGAATTAGTACAGTTCAGATTGGAATACTACAGCATGGAAACAGGCCCTTTGGCCTGCCTTGGCCAAGCCTGTCTATGTTAATCCCATCTGGCCAGCATCCCTTGAAACCAGAGTGCGGTGATATAAATCTTTTTTATGCCATAGCCCAATACCATTAAGCAAGGGGTCCATGGATCCCAGGTTGCGAACTCCTGCTCTAAAGCTTTCTTATCCATGTTCCATGTACCTGCCTCATTTAAAATGTCTTTTAAATGTACCTGCCTCAGCCACTTTCTCCAGCAATTCACTAAATACAACACCACCCTCCATGTGAAGTAGTGGCCTCTTGGGTCCCCTTGCCAGTCTCATCTTAAACCTGTATCCTCTAACTTCCAATTTGCTCTCTGTGGGGGAGGGGGGGGGAAAGAAAGAAATTGCTTTATTTGTCACTGTACATCAAAACACAGCAAAATGCATTGTTTTTTTTGTCAGTGACCAAAACAGCTGGAGGGTTGTGCTGGAGGCAGCCCACAAGTGCCAGCCCAGTTCTGGGATCAAAATAGCATTTCCACAACTCACTTTATCCAAACTTCAGATCTTTAGAATGTGAGAGGAAATCAGAGGAAACCCATGAGATCACGGAAACCATACCTCTTTAAAGATAGCTGAGGGAATTGAACCCTTGTGATCGCTGATGCTGTAAAGTGATTGTGCCCCTCATATTTTATACACCTGTTTAAGGTCACCCCTTTATCTCCTATGTAAGGAATTATGCCCTAGCCTGCCCAACTTTGCTCTATATCATGAGGAGTCCTGGCAACATCTCTGTGAATCTACTTAGGGCAGTTGTTACAATTTGGCACAGAGTGGAAGAATAATCAGAAACTTTTCAAAGGGTAATGGATACTGGTGAAGTAAATACTTCCAAACCTTTAAAGAAAGAGTAAGGCTAATTGGCTAGTACAGCTATAATACAGTAAATGGCTTCCGTTAGTACAGTTTCACATTAATTTGTTCTAGGGGTGAAGCGAATGGGCCTTTTCAAATCACTACGGCTATTGTGGCTTGTAAGGGGGATGGAAATTATAATTTTGTCTGAATGACTTTGTCCAGATAAATTAAACCAAATTAGCATCTGGTTTATTGTCACTGGCATGTTAGTGGCATAGGTTATAGATAAGAGGTTCCAGTAGCACTGCTCAGGCGGTGGTTGATCTGAGTCACTGTCCACTTTTGAAGAGAGAATGCTGCCAAGGTGGGAAACGTAGTCTGCAGTTTTGTCAACTTTTATGGAGGGTTGGATAAGTGGCAGGTAGGGTGGTGGCTGATCTAGCTCCTGTGTGTCTTTAATATTCAAAACAAGACCCAGGGCTCTTTATGCTTTGGCAATGTATCCAGGATACATTGGAGGCAGTCTTCAGAGTGTGCTGCGATGGCATTGGCATCCACATACTGAAGCTCCATGATGGAGGTTCTGCCCTTGAACTGTTTACGGCTGAAAAGCCTGTTGTCCATTCTATACACGATCGAGATTCCCCACGGCAGGTCTTGGCCGGTGAGGTGAAGGAAGGCAGCAATAAAGATGGCAAATAATGTGGGCACATTGATACAGACCTGTTTGATTCCTGTCTTGACAGTGAAGGGCTCTTGATTCAGTGTCACTGTTGCTGAGTACTGTGGCTGACATACCGTCGTTCAGTAACCTCTATTTGTAAGTGCTTGTCAGGGCAACCATGTCTTGATAGTATACGCTAGAGAGCTTGCCGTCTGCTGTATCAAATGCCTTTGTTAAATCTATGAAAGCCAAGTACAAGGGTTGCCTTTGTTCACAGCATTTTTCCTGTAATTGACATGCTGTGAAGATAATGTCTGTGGTATTTCTAGATGGGCAGAAGCCACACTCATATTTTAGTATTTTTTCAGATAGCAGAAGGAATCGGTTGACAAGGATGCGTGCAAACACCTTGCCTCTTGTTGACCAGACAGAGATGCTTCTGTAATTGTTTCAATCAGCCTTGTCGTCCTTCCTGAAGATGGTCACTACTAGAGCATCCTTGATCTCAGAGGGCATTTTTCTTCCTTTTCCTAGAACTTTAGGAGCAAGGCATGTATGTGGCATAGGATTTCTGGTCCACCTACCAGCATTCAGGTTAAGAAAAGATTAAGGGAAAAAAGTCTTTGAAGACCACAGCCAACAGATCCAAACAAAACTTTTGGTCTATAGAGTAGTTGTCCTTTCTACATTACTGTATGGAGTTGAATCATGGACTACCTAGAGTAGGCACCTGAAAGCTCTGGAACAATGCCACCAAAGAATCTTATGAAAGATTTTGTGTATCAGGTGGAAGGACAGATGCACTAACACCAGCGTACTAGAGGAGACCAACATGAACACTATTTCCACCATGATAATGCAATACCAACTCTGATGGATAGGTCATGTCATCTGGATGCCTAACTCACATCTCCTTAAACAGAACATTTACTCCCAACTGAAGAAAGGTCAGTGAGACCCTGGTGTGAAAAGGAGATAATTCAAAGATGACATCAAAATCAGCCTGAAGAAATTCAACATTGCATCTAAAAACTGGAAAGACATAGATGCACCTGGAGGAAATCTGTTCAAGAGGGAGCTGCACTACATGAGTGACCTCCAAGTGGCAGCTGTGAAAGGAGAGAGTGAACAACCAAACGACCCAACCACTAACCACAGCCACCAGTTACTGTTGCCCACACTTCAGCAGAATACGTGGAACTCAGATCTGCCTCCACAGCTACCTGAGGACCCACCAACAGACAACCCCTTAGGCGAACATTGTACTTGACTCAAGTGATTGCAAGGCAAAGGGAGATGAGAGGCATAGATTGAAAGACTTTTTTACTGGGGGGGAGGGGGGGGTATGGCTAATATCAGGGACCATAATTTTAAGATGATTGCTGGAAAATATAGGTGGGATGTCAGAGTTAAGTTTTTTTTTAATATATACGGAGTGGTGCATGCCTGAAATATCCTATCAGGGTAGTCGTAGAAGAAACAACATTAGAAACACTTTGATAGGCATGTATATGATAGAAAAATGGAGGGCCACGTAGGAGGTTAGATTGATTTTAGGGTAGGTCACACTGTTGGCACAGTATCATAGGGCAAAGGACCTGTACTGTGATGTAATGTTCAATGTCGTGAAATTTGTTGTTTTGATACAGTAGTGCAGTGCAATACATAAAAATTACTGTATGTTACAAAAACAAGTACGAGTGAGGACTAGTGAGGCTCATAGACTTTCACGGTGAGTAGCACTGTCAAAGTATTAACTGCAAGTCTGGTTAATGTTTATTTTGTGTATCCTTGATCACTGAGAAATGTAACAACTAATTGGGAGTTTTGTTAATCTTAGATCACAGAACGAGCCATTAAAGTCCTTGACCAGATGCCACCATACGATACACACAAAATTGGAGTTGTGTACGTTGGGGAAGGACAGGTAAGGACATCTTTATGTCACTAAGTCAGTACTGACCAACTTTCATTAACCTTGTACCTAATATACAGCTCTTTACTGGAGTGCTGACCTATGTTGCTGGAATTGATGCTTCTCCTTTAGTAATTCCCTACAGTTCAGAAGTCACATTGCTGATTAACACACCACTGCTCAAATATCTCTACAACAAGTGATAGGGTTTCTGATTCCCCTCCACACTCCTTTGTCATTAACATCCTCCATGATGGAATGATGGAGTAGACTCAGTGGGCTGAATGGCCTGATACTGCTCTGATAGCTTGTTAACCACATTAATGGACACTTATGCACTGAGCCCTGATTCATATCCCTGAAGAATATGGGCCATAACAAGCCCTCTTTATTTGCACTGATATTATCCATGAGAACATTTCCCATTGTATGATTAGCAGAGGGCCCAGCATGTTGAAAGATTGCTGGAGTAATATCTGAGTATATTAAACTAATTACAAATATGTAATGTTACTGCAGAATCATATATTTTTGGCTTGATGTTTTCCCTTGCCACATTTTGTTAGAGTCAGAGACAGGAGGATTTTTTTTTGGGAACATTGGCTAGGGAGGGGTGCAGCAATGAGACTTGTTCTGCACGGAACTATTAGATCATCGGATGATCTAACATTTGGTGTTTAGAGTGGGAAAGGGAATTATTTCATGAATATATAATTGCTTGCACAGATGTGCTTCCTTTAAGCTAGTCATTTTGGCTGGTTTAAATAAACAATGCAAAAATCTGGTGTTTTGAAATTTTCAAGTTTTCGTAAAAACAGACTTCTGGTTAAATAATACTAAGGTTTTAAAATTCTGTTTTTATATTTCATCCTAGAACTCCTGGCTAATTAATGTAAAAATTCCTTTGTACATTCAACAACCAAGATCCCAAGCTCTTCTTCTCTCTACCTTTTCTCTTTTTTGAGATGCTCTGTAAAGTCACCTGCTTTTACTCATCCACCCTAGAATCTGCTACCTGCCATTGCATCGGCTTTAGTCAATGCTGCTGTAAACCACTATGGGACATTTTGTTAGTTTGTAGGTCCAATATTAATGGAAGGTCACTTGTTAAAGTAAGTCAGAAGGTCTCTCGTTCCCCTTAGTGAAATGTTCACCGTTCATATTTTTTAAAAAATTGCTAAATATAAGACCTTACAAATCACTATGGTAATAAAAAAAAAATGCTCTTTTTAAAAACCTTGTTGGAGTTTTATATTCAAGTTAATCGGAAGTTATTCCAGTGAGAGTTGGAAATTGGAATGATAGTTTAAAAACTGCATTACTGCAAAATGCTTTCAATACCTTTTGAGTATTAGGTAGTTTCTGATGTCTTTAAGCCACAAGACATTGCAGAGTTGCTTCTGATTATTATATATTACAGATGCTGGAAATCCAGTGCAACACACACAATGCTGGAGGAACTCAACAGTTAGGCAGCATCTATGGAGGGTAATAAACAGTCAATGTTTTTCTGCCTACGGCATCTTCCATAGATGGTGCTGAGTTCCTCCAGATTATGTGTATATTATGATATAGAAGGTTTGGACATGTTAGGATCCTATTCTTTTTAATTGTGTACTTGAAATTTCATCTTTTATTTTCACTCAGGTCAGAGTTTTCACTGAATATAAACAGATCTTCAGCTAATTCTGAGAGCTTTTGACCTAACTTTTAAGTAGATTTTTGCTTTGTTTCAGACTAATAATGAAGCTGAAATCCTGTCCAATGCATATGGATCATCCAGGTATGCACAGTTCCTGACTGGCCTTGGTAAACTAATCTATCTCCAAGACTGCAACCCAGAACAAATTTTCCTTGGTGGCCTGGACACATATGGTGACGATGGGCAGTTTACATACTGTTGGCATGATGACATCATGCAAGGTAAAGGATCTTGTGTGTGTACAGGGAGGAGGGTTATAAATGCAGGCTTTGTTTCAGGGATGCTTTAATTTTCATTATGCAAAATAAGTGATAATTCAGCCACCCATTCTTTGTCTGCGGATAAATTTTGAATATAATGTGATCAAATAGTATTACAGGAATAAGCCCTTCTGCCTACAATGTTGTGCCAGAGTAATAAAGCTTATGACACCAAATCCTTCATGCCTGCACATAATGGAAATCCCTCCAATGTCTGCTTAAACACCTCCATTAGATCTGACTGTACCACCACCATGAATGTAATGTTCTGGCACCCGCTATTCTGTTTTTAGAGAGAACCTGCCTCACGATCTGCTTTGAATTTTCCCCCTCTCATGATAAATATATGCCACCTCTAGTATTTTTCACCTTTTCATTGATTTTGTTAGGAGAAAATTTGTCAAATGCACCAAATCTGGCCTCACCCATTTAGCATGGGAAGAAGCTGCCAGATGAGACCATAAGACATAAAAGCAGAATTAGGCCATTTGACCCATTGAGTCTGTTCCACCATTCCATCATGGCTGTTTTATTATGTCTCTCACACCCATACTTCTCCCTTCTTCCTGTAACCTTTGCACCTACTAATCAAGAACCTATTAACCTCTGCTATAAATATACCTAATGACTTGGCCTCCACAGCTGTCTGTGGCAATGAATTCCACAGATTCACCACCCTCTGGCTAAAGAAATTGCTCCTTATCTCTCTTCTAAAAGGACATCCTATTCTGAGGCTGTGCCCTGGTAATGGGTGTTTGAGGGTAAATCCACATCTGGCATGAGAGTTGTTTAAAGACCAGCTTGTTGGAGTTCAGGGCTAGTGTGTTCTTATGAGGGTGGCAGTGATCAATTCCCCTTGTTTGCAAAGTCATTCTTCCTCCAGCTCCCCACCTTCCTTCAGTTCAGTGACAAGCTCTTGTTCTCTCCTGTCTTATTAAAGCAATCTTTCACATTGCGACTCTGATGCCAAACAGAGAATTTGATCCAGCCTGTTGCAACAAGAAACGGCACATAGGCAATGACTACGTAGTGGTTGTATACAAGGACACAGAAGAAGAATACAAGCTGGGAACAATAAAGGTAAATTTGAACGAGAAATTGCACTGTGACGGACAGTGAGGCTCTAGAACAGGTAGTCAGTGTAACACTGGCACTGTGTGCATGCGTGTGTGTGTGTTTGTGTATACACAGTGCTGGAAAAGGGTTCGTAACATAATAAAGGATCCCATCCACCCTGCTATTGGACTGTTTGTTCCAATAGCATCAACACCAGTTTGTTCCAGTGCTATGAAGCATCCACACCAGGAACATCAGACTCAAAAAGTTACTCTCCCCAAGCAGTAAGACTGATCTACACCCTCACCCATTAACCTACCCCATCACACCCGCAACACCACTACTTTGCCACTTCTTTCAGATGCTCCTGTGCTTAGCATTACTTCATGGACACACAGTACTGTGCAAAGGTTTTAGGCACGTATGTATAGCTAGGGTGCCTAAGACTTTTGCACGGTACTATCATAATTTTATGTATTTCATTGTACTGCTGCTGCAAAAAAAATTCATGATGTGAGTGATGGCTATCCTGATTCTGATCTGGGTCTCTATTGTAGACTGAGATTGGGAGGGGGCAGGGAGAGGGGAATCATGGTTGGGAAAAGGTGAAGGGAGAGTGGAGGGAATGAGAAGCACCAGAGAGACGGTTCTGTAATGACCAATAATCGAACGAGTTTGCATAGTGACTCAGGGCTGGGTGGGTCTGAACCTGTTCCACTACTACTGCCACTCCACCTCTGCCACCTGTCCCTCATTCCTCCTGCAGCATTCCACCCTCGCCATTTGCAACAAACTTCGCTCCTGCCAGATTTGCAAACTCAATCTGCTCCACGTTGACAAATGCAATATTGTGCGAATGTCCTAGGCTCCCTAGCTTATATTTATGTGCCTAAGACATTTGCACAGTACTGTACAATCAATGTATATAAGCTATATTGTTTTTTCATTGTGATTTTTATCTATTTGTGTAATTTATGCGCTGCATTGGATCTGGAGTAACAATTATTTCGTTCTCCTTTAAATTTTGTGTACTGGAAATTACATGAAACCACTTTGAAATCTCTTGTTCTTTTTATGCGCTCTTCCCTCATTCCCCAACTTTTTCAATTTTTTACTTTTATTGAATCGTTGTGGGTCTTTCAATGTATTTAACCATGGGTCTTCAAAGAAACACAGTGAAGTGGTGAGATACCTGAAGACACTGGGTCAGCAAACTCTCTGAAACTTCACCCAATTCTGTAGAGACTTGTGCGGCTCCTGACCACAGTTGTGGCTCTATGGTGCTGTATGGGTCTGAGTCATATTAATGAGATTTTATGTAACTGAAGTGTACCTTTAAGGATATGATTTTCTGTAATAGGTTTTGTGGGAGGATGGTTTTGTACAGTAAATCTCGTGTGTTGTATTAGTCTGAGGCACTGAATTATTTTTCCCCATCCTCCTTCCCTCTCCTTTCATTCCCCATTCTGGCTTCCCTCTTCACTTTACCTGTCCTGGTGCTTCTCCTTTCCTTTCTCTGATGGTCCACTCTCCACTTACTAGATTTCTCCTTCAGCTCTATTCCACCTATCACCTCCCAGCTTCTCACTTCAAACCCCTCCCTCACCATTTGGCTTCACATATCACCTTTTATCTTGTACTCCTTCTCTTACCCCACTCCACGGACACCCAGCCTTATTCTGGCATCTTCACCCTTCCTTTCCAGACTCGATGAAGAGTCTCGACCTGAAATGACGACTGTTTATTCCTTTACGTAGATTATCCCTGACCTGTTGCATTCCTCTCTCTGTTGCTCTATATTCTGCCGTCTCCTGTATCTTTGCAGCTCTTAAAGTACTATGTATGTTTCTAGCCGTAGGTGAAGAAATTGCTCATTATTTGGATTAGCAACTCCTGCACAAGACAAACCCACTTGGTTCCTGAGTCAGTTTTCAAGTGGAGAACCCATCCATTGTATACCTATGCTAGGGTTTTTGCTGCCATTAGAAATCACTGGAAGGAATATGCACTGAGCTGAAATTAGTATTCCTGATAGGAACTGCTAGTTCAGAAAATACGTCAACATGCTCTGCACTCTACGAATGTACAGATCTTTTAGCATATCTAATGGACTTGGTGATCTTTTCTCTGGTAAAGTGGCAACTGGACAGACATGTTATGTAAGGGAATCAAGATTATTTAATGTCATTCCTCAATACACAAGTGTAAATGAGAACAAAATGATTGTTACTTCAGATCTGATGCTGTGTAAAAAAAACAAACAAACAAACAATGATTATGTGCCATATTGTATGGTGTGGGCGAATATGGTCTTAGAAAAATTTGCCAAGAATAATCAATGTCTAAGTGCAAAAGAAATTTATTATCATATATGTCACTATATACAGCCATGAGATTAATTTTCTTGTGGGCTTACTCAATAAATCTGTAGAATAATAACCATGACAGAATCAATGAAAGACTGCCCAACTTGGGCATTCAACCAGAATGTGAAAGATTTCAAGCTGTGCAAATTCAGAAAGAAAGAAATAATGAATAAGCAAACAGTTCTACAGAAGTGGTGTGACATTGCCGCCTTCTGGACAGGGTCTTTATAAGGTGGTGAGCCTGCCATTATCAATACTCTTCAGAGACTGTCCACCTGGCGTGAGCGGTTGCATCACCAGAACCTGTGATAAATGCACCAGCTGCTCCCATTGCTTCAGGATAAGCATAAAGAACACAATGATTGGTGAACTGAGGAGAGATGTAATATAATGTACAAATCGAGCCAGGTAAGGGAAGCAGAGAGTGGAGTTGAGGGACAGAGAGGGTGGATGATAGAAAGAGGCAGACAAAAAAAGAGACACATGGTAGGGAGAGGGTGAAGCTGGAGAAAGCTGAGCAAAGTTTCCAGCATTTGTAGCCTCTTGTATATCTCATTCATTCAATTGACTATATGTTTACTTGCTGTCATCTCTATATCAGGTTTTCTTAGCTTTTAAGTTCCTGAATGTGCTGTTATTCAGGAGCCATGTTGAGGCACTGTAAAAAGGGATATGGACAGGATATGTAAATTGGGTGATAAAGATGGTGGATAAAGATGTAGAAAATTAGAGTAGGTGGCTTTTTTTTTTACAATGGTGACAACATGAGAAGCTGAAGTGTTGGTGTTCATTGTTCCTGGGTGTCCTTTTATGCAAATGACTGAAAGTTAGCATGCATTTGCATCAAATAATTAGAAAGCAGATGGTACATTGCAAGAGGATTTGAATGTCAAAGTAGAGGCAAACATGTATATAGAGCCTTGGTGAGACCTCATCTGGAACATTGAGAAGGTCTACCTTAGAAAGGAAATTCTCAATAGGGTAGGGTGAGGTTTGCCAGATTGGTTCCTGGAATGGATGCTTGTTAGGAACCCTAGAGGCCCAGAATTAAACAGACTTGGTATTTACTGTCTGGAGGTTAGAATAATAAAAAAAAAGAATCATTAAACCTTCCAGAATTCCTCTGCAGTTGGACTGTGTAGACACAGGGAAGATCTTTCCTGGCTGGGGCATTGAGATCAAGGGTCAACCTCTGTAGTGTTCTCGTGCAGTGTGTTGAAACTTTGACTAAACACCAAGTTAAACCGGAGCCAATGAAGACAGAGTCACAGTAAGATTAACCGTTTACTGTTCACTCTTCCACATTAACGTATGGCGAAAACTGTTGATAAAATAATACAAAGTATATACAGTATCTGTTTCATTCTTGAGACCACGTGCGCTCTTTTAGCGAGTGTCTGCAGATGCCCAGGGGAGGGAGGGGTTGCGTCAAACCACCGTCCGTGTTTGAAATTGGAAAGCCGCCACACGTGCTGCTCCAACTGCCGCTTCCTTTAACAGAATCTGCATTAATATTTTTACTTCAAATACTGTCATAGGAACTTATGGCGTTGCTTCTATAATGTTTCTTTGTGGGTGGACACGGAGCTCTTCACAATCATGCTGCATGTACGGCCCGAGCTTTCCACCTTCTCTGAACTGGAACTTACCCACAAAATGTGGCGAAACTGGGGGGTGGATGGGGGTGACATCATCACATGCTGCAATACATCACAGACAATGAACTTTACCGTTAACTTTAACTAGAAATAGTTGCAGACAAATTATTTAAAGCGGAAATGTACTAAAGTTGATTAAATGCCTTCAGGGCAACACAACCTCTATCAGCTATTCAGGACAGCGATCAAAGACATTTCTTCAGTCAGTGGTGAATCTTTGACATCCTCTAACAAAGAAGGCGGTGTAGCTGAATGTGTTCAAAGCTGAGATATAGCCAAAATTCATTCTTAAGGGAACGAGTGATGTAGGCTAGTGGTAGGAAACAAAAGCACATGCCTAGGACAGCTAGGTAGAGAAGATGAAAGCCTACCTAGTCCTATTTCAGTTTAGTTTTATGATTTGTACTGCATTTATAACATTCAGTTGTCTGCATGTACATCTAACTGCATTCAGTTGTCTCGTGGCTGAAGTGTATTCCCTTATGTTGGATATTGTTGTATAAAAGTTTACTCAACACATCTGCTTTTACAAAACCTTGAGCACTGACAATTTTGTTTTCTGTTGATTTTAATAGGGTCAGTTTAACTTTGTGGAAGTAATTATTAAACCTCTAGACTTCGAAAGCAACCTGGTAACCCTGCAGGCTCGTAAAGGTAAAGATCAATGTGCAAGTGACTGCCATTTGCTTTGTACTCTGAGCCAATTATGTACACTCACTCATTAGAGTTGTCTGACACTTGGCAATACTTGCTTGATAGCTCCTCGTGAATATATAATACCATGGGGCGTTACGGCAGCGTACCGACTAGCACCACACTATTACGCTTGGAGTGTCGGAGTTTGAAGTTCAATTCCGGAATTCTCTATACGTCCTCCCCGTGGAATGGGAGGGTTTTCCCTGGGTGCACCGGTTTCCTTTAGAAACATACTGGGTAGGTGAATTGGCCATTGTAAATTGTACCACAATTCGCTTGAGGTTGAATCAAGGTTGTTGGGAATTGCTGGAGCAGAGCTCCTCTAAGGGCCAGAAGGGGCTTTTCAATGCTGTATCTCTAAATAAAACAGAATTTCTGGTTACCGGTTTAAATTCAATGCTTCTCAAATGTCTGAATTTTTTTATGGACATAATAAATTGAGTCCCTAAAAAGGTTCAGAGGTTCATTTATTAAAGTTATTATAAATGACATTCTTCTTCTCTGGATAGCCATGAAACCAAGAAAGAAAAGAATGGCAGCACGATCACCAACCCCCACCTCCCCACTCCCCACACAAAAAAGCAAACAAGAATGGAACAGGCACATCAGCCCCTTTTCCTCAAAATCTCCTTTCCGGCAGCAGAGTGATCCCACCAGCGGTCAAAAGACAGGCACCTGGTGCTCACTCTCTGCATTTGCCTTGATGTTTCAGTCTCCCTCGTTGCTTTAATTGGTGAAGTGGGTTGAACATCAGCTCAGCCTTGCTTGTGTTTTATCAGTGTCTGTGTGCCTTGATGCCTCCAAAGCCAGAAAAGCTGTAAGTCTCAGGATATCGGAGTAGGTCCTGTGAAGGAGGTTCTGCAGGCCAGTGGGGCATATTCTGTGCTTGACTGGTCTGGGATTTGAACCTTTCAGCCTTGCGATGTCTGTAATTGACACATTGAAAGTGTCGATGAACGCTGCTTAAGCAGAAGCAAAGCCATGTGCAGCTTCACCTACATGGATGTTCACAAGAAAACAGCAGATTATCTGGTACCTCATACCTACACCACCAATGAAATATTTATTTATTGAGATGCCGAGCAGAGTAGGCCCTTCTGGCCTCTCAAACTACGCCGTCTAGCACCCCTGATTTAACCCTGACCTAATTATGGGACAATTCACAATATCCAATTACCCTACCAACCAAAAACCCATGCAGTCACGGGGAGAGCATCCGTACTCCTTGCAGACAGCCCTGGGAACTGAAACCAGGTCACTGCTATGTAAAGTGCTGTCATATGCATTATGTTACCATGCTGTCCCATCATGGCTGATTTATGCTAGCCTCAACTTTCCTGTTCCCCATAACCTATTCTTCTATCTTTAAAGTATGTAAATACCTCTTCCACACTGATCTCCAGCGATCTGGTCTCCATTACCCTTCTGAGCAGAGAATTTCATGCGCTCAGTACCCAGAGAAAGTTCTACACACCTCAGTTTTAAATGGCCAGCCCCTTATTTTATAGCCATGTCCCCTTGTTTGTGATTATTCCATGAGTGAAAACATCTCAGTATTTTCCCTGTCATGCCCCCTTAGGAGTGTTTGCTGGGGAGGCCAAGTAATTGCATGTATATAAAGCAAATACTGATAGTACTTAATTAGTAAGGAAGTCTAAGGTTATGGAGGAAAGCAGGAGAATGGAGTTGAGAGTGAAAATATATCACCCATAAATCACTCTAGGCTGAATGGTCTAATTTTCCTCCTTAGTCTTGTGGTCTTGGGGTTTGATGGATCTGGGCTTTTACTCACTGGAGTTTACAAGAATGAGGAGAATCTTACTGAAATGAACTGAATATGTAAAGGCCTAGATAGTGGACAAGGGGAGGATACTTCTATAGTCGAAAAGTAAAGAGAGAACATATTCTCAGATTAGAGGAATGTCCATTTAGAACAGGCGGAGGAATTTCTTTAGCCAGAGGGTGGTAAATTTGTGGAATTCATTGCCAAAGACAGCTGCGAAGGCTAAATCATTGAGTATCATTCGAAGTATAGGTTGATAACTTGATTAATAAGGTCATCAAAGGTTGCGGGCAGGAGAATGGGGTTGAGAGGGATAATAAATCAGCCATGATCAACCACTGAGCAGACTGATGGGCAAAATAGATATTTCTGCTCCTATGTCTTAGCATCTTATTTAAATAAAACAATAAAACTACCCTTCGGTCTTAACTCCAAGGAGTACAAACCCAAACTTTTAACTGTCAAACCTCTCTCGATAGGATAACCCTTTCATCCAGCAATTAGTTCAAATGTGAATCAGTAGGCTGTTTCCAGTACTACTATATGTTTAGGTAAGCAGATGCAGACTGCTTGGTACTCCAGGTGCAATCTCCCCAGCTCCTTATACAACGGTAACAAAGACTTCCTATCCTTAAACTGCAGTCCTTTGCAAAAATGCAAACATTGCCATTTTCTGGCTTAGCTATCTGCTGGAGCTGCATGCTAACACTCTGAACTCTTTTGCATGATCATTTTTGTTTTGGAAGTGTGTAATTTCGTTGGGATTAGTTGCTTGTATGACAAAAATGAAGCTTTTTCTATGTGACTTACACATGTGTATTACTTTGTAGACATGGAGGGTCTGGTTGACACAAGTGTAGCTCGGATTGTGTCAGACAAGAATCTACCTCTGTTGGTGCGTCAGATGGCATTACATGCAAATGTAAGTCAAAGGACAGCATTCAGTTTAGTCTCTTAGCAGAATGATATCACTAGTTTAGCACTGTTGTACCCATCTAAATGTCTTCATAAATGTAGCAATTGTACATGTACCACCACCTCTGGCAGCACGTTCCATAGACACACCACCCTCTGTGGAAAATCTTCCCTGTCGGGTTCACTTTAAATCTTCTCCCTCACATTGAACATCTACCCTCTTGTTTTAGATTCCTCTACCTGAAGTAAAATGTTGTCTACCTACCTCATCTATACTCCATAGGCACCTCTTTTATGAATCATTCCTCAGTCTTCTAAATTCCATGGACTACTATCCTATTTAGACCATAAGGCACAGAGGTTGAAGCAGGCATCAAGTCTGCTCTTCCACTCCACTCCGGCTGATTTATTTTCTTCTCAATCCCATTCTCTTGCCCTCTCCCTGCGACCCCTGATGTCCTTACCAATCAACAAACTATCAACCTCCACTTTAACTGTACCCAATGAACTGGTCTGGTCTCCACAGCTAAATGTGGCAATGAATTCTACCAATTCACCACCCTCCGGCTTGAAAAATTCTTCCTCTTCTCAATTTTAAAGGGACTCCCGTCTATTCTGAGATGCTAGACTTCCCAAATATAGGAAACATCCTCTCCATGTCCAGTCTATCTAGGTGTTTCAATATTGGATGGATTTCAATGAGATTTCCCCCCCCCCCCCCCCCATTCTTCTAAACTCCAGTGAGTACAAACCCACCAAATGCTCCTCATACTTTGATCCTTTCATTCGCGGGATCATTCTCATGAACCTCCTTTACTTTCGTGTCATCTCTCCTTTGTTCCACCTTTAGAGTCCAGGTCATTCTGGTAAATACTGGGCCTGCTGAGCTCCTCCAGCATTTTGTGTGTTGCTTGGATTTCCAGCATCTGTGGATTTTCTTATCTCTGTGAATGAAAGAGGTCAGAGGACAATGGACAGACTAGTTCAAGCTGACAGGAAGGCAACAGTAACGCAAGTAACTAGGAGTTTCAACAGTGCTGTGCAGAAGAGCATCTTTGAATGCACAGCATGTTGAACCTTGAAGTAGATGGGCAACAGCAGCAGAAGATCATGAACAAGTACCTAGTAGCCACTTTATTAGGTACAAGAGATATATAATAAAGTGGGCTCTAAGTGTATTTTTAAATTTGTAAGTGTTTCCAAAAAACATGAAATGTTGTGTCGTCATTATCTTTAGACTGATACACACTGATACTGTGTCTCTACTAGGTCAATGTGAAACAGTTTTGAATGCGAATTACTGTTAAAGTGATTTATTTTCTTTGCTGCAGATGGCTTCACTTGTACATCACAAAAGTGCCGTTCCTTCAGAGGCATATGCAAGCAAGTGGCTAGCAAGACTACGGCAGATCAAACGGCTTCGATCCAAGGTATTATCAACTGGACTCCATACATGAATATCAAATGCCCAACATGTTTAGAGAATGGAATTGACCCAGTGAGCAAGGAGGCAAGTTGGAATAACATAGAAACTTCTAGAATTCAGCAAATTGACAATAAGACATAGGATCAGCATTAGGCCATTCAGCCCGTCAAGATTCTCCACTATTCTGTCATGGCTGATTTATTTTCCCTTATTCCCATTCCCTCGACTTCTCCCTGAAACCACTGACACCCGACTAATGACAAACCTATCAACTTGCTTTAACTATATTCAGTGACCTGTCCTCCACAGCTGTCTGTGGTGATGAATTCCCCAGATTTACCAATCTCTGGCCAAAGAAATTACTCCAACCTTTAATTGTATTCTCACCTAACCTCAGTGGGGTGGGGGGGGGGGTGGAATCTGCTTGCATATACCCCCCATAATTTCGTATATCTCTATCAAATCTCCTCTTGTTCTCCTACGTTTCAGGGAATAAAGTCCTAACCTATTCAAGCATTTCCTTATGACTCGGGTCCTCAAGTCCTGGCAACATCCTTGTAAATTTTCTCTGCACTCTAAGCCATATTGATATCTTTCCTGTAGCTGTAAACACAGGAGCAATGGTAAGATGAAGGATGGGGCCCATTTGGGGTAAATATTTTGTGCTACAACTTTTGTGAAACACCAGCATTCTTACCATCAAACCCACTGGGTTTTTGTGTTGTAATTGTGATAGAGCACTTGATTGATTAAGTAGAGTTGTGTATTTTTTGAACAAAGTGGTATTTATTTATCTATCTATCTATCTATATATGTCTTTGCCCAGGTGTGTGAAGATCTGCAGTATCGCCAGAGTGCCGGAATCTCCTTGATCCATGCCGCTGGCCAGAGTAAGAGTTCTCACCACCACCCCCACCATCACCATCACCAGCCACAACAGCAGCATCTCCCCCACCACCATTACCAACCGCAACACGTGCCACCACCGCTGTCTGCTGGCGCTGAAATTGGCCAGCGGAAAAGGCTGATGTCCACCGTAGATGACTTCACAGACTTTGTTTAAAGCAGCCCCCTCGCCTGTTCTCGCACCCTGTCTGAAGTGTGCAATACCTCCACCATACTGTGATAGAAGCCAAACGGTGCTTAGTTTGACGTGGGATGGGCTTTGACTTGCAGTGCACTGTTTTGTGATGAAGAAACTCTGCTCCTCCTGCCCTCTTCAGAGGGAGCACCCTGGTTTGATGCCAGTCCGCTGGAAGAACTCAGATGAATGTGCAGAGGCTGCAGATGGTTATGGATTGAGCCACCCCTTCCCCCTTCCACTGCCCCAGAATGACACCAGTGGACTGGCGTATTCAGCAAGTGACCATTTAGTTGCCCTTGTGTGAGGGGTGATTGGAACAGCCTTCCCAAATGGATGTGGTGTTGGGGATAAGGGCATAAGCTCCATACTGATCTGGTAATAACTCTATTTTGTGCAATTACTTTGTAAAGGAAGGTGTGTTGTTAATCTTCACACAGTTTTTAAACGCAGGTGTCAGTGTTGAAATGCTGTAATTATGTCTCCAGTAAAAGTGAATAAATTTCGTTTGAAAAGCTTTCTTGAGTTTCTCTCCAATTTTGTAACCCCAGAACCACTTTTCCTCAAGTCCTTCATTTGGTAATATTAATTTAGATTGCAGCATTGCTTTTTTATTAAACAAGAAAGGTTGTCTGGAGTTATTATCTGTGCAGTTCTGCTTGCCTGACAGTTAGAAGAATGTCATTATGTTGGAAAGGTGAAGGAAAGATTCACAATATTACCAGGACTGGAGGGCTTGAGTCATAAGGAGAGACTAGATAGGCTGATAAGTACTCATTCATCACAATTTCCATCATTTTTAGCAGGATCCTACCACCAAATGCATCTTTATCTCTTCTCTCTCTCCCCCCGCCCCCCCCCCCCCATGATTGTCCATTCGTCCCTCCCCTACTATTTTTCCTTTTGGCACTTATCCCTGCAAGTGAAAGAAGTGCTACACCTACCCATTCACCTCCTCTCTCACCTCCATCCAGAAAGTCCTTCTAGGTGAGGCAACATGTCTGTCGGGGTCATCTACACCCAACAACCCAGCACAGCCTTCTCTCCCTCGGTGAGACGTGCCATAGATCGTGGACCATTTTAACAAGCATCTTTGCTCTGTCCACAGAAGGGTGGATTTCCGGTGGCCAACCATTTTATTCTACTTCCCATGCCCATTCGGACATGTCTGTCCGTGGCCATCTCTACTGCCATGATGAGGCCACTCTCTGATTGAAAGAACAATACCTCATATTCTGTCTTGGTAACCTTTAACATGATGGCATGAACTTTGATTTCTCCAACTTCCAGTAATTTCTCCCCCATTTCCCCTTCTCTCCTTTTCCATTCCTCATTCTGGTTCCACTCTTACCTTCTCTTCTCACCTGCCCATTACCTCCCTCTAGTGCACCTCCTCCTTCCCCAGACTCCTTTCTTCAGCCATTGTCCACCCATCAGCTCCCAGCTTTTCACCTGGCTTCACCTATCATCTGCCAGCTTGTAGTCCTTCGACTCGCGCCACCTTCTCGTTTTGGCTTCTTTCTTTACAATCCTGATTAAGGGTCCTGGCCTGAAATTACAACTCTGTTCCTCTTCATAGATGCTGCCTAACCTGCTGTTTCCTCCAGCATCTTGTGTGCGTGTTACAATGGATAGGCTGGACGTGTTTGCTTGGAGCGTAGGAGGCTGAGAGGTGACCCTACAGAAGTTTATAAAAATTCATGAGGGACATAGAGAGGGTAAATGGTCACAGCTTTCGTCACAGTCGGGGGAGCGTAAAACTAGAGCCCATCAAATGAGAGAAGTTTAAAGGGGACTTTGGGCAAATGGTAGAAAAGATCTAGAGCAGGCATTCTCAACCTCAGGCTGAGCTGATGGATCCCTTGCTTGGTGGTATTGGTCCACGGCATAAAATGGGTTAAGAACCCCTAGTTCAGAGCAATGTGGGATAACTGCAGACAAGTTCAGGGAGGCAAAATGGTTGGCAAGCCTAAATTAGGCTGAGGCTTACTTCATGCTGCATGAGGAGGATGAGAGGGGTACAAGATGATAAGAGATGTACTGTAGATAGTGGACAGTCAGCGTCTTCATCCCAGGCCAGAAATGGTTGATACTAGGGGGCATAATTTTAAAGTGATTGGTGTTGGAGGGGGGGGGGGGAGGGGGATGTCAGAGATGGGTTTTGTTTTAAACAGTGTTGAGTGCATGGAACACCCTGCCAGGGGTAGAGGAAATACATTAGGGTTATTTAAGAAACTCTTAAAACACGTGGATGAAAGAAAAATGGAGGGAGGGAAGGATCCGTTTGATCTTGGAATAGGGTCAATGTTTGGCACATCGTGGACTGAAGGCCCTTTACTGGGCTGTAGTGTGCTTTTAGTATAGTTCAATGCACATGCGATAAACAAATCTCAGTCATGGATCAGTAAGTCTGACACTGACGACTCTTCAGTTGATTGTTGCTAGTTACATATAAATGAGGTTTTTTTTGGTTAGATTGCATCCAAGTAGCTACCAAAACCCAGGGATCTGCAGCGTCCAGATTGTCGTCACATGGATGTGATACGTTCCACAGCACCATTTTAAAGAAGAGGGGTTTCCTCACTTGTGAGTACACTAACTTTTATCCCTAAACAAACGTAATATTTAATAGTTAATGTATTAGTGTTTGTGGGAGCTGGAGCTTATTATGTACAATTTGACTGCTGCAGTTCCTCCATGATACCAGCAAGGATGCTGGTTAAAATTTTATTTTGTTATTCTACTTAAATAAATAATGTTAACCCTAATTCACCCTACTCTCAAGCAGTCAGTTTTATTTGGTATTGTTTTCCAGTGCATCAGATGTGTTTCTGTTGGAATGATTACAATTACTTACACCTGGTTTACTCGTGCATTAACACAGTCTACTGATAGTGGAGGGGGAGTGGTGGATGGAATAATTAGATTTGTCCTTAAAGTCAAAAAACCTTGGCAGCTCATGGATGTGGATGCACTTCCAGCTGGAGGTTGATGGTTAATGTCTTCAGTGCTGAACACGCTTTCCTGTTTGCGAGATTTGTTTGAGGTGCTTCAGTGCGGGACTGGGTCTGCAGCCATTGGCCTCGAGCTGTACTGACTGACCCGGTGGCTGTGGCATTGGCCTTCAGCTCCTCGACTGGCTTTACTCACCTCGGTGCCTCGTGGCTACGGCTCACTTTTGGGGACTCTGTGGTTTAATGTTGTTATTTGGTTGCTTTTTGCTGTTTCCATGATTTGTTCTTTTTTTTGCACGTCTGATGGTCTTGGTGTGGAGATTTTCTTTAAACAGGCTCTATAGTGTTTCTTTGCAAGACTAATTTCAAGGTTGCATACTGATATATTTCATAGTACATGTTTGAACTTTGAACCTTTTCAAAACAAGAACTGGTGTTGAACTTCTGGATCCTTGACTTTGCATCAATCACAGTGGCTTCATACCTTTGGTGATTTGTGTAGGGTTTTACAGAGAAGTGATTTAAAAAGGTGCCATATTCCCTCTGCTGTCTATAAGGAGCTTGCATATTCTCCCCATGACCCACAAACACAATGTTAAACGATTAATGGTACGTGCCCTTGGCATCAAAAAGGTTTGTACCCCGGGCTCTGGTACATTCCAAATATGTACAGGTTAATAGTCTAATTGGGTGTAATTAGGCAGTGTGGGCTGGAAGGATTGTTTTATCGTGCCACATCTCTAAATTAAAATTTCTCCCACCATAAGGGAATGCTTTCTTTCTATCTTTGTCCATTAGGACATCACTTGAAGTTGATGGTGATTGCAATGTCTACTGGGACACTAACGCTGGGCTAATCCATCTTCTTTGGTGTTGGCTCTAGATTCTAATTCCTTTTAGTACAAAGATCCATGCCCTGATACCTGACCCTTTGATCCTTTTGGGTAGCAAACCTTGCATTAGATTTACAGTTTGGGTTGAAAGATCCCAGAGCTTGAAGCGTTACTACCAAGCCTCAAGGAACAAAATATCTAGACCCACTGAGAAGTTTATCGTCCTCACTGTGACCCTGATGTAGTGGAAGCATTAGCTAGACATACCAAGCTGCCGTAGTGGTTAGCGCGACGCTATAATGGCTGGAGGTATCAATGCTTCTCCCTCTCAGGTACGTTCTCCCTGTGATGGCATGTGCATTTCTTCCCACAGTCCAAAAAAAGATACTGGTTAGTTGCTTAATTGTAAATTGTCATTGTAAATTAGGCTCGGGTTAAATAGGTGGGTGGCTTGGTTCAGGCCAGGGGGCTTGTTCCATACCCTATTTCAAAATAAATAGACTGAATGAGCAATGCAAATAAAAACAGGCTTCCCCCTCAACACTCACTTTCTTAGTGAGCTGAGTCAAGTGGCTGGGAGTGAAATTGTCCAGTCCCTTCAGCTGCTTCCCAGTATGAGTACTCTCTGTGCAGGGCTGGCAGAGGCTGGCGTGTTCGGGGTCAATGAGACCTCACTGGCTCTGAAACAGGAAGGTATTTGCCCAGTGTTTAGCCAGGTCAAGGAATTGTACCCCGCAAATTCCATCATGAACACTAGCCTCCTCAACATTGAGAACAACTTCAAATGGTGTTGCCTCAAAAAGGCAGCATCCGTCATCAAGGATACCCACCACCCAGACCATAGCCTCATCTCAATTGTTATCATCTAGGAGGAGCTGTCAGAGCCTAAAGACACACTCAACATTTGAGGAACCACTCTCAGGATTCTGAATTGACAATGAACCCATGTACAATTCCTCAATTTTTTTGCTGTCTTTGCATAACTTATTTAATATTTTAAAATATATTTCTTACTGCAATTTATAATTTTTCATATAATACATTGCACAACATATGCTGATGATATTAAACCTGATTCTGATTGTGCCCAAGGATACCTGATCAAGGTGCTTAAAAAGGCAGCATGCCCTCTTATTACTGTACTTTATTTCCACCGTCAGGGAGGAAGTGCAGCAGCCTGGAGACATGCACTCAACATTTTAGAAACAATTTCTTCCCTTATGCCATGAGAATGGCCAATGAATTATTTTCCTCCTTTAGCACTAGTTTACTTTTATATATTATTGTATCCTGTAGTTATTTTTATGTCTCACACTGTACTACTTGAGTGGTGTCAAAATAGTTGTAACGTTTCCAGAGTGGTAGTGTAGTGGGTTGTGCTAGTCACAGTCTCTTTCAGCTTCCACTGCTGGCTAGCATTTTTGTGAAAAGGAGAGCTTAATGCGCAGGTCTCTCCCTGCCAGTACGCAGTCTCTCCAACAGCAAGTCTCGTAGTGCCTCCTCGCTGACAACACACAGAAACCTAATTCTTTTCATACTCGGGCTGAACTACAGAGAGCGAGGAGGAGGTCTGGCTGCTGCACATGTGGCATACAGGCCCTGATGCTTGTGAACCAGATCCCCTACTACGGCTAAATTGCCCCACTGCCTTGTGGGCAGCCTCAGGATGGACGAACCCAGATAGCAAATTTGGTGTGGAGCCTCTAAGGCGGCTGGACGTCATTGAACATCCTTCCAGCAGCTCCAACAGCCAAGCTCTGTATTGCTTCATAAGCTTTCCTTTGAACTACACTGGTGAGGCCGAGAGAGGGATCTTAATGACTGGGCATCTCAGGATCCTCCATATCTTCTGCCCAGGCTTGTGATGATGATCAACATCACCCGTTGTCCTTTGAGAGAGCTGGATGCCAAACAACCAATACTACTTGAGTGGAAGGGTGGAGATAAATCTCTACCTAATGAGATGTAATGCACTGCTTCTCCCTCCTAGTCTGCAGGTTACTCTTGGGCAAAGGTTTAGCTCCTGCTCAGCCCCCCAGATCAGTGGGGTGGTCACGTGAAGCCATGGGGGCAGGTGGTGGATGGCCATATGAGCAGCTGGTGCATATCACAAGTCCTAGTTATGTGACCACTGACAATCTCTGAAGCGTATTGATAAGGGCTGGGGTCACCCGTCTTGTAAAGACACTGCCCAGAAGAAGGCAATGGCAGACCACTTCTGTAGAAAAATTTGCGAAGAACAATAACGGGTCGTGGAAAGTCCGTGATCGCCCATGTCATACAACATGGCACATAACGAGTGAACTATACTGTTACCAGAAAACAAATTTCATTATGTATGTCAGTGATAATAAACCTAATTCTGGAACTGCTTTACTGGCAATGAATAAGCTGTCTGGAGTTCATATTCCAAACCAGCAGTCTGCAGCAGAGATTGTGTGTGATGGGGGATCTGTGTTCTGCCGGCTGAAGTGTAAGTGCCAGTGAGAATACATTGTATGAATTCCAGCACAGAAAATATTCAGAACATTTGCTGTTTAAAATAAAATCAAATAATCCATTAGTCAATATCTAGCTTTTAATGCCAGGTTTACTTAACTAAATGCAATTTCCCTAGCTGCTGTCAAAGGGTTTAGTCCAGGCCTTGCATTACCAGTTGAGTAAGTAAGCAGCAACCTTATAAACAATCTTTAGTACTCTTTTAATCAGCATTTGGCACAAAAGCACATTGTATGCATCTTATAATAAAACACTACATAACCTTTTAACAGGCCTATTTATCAGTTTAAGTGTTCATTGAATATCCTGCAGCATTTCAGTGAGAAATCTAAAAGCTTATGCTGAAACACATGATTTATTCACAAAAATATAATTCAGTCATATGTTTTTGGGGTTGGGGGAAAGAAATGCCTTTGGTTAGCCCATTTGTGGTGCTGCTAGGAAGAGAAGCTGGGGATTGGTAGAGTTCTGCAGGGGGTGAAGAACAAATTCAACAGAGAATCCTGCATGTTGATTCTCTTGGCTCTCACACCGTGAGCGACTTGGTGTCACTTTGTCTTTTAAGTCTGTCTTCAGAGAAAGGAAACCACAGAAGATGAAAGAGGGCTTCATGTTTACAGTCTGCCCAGACCTGTCTTTCCAAAGTTAAGTAGCAATAATGAATTACTTTTGTGGCATCCCATCTCCTGGTTAAAATTAAACCTGGGTAAACAGGGTTCAAGACATAGGGCAGAAATGACTAATACAAAGGGGGCAACATTTTAATGTGAATGGAGGAAAGTATAGGAGGGATGTCAGAGGTAATTATTTTTACATGTTTGGGCAGAGTGTGGAGCGTGCTTACGGTAGAGGCAGATACATTAGGGACATTTAAGAGGGACATGGCTGAAAGAGGATCTTAGAAAGAAAAATGGAGGCCTATATAAGAGGGAAAGGGTTAGATTGATCTTGGAGCAGGTTAAAAGGTACAGCCCCGTGGGCTGAAGGGCCTGTACTGTGATGTTCATAATGAAAATGGATCCATTCATCAATAAAGCATTGACCATCACCGTGCCTGATCAAAGTTAATCAATGCTTACACGGCGGGGACAATAATGTGGTTTTATGACCAGCATATTTCTGAGAAATTTAATCTTCACTCCAATACTCTATGGTTTCACACCCCTGATTACATGGGACCAAAAAATAACCATTTTGTACATTTACACAGTGAACGTTGTAACTTGCTAAGAAAATCTAATTGCAATTTTTTTTTTGTTTCATCCGCACAAATACTTTCTCCAGCAGTGCATCAGGGTGGTGAGCCACATTGTTTCTTGAGACTTGTTTGAATGTGGTGATATTTGTTTTCCCTGTAATTATTACGTGCACTCGTAAAGTTACCGTTATTTCCCCCTCCCCCCCACAACCACTTGTTTCAGTTGCAGATGTAACAGGTTCTCAGTTTAACGTGCATTTTACAATACTTCTGTCCATCCAACAATGGAGCAGAATTAGGCCATTCAGCCCATTGTGGTCTACTATTTCATGATGGTTGATCCATTTCCATTCATTCTCCTGCCTTCTCCTTCCTCATCGCAGTGCTGGGACTGTTTTAATGAAATATGTTCTGGTTTCAGTGTTAAAATAACGCTGATCTGACCTTTCCAAATTCCGTAACAGAAGTGTCACTACCACAACATACGCAAAAATACTGTCTTGTAAAGTTAATTGTGTTCACTGTTTCCTCTTCACTGATCAAATGAATGCAGTTCAAAAGTAAATGATTAAAACAGCATTTTTTTAAATAAGTGCATCCTTCTGATGCATGGCTAAAGCAAGTTTATACAATCTCTCCTTCTGAACAATCCTCAGTTTAAAGTGCTTGTTAATGTATATAAAGTAAACGATTTTCTTCTTTAAAAAATATCTGTCCTTTAAGAAAAAATCTCCATTTTTTTAAAAAATATGTCCTTTTTGAAACTCTTTTTAATCTCTTAAAAATATCTGTCCTTTAAGGCTTGTTCTGACCCGTTTAGTGAATAATGTCACATACTGCCACCTACAATTATATTGAATGCATTTTGTGACTTTTTTTTCTTGCAGCATTTGTGCTGAACAGACTCCCCACAACAATACGTCAGCAATTGGACAATGTGCTCGGTTTAGCTGCTAAAGATTGCATTAAATTCTAGTGAAGGTAGAGGGAGATAGATTTCCCATAGTTGACTGAGTTAAGGACAAGGAACTGCATTGTTTACTACAAGTCAGTTCTGGTGGCAGGAGCTGTCCATTTACCATCACCACGCTGAACCATTTCAGCCTTTAGGTGGTGGGGAGGGGAGAGGATTTTAAAAGAAGGAATGTGGCATAATCCAACCTTTTACTGCTCAGACAAGTTGGGCCAATGCCAAAAGTGATAGATCAGCTATTACTTTTTTGTTTAAAGAAGTCAAGGCCACTGGGCCACTGGTTTCGATAGCAACATACAAAGCCCCCAGAGGAACACGGCAGGTCAGGCAGCATTTCCAGAGGGATGTGACCAGCCAACACGTCAGGTCAAGACCCTTCATCAGGACTGGCAAGTGGCAAGTTAGTATAAAAAGTTTGTGGAGATGGGTGGGGGGGGGGGGGGAAGGGTTCGAACAAAGCCTGGCAGATGATAGGTGGATCTGGGGGTGGGGGGTGCTAGAGAGTGGGCACAATGTATTAAGTTGGGAGGTGATAGGTGGAAATTCTCCCACTGTTTTCCTCTTTCCTTTTCATTTCATGGTCTACTGTCCTATCAGATTCCTCCTTCAACACCTTGTTACTTTCACCGATCATCTCTCAACTTCTTGCATTATTCCCGTCCTCCCCCTCCCTCATTTACCCATCAACTCTTCACCTAGATCCACCTCTTGATCTGCCCCTTTTTTTCAAAACTGCCCATCTCCCCTCTTCCAAGCCCTGATGAAGGGACTGGACCTGAAACGTCCATAGAAGGTGACTTGACCCACTGAGTTCCTTGGCCCCTTTGCGCGCTGCTCCAGATGTCCAGCATCTGCAGAACTGCTTGTGGCGCCACCTTTTGGAGTGGAGTTAAAAAGTCACCGTCTCTCACTGAGAAAACGAATCTCAAGCTAGTATATGATGACATATACATACTTTGATACTAAATTTGCTTTGAACTTTTGTCTACAACAACTATTCGGGGTTAGAGAGAACTTGGTGATCCCCTGGTACTTGTTGGCCCATCTTGTCTGCCATTTTAGTTTTTCTTCGAGGTGCCTTGGGTTCCTTCTCTTTGAGGGCTTCCTTCGTGCAGGCTTCTAATGGGTTGTTTCCTAGATGTACGTCTTTCATCCTCGCCTTGTCTCCTGGAGCTCGGAGGGAAGAGCGGTGACTGCCACTTGGCCTTCTGCTGGCTCTCATCCGCCTATATGTTGCAAACATCTCTTCAGCCTTTGTGTGAATTTTTCTTTGCTGTATCCTGTCCTGGGCATGCTTGAGCTTGCACTCCACCTGGTAGACGTCCTCCGTCACGCTGTTCACCTTGTCGAACTGCTCCAGCAGGGCTTCGACCATCGGGACCAGCCGGTGGATGTTCACCTCTATCTGTGTTGCCTTGCTGGGGCTGGCCAGGGGGAGCGTGTCCATTGGGGTGGAATCGCTAGACGAAGAGGAGATGTCCGAGATGGTGCTGGCCGTGTGGAGACACGTTGACTTTGAATCTCGGGACGACTGCGAGGGCAAGGGAACCATTCCTTCAAACTTGACCTTATGGCGGAACTGCGAACATTAAAAAAAAATTGCATAACACAGGCAGGAAATGAAAATTCGCAAGCTCATAATCAAGTTCACGTTCATGGTGAGTCACCCATACACATGTATACAGCCAAATGAAACACTGTTCCTCTGAGCCCAAGCTGCAAAACACATTTCATATATTCACACACAGCACAATAGTCCCAATCTAGCACATACAGTCACAAAATTTTAACAAGGTTCACAAGAATTAACCCAGAAATGAAAGTGTTAGTGTGAGGAGTGTTTGGTGGCTCTTGGTCTGTACTCATTGGAATTTAGAAGAATGGGGGGGTGGGGGTTGCAAGCTACTGAATATTGAAAAGCCTAGATGAAGTGGATGCTTCCTCTACTAGAGGAGTATAGGACCAGAGGGCACAGCCCCAGAACAGAAAGACATCTATTTAGTACTGAAATGAGTTGGAATTTTGTCAGCCAGAGGGTGGTGATTGCACAGAATTCATTGCTACAGCCAGCTGAGAAGCTGAGTCACTGGATGTGTTTGAAGCAGGGGTTGATAGATTCTGATCAGTAAGGGTGTCAATAGTTAGGGAGAGAAGGCAGGAGAACTTGGTAGAGAGGGAAAGTAGATCAGCCATGACGGAATTGTGGAGCAGACTTGATGAGCTGAAATACAGCATGCAGTAAAATGGGACTCTGTCTCAGTGTACATCTACCCCTCAACCTTGAACTTCACTCAGTTTCACTGGCCCCATCTTTGAAATATATCCACAACCCACAAGAGTTTCAAGAACTCTTCATCTCATGTTCTCAGTACTTTTTGTTTTTTTATTTATTATTAATATTTCTTTCCTTTTATAATTGCACATTTTGTTGTCTTTTGCACACTGGTTGAATGCCCAAGTTGAGTGGTCTTTCATTGATTCCACTGTGGTTATTATTCTATAATGGATTTATTGAGCATGCCTACGAATCTCACGGTAGTCGTCGTGGATATCCCTCGAGGTTGAGGATGATGGTCTTCGTTCCGTTGATCTATTTATGGGCTCTCAAGTGGCTTATAAGTCCAATCATGGCTTTGAAAGTTCTTCCACATTCAGCACAGGTGGTTCCAGATGGCAGATCGGGGTTTGGTTGTTGCTGCCTCTCTTTCCATTTCCTTCTCTTTTCTTCTAATTCTGCACATCTGTTGGCTTCGGAAGTTGCCGTTCCTTCTCAGATGATGGCTTGCTAGAGTTTCCTGTCCTTGGCATTGGTTTCCCAGTTCTTGATGTCGATGTTACATTTCTTCATGTTGGCTTTTAAGACGTCTTTGAATCTCTGCTGTTGTCTGCCTCTTTTATGTTTGCCTCCTTTAAGCTGGGAAAAGAAGATTTGTTTCAGCAGATGTTCGTCTTTCATCCGAACAACATGACTGCTCCGTCTTAATTGGTTCTTGGTGACGTAGGTTTCAATGCTCGTTGTTTTTGCTTCATTTAGCATGCTGACATTGGTTCTTCTATCTTCCCAGCTGATATTTAAGATGTTTCGAAGACAGCTTTGATGGAACTTTTCAAGTGCCTTCAGATGTTGTCGGTATGTTGTCCAGGTTTCTGATGCATACAGGAGCATTGGGATTACCATTGCTTTGTACACTAACATTTTGGTGTCTGTTCGGTTGTCACGATCATGAAAGACTCTTGCTTGGAGTCGTCCAAAAGCTGTTCCAGCGCATTTAAGACAATGTTGGATCACGTCATTAAGGTCGACATTGGAGGAGGGGTGACTTCCGAGGTACGGAAAGTGGTCCACATTTTCCAGGGTTGTTTCACCAAGTTAAATTGATGGTCCTATCCGATTTGTCTCAGATGGTGATGGTTGGTAGATGATCTGAGTCTTCCTGGAATTGATGGTAAGTCCAAGTTTCATGTATGCATGGTTGAAGGCAGACAGAATCTGGTGTAGGTGGTTTTCTGAAAGAGCTGCAACACTGTTGTCATCTGCATATTGGAACTCGTGGATGCCTTGTTTTTGGACTTGAGATGGGCAAGATAGAAAAGTCTGCCATCTGTTCTGTAGACAATTTTGGTTGTATATGGTGGCAATATGTGTTTAGATAATACACTTACTTTGAACTTGCAGCATGTGATGAATAAATGAACCTGTAATGAATCTTTTGCACTTTTTTATTATAAGTTATATATTTTTAATGTCTTGCACTTATCTGCTGCCCCAAAACAACAAATTTAATGCCATGCCGTATGCCACTGATAATAAGCTCTATTCTGATTCTGCACAGAAGCTTTGTAATGTGGAGTCAAGCAGCTGCAGTTTGTGTAATGTGCCTGCAGATGGCGCTGCTGGGCCACAAAGAAGAGTTTCTCACAATCTCTGAGGAGGATGGCAAGGGTAAACTCCCCAACACGGAGATTCTCACACAGACATCCACACCCCACTGCTGAGCTCAGACACAAGGCTGATGACCCGGTGGTCCATGGGTGTTGCTCCACAAACATTCTGGTCACTGTTAGACAGTTATTTTACCTACTTCAAACAAATATCTCCTCAACCTTCTCTGACTAAAGTGGTCAAGTCAGAGAGACGCTACGGGGAAACAGGCACGTAACCCTGTTGTCCACACTGAATACCAATCACCCACCTACACCAGAAGGAAGCCCTCTGTTGGTTTGGGGTCATCCCAGCTGTATATGAAGCCAGGGCAGTACACTATGGAGAGCAAGCTGTTGCCCATGCAGCTCCCCCTCTCCATGCAACTGATGAATCTGAAGGAACGGCAGAGGCCGATGCAGTTTGGTACCACTGGTGTTGTAAGAGTTGCCGGTCAGCGTTAAGCTCAACGTAGGACTGCTTTAGGATCTCCAGCTCCAGACTTTTCCTTGGGGTTTACTACCAAAGAATTCCTCTTGCATGGGTACACAAGGCAGCGGAGTTTTGAGATCAGCGTTTTCCTCCTCCTGGATGAGCCCCCATCTGCTCGAAGTGACTGGTTTTAAGTCGCCCAGTAACCCGCCTTTGCCCCTTCTCCTGTCAGAATTGCTGGTGATAAAGTTAAACTTCCAGAGTCATAGAAAAGTACAGCACAGAAATAGGCCCATCAGTCCATCTAGTCCATGCTGAACTGCCCAGTCCCATTGACCTGCCCCCGGACCAGCCTCTTCCATACCCCAACTATGCATACGCCTAACCAAACTTGTCTTAAAGATTGAAGTCGAGCTCGCATGCACCTCTTGAGCTGGCTACTTGTTCCATGACCCTCTGAGTGAAGAAGCTCCCCCTCAGGTTCCCCTTAAACATTTCACCTTTAACCCTTGACCTCCATTTCTGGTCTCACCCAACTTCAGTAGAAAAAGCCTGCTTGCTTTTGCCCTATCAATACCCCTCATAATTTTGTATACCCCTTTCAACTCTCCCCTCAATCTTCTACATTCCAAAGAATAAAGTCCTAAGCTATTCAATCTCTCCTTACAACTCAGGTCCTCCTGTCTCAGCAACATTCTTGTTAAGTTTATTGCTAAGCCTTTTGTTGTGAGCAAAGAGCGGACTCCAATTCTTAGTGTAAAATGCAAGCGACAATCAGCCTGAAGTCGGAGGCACAGGTTTGCGAAGTGAAGTGACCAGGAGTTGTCTTGTCAAACACAAGACAATGGGGTTATATCACTTAGCACATGAAACATGGTTACAAGTTGGGATGTCTGTATACTCTTTGGATCAGCCTTCACAGCATTAATTGTGGATGTTTGGAATCTTTGTCAACCAGAAGCTTTTAAGACCATCTGTGTGAATTACTTCGTCCCTGCAAAAGTATCTGGAAAACATCACATGCAGATGATGTCATCTAGTAGAGAATAGTATAAATATCAAAAGCAATGGGGATTTTTAGGAATGTCAAGGAGAAATACAGAAAGATGGGATGACAGAAAGAAGACTAGAATTCAATCCCTCAGCCTTTGGTTTCTGTGATAGATGAATCATTCATCTGCAAATTTTTGGCATGTCCTTCTTGTTTGTAAGCATTGTACCTGTGTTTGGAAATCCTTTGTAGATCTCTTGTAAATTGGAATTCTTTTATAAACTAGAAATCCTCTGTGAATGTTAAATGTGTGTGAAGACTTAATTGTCTGAACTTAAATGTGTATCATTAAAAATAAAATAAACTGTTGGCTCCAAGGGTAGTCATAACTGAAGGGTGGTAGTGGGGATGAGCTCCCACTGCTAAATACTCTTTATGGTGTGCGTCTCAAACAGCCTCTGACAACCAAGTTCAACTCCTGGTCTTCACGTGTGGCATAGATCTTATGCCCAGAGAAGCTGTTCTCACTGACACAGGAGAAGAGGCGAAGGCAGGGCACTGGCACCTTAAAACCATTTGCTCTGGGCAGATTGAGCTCGTTAACCATGGATGGTAACTCATCTAGGAGAGGGAAAACTCTGATTTCAAACCTCCGCTGCCTTGCGGCCATACCTGCTCATGAGTCAGGCTTTGTGAGTAAACCTCAAAGAAAAATCTGGAGTCGGAGTCCAGAAGGCAGCTGACTGCTGTACCCAGCACCGGCACGGCAACTCCTGCGATGCTGCTGGCACCAAACTGTACCGACTCCCGTCGTTCCTTTGGACCTGTCATCAGCATGGAGAGGGGTCCCACTGCATGGGCAACAGATGGATCTCCATATCAACTCTGCCCCGGCTTGCACCCTGGAAAAGCCACTCCAGTGACTGCCAGAAGTGCAGTGCCCATGGCCAACCATGACCGACGGAGGCCACACAAAGAAACTGTGTTTGAACTACATCATTAGTTGGATATATCCCCTCCTTGGTAGGAAAGGGTGACCCACCACTCAAGCAGTTGGTAATGGTAGCTAACCTCACAGCTGAGGCCAGACAGGGAAGGAAGTGAGTCCTTGATGAGTGGGATGGATACAGTATAACCTTTCTATAGAGAGGCTACTCGTAGATATCTATATCGGATAGGAATTAAAATCTCCTTTTGAGTTTAGAGCTTTGAGGACAGGACACCCAATACCATCCTGGAATTGGGTGTCCAGTCCTGGTATTATTACTCCTACAAGACTGGACACTAGATGACCTCAGCTTGGCCACGTAGATGACGATGTGCTGTACACCTACTTCTTTCGCTTTGCTGACTCCCATCCACATCTTGAGTCTCCTGATGAACAGTTCCACCAGCTCATACTCCTGGGGCTCCACGGCCGGCCGGTGCAACTCCAGCCTCATCACCTGGTAGTTCTGGATCAGCACAGCCGCAAAGAGCCGCAGCACCACCCAGATCTCGATGATCACGTAGCTGATGTAGTAGATGGAGCACAGGCTTGGGCACTCGAAGGAGCAGTGCCGGAGGGAGATCCCCCGTTGGATCACGGCAAACAGAGAGAGTATGCTGCCTCCAAAGCTCTTGAAGTGATCAGAATTGGCGGAAAAGACCTGAAATATCAAGTTTAACAGTTACAGATCGCATTGCTTGTTCATTGCCACAGATGTCTATGGAGGCCCAGTCATTGGGGATTGATCTTATTGAAAACTAAATATTTAAAGGCCCCTAAATCAGGGGTTCCTAACCTGGAGTCCACAGTTCCCTTGGCTAAGGGTAGGGGTCCCCTGCCCTAGATAGACTGGACATGGAAAGGATGCTTTCTCTAATGGGGGAGTCTAGGACCAGATGGCACAGCCTCAGAATAGAAAGATGTCCCTTTATAACAGAGATGAAGAGGAATTTCTTTAGCCAGAGGGTGGTGAATCTGTGGAATTCATTGCCACAGACAGCTGTGGAGGCCAAGTCATTGGGTATACTTATAATGGAGGTTGATAGGTTCTTAATTAGTAAGGGTGTCAAAGGTTATAGGGAGATGGCAGGGAAATGGGATAATAGATCAGCCATGGAATGGTGGAGTAGATTCAATGGCTTGAAAGGCCTAATTCTGCTCCTGCGTTTAGACTTCTAACATCATCTATGTTAAATATTAGTTTCTCCGCACTAGGCTCTCCATCCAGTGCAGTACTGGGAAGGGGAGGGGGGGCGGTGTGGGAGGGGCAGAACTATACCTGTCAAGTGAGAGGTGATGTTCATCATCTCACATGCCCTCCGAAAAAGGGTATTAAGGAGCCCACTTCCTCAAGCTTTTTTTTTGGTCTCTGGGTGAGCAGCCATATTGGTTTTGCAAGGCAAAGTCAAAGTTGTGTACATTGCCTTATGCACAAGTGCAATGAAAATCTTGCATGATGGGTACATCATATCAGATACTCAAAATTCAAAAATATAATATAAACATGAACATAAATTATATACAAGCTTTATACATAGAGCACAGTTAGAAGAAAAAGAACCAAGTCCCATGTAGTGCAAATGGCCATAGAGTTGCTATACTGTTAAGATTGGGATTTTGCTGGTTGGTTCAAGAACCAACCATTCTTGAAGGGAAAGTTGCTGTTCTTGAACATGATGGGTTGGGTCTTCAGGCCTCTGTACCTCCTGCCCTTTAGTAGGTTGTGAGAAGATGGAATGGCCCAAATGGTGCAGGTCTTCAATAATGATGATCATCATTACATGCTGTATTGTATGATGTGGGCGATCACGGCCTCATGACCATGATTGTTCTTGGCAAATTTTTCTACAGCAGTGGTTTGCCATTGCCTTCTTCAGGGCAGTGTCTATCCAAGCTGGGTGACCCCAGCCATTATCAATACTCTTCAGAGGTTGTCTGCCTGGTGTCAATGGTTGCATAACCGGGACTTGTGATATGCACCAGCTGCTCATACGACCATCTACAACCTCCTCCCATGGGTTCACTTAACCTTGATCTGTGGGGGAGGAGGAGCTAAGCAAGTGCTACACCTTGCCCAAGGGCGACCTGCAGGCTAACGGAGGGAAAGGAGCACCTTACACCTTCTTTGTAGAGACGTATCGCCACCCTGCCACCCAACTTTGTTGATAGATGTTGCCATAATGCAGATACTACAGATGGTGGGAGGGGATGACCCAGTAATGTACTGGGCTGGCCACAGATCCCTGCAACTCCTTATATATTCCTGCCTATTTACTTATCTGAGTAGCATGATTAAAATTTACTCATATAATACTTTGAGTGCAATACAACTGAGCAATATTCCTATTGATGTTCTTTCTAGGAATAGAAAGTTATAGAAGGTGACAAGAAGACTGATTATGGAGGAACATCTAAAAGGAAGAGTGAATATGGGAGGTGGAACAGGTCAAGCAGGCTTCCCTCCCCAGTACCATAACCACAGTCAAACAACACAACGTAGTACTCACCAGATAGCCAAGGTGAGTATAGGCAAGAAGAAGACCTCCAGTCATCACAACAACCGCAAATAATTCCTTTCCAGAATTAAGCAAGGTCTTTCCAAAGATGGACCATTTCCTGACAAACCGCAGCTGTCGAGCAGCCTATCACACAGACAGGGAATAAGAAGGTGGATTATAATCAGGATTTAACAATAGCCAGTCGATTTAGAAGAGAGCAGGTTACAATCCTGGACAGGAACCATTCAGATACCACCCCTCACATTTGTAAATGAAAATCCTGACATTTCCGACCACTGAAAATGTAAACCAAAATGCTCCTGATGATAAAAGTCTGAGATAAAAACAGAGAATACTGGAAGTACTCATGAGGCCCAACAGCATCTGTGGAGGGAGAAACAGAGCAACCTTTCACTAGCACTAAAACAATGGTAGACCCAAAACATTGGTCCATTGGTTCCTGAGTCGTCAAAGAGCTGCTGAGTTCTGATCTAATTTTCTATTAACAGAGTTATCTGCCCATCTGCTCCATGGCAATCAAGATCCCCATCTTAACTCTTCCCATCTGCCCATTTTTGGCCCATTCCCCTCGAAACCTTTCCTATTCATGTACCCCTGTCCAAAGGCCTTCTAATCAGAATCAGATTTATAATCAAATTTCAGAGTTCAAATTTACTTTCAAAGTACATAGACGTCACCATATAAAATGCAGAGAATCATTTTATTCTGGGCATTCACAGTAAATACAAGAAACACAATAGAATCAATGAAAGACTGCACCCAACAGGACGGACAAACAACCAGTGTCCAGTATAAAAGACACCAAACCATGCAAATACAAAAGAAATTTAAAAAAAGAAATAAAATAATATTAAAAATATATAAACCATAAATACTGAGAACATGAAATGAAGAGTCATTGAATTTGAGTCCATAGTCTGTGGGAACAGTTCAGTGATGGGGTGGGTAAAGTTGAGTGAAGTTATCCCCTCTGGTTCAACAGCCTGATGGTTGAGGGGTAATAACTGTTCCTGAACCTGGTGATGTGGGTCCTGAGGCTCCTGTACCACCTTCCTGATGACAGCAGTGACAAGGGAGAATGACAAGGCTCGTGGGGGTCCTTGATGCTTTTCTACGATAGTGTCTCTGTAGATATGCTCAGTTCTGAGGAGGGCTTTACCTGTGATAGACTGGGCTGTATCCACTACATTTGTAGGCATTTCCACTCAAGGGCATTGGTTTTTCTATATTTCTATGCCAAGCCATGATTCACCCAGTCAGGATACTCTCCACTGCCCATCTATAGAAGTTTGTCAAAGTTTTAGATGACATGACAACTAAGTTGCTTTCCTGCCTCACCCTTTCTCCCCCATTGAGCACTGGCTCCTAGATCTGTTTCCTCCTTCTGAGGTCAATAATCAGCTCTGTGATCTTGTTGACGTCGAGTAAAAGATTGTTTTTGTGGCACCACTCAGCCAGATTTTCAATCTCCCTCCTACATGCTGATTCTTCAGCACCTTTGATTCGGCTGGTAATAGTGGTGTCATCAGAAAACGTAAATATGACACTGAAGCTATGCTTAGCCTCAGCATAAGACCTTCAGAAATAGGAGCAGAATTAGGCCATTTGGCCCATCTAGTCTGCTCTGCTATTACATCATGGCTGATCCAATTTTCCTCTTAGCCTCAGTCTCCTGTCTTCTCCCTGCATCATTTCATGCCCTGACTAATCAAGAATCTAACAACCTCTTCCTTAAATATATATAAATATACTTAAATACACATACTGTTTTGGCCTCTACAGCTGCCTTTAACCATATAACCATATAACAATCACAGCACGGAAACAGGCCATCTTGGCCCTCCTAGTCCGTGCCGAACCCTTAATCTCACCTAGTCCCACCTACCCGCACTCAGCCCATAACCCTCCACTCCTTTCCTGTCCATATACCTATCCAATTTTACCTTAAATGACACAACTGAACTGGCCTCTACTACTTCTACAGGAAGCTCATTCCACACAGCTACCACTCTTTGAGTAAAGAAATACCCCCTCGTGTTTCCCTTAAACTTCTGCCCCCTAACTCTCAAATCATGTCCTCTAGTTTGAATCTCCCCTACTCTCAATGGAAACAGCCTGTTCACGTCAACTCTATCTATCCCTCTCAAAATTTTAAATACCTCGATCAAATCCCCCCTCAACCTTCTACGCTCCAATGAATAGGGACCTAACTTGTTCAACCTTTCTCTGTAACTTAATTGCTGAAACCCAGGTAACATCCTAGTAAATCGTCTCTGCACTCTCTCTAATTTATTGATATCTTTCCTATAATTCGGTGACCAGAACTGCACACAATATTCCAAATTTGGCCTTACCAATGCCTTGTACAACTTTAGCATTACATCCCAACTTCTGTACTCAATGCTTTGATTTATAAAGGCCAGCGTTCCAAAAGCCCTCTTCACCACCCTATCTACATGAGACTCCACTTTCAGGGAACTATGCACAGTTATTCCTAGATCTCTCTGTTCCTCTGCATTCCTCAATGCCCTACCATTTACTCTGTATGTTCTATTTGGATTATTCCTGCCAAAATGTAGAACCTCACACTTCTCAGCATTAAACTCCATCTGCCAATGTTCAGCCCATTCTTCTAACCGGCATAAATCTCCCTGCAAGCTTTGAAAATCCACCTCATTATCCACAACACCTCCTACCTTAGTATCATCGGCATACTTACTAATCCAATTTACCACCCCATCATCCAGATCATTTATGTATATTACAAACAACATTGGGCCCAAAACAGATCCCTGAGGCACCCCGCTAGTCACCGGCCTCCATCCCGATAAACAATTATCCACCACTACTCTCTGGCATCTCCCATCTAGCCACTGTTGAATCCATTTTATTACTCCAGCATTAATACCTAACGACTGAACCTTCTTAACTAACCTTCCATGTGGAACTTTGTCAAAGGCTTTGCTGAAGTCCATATAGACTACATCCACTGCCTTACCCTCCTCAACATTCCTCGTAACTTCTTCAAAAAATTCAATAAGGTTTGTCAAACATGACCTTCCACGCACAAATCCATGCTGGCTACTTCTAATCAGATCCCGTCTATCCAGATAATTATAAATACTATCTCTAAGAATACTTTCCATTAATTTACCCACCACTGATGTCAAACTGACAGGTCTATAATTGCTAGGCTTCCTTCTAGAACCCTTTTTAAACAATGGAACCACATGAGCAATACGCCAATCCTCCGGCACAATCCCCGTTTCTAATGACATATTAAAGATCTCCGTCAGAGCTCCTGCTATTTCTACACAAACTTCCCTCAAGGTCCTGGGGAATATCCTGTCAGGACCCGGAGATTTATCCACTTTTAAATTTCTTAAAAGCGCCAGTACCTCCACCTCTTTAATTGTCATAGGTTCCATAACTTCCTTACTTGTTTCCCGCACCTTAGACAATTCAATATCCTTCTCCTTAGTGAATACCGAAGAGAAGAAATCATTCAAAATCTCTCCCATCTCCTTCGGTTCCACACATAGCTGACTACTCTGATTCTCTAAGGGGCCAATTTTATCCTTCACTATCCTCTTGCTTTTAATATAACTGTAGAAACCTTTCGGATTTACTTTCACCTTATTTGCCAAACCAACCTCGTATCTTCTTTTAGCTTTTCTAATCTCTTTCTTAAGATTCCTTTTACATTCTTTATATTCCTCGAGCAATTCCTTTACTCCATGCTGCCTATATCTATTGTAGACATCCCTCTTTTTCTGAACCAAATTTCTAATATCCCTTGAAAACCATGGTGCTCTCAAACCTTTAACCTTTCCTTTCACCCTAACAGGAACATAAAGATTCTGTACCCTCATAATTTCACCCTTAAATGACCTCCATTTCTCTATTACATCCTTCCCATAAAACAACTTGACCCAATCCACTCTCTCTAAATCCCTTCGCATCCCCTCAAAGTTAGCCTTTCTCCAATCAAAAATCTCAACTCTAGGTCCAGTCCTGTCCTTCTCCATAATTATATTGAAGCTAATGCTATTGTGATCACTGGACCCGAAGTGCTCCCCAACACATACATCTGTCAGCTGACCTATCGCATTCCCTAACAGGAGATCCAACATTGCCTTTGGCAATGAATTCCACAGATTTACCACTCTCTGGCTAAAGAAATTCCTCCTCATCTCTATTCTATCCTAAGGTTGCATCCTCTGGTCTTATAATCTCCCGACATAGGAAACATCCTCTCCACATGCATTCTATCAAGGCCTTTCAACATTCTATAGGTTTCAATGAAGTCACCCCTCATTCTTCTGAATTTCAGTGAATACAGGCCCAGAGCTATCAACTGCTCTTCATATGACAAGCCAATCAAACCTGGCAAAGCAAGTACACCAGGGGCTAAGCACACAGTCTTGTGGTGCACCTCTGCTGATGGAGATTGTGGAGGAGTTGTTATTACTAATCCAAACTGACTGGAGTCTGCAAGTGAGAAAATTGAGGATCCAGTTGCATAACATGGTATTGAGGTCTAGGTCTTGAAGCTGATTGAATAGTTTTGAAGGGATGATAGTATTGAATGCCGAACTGAAGGCAATGAAGAGCATTCTGACGTTTGAATCTTTGCTGTCTTCTGCCTCCCACGACCACCTCTTCATTGTCCTTACTTCTGGAGCCTTGCTGCTTTGCCCCTGCAGGTAGGAGGAAAGCAGCCAGGTAATCAGATTTCCCAAGTGCGGTTTAGGCAGGGAACAGCAGTGGTCACGAGCTGCTGGGACCCCTGGTGCTGCAGGTGATATGTTGATGATCATTGGGCAGAGACTCCTTTAAACAAGCCTGACTAAAGTCCTGGACAATGATTTGAAAGGCGTTGGGGAAGGCTGTTTCTTGTTTGCTGACGGCACCTTAGGTGCCTGCTAAATTTCGGCCGTTGGCGGTGAGTAAACTGCAGACAGGATCTGGGAGGACAAACCTCTTGTTAAGTACAACAGCCGGCACTTAATCACTAGATGTTCCAGTTGGGGGGGGAATGAGTGTTCAACAAGACCACTATGTCCAAGCACAACCAAGAGTTTATCATAAAACAACACAGACTCCCACTTTTTGCCTTCTCTGAATCAACAGTCCAGTCCATCCTCCTGTGTATCGAGAAGCCCTTGGTTCTGATTGCCAAATCTGGAGTCCAGAGTGAGCCATGTCACTCTCTTACATGATATTTTGGAGAAGGAAGTCGGAGGACCAGAATGGGAGAGCTGCGGGAGCCATTTTGATTTTTTCTTATTCTCATCAGAGTTAAGAGATTCGGGACAGTGCAGGCATGCGATGTCGGGCAGTGAAGTGGGGAAGATTTAAAAAGGACACAGCTTTCTACAGCGGGCAGCGGAGTGAGCAGGGAGCAGAGTGAAGGCTTAAGGGCTTTGGCTCAACGGGCTTAGGTGGAAGTGGCCGAGGCAAGATAGGTTTAGGTTTCAGTTTTTCCTGTTAATTGAGGAAAGGGGAGGTATGAGTGTGAGGGCAGCTTGTTGTTCTCGGTGTTGGATGTGGGAGGTCCTGGAGTCTCCTAGCCTCCCGGACGTCCGTATCTGTGCCAGATGCGCAGAGCTGCAGCTCCTAAGGGACCGTGTTAGGGAACTGGAGCTGCAGCTCGATGACCTTCGTCTGGTCAGGGAGAGTGAGGAATTGATAGAGAGGAGTTACAGGCAGGTGGTCACAACGGGAGGCAGACAGATGGGTCACGGTTAGGAGGGGGAAGGGGAAGAGTCAGGTACTAGAGAGTATCCCAGTGGCTGTACCCCTTGACAATAAGTACTCCTGTTTGAGTACCGTTGGGATGGGAACAGCCTACCTGGGGGAAACAACAGTGGCCTCCGGCACAGAGTCTGAGCAGTAGCTCAGAAGGGTAGGGAAAGGAAGAGGAAGGCGGTACTAATAGGGGACTCGATAGTTAGGGGGTCAGACAGGCGATTCTGTGGACGCAATCAGGAGACCCAGATGGTAGTTTGCCTTCCTGGTGCCAGGGTCCAGTATGTTTCTGATTGCGTCCAAAATATCCTGAAGTGGGAGGGTGAGGAACCAGAGGTCGTGGTACATATAGGTACCAATGACATAGTTAGGAAAAGGGAAGAGGTCCTTGAAGGAGAATATAGGGAGTTAGGAAGGCAGTTGAGAAGAAGTAATCTCGGGATTACTGCCTGTGCCATGCGACAGTGAGAGTAGGAATGGAATGAGGTGGAGGATAAATGTGTGGCTGAGGAATTGGAGCAGGGGGCAGGGATTCAAGTTTCTGGATCATTGGGACCTCTTTTGGGGCAAGTGTGACCTGTACAAGAAGGAAGGGTTACACTTGAATCCTAGGGGGACCAATATCCTGGCAGGAAGGTTTAATAGAGCTGTTAGGGAGAGTTTAAACTAAGTTGGCAGGGGGATGGGAACCGGAATGATGGAGCAGAGGAGAGGGAAAACAGAAATAGATCTAAGGTAGTGAGCAGTAAGGATGTCAGGAAGGACAGGCAGGTGATGGAGCAAATTTGCAGCCATTGGGATGAGTTGCAGAGCAATCAATGCAAAAAGTACCAAATACTGGACTTAAGGTGTTATACTTAAATGCACGCAGAATAAGGAATAAGGTGGATGATTTTGTTGTACAGTTACAGATTGGCAGGTATGATATTGTGGCCATCACTGAGACGTGATTAAAGGATGCATGTCTCTGGGAGCTGAACATCCAAGGATACATGGTGTATCAGAAGGATAGGCAGGAAGGTAGAGGGGGTGGCGTGGCTTTAATGGTAAGAAGTGATATTAAATCATTAGAAAGAGCTGACATAGGATCGGATGGTACAGAATCTTTATGGGTTGAGCTAAGAAATTGCAGGGGTAAGAGTACCCTGATGGCAGTTATCTACAGGCCTCCAAACAGCTGCAGTGATGTGGACTACAAATTACAACAGGAAATAGAAAAGACTTGCCAGAAGGGCAGCGTTATGATAATTGTAGGGGATTTTAACATGCGAGTGGATTGGGAAAATCAGGTCAGCACTGGACCTCAAGGGAGAAAATTTGTAGAATGTCTATGAGATGGCTTTTTAGAACAGCTTGTTGTTGAGCCCACTAGAGGATCGGCTGTACTGGATTGGGTATTGTGTAATGAACCAGAGGTGATTAGAGAGATGGAAGTGAAGGAACCCTTAGGAGGCAGTGATCACAACATGATTGAGTTCACTGTGAAATTTGAGAAAGAGAAGCCGAAATCCGATGTGTCGGTATTTCAGTGGAGTAAAGGAGATTACAGTGGCATGAGAGAGGAACTGGCCAAGGTTGACTGGAAAGGGACACTAGCGGGAAGGACGGCAGAGCAGCAGTGGCTGGAGTTTATGCGAGAAGTGAGGAAGGTGCAAGACAGATATTTTCCAAAGAAGAAGAAATTTTTGAATGGGAAAAGGATGCAATCGTGGCTGACAAGATAAGTCAAAGCCAAAGTAAAAGCACAGCAGGGGGCATACAAGGAAGCAAAAATTAGTGGGAAGACAGAGGATTGGGAAGTTTTTAAAAGCTTACAAAAGGAAACTAAGAGGGAAAAGATGAACTATGAAAGGAAGCTAGCAACTAATGTCAAAGAGGATGCTAAAAGCTTTTTCAAGTATATAAAGAGTAAAAGACAGGTGAGAGTAGATATAGAACCGATACAAAATGATGCTGGAGAAATTGTAATGGGAGATAAGGAGATGGTGGAGGAACTGAATGAATATTTTGCATCAGTCTTCACTGAGGAAGACATCAGCAATATACCGGACATACAAGGGAGTCAGGGAAGAGAAATATGCACAGTCACAATTACGACAGAAAAAGTACTCAGGAAGCTGAATAGTTCAAGGGTAGATAAATCTCCTGGACCAGATGGAATGCATCCTCATGTTCTGAAGGAAGTAGCAGTGGAGATTGCGGAGGCATTACCAATGATCTTTCAAAAGTCAATAGATTCTGGCCTGGTTCCGGAGGACTGGAAGATTGCAAAAGTCACTCCGCTATTTAAGAAGTGGGCAAGGAAGCAAAAAGGAAATTATAGACCTGTTAGCTTGGCATTGGTGGTTGGGAAGTTGTTGGAGTCGATTGTCAAGGATGAGGTTACGGAGTACCTGGAGGCATATGACAAAATAGACAGAACTCAGCATGGTTTCCTTAAAGGAAAATCCTGCCTGACAAACCTAGTGCAATTTTTTGAGTAAATTACAAGTAAGCTAGACAAGGGAGATGCAGTGGATGTTGTGCATTTGGATTTTCAGAAGGCCTTTGACAAGGTGCTGCACATGAGGCTGCTAAACAAGATGAGAGCCCGTGGAATTACGGGAAAGTAGCATACGTAGATAGAGCGCTGGTTGATTGGCAGGAAACAGAGTGGGAATAAAGGGATCCCATTCTGGTTGGCTGCCGGTTACCAGTGGTGTTCCACAGGGGTCTGTGTTGGGGCTGCTTCTTTTTACGTTGTATATCAACGGTTTGGATTATGGAATAGATGGCTTTGTGGCTAAGTTTGCTGATGATACAAAGATAGGTGGAGGGGCCAGTAGTGCTGAGGAAATGGAGAGTCTGCAGAGAGACTTGGATAGATTGGAGGAATGGGCAAAGAAGTGGCAAATGAATTACAATGTCGAAAAGTGTACGGTCATGCACTTTGGTAGAAGAAATAAATGGGGAGAGAATTCAAAGTTCTGAGATGCAACGGGACTTGGGAGTCCTTGTGCAGGATATCCTTAAGGTTAACCTCCAGGCTGAGTCGGTGGTGAAGAAGGCGAATGCAATGTTGGCATTCATTTCTAGAGAAACAGAGTATAGGAGCAGGGATGTGATGTTGAGGCTCTATAAGGCACTGGTAAGACCTCACTTGGAATACTGTGTACAGTTTTGGGCTCCTTATTTAAGAAAGGATGTGCTGACATTGGAGAGGGTTCAGAGAAGATTCACTAGAATGATTCCGGGAATGAGAGGGTTAACATATGAGGAACGTTTGACCGTTCTTGGACTGTACTCCTTGGAGTTTAGAAGAATGAGGGGGGACCTCATAGAGACATTTTGAATGTTGAAAGGCATGGACAGAGTGGATGTGGCAAAGTTGTTTCCCATGGTGGGGGAGTCTAGTACGAGAAGACATGACTTGAGGATTGCAGTGCGCCCATTGAGAACAGAGATGCAAAAAAATTTTTTGGCCAGAGGGCAGTGAATCTATGGAGTTTGTTGCCACGGGTGGCAGTGGAGGCCAAGTCATTTGGTGTATTTAAGGCAGAGGTTGATAGGCATTTGAGTAGTCAGGGCAACAAAGGTTATGGTGAGAAGGCAGGGGAATGGTACTAAAGGGGAGATTGGATCAGCTCATGATGAAATGGTGGAGCAGACTCGATGGGCCGAATGGCTGACTTCTGCTCCTTTGTCTTATGGTTATGGACATAAAAATTGTTGTTTTGCGACAGCAACACATGCATTGTTTATATTCACGACTTCATACAACACATGATTTACAGCATCAATTGGGAATTGGATGCCGATCGCTGGTGTCGTAAAGCATTACCTTGTAATTTATATATTTTACACCTTTGCACTGTGCTGCTGCAACAGAACAACAAATGTCACACCATATAAAGCAATGATGACAAATCTGATCCTTATTTATGTTTGCCACACCTATAATGTACTGTAAAAGTCATTGAACACTAGAGCACAGAAACAAGCCATTCAGTCTAGCCTAGCTCATGACAAACCATCCATTTCCACTCTTCACTCAGAGGGTGGTGAGAGTATGATAGCACTCAATACCCTTCATATCCATGTATCTATCCTAATTTCTCTTAAATGTTGAAATGGAACACCCATCCACCACTTATGCTGACAGCTTGTTCCACACTCTCACCACCCTCTAAGTGGAGAAGTTCCTCCTTAAACATTTCACCTTTCCCCCTTAACCCATGACCTCTAGTTTTAGTCTCAGCCAACCTCAGTGGAAAAAGTCTGCCTGCATTTACCCTGTCTATTGCCCTCATAATTTTGTATACCTCAATCAAATCTCCCCTCATCCTCCTACTCTCCAGGGAATAAAGTCCTAACCTATTCAACCTTTCCTATAACTCAGGTCCTCAAGTCCTGGCAACATCCTCATACATTTTCTCTGCATTCTTTCAATCTTATTGATATCTTTACTGTACCTACAAACACAACAGCAAAGGTAAAATGAGATAAAATAAAGGATGTGTCCTAATCTTGGGCATATACTATTTGGGGTAACAGCCAGTTTTGTGCCGTAAATTTTATGAAACACCATAAAACCATTCTTACCATCAAATCCATTTGGTTTTTGTGTTGTACTTGTGATAGGGCACTTGATTGATTAAGTAGAGCTAGGAATTACTTGAACGAAGGGGTATTTATTTTTTTGTCTTGACCCAGGTGTGTGAAGATCTCCAGTATCGCCAGAGTGCTGGAATCTCCTTGATCCAGATGCAGGCTGCTGTTCTCACCACCACCCCCACCATCACCCCTAGCATTTACCCCTCGAAGTTTTGTATACCTCTATCAAATCTCCCCTCAACCTTCTATGCTCCAGCGAATAAAATCCTAACCTATTCAATCTTTCCCTATAACGCAAGTCCTCAAGTCCCGGCAATGTCCTTGTAAATTTTCTTTGAACGGTTTCAATCTTATTTACATCTTTTCTGTAGGTGAGTGCAGGGAAGTGCTGCTGCAAAATGCTAATCTCCATGTCTTTTGTACCTCAGTGTATGTCTGCCCATGATGATAAACTTGAACTTGATTTGACATTTCAGGACAGGTAAAGATTAATGGGACAAATGGCTTCCCTCAGGACTAGGAAAAATATGAGCTCTTCCATGTAACATTGGGTTGATATCAATCTTCCATCCATTTTAGGAGCACCTGGATAATGTGAGATGCAGAGTGAACTTTGCCAGATATGAATTTATTTCTTTAGATGTACAACATGCATTTGACTTGGAGTTTGCTAAATACCCAGCAGCCAGCTACAGGAAACAAACAGGCAGCTACAGTTTGGAGCACCGATGAGATTAGACTACAGACCCTCAGCAATGTACATGTTTCAGGCTCACGTTTCATAGATCATACCTTAACCGTCAGCAGGAAAAGGAGGACAGCAGCCAGGTTGGTGAACACCTGACTCAACTGCGCCATCTGGTAAAAGTTGGTGAAGCAGTCTCGGTTGGCAAGGTAATGGGCCCACTGCTTGTCGCCAATTTTGGCGCGCTTCAGATGCACAGCCACACAGCAGACACTGAGGACGATGACTGACCACTGCAGGTAGTTCCAGAACTGGAGGAAGTATGCCTTGCCCTCGTGACACATCAGGAGCACTTCACTGATTGTGAAGTAGACGACAAACAGCAAGAGAAAGACCTGTAAGCAAGCAAATAGTCAATCCTTTCCTTTGTCTGGTTATGTTAACAGAGGATCACTAATCCTCATCTACAGCTACAACAGGTGTGGCGAACATTCTGCAGACCTTAGCATGGTCTTCTAAAAAAACCTCTCTTATGTGTCATGGTTATTTTGAGCAGAGATTATAATTGATTAATAAATTAGTAACAACAGTCATGGACTTTAAGGAAAAGGATGAGACCTGTTGTTTATTTACATGGATTCATTGTTTTACCATGAATAAAACTATAAGAGATTGACATAAATGAAGCACTTTAGAAAACCTGTTCAAAAACTTAATACTAATCTTTCAAAAAGACAATTTTAAAGTAATATAACTTCCACATAGCATTGTTATTGTAAATATTTACCATGTAAATACTGATGTGTACACCAGGTCCACAAGGATTTGAAAACGTATCATTGAACCTTGCGTGTTCTTGTTACCGTCTAGCTGGTGACAAGTCAATGTGAGACATTTCGTGTGGAAACCTCTTATTACTCTTGGGTTGTAATATATCACTTACTGCTTCATTTAGCAGCAAAGATAATCATTATGTATCTTTTTTATTATGGGTGGGTTTAAGTAATTGAGGGCTGGCACTGCATGCTGTGTGCCAGCTAAAGTTTTGTGTGTGCCATAGGCTCACCACCCCTGATTAATTTTAAGTCTACAACCATCTGGCTATTCAATATTGGGGCACGTTTTGGGGTATATTCAAAATCAAAAGTCAAAATAAAATTACTTAAGACCTTGACATTCATTTTCTTGCAAGCATTTACAGGAATATAAAGAAAAATAATAGAATTTACAAAAAATCTATACACAAACAAGGACTAACAAGCAACCAGTGTGGAAAAGAAGACAAATTGTGGAAATAAAGAAGTAATACTGAGAGCACATGTTGTAAAATTGAACCCTGATTGATGACCACTGTTATTGTAAAATTTATGCTAACTACAATGCTCTCTGCCAGTGGCATTGACAGGTGGCCTGAAGGCAAGTATGGCCGCCTGTGTTTAAACAGATGTATTATAGGAACATGGAGGGCTATGTAGGAGGGAAGGATTAGATTGATTGTGGGTTAAAGAGTCAGCACAACATCCTGGGCCAAAAGGCCTTTTCTGCGCTGTATACATAAATAAGTAGATGTCCACACTACAGTAACAGGAAAACACTATTGTATATTATTGTATTGCTGTGATAATATAATTATCTGAATAAACTTTTGTAAAAAAAAAAGCATTCTATCGACAGTTCAAGCCTCACCATTAATGTTGATTGACCAGGTAGGCAGCAGGGGTAGTGGGAGAAGATCAGATGTCTGCTGGTGTGGTGAGAACTTACCATCATGACAAGCAGAAAGTCCATGCCCTCACTCAGGCGCAGCAGAGAGAACGGTTTGATGTCAATGGCGGTGAATGCTCCCCCCGACACGGGGAACTCTACGAACACACTGACCACGCTGAACAAGTCCACATTGGGGCAATACTGGGTAAACTCAACAAAGACCACTCGGGTCCTGTCAACATGAAAGGACAAGACCTCGTTTTAAAGTTTGCACAATGTATTGCTTTGCAATTTTATCAGCAAGCAACCTACTGGTCCCATTACATAGAATATATAACAGTACAGTTTAGCAAAGGCCCTTCAGCCCGCAAGATTGTGCTGACCCTTTAAACTAGTCTAAGATCAATCTAACACTTCCTTCCTGGATAACCCATCATTTTTCTTTCATCTAAGAGTCTCCTAAATGTCCCTAATGTATCTGCCTATACCACCATCCCTGGCAGTACATTTCATGCACATCAATCTTTGTGTTAAAAATATCACCCTGACATCCACCCTGCCATACTTCCCTCCAATCACCTTAAAATTATCATATTAGCCACTTCTATCCTGTGACAAAGGGTCTGTATGTCCACCCTATCAATGCCTCTTATCATCTTGTACATCTATATCAAGTCAACTCTCCTCCTCCTTTGCTGCTAAGAGAAAAAGGTTCACTCAACCTTTCCTCAAAAGCCATCCTCTCTAATGTAGGCAATATTCTACCTTCTCTACAGCTTCTAGCATCTGTGCTGTACTGTCGAGTGTTCTATGTTCTCTAAATCTCAGATATGCCTTTAGAAAGCACTACTTTGAACTAGTATTGTACACAGAGCAAAACAGATAGGAATATAAATGTAATTATTAGAAAAATACTCTATCTTTGCCTCTCATAACTTTATAAACTTTTATCGGGTCTCCCCTCAGCCTCTGAGACTCCAGAGAAAACTACGCAAGGTTGTCCTACTTATTTTGTACAAAGACCTCAAATCCAGGCAGGATCCTGGTAAACTTCTCCTGCAAAGCCTCTATTTGCTTTCTGTAATGGAGTGACCAGAATTGTACACCAGAGTTTTCCTTAAACAAGAGAAAATCTGCAGATGCTGGAAATCTGAGCAACACACACAAAGTACTGGAGGAACCCAGAAGGGCAGGCAGCATCAATGGATGCATTGATGCAATGGATACAGTTGGCGTTTTGGGCTGAAACCCTTGGGCAGGACAAAGTTTTTCTTCCTCAGCATAACTAGCTGCTGAGCTTTTGTGATGATGTCTCCATTGCTAATTGCTAGGGTCTCTACAAAACCAATGTATGATGGCAACAAGAGTTGAGAAAGAGTAAGGTCTTGCCTCGGAGATGTGTCGGTGCTGAGGGCAAAATCCAAATCTCTGGGACTGCAGTCAGTAGGATGAGTTAAACTGTAATAGTGGGCCAAAATTTAAAAGGGTGATGAATACCGAGTTGAACGTATTGTATTTTAATGCACATGGTAAATGGAATAAGGTAGATGACTTTGTAACACAATTAGAGAATGGTATTATGATGTTATGAGAATTGCTGAATCGTGGCTGAAAGAAAATCATAATTAGTTGCTTAACACCCAAGAACAGGCAGAGGCTCTTTTGGTAAAAAAAAATGAAATCAAATTCTTCGAATGAGGTGACATAGGATTAGAAGATGTAGGATGCTCGTGGGTAGAGATAAGAAACCACAAAGGAGAAAGACCCTGATGGGAGTTATGTACAGATACCCAAACAATAGCCATGATGTGGGATACAAATTTCGATGAGAGATAGAAAAGGCATGTAGAAAGGACAATTATGCTACAGACATAGAGGATTTTAATATGCATGTAGATTGGGAAAATCAGGTTGGTGCTGGATCCCAAGACAGGGAATTTGGAAAATGCCTACGAGGTAGTGTTTTTGAGCCCACTAGGGGAATGGGATTTCTGGATTAGGTGTTATATAGTGACCCAGATTTGATTAGGGAGCTTAAGGTAAAGGAGCCCTTAGGAGGCAGCGATCATAATTTAATATAATTCACACTGTCGTTTGAGAAGGAGAGGATAAAGTTAGATGAGGAGGTATTTCTTTAGCCAGAGGGTGGTGAATCTATGGAATTCATTGCCACAGAAGGCTGTACAGGCCAAGTCTTTGCTATATTTAAGGCAAAGATTAATCAATCCTTGATTAATAAAAACATCAAAGGTTATGGGGAGAAGGCAGGAGATTGAGGTCGAGAGGGATAATATCTCCAGCGTGATGGAATGGTGGGACAGAATTGATGGGCTAAATGACATAATTTTGCTCATATGTCTTATGCTTCTGAAAATCCAACTGTTCCAAGAATGGAATGTTCATATATTTTTTGATAACACTCACCTTCTGTCCAGCCAGTTGTTCTCCTGTAACCACCACAGAGTGGAGTTGCTCTGGTCCATTGTCCTGCCCAGTTTCTGCACATATCCTCCACTGTCCGTCACTGTTGTCTGGCCCCAGTACCACACCCTGGCGGAAATTGAGTCAGATGTGATAACTCACTTTGCAGAAACATAGAATAAAACAGCATGGTACACAACATTGTGCCAACATATAAACCTACTCCACAATCAATCTAACCCTCCCCTCCCACATTGTCCTTAACATTCCATTTTTCTATCATCCATGTGCCTATCCAAAAGTCTCTTAAATGTCCCTAATCCATCTGCCTCTAACACCAGCCCTGATAGTGTTTCCAGGCACCCATCACACTCTCTGTAAGTACCCAATGTCTAAATATTCCTCCAGGTGCTCTGGATTCCTCCCACATTCCAAAAACGTAAGGTTAGGGTTAGGTCCAGCACAATCCATGGACTGTGTTGGGTATTGCTGCAAACAACGCATTTCACTGTATGCTTCGATATTTTGATGTACCTATGACAAGTAATGCTGATATTTATCTTTATTGGGCTTTCAGGAAATCGAGGGATGTGTAGCTGGTGCAGGAGAGTGGTGCAGATTTAAAACAATCTTATTGAATACTGGAGAAGGCACAAGGAGCTGAATAGCCTACTCTCTTGTAACCATGAGAGTCACAGAACATAGAAACAGGTCCTTTGGCCCATCAGTCTCCCAATTATAATCACCTTTCACAATTCTGTCTCAGATTCTGCCACTCACCCAACACACTGAGGCTGATTTACTGACAATAATTGACCTACCAACCCGGACGTGGGAGGAAATTTGAGCTCCCGGAGGAAGCCCGCACAGTAACAGGGAGATCTCCGCAACAGAGATCAGGATTGAACTCGGAACTCTGGAGCTGCCAGGCAGCTGTACACGTGGAGTCATTGAGGACCACAGTTCAAAACAGGCCCTTCGGCCCATCTAGTCCATGCCAACCTGTTATTTTGCCCAGTCCCATCGACCTGCACCTGAAGCATAGACCTCCATACCCCTTACATACATGTACTCAGCCAGATTTCTCTTAAATGCTAAAGTCAAACCTACTGGCAGCTCATTCCACACTCTCACCACCCTGAGTGAAAGGGTTCCCCCTCAGGTTCCCCTTAAATATTTCACCTTTTACACTTAACCCATGACTGTTAGTTCTAGTCTCACCCAACCTCAGTGGAAAAAGCCTGCTTGCCTTTACTCTCTCTATAGCCCTCATAATTTTGTATACCTCTTTCAAATCTCCCCTCATTTTCCTAAGATCCAGGTCCTAACCTATTTAACCTTCCTCTATAACTCAGGTCCTCAAGTCAGTGGGAACTCTTTCAGAATCAAAGACTGCTCTCTCCCAGAGAGCAGAAGGTTTGGGAACGGATGAGTTTAGCCATTGGGGTTACCAGTCCAGTAAGACAGACACACCATGCCGCTCCAACCAATGTTTCAGAATGCGTCCTTACTCTGCTAGATCAGGCGATGAGTACAGCCAGGAGTTGCTCTGATTCGTGACTGGGCTCTTCCATCCAACCTCGTAGTCACCGGTATCTTCAACCAAGGGGTAGTGTAAGCATTGTCTGGTCACTGGAGATGGGGGAGCTTGCTGAAGGCATTGAACTGGGCGGGAGACAGCAAAGCAAACATAGCTAGCCTGACGTTTCATTACCGGTGGAAACATTTGAGTCAGATACAAACTCAGCCTAATATTCCAGCTAAATTTCACCCGAACTAGAAAAGACAAATTTCAATGAATGATTTGGTAATGGTCCATCATACAGTCTATAAGCCTTTGAAGAATTTACGATGGGATATCAATATTTCAAGTAGGCAGTTACATTCAAACTAACAAAACAGAATTTATAAATAGAAGTAAGAATTACTACCATCGAGAAGGAGATACAGGAGCCTGAAAACACACAGTAAACAGTTTAAGAACAGCTGTTCTGAATGCACAATGAACCCCAGTAAACTAGCTCACTAGCTTTGCTCTTTTTTGCATTACTTACTTAATTCTGTTTTCTTTATATATTCTTCCTATTGTAATTTATAGTTTTTATGTACTTCACTGTACTGCTGGTACAAAACAACAAACTTCACAAAGCATGCCAGTGGTATTAAACCTGATTCTGATTCTAAAGTAAGGTTCTGTAGTTTAATCTCAACTTGAACAAACGCAGTAATTTTCAGTTTCCGACGTATCCAACAGACTGAAAAACTGCGTAAGCAGCAGTCCCTGATGGTGATGGATGGGGGTAAACATCTTGTCAGCATCCTCAGAACGAATAAATTCAACTCTCAATCTTCTAAATGAAAATGAATGGAGGCCTGCATTACCCATAGATCATTCCTCACTCTATTTTTATACCGAGTTAACCTTCTATAAGCAGCCTCCTATAGAATTGTCTCCTTCAAATAAGGAGACTGAAACCGTAGACATTTCTCTGTACGGTTGAAGCAAGACTTCCCTACTTCAGTCTCCATTGTCCTGTAAAGTCAATTTTCCGTTTGCTTTCCTCGGTAGTACCTTAGAGTCAGGGCCAAACAGAACGGGAGCAGGCCCTTTGACCCGACCAGTCCGTGCCGGCTATGTTGGCGAATGAGACAGTCCCCTCTGCCTGTATTTGAATTGTAGCCCTCTAAGCTTCTCCTACCCATGTAATTATCTGGATCAGTACATGAATAGGAGAAACTGCACTTGTCTAGGGTTTTACAATGTTGTTAATGTGCCTACCTCAACTGCCATTTAGACCAGAAGACCATAAAGTATAGGAGCGGTATTAGGCCATTTAGGCCATCGAGTTTGTTATGCCAATTCATCACAACTGATCCATTCTACCTCTCAGCTCCGATCTCCCACCTCTCCCTGAATCCTTTCATGCCTTGATCAAACAAGAATCTATCAAATTCTGCCTTAAATATACGTAAAGACTTGGTTTCCACTGCCCATCTGAGTTCCACAGATTCACCACTCTCCGGCTAAAGAAATTCCTCCTCATCTCCATTCTAAAAGGATGTCCCTCTATTCTGAGGCTATGTCCTTTGGTCTTTGATGCCCCCACCAAACCACAGGGAACCTCTTCTCTAAGTTTACTCTATTGCGGCCTTTCAACATTTGATAGGTGAAAATGAGATCCCACCCCCCTCATTTCTGGCAGTTCATCCCAAACTCACACCCTACTCCCTTGAAGAAGTTGTGCCTGATGGCCATTTTAATCTCTCACCTCTGATCTTAAACCAGTGCCCTCTTGTTTTTTAGCAACCCCTCCATGGGGGAAAAATGTCTCGCGCTATCTATGCTTCTCATGATCTTATGTACCTCTATTAGGTCACCCCCACAATCTCCTACATTCTAGGTCTAGAGAATTAAGTCCTAGTCAATGCAATATCTCCTTATAACTCAGGTCCCAAATCCAGACAACATCCTGGTAAATCTTTCCTGTACGCTTCCTTGTTTAATATCGTCTTTCCTGCAACATGGAGACCTAAACTGTATACATTACTCCAAATGTGGCCTCATCAACCTCTTATATTACTACAACATAACTTCATAACTCCTACACGCTCATTCCTTATTGGACCTGACTGTTTAATTCTGGAGTTCAACTGTTCAATTGTTATTTTCTTTGCAGTTTAACAATTAATTATCTGCTTGTATTTTATATAATTACTTATATACCAGTAACTGCTTACTATGATTCCTATAGTATGCATATAACTGTTTAATATAAAGTATAACTCTGAAAGCTTCTTTGTTCTGCATTAAGTGTATAAGTGTTTTCTCATTGGTTAACTTAGTACTGCAGTATTGACAAAATGCTTTCTAACTGGTGAATTATTATCTATGGATTTGAATAGAATTTTTCTTATCTCTCTGGGTATAAAATAGTTGTTTTGTTTCAGTCGCCATATTCTTTTTCCTGAGTTTTCCCTGTCACTGTCCAGTCTTCTTCTCTTCTATCAACTCTTCCTAAAACGATTATATTGCAATGTTTTGTGTCTCGATCCTGAATTTTGAAGGAACTGTGAATTTAAAAATTAGAATCCATCATCTGAAAGGCCTAGATAGAGCGGATGTGGAGAGATTGTTTGTCATTGTTGGGGAGTCAAGGATGAGAGGGCGTAGCCTCAAAATAGAGGGATACCTATTTAGAACAGAGAGGAGGAGGAGGAATCCTTTTTGGTCAGAGGATGGTGAATCTGGAATTCATTGCCACAGGTGGCTATGGAGGCTAAGTTGTTGTGTATATTTAAAGCAGAGGTTGACACGTTCTTGATTAATCAGGGCATCAAAGGTTACAGGGAGCAGACAGGAGAATGGGGTTAAGAGGGTTAGTAAATTGGCCACAATTAAATGGTAGAGCATGTTCGATGGACTAAATGGCCAATTCTACTTCTATGTCTTATGATCTACTGTTTTGTGCTTCATGTACATGATATCCGTCTCTAAGAAAAAAGTTATCTTTCATCTTTCTCTATTTAAACTGATTCTGATTTTTCATTCCCCTGACTAAAGTGGAAAACCTTACATAGTTCCATGTTATACGGCATCTGCCAAACATTTACTCTCGTCCCATCTAACTTACCTATCTCTCTTTGTGAACCACTCCTATTATTCTCACAGTTCACCTTTCATCAGTATCTTTGGCTACAACAAACTCAATCCTTTTATCTAAGTCATTAATGTTGTCTGTAAATAGTTGAGATCCCAGATCAGTGGCACTCCACTAGCTGCAACTTAACAACTGAAAATGAGCCACTTATCCTGACTCTGTTTTCACTTAGTAAGCCAATCATCTGTTCATGCCCATCATGTGTGCATGAATCTTTTATTAAATCAAATTTGGAAATCCAAATAGACCACAGCCAACAATCTTCTTTAAGCACACTGCTTGTTAAATTCTTATAGAACTCTGGTGAAAAAATATTTTCCTGGCATATATCTACAAGAAAGATATCAATAAGATTGAAAGAGTGCAGAGAAAATATACAAGGATGTTGTCAGGATTTGAGGACCTTCTCCATTATGTGACATTTCTACCCTGGGAGAAGGATTCTGACTCTCTACCATACGACATTGGAATAGAATTAGGCCATTTGGCCCATCAAGTCTGCTTTGCCATTCCATCATATCTGAATTACTATCCCTCTCAACTTCATTCTCATGCCTTCTCCCCATAACCTTTGATGCCCTGACCAATCAAGAACCTATCAAGTTCCATTTTAAATATAGCCAATGACCATGCCTCCACAGCCATCTGTGACAATGAATTGCCTGATTTCACCACCCTCCACCGAAAGAAATTCCTCCACATCTCTGTTCTAAATGGACCTCCCCTTCTTCTAAGGCTGTGCCTTTAGTCCCAGCCTCCCCCACTATGGAAAACATCCTCTCCGTGTAGGCCTTTCAAATGGTTTCAATGAGATCCCCCCTCATTCTTCTAAATGCCAGCGGGTACAAGCCGAGAACCATCAAACGCTCCTCGTGCATTAATCATTTCATCCCCGGAATCATTCTTGTGAGCCTCCTCTGGACATCCGACTCTATTTATTGCTGTCACTTTTCCATGTCTGTAATTTGCACTGAAACACCTCAAGCCCATGCAGGGCTCAATACCATTGTAAGATCTTTTACCGTGGTTTACTTTTGAACGAACTTGGCGCAGTCGTGCACAACCCAACAAAGTCCTGCTTCGGTTGTTGTAGAGATATGGCAGCAGAGCCTCTGCCATCCACTTAAATAGTTCCCCTGACCTGAAAGAGACAGAGAATCAGGTGGGCTCCAATGAAGCTCGTGGTTCAATACCTTAAACGGGGGCAATATTAGGAACAGACTTAGAGTTGTCCTCTGATACCATAAGGGTCAACATATGGTGCATTGGCTTTCATTAGTTGGCGACTGAGATCAAGATTCACAATGGTGCAGTCCTGCACCTAGTGGCCACTTTATTAGCTACCTCCTGCTGCCTAACAAGTGGCCACTGAGTGCATATTAGTGATCTTTTGCTGCGTAGCCCATCCATTTCAAGATTTGACACGGTGTGTGTTCAGCGATACTCTTCTGCACTCCACTATTGTGACATGTGATTATTTGAGTTACTGTCAGCTTGAACCAGTTTTGCCATTCTCCTCTGACCTCTCTCATTAACAAGACATTTTCACCCAGAGAACTACAGCTCACTTGTTTCTCCTGCCATTCTCTGTAAACTCTAGAGACTGGTGTGGATGAAAATCACAGATCAGCAGTTTCTGAGATATTCAAATTTAGGACCAGTGGTCATCCCACGGTCAAAGTCACTTAGATCACATTTCTTCCCCATTCTGATATTTGGTCTAAACAACAACTGAACCTCTTGACCATGTCTGCATGCTTTTATGCATTGAGTTGCTGCCACACAATTAGATTAGATATTTGTATTAACGAGGAGGTGTGCCTAATAAAGTGGCCACTGAATGTATACACCACACTTGGAATATTGTGTTCAGCTCTTCCTGCCTCATTATAGGAAGGATGTGGAAGTTTTAGAAAGGGTGTAGAGGAGATTTACCAGGATACTGCCTGGATTAGAGAGCAAGCCTTAAGAGCAAAGGTTGAGCAAGCTGGGACATTTCTCATTGGAGTGAAGGAGGATGAGAGGTGACTTGACAGAGGTGTATAAGATGATAAGAGGCATTGATATAGTGGACAGCCGGAGTCTTTTTCCCTGGGCAGAAATGGCTAATACAAGAGAGCATGATTTTAAGGTGATTGGAGGAAAGTATGGCGGGGGATGTCAGAGGTGGGTTTTATTATACAGAGTGGTAGTCGTGTGGAATCAGGGGTGGTGGTAGAGGCAGCGATATAGAGACATTTAAGAAACTCTTAGATAGGCACATGGGTGAAAAGGGAAAGAGGGGGCTATGTGTGAGAAATTGTTAAGTTGATCTTGGAATAGGTGAAAAGGTCAGCATAACATGATGGGCTGAAGATCCGTATTATGTTCTGTGTTCTATCTTGCACGAGTTGCTCAGTGATTCTGTAAAATCTCGTGCCCATGGAGAGTAGGCTGGCTACCATGATGTGCTGAGATGTGTCCACATCTTTCTGCAGTTTCTTGCGGCAACTGCAGTTTGCTCATGTGTAGGGTAGTGGTACAGTCCAGGAGGACAATAAGACCATAAGACATGGGAGCAAAATTAGGCCATTTGGCCCATCGAGTCTGCTCCATCATGGCTGGTGTTCACTGGAATGTGGGCAGATTAAGATGGCATTGGTGTGTAGTGGATTATGGGTGATGATGGTCAGTGGATCGGTCCTTGGGATTCTGAAGCAGGTCTTGACTTAAACACTGACTCAGCATGCATGGTAAAGATGTAGTTGATAAGTGACCCACCTTTTGATTTTCTGCAACTCCACCCCTCTTCTTACTCCGACAAGACCCTGTCGAATCGAAGTGTGCAGGAGGCGACTCTGGGCATCTCTGAACGAGTCTCCGTAATTAATCAGCAAGACGACCAGCAGAAACAGCATATAAATGAGGAAGTTCTGGAAGAGAGGTTACAACGAGCTCAGTCAGTTACTTTAAACATCAGCACAACCAAAGCAGTTAGAGTCAGGTTTATTATCACTCTCACGTGTCGTGAAATTTGTTCACTTAGCAGCAGCAGTTCAATGTAATACATAATATACAAGAGAAAGTAATAAAAAATAAATAGGTCACAGTATATGTATATTGAATAGATTAAAGGTTGTGCAAGAACAGAAATAATATATATTAAAAACGAGAGCCCAGCACACCAAAAGGACACACAAAATGCTGGTGGAACACAGCAGGCTAGGCAGTGTCTATAGGGAGAAGCACTGTCAACATTTCGGGCCCAGACCCTTTGTCTGGACTAACTGAAAGGAAAGATACTAAGAGATTTGAAAGTAGGAGGGGGAGGGGGAAACGCAAAATGATAGGAGACGACCGGAGGGGGTGGAACGAGCTGAGAGCTGGAAAGGTGGTTGGCAAAAGTGATACAGAGCTGGAGAAGGGAAAGGATCATAGGACAGCAGGCCTTGGGAGAAAGAAAGGGGGAGGGGAGCACCAGAGGGGGATGGAGAACAGGCAGAGTGATGGGCAGGGAAAGGGAAAAAAACAAACAACTAAATATGTCAGGGATGGGGTAAGAAGGTGAGGAGGGGCATTAACGGACATTAGAGAAATCAATGTTCATGCCATCAGGTTGGAGGCCACCCAGCCGGTATTATAAGGTTGCTCTAACAAACCTGCCCGCAAGAATATTGGTCCCCCTTTGATTCAGGTGCAACCCGTCACCTTTGAACAGGTCATACCTCCCCCAGAAGAGATCCCAGTTATTCAAGAACCTGAATCCAAAATCCAAAAAGGATTTTGTTTGGGTTCAATTCAAAAGCTCCTGTCTAGGAAGTAATCATTTTAAGTTAAGTGTCTTGTGAAGCTGAATAATAATATAATAATATTGACCTGTGCCTCACTGGCACATTGCACAGCAACACTTGGCGTTTCTTTAACGATTGTCTGTTCTTACGAGGCTGAGTTGCTAGCTTGATGCTCAACCCAGCACGGATGCAAAGTGCGCAAGGAGACGGACGACTTGAGCCTGGGACCACTCTCCAAAGTTTGGTGTGGATGCCAACATGAAGTTAAAGTGAAAGATTAATGTATGAGGAGTGTTTGATGGCTCTAGGCCTGTATTCACTGCAGTTTAGAAGAAGAGGGAGTGGGGGTCTCATTGAAACCTACCGAATATTGCTAGAGTGAATGTGGAGATGATATTTCCTTTAGTACGGGAATCTGGGATTAAGGGCACCGCTTCAGAATAGAAGGGTGTCCATTTAGACTGGGGAGCAGCTAGAAGTCTTGGTACATATTGGTAGCAATGACGTAGGAAGGAAAAGCAATGAGGTCCTGAAAAGAGAATTTAGAGAGCTAGGTAGGAAGCTCTGAAGCAGGACCTCCTGGATAGTAATTTCTAGATTGCTATCTGTGCCATGCGCCAGTGGGAGTAGAAACAGGATTTAGCAGATAAATGTGTGTCTGAGAAGCTTGTGCGGGGGCAGGATTCAGGTTCTTGGATAACTGGGATCTCTTCTGGGGGAGGTGTGACCTGTTCAAAAGTGACGGGTTGCACCTGAACCAAAGGGGGATGAATATTCTCGCGGGTAGGTTTGTTAGAGCTGTTGGGGAGGGTTTAAACTAACTTGGCGGGGGGGGGGGGGAACCGGAGTGAAGGGACTCAGGAAAGGACAGATGGTAAAATGTAAAGATAGCGTGCAGTCAGATTATCAGGAAGGGGGGGCAGGTGATGGGATATAGTTGCAGCCAACGGGCTGAATTTCAAGTCAATAGGGATGCAGAGTCAGAAAGGACTGCAAATACAGTTGTATCTAAATGAGCGAAGTATAAGAAATAAAATGGATGATCTTGTTGAAATATTACAGATTGCCAGGTATGATGTTGTGGACATCACTGAATCGTGGCTGAAGGATGGTTGTAGTTGGGAGCTCAACGTCCAAGGTTACGTATTATATCAGAGGGATAGGAAGGTAGGCAGAGGGGGTGGTGTGGCTCTGCTGGTAAAGAATGGCATCAAATCAGTAGAAAGATGTGAAACAGGATTGGATGATGTTGAATTCTTGTGGGTTGAGTTAAGAATCTGCAAGGGTAAAAGGATGTTTGTGGCAGTTATATACAGGCCTCCCAAGAGTGGCTAGAAGGTGGACCACAGGTTACAGCAGGAAATAGAAAAGGCGAGTCAAAAGGGCAATGTTATGGTAGTCATGGGAGATTTTAACATACAGGTCGATTTGCAAAAATCAGTTTGGTAATGGATTTCAAGAGTGAGTTTGTTGAATGCCTAAGAGATAGCTTTGTAGAGCAGTTTGTCGTTGAGCCTACTAGGGAATCAGCTACACTGGATTGGGTGTAGTGTAGTGAACCAGAGATGATTAAGGAGCTTAAGGTAAAAGAACCCTTAGGAACCAGTGATCACAATATGATTGTGTTCAATGAAATTTGATAGGGAGAAAACAAAGTCTGTTGTAGCAGTATTCCAGTGGAGTAAGGGAAATTACAGTGGTTTGAGAGAAGAGTTGGCCAAAGTAAATTGGAAGGAGCTGCTGGCAGGGATGTCAGCAGAGCAGCAATGGTGTGTGTTTCTGGGAAAAATGAGGAGATCGATATATTCTAAAAATGAAGAAATACTCAAATGCTAAAATAGTACAACCATGGCTAACAAGGGAAATCAAAGCTATTGTAAAAGCAAAAGAAAGGGCAGACAACTAAGCAAAAGTTAGTGGGAAGGTAGAGGATTGGGAGGTTTTCAAAAACCTACAGAGAGCAACTAAAAAAATCATTAGAAGGGGAAAGTTGAAATGTGAAAGCAAGCTAGCAAATAATATCAAAGTGGATGGTAAAAGTTTTTCAAGTATATTAAAAATAAAAGAGAAATGAGAGTGGATATAGGAAATATATCCACTAGAAAATGAGGCAGGAGAAATAATAACGGGTGACAAGGAGATGGCTGATGAACTAAATGAGTATTTTGTGTCAGTCTTCACTGTGGAAGGCACTAGCAGTATGCCTGATGTTGTAATGTGTGAAGGAAGAGAAGTGGGTGCAGTCACTGTTACATGAGAGAAGGGGCTCTAAAAATTGGAAGACCTAGAGGCACTTAAGTTACCCAGACCAGAAGAACTGCACCCTAGGATTCTGAAAGAGGTAGCATTAGAGACTGAGGTGGCATGAGAAATTATCTTTCAGAAATAATTGGACCCTGGTATTGTTCCAGAAGACTGGAAATTGCAAATGTCACTTCACTCTTTAAGAAAGGAGGAAGGCAGCAGCGAGGAAATTATACATCAGTTAGCCTGACCTCAGTGGCTGGGAAGATGTTAGTGTCAATTGGTAAGGATGGAGTACTTGGTGACACACAACAAGATAGTACAAAGTCAGCATGGTTTCCCTCAGGGAAAATCCTGCCTGATGAACCTGATTCGAGGAGAATACAAGTAGGACAGATAAAGGAAATGCAGTGGATGTTGTATATTTGGACTTTCGTAAGGCCTTTGACAAGATGCCACATAAGGCTGCTTACCAAATTAAGAGCCCATGGTATTACAGGAAAGTTACTAACATGGTTAGAGCATTGGTTGATTGGTAGGAGGCAGCAAGTTGGAATAAAAGAAACCTTTCCTGGTTGGCTGCCAGTAACTAGTGGTGATCCGCAGGGGTCAGTGTTGCGACCACTTCTTTTTATGCTGTATGTAAATGACCTAGATGATGGAATAGATGGCTTTGTTGCCAAGTTTGGGCATGATACAAATATTGCGGAGGGGCAGGTAGTGTTGAAGAAACATATAAGATGCAAAAGGACTTAGACAGATTAAGAGAATGGACAAGAAAGTGGCAAATTAAATACAATGTTGGAAAATGCATGGTCATGCACTTTGGTAGTAGAAATAAGTGTGCAAAATATTTTCGAACTGGGGAGAAATTCCAGGAATCTGAGATGCAGAGGGATGTGGGAGTCTTTGTGCAGAACACCCTGAAGGTTAACTTGCAGATCGAGTCGGTGATGAGGAAGGCAAATGCCATGTTAACATTCATTTCAAGAGGTCTAGAATACAAGAGCAAGGATGTGATGCTGAGGCTTTATAAGGCACTGGTGAGACCTCACTTTGAGCATTGTGAACAGTTTTGGGCCCCTCATCTTAGAAAAGCTGTGCTTGCATTAGAGAGAATCCAGAGGAGGTTCACAAGGATGATTCCAGGAATGAAAGGGTTATCATATGAGGTACGTTTGATGGCTCTGAGTCTGTACTTGTTGGAATTCAGAAGGATGAGGGGGGATCTCATTGAAACCTTTTGAATGTTGCAAGGCCTAGACAGAGTAGATGTGGAAAGGATGTTTCCCATGGTGGGAGAGTCTAGAACAAGAGGGCACAGCCTCAGGATAGAGGGGCGCCCTTTCAAAACAGAGATGTGGAGAAATTTCTTTAGTCAAACACTGGTGACTTCGTGGAATTTGTTGCCACATGCAGCTGTGGAGACCAGATCGTTGGGTAGAGATTGATAGGTTCTTGAATGGACATCGCATCAAAGGTTATGGAGAGGAGGTCAGGAACTGGGGATGAGGAGATAGAAAAAAAGGATCAGCCATGATTGAATGGCAGAGCGGACTCAATGGGCCAGATGGCCTAATTCTGCTCCTGTGTCTTATGGTCTGACGGTCTTAGATAAAAGATGAGTAGGAAGTTCTTCAGCCAGAGGGCCAATAAATCTGTAGGAATTCATTGCCACAGACAGGTGTGGAGGCCAAGTCATTAAGTGTATTTAAAGTGGATATTGATAGGATCTTGATTACTAAGGGAGTCAAAGGATACAGGAATAAGGTAGGAGATTGGGCTAACAGGGAATATAATTTAGCCATGGTTGAATGGCAGAATAGACTCGATGGGCTGAATTGCCTATTTCTGCTCCCTTCTCTTATGGTTTTTGGTCTACATTGGAAATGGATTTGGAATCGGTTGATTATTGTCACAGTGAAAAGCTTTCCTTGCATACTGTTCATACAGGTCAGATCATTGCACCGTGCACTGAGGCAGCACAAGGTAAAACAGTAACATAATACAGAATGAAGTGTAACAGCTGCAGAGAAATCACAGTGCAGGTGGACAATAAGGTGCAAGGTCATAAAGATATAGATTGTGAGGTCAGGAATCCAATTTATTATACTAGGAAACTACTTAATAATCATAATAAGATCCTGAATAAATTACAGAGAGTAGCGCGAAAACCAAAATGCATGCAGTGAGCAGACGTTCTGTTGTTAAAAATGCCTTGTTAATGAAAGAGATCAGAGGAGAATAGCCAGATTGGTTCAAACGGACGGTAACTCAAATAACCACACATTAATATAGTGGTGTGCAGGAGATCATCTCTGAACACTCAATATGTTGAACCTTGAAGAGGTTGGGCTACAGCAGCAGAATACCACCAAAGTACTTAGACAATAAATTTATTTTGACTTTGACAGCCAGAGCTGGAGGAGCATGGAGATCTAAAATAATTGACGAAGGCTTATGGACCCAAGTACCAGTTACTATTCCTATAAATAGATCTACAATTTAAAATATATAGAAAAAAATATTGAAATAACGAGCGTTCACCTTTCACTCTAATTAAATTCTGAACTTTTGTAGGCAGACCTTCTGACAGAGTAAAACGGTGCAGATGCTAGCCCTTTTGGCCCAACCCATGCCCACCCAGACAGTCCCAATTTCCTATGTTTGGCTCAAATCCCTCCAGGCCCCTCCTCTCCATGTACCTATCCAAGTGCCTCTTAAATGATACCATTGTACCTGCCTCAACCACTTCCTCTGGCAACTTGTTCTAGGCACTCAGCACCATCAGCATGAAAAAGTTCCCTCTCAGGTCCCTTATGGGAGAGTTGAAATTTGGATCAGGTACTGTATATACAATGTTATGGATTCAGGATCAACTTTATTCGTATATACATTTACATGTGTTAGGAATTTGCTGTGCGTGTTGGCCGACATGCCACAAAGTCAACATTCAACAATTATAAGAATAAAGAATTCTATAAAAAAATAAACTTAGAAGTTAAAGTATGGATATGGAATAAAATGTGCATAATTACCAGCACGTATTGACAATGTAAACAGATTATAAAAAGTGGTTTAAAATGTTTAGAGTGCAGTGACTGAGGTGGTAAACACACGAGTTTCTACAGATGCTGGAAATCCAGTGTAACACACAGACAAAATGCTGAAGGAAATCAGCAGGTCAGTCAGCAACTATTAAAAGGAATTAACAGTCAACATTTTGGGTCGAGACGAGATGAAGGGTCACAGCTCGAAACATTGACAGTTTATTCCTTTCCATAGTTGCTGCCTGACTTGCTGAGTTCCTCCAGCACTTTGACTAAGATAATAGACAGAGAGGGATGTGGGAAAACTAACTACCTCCCCCACCCATTACCTCAATCTTTTGTATTGCACGTTTTTCTTAGCTTAAATAAAATAAATATTTTCATCTTATTATTAAAAGTAACAGTGTTTAGAATTTGGGGTCAGATCCAGCTGAAAAATTACCCCAGCATAAATACAATCTATCTCACACTGGGGAGCTTCTGATTACGTGTTTTATTTATTGGTTGACTGAGATACAGCACGGAATAGGCAGTTTCGGCCCTTCGAGCCGCACTGACTAGCAACCCCCGATTTAACGGTAATCTAAACACGGGACAATTTACAGTGACTAATTAACCTACCAGCCGGTAAAGCTTTAGACAGTGGGAGGAAGCCAGAGCCCCCGGAAGAAATCGACGCGGTCACGGGGAGATCGTACAAACTCCTTACAGACAGCGGCAGGAACTGAACCAGTGTCGCTGGTGCTGTGCTAACCATTATGCTACCGTAGAAATGTTGTTAGAAGGTTGTGCCACCCAACTACGGTAAAAAGGAGTGGCATGGCGGCATTGTGGTGGTGAGCGTAACACTATTACAGTGCTGGTGATCACCGATCGGGGGTTCAACTCCCACCACATCCCGTAGGGAGTTTGTACATTCTCCCCACGACCAGGTGCTTCGGCTTCCTCCCACATCCAAAAGGCGTACTGCTTGCGTTGGGATTAGGGAGTCCTGGGCGTGCTGTGTTGATGCTAGAACTCTGGAGGCACTTGGAGGCTGCTCAACACAACCCTCGCTGATTTAATTTGACAGAAACACCACCTCTCACTGTATGTTTCAATGTTTCGACGTACATGTGACAAATAAAGCTTTGATCTTTAAGGACTGAATAAGCATAATGAACTGAAGCTGTGACCAGTAGTGCGCTTGGCCTGGCTACCTTGATGGTTCTGTTGATGGATCAGCTGCCGATTACTGCTGGCTTTGAAATTGGAAAAACTCACTAAAGCAAACTATGAATCACTGCAGAATCATCTACTCCTGCCAAGTTCTCTCCCCTATCCCCTACCCCCATTTCAGTATTTATTTTGGCTACTGTTGGAAAATTAAACAACTACATCTTAGACCAAGCAATATGCAAACCCTGGTCTGTGGCTTTGGAAAAATACATTCTTCCTTCAGTGATAGCTTAAGTGAAGCATATTTCATTTTACTAGCAATTATATAAGGCTTGAGCTGATTCAGAGATTGCATTTTTGTTAAAAATACCCTAATTGCTAGAAATTTTGAAACAAAAATAACAGAACATACTGAAAAAGACGCCAGGCAGTTAGCTGAAAGAGTGAAATACAGAGGCAGTTTATCAGAATTCATATTTAATTTCTCCTCTGGGTACTAGAACATCTTTATTACTTGCAGTTTAATCAACTTGTCATGTTTTGGTAAATACAAAAAGTCTGCAGTTCAAACAAGGAGATGCAGGAGGGTGGGGGGTAAGTTCAATTTCCATGCATCCCAGTTCGGTTCTCAGGTCCATAAGATCAGTAGGTCATAAAACATAGGAACAGAACTAGGCCATCTGGCCACTCGAGTCTGCTCCACCATTCAATCATGGCTGATTTTTTATTCTATCTCCTCCTCAACCCCAGTACCCAGCCTTCACCCTGTAACCTTTGATGCCATGTCCAATCAACAGCCTATCAATCTCTGCCTTAAATGCACCCAAAGACCTGGCCTCTGGAACTGCCTGTGGCAACAAACTCCACAAATTAACCACGCTTTGGCTAAAGAAATTTCTCTGCATCTCTGTTTTGAAAGGGCGCCCCCCCCCAACCTGAGGCTGCTTTTCGGCATTGTGGTTGCATGAAGTTATAACCAAATAGGTAGATGAAGAGAAGAAAACATGTGACGGGGGGCCCAGAATGAGGAATTGAAAATGAGGGAAGGGAAAGTGGGTAAATACTTGGAAGCTGGAGAAACTGATGCTCGTGCCATCAGGTTTGAGGCCACCCAGATGGAATATAATGTGTTGCTCCTCAAACCCGAGACTGTCCTCATTGTGACAATAATTACATATGGATGGATCATGGCTTGGTTGGCAACTGCTCTGCCCATAACCACAAGAAACCACGGCAAGTTGAGGACACAGCGCAGAAAATCACTAAAACCAGCCTCCCTTATGTGGACTCCGCCATACTTCTCATTGGCTCGTTAAAGCAGCCAACATAATTAAAGATCCTACCCATTACAGACACTCCTTCTTCATCCCCTCCACTCCCATCAGGTAGAAGATACTAAAGCCTGAAAGCTTGTACCACCAGGTTCCAGGACAGCGTCTATCCCACTGATATAACGCCACTGAACAAGTTCAAGTTCAGGTTTAATTGCCAGTCAACCCTACATGGATATAGCCAAATGAAACCATGTTCCTCTGAAACACGTTACCAACGGCACATGGCACACTGCAAATAGCACATAGTACAAATCGAAAAAATACAATCACAAAGAACAAAAAAAAGCCCACGTCCCTGAGTGGCATGACTGTAGAATTGGTGGTAATTTTTCTACCAACAAGTGAACACTGGAGGGCAGCACCAACAGGAGGGACCAGCACCCAACCCAAGTACATGTAACTCCCTGAGTCGCCTCAGGCTAGCTCAGCTCGTTCTTGTCTAGGGGGAGCAGCCTTCGGCCCCGCCAAACTGGGTAATCAGCTGGTGTGGATGCTGTGTGATGTCCCCGCCTCGCCCAAAAACAGACAGTACACCATATGCGATTAAATGAGTACAATTTATAAAGGTTACTATAACTAAGTGATTAATAACGATACAGTATATATGAAGAGAAAATTAAAGAAAAGGCGCCAAACTTATCAAAGTCCAAACCACTTCGTGCACAACCGTTGGAGCTCAATTACTGAAGTCTTCTGGCCACCATTCGATCCCCTCCGAACTCCTCGACTCGCAGCTCAGGACCCTCCGAGTGGTCAACCAAGCACATCTAGCTTCATCCCCCCCCCCTCGGAGAATCTCCCGGCCTCGGACCCCCCTTTGGGGTCCGATCCTCGCCCAGCTTACAGCATTGCGTCCTCTCTCTCGACCCCCTCGCGCCGATCTGCCCAAAAGCCCGTCAACAAAAGCTTACAGACTCAGAAGAAAGAACATTAATCCCCATTTGGTTTACAAAGGAATACCATTCTCGTTATCAGTAAATTAGCATTCCTGCAAGTTAACAAAAGGAAACCCTTTCCCAACAGTAACAAAGAAAAAAAAAGAAACCCCCTTTACATACAGATTCTAGCGCACCCTGCAGGGGTTCTACGGCACTGCAATGGCACCTCCTCTTTAGGTCAGCTGCACGAGCAAACCTGTGGTCTTGGCCTAGTCCTTGTCACAACCAAAACAATGTAGCTCCCCCCTGCCGCCACTGTCAGTCTCACCAGTGAACCAGTCTTGTAGTATTCTACATTACCAATGCTCAACAGGGTCCTGTGATCACAATAAAAATGTCCACGAGAATTATTTGCACTTTGCACCATCCAACGATATATGGCAAGTACAGACAACCATACACAACAATGTGCAATAAACCCAGCTCCATCACCATTAAACGACTTGCTGACGGGATTTGTCCTGCACTACTTGATGTTCTTTGTATCCAACAGTGAATTGTGATCGTAAAAAAAACCATACAAGATGAATAAGTACACCTTTGATTGGAGTGGCCGCTGCATCTGAGCGCGCTGCCATCTTACCAGAACTATAGTTGTTATCAGACTACTATAATAAGATATACTCTTGACCTCATAATCTACCTTTATATGGCCTTATGCCTTACTAGTCTACCTGTACTGCACCATCTCTTTACACTGCATTCCTTTGCATGACCATTTTGATGAAATTAGCGATATGGATGGAATGCAAAAATAACATTTTTCACTATATCCCAGCAAGTGACAAAAATAAATCAGTTTAGTACAAAGACAGTGTTTAACCCATTCTTGTTATGCTCCATGCAAAGCCTCCCACCTCTCTGCAAACAGAATGATAGATAAAAGATTCAAAGGGGCTAAACTGCGGTAGAACTTATTTCTACAGTGGCCACTTTATTAGTTACCACCTGGACCATAGCTCTCTGTACCCATCTACCTTTCCAAATTTCTCTTTCACTTTGGATTCAAACCTGCTTCCTCCACTTCTGCTGGCAGCTTGTTCCACACTCGCACCCTCTGAGTGAAGAAATTCCCCCTCAGCCTCCTCTCAAATATTTCACCATTCACCCTTAACCTATGACCTCTAGTTCTAATCTCACCTAACCAGAGTGGAACAAGGCCTGCTTGCATTTACCCTGTAATTTGTCTAACTCTATTGTCCCCCCACAATCTTCTGTGCTCTAGTCTCCCATTCCCAACCCATACATCCAAAGGGAGAAGTGTGCTGGATGCATTGCATTTCCTGCATACATTTATATGAATAAAGTACAGTATTGTGCAAAAGGCACATATATATGGCTAGGGTGCCCAAGTTTCTTTGCACAGTACTGTAGTAATTTTACATATTGCACTGTACCGCTGCTGCCAAAAAGCAAATTTTCATGACATATGTGAGTGATGATAAACCTGATTCTGATATGGGTCTCTGTTGTGGACTGAGATTGGGAAAGGGGCAGGGAGAGGGGAAGTCATGGTTGGGAAAAGGGAAAGGGAGAGGGGAAGGAACAGGAAGCACTAGAAAGACAATGTTTGAAATCAAATTACCTTGCTGGGTGTCTTAAGGGCCAGGTATGTCTAAACATGCACCTCTCTCCTGCAAATTGCGCTCCTTCTCTGCCACCTGCCCCACGGCACTTCAGCCTCACCATTCCCAACATCCTTTGCTCTTGCCAGATTTACAAACTCGCACTCTGCTCCCCGTTGACAAATGGAGTACTGTGCTAGGCACCATGCTAAGAACATTTGCATAGTTCTGTATATTTTTAAAATGAGTATGGACGATCTCTCTTGATCTCTTAATTGATCGCCAGCAGAGACCCTGTATTAGTTGGAGTTTCCCGATTAAGGACAGACCATACCTTCAGCATCCTGTGAAGGATCTGGACCTTCTTGGCCTCCTCTCTAGCCTGCAGAAGGCCGTACCCTTGGGGGGGCCAGACCTTCCTGATTCTCTCCGAGACCTGTTCCACGCGTGGCCTCTCCACAAGGTTGTCGTTTTCGTCCGGGTGGACACGCCTGGCGACCAGTGTGAAATAAAGTGCTTCAAGCAGAACCTGTAATGCAAACAGAACATTAGAGCCATTTACTGTGGATCACTGCTATTATGCCCAGAAAGTCATCCTCAGTTGGGGCTGCTGAACCCTCTGATTGTCACCAGCACTTGTTATATTCTGCCTCTGAATTTACATTCAATGGCCACTTTATTACCTCCCTCCTGTACTGAGTATGCATTCCTGGTCTTCTGATGTTGGAGCCCATCCACTTCAAGTTTCAATGTATTGTACATTCAGAGATGCTCTTCTGCACACCACTGTTTTAATGCATGGTTATTTCAGTTACTGCCCCCTTCCTGTCAGGTTGAGCCAGTCTGGACATTCACCTTTGACCTCTCTCAAGGCATTTTGGCCCACAGAATTATTGGTCACTAGGTGTGCTTTGTTCTTCCCATCACTCTCTGTAAACTCTACAGACTGACATGCATGAAATTCCCAGGAGTTCAGCAGCTTCTGAGATACTCAAACCACCCCATCTGGCACCAACACTCACTCTGTGGGCAAAATCACCTTGTTAACGAGAGAGGTCAGGGGAGAATGGCCAGGCTGGTTCAAACTGTCAGAAAGGTGACAGTAACATAAATCACCACACATTACAACTGTGGTGTGCAGAAGAGCATCTCTGAATGCTCAATACATCGAATCTTAAAGTGGGCGGGCTACAGCAGTAGAAGACCACAGACAGTCAGAAATACATTCAGTGGCCACTTTATTAGGTACAGAAGGTACCCAATAAAGGGGACACTGAATGTGGAGTGAAACAGTAAAAGAGAGCACTCCGTCTTTCAGCTTCATTCTGCCCCTTGTAATTGGTTACACCCTCTTACTTATACCCAACCCCCTCATTCTCTCACTTTTAAAAGTCACAGGGTCTATCGCAAGGACCAAGCTTTTTACAAGCACGTTGCTTTTTATGATCTCAATAAGCTTAGACTCAAACTTCGACAAACCTACCTTCAAAGGTTCCAGGAGGAAGAACGAGGAGAGGACGCTGAAGATTCCTGAGATGAGCCACATGAGAGCGACCTGGGGGGTGAAGGAAACCCCGATCCAAAGTGACACGGTGAAGGAGATGGTGAAGAGGAAGAAGCAGAGGGCGTGGGCCATGTAACTGCACCAGAATGGGAACAGACACTGCTGTGGAGGGTCACTGAATGCTGTTGAGACACAAGAATACCAAGCAATGTCAGACAAACCCCAGCCTAGGTTACAAAGGCAGGAGCACACTGACAATTCACTCGTACTGAGAAGCTGGGGTAATTGACCCAGTGGCTTCAAATTCCATAAAAGCTGTTGGGAAATCTGTTTAAATAGTTAAGTACCAATAATCTGGTTACTGAAGAGTTTTGTGTCAGTAATGGTATGTATGAATTTTCCAAACTGTCATTTAAAAACCAATCTGATTCAGACAAGGAAATCTGCTGTGAGCGTAGCCTAGCCCATTTAGGTGCCAAGGTAGTGTAGCGGTTAGCACGCCGCTATTACAGCTTAGGGTGTCAGAGTTGGAGATCAACTCCAGCGCCATTTGTAAGGAGTTTGTACACTCTCCCTGGGACTGTACGAGTTTCCTCCGGGTGCTCTGGTTTCCTCCCACAGTCCAAAATGCATCAGTAAGTAGATTAATTAGTCACTGAACAACATGTCCAACCTTGAGTGGATGGGCTACAGCAGCGAAGACCATACCGTTTTCCCACCTGGACTTAATAACGTGGCTGCTGAGTGCATGCTTGTGTTGTAAACTACAAATATCTACCTGTAATTCTCATGTATACAGTTAACACTCATTCAATACCAGAGCCATCATTTTGTTATTGAATATCAATTTTCATTCACAATCTCAAATCACATGATACCTACAGTATACTTGTATAATTGATTCCTATTGAGATGTTAGATATAGTCAAATATATACTACATTTGTATCAAGTGGATCCTTTCTTGGGTAAATCTATGTACATCAACCTTATTTGAACTCCCAGAAGACAACAATATAGATTTGCACATTAACAGACAGCAGCTGGACAAATGGAACTGGTTAATTTCCGGACTGGGTATGTTTACAGTTTTCGTTAGCGCGGCACTATTACAACTCGGGTATTGGAGTTCAGACTTCGATTCTGGCATCCTCTGTAAGGAGTTTGTACTTTCCTTCCCATGAACCGCGTGGGTTTCCTCCGGGTGCTTCGGTTTCCTCCCGCAGTGTGAAGGTGTGCCAGATAGTAGTTCAATTGGTGATTGTAGATTGTCCTGTGATTAAGCTAGGGTTAATAGGTGGTACGGTTCTTGGGGCCGGAAGGGTCTGTACCGCGTTGTATAGATAGAACAGCGCAGCACAGGATCAGGTATTTGCCCAACCAGCTAAAAAGCAAATCCAAAACACCCAAGCACTAATCCTACCTAAACAATACCCATATCCCTCCATCTTCCTTTCATCCATGTACCTGTCCAAATGCCTCTTAAAAGCCTCTAATGTATTTACCTCTACCACCATACCAGGCAGTGGAGTCCAGACATCCACCACTCTCTGAGTAAAAACCTTACCCCTCGTATCTCCTTTGAACCTGCCCCCCCCCCCTCATCTTCAATGCATATCCTCTGGTATTAAAACATCTCTATGTAAAAAAATAAATAAATAAACATCAATGATTCACTTATAAGGATCAACTGTATTTGCCAGACATATTTACAGCTATTAGAATTTGCTGTGTGTGCTGGTACAACATGCACTGTTCTTGAGTTATAAAGAATGATATTAAAATAAAATTAGAAGTTAAAGTACAGATATGGAATAAAATGTGAATAAATACACAATACCAGCATGTATTTACAATGTATGCAGCATTATAAAAGTGGTTTAAAGTGTTTACAGTGCAGAACAGTGACTTGAGGTAATAGATGGGGGTGGAGGGGCTAACTAGAATGGTTAGTCCAGGGGTCAGCAACCTTTACCACTGAAAGAGCCACTTGGACCCGTTTCCCACAGAAAAGAAAACACTGGGAGCCGCAAAACCCGTTTGACATTTAAAATGAAATAACACTGCATACAACGTTTTTTTTGCCTTTATGCTATGTATAAACAAACTATAATGTGTTGCATTTATGAAATTGATGAACTCCTGCAGAGAAAACGAAATTACATTTCTGCATGCAACAAAAACATTTTGAACTCCGAAAAAAAGACGTTGGGTTGAAAGTTACTTTTAAGTAAAATACTCAATGTCTATTTGAGTCCTTCTTGTATTTATGAAAAACGCCGAACTTAAATTTTCCGCCAGCAGCAAACCAAAAATAACATCAGCCAGCTGTCAGCCTGAAAAATAAAAGGACTATTTCACTGAACAATGAAAAAATATGAATACACATAAAATAATAGGCAATTAAAATATTTATCATACTTGGTTAATGGGATTTCTGCTCCTGGACCTCAGCGCACAGCGTCTGCACATCAGGGCTGTATGACGTCACCTTCATCTTTACACAGGATCGCAAGCTGTCATCTGTGAGGCATGCGCGATGTTTGTTTTTAATTAAGTTCATGTTGGAGAACACCTGCTCACTTACATATGTGGATCCAAAGATCGACAGGACTCAAAGCGCATACTTTTTAATGTTTACATAAATGTCGGGCATAGCATTCCATGTTTCGAACACAAGTTTGTCCGGTTTTGGAAGGTTTTCAATATCACTCCATTTGTGTTTCTGAGCAAGAATGGCCTTCTGACGGGCAACATCTTCAAGGTCTGCTGTCAAGCGTCTAAACTTGGACACCCATATGTCTTTGTCGGCTATGTCGGCCAGTTCCATCTCAAGATCAGGTTGACTCACACCTGCCAATGCAGTCGTATTCAGTAGGGAAGGATCGATGCTTAAGGGAGTGACCGGGAAGGATAATGTGTTTTTTTCCTCTCTGAACTCACAGAAGCGTTTCCCAAACGATGTTTGCATTGCGATGATTGCAGAATGTAAATACTCCGAAATTATCATGTCGTGACCTTGTTTGAACTCTCTCAAATTGGGGAAGTGAGACAAAGTGCCTTTCTGTAAATCTCTGGCAAGCACTGTCAACTTGCGCTCGAATGCCAAAACATCCTCCAACATGTGCAGGGCTGTACGTCCTTTCCCCTGAAGAACTGTGTTCAGCGTGTTCAGGTGCGCTGTCATGTCTACCATGAAGTGTAGCTTTTCCAGCCACTCTGGCTGTTCCAGCTCAGGAAAGGTGAGCCCTTTGCTGCCCAGGAAAGTTTTCACTTCTTCCAGACATGCGACAAAGCGTTTCAGCACCTTCCGTCTGGACAGCCAGCGATAAAAACACGTTGTAGCGGTGTCAGTAAACTGCAGTCAAAGATAGCTTTATTCGAACTAAACAGCCTTGCTTTTAAGCCTCTCTCAACCCAGCCCCCATGGACGCAGATGCTGCAAAAGACGCGTACTCACAAACCCCCGTAGGCTATCTCCCTTAGCCGGAATGCTGGCTAATTGTGAGCCGTTTCGGATGTCGCCACACTTAGATTGTACAAGATCACCATAATCTTCAAATTTAGAATTACATTTCAAAAGCTAACAAACTAACATAAAATACATTTTAATTAAATACTGACCAATTATTTCCCAAAGCCACAAGGAGCCGCAGCACAGAGGTGAAAGAGCCACAAATGGCTCGGGAGCCGCAGGTTGCCGACCCCCGGGTTAGTCAAATTAACTGCCTGGGGGAAGATACTGTTAAGGTGGTGTGAGGTTTTTGTTTTAATAGCCCTCTTTAACTACCCTCTGAATTTCAATAAAGGATGCTGGGGATTAGAAAAGGCCAGTAATGCCAGCAATGCCCACATCCTGTGGATAGATGAATTATTTAAAAAATGTTTTGTTTGCAATTATATTTAGGTCAACAACTATAGTCAATTGCAGGAAATCTACAATAGATGCAGATATAGTGTCACACCATCGGCCTAACAAGTCTGTGGCAATCATCAACCAGTTTCCTTCTTGACACTAATCCTATCCGACTCTATTTTATTCTCCTCACCTTGCCTCCACACTAGCCACCCCCTTTAAAAGTCCGCCAGGAGCATGGTGACACTTGCGAGCTGCCCCCAGCGCACCCTCAAACTGCGTATACATTGAAACAGCGAAACAAATGCATGGTTTGCACCGACAACCAGCACAGTCTGGAGCAAATATAGCATGCTCATAACTTACTATCCCTATCCTACGAGCCTTTCAAATGTTGGAGGAAACCAGACCACCCAGAGGAAATCCATGCAAAGTCCTTACAGACCATGATGGGAATTGAACCACTATCGCTGGTGCTGTAAGGTGTTATACTAACCTCTACCCTACGGTGCCACAATGTGGGATGAGCTACAGGAAAAAGTGGTCGAGGCAGGTACAGTATCAACTTTGAAAAGGCATATGGTATATGGATTGGAAAGGTTTAGAGAGATATTGGCCAAATGCCGGTAGATGGGACTAGCTTCCACGAGCACCTTAGTCTACAATGACCAGATGGGCTGAAAGGCCTACTTTCCTGCTGTATGACTCTATGAATGGAAGGCAAATTAGATATAAATTAAACACATTTACTTTATACCTAACCACTCTCTGTTCACAGCATTATTCTAGGGAAATTGAGGCCCTCTGTTGTTTGTGATCAACCACAGATATTGCATCCTACAGTGGCATGCAAAAGTTTGGGCACCCCTGGTCAAAATTTCTCTTACTGTGAACAGCCAAGCGAGTAAAAGATGACCTGATTTCCAAAAGGTATAAAGTTAAAAATGACACATTTCTTTAATATTTTAAGCAAGATTACTTTTTTATTTCCTTCTTTTACAGTTTCAAAATAACAAAAAAGGAAAAGGGCCCAAAGCAAAAATTTGGGCACCCTGCATGTTCAGTACTTAGTAACACCCTTTTTATCACAGCTTGTAAATGCTTTCTCTTAAGAGTTTTTCAACTCTTGTTTGGGGGATTTTCGCCCGTTCTTCCTTGCAAAAGGCTTCTAGTTCTGAGATTCTTGGGCCGACTTGCGTGCACTGCTCTTTTGAGGTCTATCCACAGATTTTTGATGATGTTTAGATCCGGGGACTGCGAGGGCCATGGCAAAACCTTCAGTTTGTGCCTCTTGAGGTAATCCATTGTGGATTTTAAGGTGTGTTTAGGATCATCATCCAGTTGTAGAAGCCATCCTCTTTTCATCTTCAGCTTTTTTACAGATAGTGTGATGCTTGCTTCCAGAATTTGCTGGTATTTAATTGAATTCATTCTTCCCTCTACCAGTGAAATGTTCCTCGTGCCACTGGCTGCAACACAAGCCCAAAGCATGATCGATCCACCCCCGTGCTTAACAGTTGGAGAGCTGTTCTTTTCATGAAATTCTGCACCCTTTTTTCTCCAAACACACCTTCGCTTATTGTGGCCAAAAAGTTCTATTTTAACTTCATCAGTCCACAGGACTTGTTTCCAAAATGCATCAAGCTTGTTTAGATGTTCCTCTGCAAACTTCTGACGCGGAATTTTGTGGTGAGGACGCAGGAAAGGTTTTCTTTTCACCTGGCCTTTCCTAATGATGACTATGAACAAGCCATAGCCCTAACAAGCTAATTAAGGTCTGAGACCTTGGTAAAAGTTATCTGAGAGCTCAAATCTCTTGGGGTGCCCAAACTTTTACATGGTGCTCCTTTCCTTTTTTTCACTCTAAAATTGTACAAAACAAAAATAGTACACTAATCTTGCTTAAAATGTTGAAAAGAATGTTTCATCTTTAACTTTATGACTTTTGGAGATCAGTTCATCTTCTACTCACTTAACTATTCGCAGTAACAGAAATTTTGACCAGGGGTGCCCAAACTTTTGCATACTACTGTAAATGGGACTAGCTTCCACGGGCACCTTGGTCAACAATGACCAGATGGACTGAAGGGATTATTTCCCTGCTGTATGACTATGAACGGAAGACAAATTAGATATAAATTAAACACATTTACTTTATACCTAACTACTTTCTATTCACAGAGTTATTCTAGGGAAATTGAGGCCCTCTGTTGGTTGGGATCAACCACAGATATTGCATCTTAGCTGTCATATATAACCTGGGCTGTGTGGTTTGGACAGCAAGCCATTGTCCATGCAGCTGATGAGTCCTAAGGAACAGCAGAAACTGATACAGTTTGGCACCAGCAGTGTCACAAGAGTTGCCGATCAGTGTTGAACTGAATGTAGGGCTGCCTTAGGGACTACTCCAGGTTTGAATTTTTCCTCAGGGTTTACTCCTGAAGCCTTCTCCATGAGTAAGACAATGGAGGTTTGAGATTCAGAGTTTTCCTTCTCCTAGATGAGCTGCCAGCCATGCCTGATGAGCCACCACTGCCCAAAGTGGCTGGTTTTAAGGTACTGGTAACCCACCTTTGCCACTTTTCCTGTGAGGAGAAACGGTTCTGCTGGGCTGAGTAGCTAAGCCACATGTGAAGGCCAGGACCTGGCCTTGGTGGTCAGAGGCTATTTGAGGCACATGCCATTGGGAGCATTTAATAGGTAGTGGGGGCTTGTCCCCATTACCAGCCCCAGCTATAACAGCCTTACAGACCAAGGAAATTTGACTGCTTCTAACAGTAAGAAGATGCTGAAGTATCTTTTCCATGTCCTTTCTGTTTTCTGAGTAGCTCGAATTCTGTGACTGATGAACCCTTCCCCACCCCCACCTCCAGTTCTTGGCCAAAGCAGTTCCACCACTGGCACATTTTATTCTTATGCAAGTCAGTTCTTTGGACTCGGAGTAGCAGTTGAGAATGAGGCTGAAATGTAATCTCTCCGCAGATGTTTCCTGAGTTGCAGAGAGCCCCAGAGTCCTCTGATTTGAATTTTATATTTCTTTCACGTCTCCTGAATGTGAATGCAAAGACCTTCACAAGTATTCAATGCCCCCCATTAGTGACTTGGTCTGGGGTGGGGGAGGGGGCGTGCAGAGCCTCATCAACTGTCCGGGAAAGCCCTGAGGTGTTCCCAGTGCTGATGGGCTCCCTGTGAGTGACTGCACCCTCTGCCCGCTTTTTTATTTAGAAATACCACACGGAATAGGCCCTTCTGGCCCTTTGAGCTGCATCGCTCAAAACCCCCCGACAACCCTATTTAACTCTAACCTAATCATGGGGTGATTTACAATAACCGATTCACCTGGCCGGTATGCCTTTGGACTGTAGGAGGAAGCCGAGGACTTGGACAAAATGCACACATTTCATGGGGAGGACAGGCAGAGATTCTGTACAAAGGATCAAACTCCGAATGCCAACGCCCTGAGCTGTAATAGCGTCACGCTAACCACTCTGGCAATGGAACAGGTTGCGGCACAAGGGCAGTGAATTCTGGGCCCAGATGATCTTTCCATCGGACAGAGGGAAAGGTTCCCCTTTGTTTCCATGGTCCAGTACCCTGTGAGAGCTCCAATCTGTGATATACGAGGAGGACATTTGGCCCATTCATTACACCATTATTTTTCCCTATCATCTCGTCTTCTCACATCTCCATCTGCTTCCCCTCCTCCCCACATTCTAACACTCACCCACACACAGTGGGGGCAATTTACAGTGGGTAATTAACATTTCAATCTGCTCGTCGTTGGGATGTATTTAAAATGAGGGTTGATAGATTCTTGATTAGTCAGGGCATCAGAGGTTAAAAGAGAGGGCAGGAGAATGGGGTTGAGAGGGATAATAAATCAGCTATGATACGATGGCGGAACAAATTTGATGGGCGAATAGCCTAAATATGCTCCTGTGTTTTATGGTCCAATCCAACAATATCCCACCTACTAAAACTAGCTTTAGAATCCATTGTGGTGTGTGGGATTTGAAGTCATTTTTTTGGTTCAATGATCCAAACCTCTGGTTACAAAACCATTAACTTAACCACTGAAGAGAAGGACTATATTGCCAACTTGGATACACAGGATGGATAGGTGGCTGGAATTTCCACAGGTACCAGCTATACAAAATTTTGAGTGGTATAGATAGGGTAAATGCAAGCAGGGTTTCTCCACTCAAGCTGGATTGGACTACAACCTGAGGTGATGGCTTAAGGGTGAAAGATGAGAAGTTTAAGGGGAACATGAAGGAAAACTTCTTCACACAGAGGGTTGTGAGAGTATGGAATGAGCTGCCAGCACAAGTGATCCATGTGAGCTTGATTTCAAAGTTTAAGAGAAGTTTGGATAGGTACATGGATAGTAGGGATATGGAGAGCTATTGTCCCAGTGTAGGTTGTTGGAAGTAGGCAGTTTAAATGGTTTTGGCATGGACTAGATGGGCCCAAGGGCCTGTTTCTGTATTGTTCTACTCTGTGACTCTATGCCCTCCAGAGAGACAAAGTAGCCCTTTGCATGATTTCCTGAAGGATGGGTGGGTAGCACACTCAATCTTTCACTGGAGATCTGAAAGAAATTCTCCCCCATAACCACCTTCTGGAGGAGCTCAATGGGTCAAGTGGCATCTGTGGGGGTAAACGAACTGTTGATATTTAGGATTTTTATTTCATCTCTATCACTCACCAGCTCTTGCTTCACCCCTTCCTCCTTACCTCTTTATACTGGCTAACTCCTCTCTAAAACAAGAGAAAATCTGCAGATGCTGGAAATTTGAGCAACGCACACAAAATGCAGGAGGAACTCAGCAGGCCAGGCAACATCTAGGAAAAGAGTAAACAGTCAACGTTTTGGCCCGAAATGTCCACTGTACTCTTTCCCTAGATGCTGCCTGGCCTGCTGAGTTCCTCCAGCATTGTGTGCACGCAACTGCTCTCTAGCAGTAGTGCAACCACTCAAGTCAAGTATGATATTCTGCTAAGGGGTTGTCTATTGGTGGGTCTTCAGGTGTCTGTAGAGGCAGATTTGGGATCCAAGAGTTTTGAGGGGCTTCCAGATCTCACAGTCCTGCCCCCATCAGCCCTACTGATTGCCATGGGACGTAATCCAGGATGTTAGGGTGGATTCCGTTAATAGAACACACCAGTGCGTGACTTTGCCTAACACAGGGAGGCTGATGCATGGGTTGCCACCACAGTCCTTGACAGATCGGGCTCAGGGACCAGTGGCATGGAGTGAAAGTTGACTGGGGACCCTTCACTGTTGTAGCTTTCCTCTGCCTTCGCTTCTGTAGTGATGTGAAATGATCTCCCACCAGATTCACTGCTGAGGTCTTGGTTGGATCGCTCTCGGACCGGAACCTCCTCCTTGATATTACCGCCATGTGTGACCTCACCAGGAGCTAAGTGGCAGTCAGCTGAACTCTAGGCAGCATTGCTCTTGGGATTGTAGGAACTCACAAGCCTCTCCACCAGGACAGTCCCTTCTCCTCCTCCGATATTTCCCCTCTACTGTCATTGCAGATGAAGGGTCTCCACTTGAAAGGACAACAGGCCCTTGGCCTTCACAGGCTGCCTGATGTTCTGAGTTCTCCCATTTTGTTCGTTACTCCAGATTCCAACGTGCACACTCTCGCGACTTCAGACTTTCTCCACATCGTTGGACTAGAGTGCAGTTTTTATTTTTCTTGTGCTTTAATCTTTCTTATGCCTCTTTGTATTTTATATAATCACCTATATACCCTCAATGTCCACTTTATTAGGCACACCTGCTCATTAATGCAAATATCTAATCAGCCAATCATGTGGTAGCAACTCAATGCATAAAAACATGCAGACGTGGTCAAGACCAAACATCAGAATGGGGAAGAAATGTGATCTAAGTGACTTAGACTGTGGAATGATTGGAGCCAGATGGGGTGGTTTGAGTAACTCAGAAACTGCTGATTTCCTGGGTATTTCACACACAACAGTCTCTAGAGTTTACAGAGAATGGGGGCAAAAAACCCAAAAAAATCCCATCAGCGGCAGTTCAGTGGGTGAAAATGCCTTGTTAATGAGAGAGGTCAAAGGAGAATGGCCAGACTGGTTCAAGCTGACAGGAAGGCGACAGTAACTCAAATAACCACGTGTTACAACAGTGGTGTGCAGGACAGCATCTCTAAATGCGCAACATGTTGAATCTTGAAGTGATTGGGTTACAGCGGCAGAAGACCACAAACTCTCAGTGGGCAATTAGGTACAAGAGGTTCCTGATAAAGTAGCCATTAAGTGTAGTTGTAATTGTTCAATGAATTTTCCAGTAGTTGTAGTATAGTTGCTTCTGTATTTTTTCAGAAACTTAGTTTTTCTGCAGCAATCTGGATGCATATCATCCCATTGAAAACAAAAACTTAGAATCTGAATTTTATAGGTTAATTTTTATTACTGCAATGCTGTTACCTTTTTAGTTTGAGCTAGGTTTTGGATAAGATGCTCACTACTTCTTTGTTCTTATTTCACTTTATCATTGACCATTGCAACAAATTTTATGCCTCATTCTTGACTTCCGGAGAACCTCTGGATCACAAAATCAACAGACCCAACACCATGCACAGCCAAGGTTAATGGAAGGGTTTTTTCTCCTCTGGAGATGGGATGGCACTAAGTACAACGTTTACAACTACATACAATGACATCTACCAATAGCTCTGGAGAATTCTTCATAGAGGATGTGGACTGTAATGGGAGATTTAGGGGAGGGGACAATGACATGAATATCTCAACCAAATTTCAGAGAGTAAAGTTCCTTAAAATTAGGCGGTTTCCTTATTCTGGAGCAGGACATGGTGCACTTACCTATTCTTCTGGTGGTGGCCAGTCTTCCAATACCTTGAGTAGGCCGAATGACATGACCAAAGTCACCAGACTTGTGCAAAATTGCTGCCTCTGTTGGCAGCTCTTCATTCCCACTGATTATCTCCGTTCTGAAGAAGAAAAAGATAAAGGCATTAAAAAGAAAAATTAGCAAAGCCGTTCTGTTGAGATACCTCAGCAAATCCCAACACAAGGGTGTGAGTCCTCATTTCCATACACGAACCTGTTCTAGGAATCTCTGGAATTGCATTTGGAAGTTATGGGATGCAATGCCAGTACAACTGGTGCTATAGACAGACCCTCTGTTAATACCCATTTATACAGGACTGGAGTTCAACCCGGAAAAACATTAAGTGATTCACTTTGAAAGGTCAAATTTGAAGGCAGAATACAGGGTTAATCAAGGGATTCTTAGCAGTGTGGAGGAACAGAGGGATCATGGACTCCACGTCCATAGATCTCTCAAAGTTGTCGCACAAGTTGATAGGGTTTTTAAGAAGGTTGGTGTGTTGGCCTTTATCCAGGAACCCATTTATTTAACACTAATCTAATCAAAAGACAATTGCAATGTCCATCTTTGGAATATGGGAGGAAACCATTGCACCCAGAGAAAACCCACTCGGTCACGAGAAGAATGCACAAACTTCATACAGACAGACCTTCTTCATGGGTTTCCTCATTAGGTAACATTGTACAAGAGTTGTGAACAATCCGCTGGAGGAACCCAAGCTTGTCGAGCAGCATCTGTGCGATCTCTGAGAAGAAAGGAATCATCTCCAGAGGTTACAGTCTGTCTGTACTGGCCATGGATGGTCTCAAGCCTGACTGCACAACGAGGAGGGTTGAGCATTGGTCTAACAACTCCATCCCATAAAAACCCAGAGCTTCAGAAACGGCAACAGAAGCTCCAAATACCTCATACCTGGGACAGGAAGAATTCTCGAAAATGGACATACACCTGAGACAACATGAAATACTGGCCAGGACAGAGGACACTGGTGAGTTACTGTCAATGGTTAAGTCCCAGTAGGTGTGATGGACTTAACTGCGTAAATAAGTTGGATATCTGTCCCATAACTAAACCGCGTCATTACTGCACTATTGCATTACATTAATGCATTGCATTGCTGCCTTAATTCATTATACAATAATTTTTAAACAAAGCCACTGAACTATTTAAAATAAGCAGCTTTGCATCTATGTTTGATGTGCTGAAATTACAGCTCTCAAGAAGGAACTGGATAGACACAAGGGATTATATTATTAAGGACTTTGGAGAAAGAAAGGGACTGATGAGATTGTTGGGACAGCATAGATTGATGGACTGAATTGCCTCTGTGCCATAACAATTTTATATTGAGCTCACGTTCTTCTTTCTTGCAAATATTCAAGAGCGATGATACACATATGAAAGAAAATCTAGTAGTCTTGAAGTCATTTTTTGGACATTCATCAAAGAAGTTTTCATTTCAATCTCCCGAGACTCTCAGCTATTGAAAGCTTAACTGGGTCAGGACTAGTACAGGGGCAAACTTTCAGAACATACTCACAGATTAGATATTAGGTGACTCTCGACATCCAGAGAGACCCGGCCACTGTCATGTGAGGTTGACACCTCATTATTCCCAGAAAAGCTCATTTGCTGTATCAGGTGCTCATCTGGTGGGAAAAATGCAAACAGATTGGAGTCAGTCAGGACTTCATAAGCAGATGTTAGTCCTCTAACTGCTTTGGGTCTTCTTGCCTTTCAAAACAACTTGATGCTCTCTAGTATTCTGCCAGAGGATGAATTGGGACTCCAGTGAGTTCTCAGATTCAGATCCATTTCATTTATCACATGTATATCAAAACGTATTGTGCAAAAGTCTCAGGTGTGTGTGTATATATATAAATAACTAAGATGCCTAAGACTTTTGCCCAGTACTCTATTTGTCAATGTGGAGCTGACAGCAAATTTATAAATCTGGTGGGAGCAAAGGATGTTGGGAATGGCGAGGGTGGAGCACTGTGGGAGGGGTGTGGGACAGGTGGCAGAGAAGGAATGCCAGGGATGGGGGTGGCACATGTGCAGACATACCCAGCCCTGAGACACCCAGGCAAGGTTATTTGATTCCAAACAATTGGTTTACTGATCATTACAGAATGTCTCTCTGGTACTTCCTGCCCCCTTCTCTCTCCTTTCCCCTTTTCCCAACCATGATTCCACTCTCAGTCCACAACAGAGACCCATATCAGAATCAAGTTTATCATCACTCACACAGCGTCATGAAATCAGCTTTTTTTGCAGCAGCAGCGCTACAGTGCAATACATCAAATTACTACAGTACTGTGCAAGAGTTTTAGGAACCCTAACTATGTACTGTATACGTGCCTAAGACTGTTGCACAGTACTGTATAGTGAAATATGTTGAATGGGTTAACAACCAATACAACTTAAAGATGCAATGGGGCAGCTCACAAGATTCGCCACACTTTCCGGCACTGATATGGCACGTCCACAACAAAAACAGAGGACAATAAACAACAAAACAACAATGGCAAAACAAGCCTTGTTCTTCCCCCCCAACTCACACAAACACAGAGCCCTCCACCCCCAGGAGATGCCGTCTCTGGCCTTCAGCTACTTGTGGATTTGCAGACCGTGGTCTTTGACTTCCCTACTGGACTTGTAGTGTCAACTATCGGTTCTCCACTCACGGATATCCCTGGCCGGTTTACAGGCTCACCTGAAGCAGAGAGGGCTTTGGCCCTGGCTTGATCATAGACAAGCGAGAGTGGCTCATCGTCTGAGGTCAGCTGTGCCTCGAGTCCGAGGTGACGGGTTCCTCGGCCTCTCCTTAGCTTCGGAACATTGCTTTCTATAATGGACTGATCATTCAGCAGGTCTGGCCAATTCAGCAAGCTGTTGTAAGCGGGCCAGCTAGGCAGGCTGTGGACAGATGAGGGACCAGGGATCAACTTTATTCGACACATACATCTACATGGATTAAGAAACTGCTGTGGTGTGTTGGTTAGGGTGTGACATGAAACAAAAACAACATTCAGTACTTATAAGAAATAAAGAATTATATAAAATACAATTAGAAGCACAGATATGGAATAAAATGAGCATAAGTACTTAAATACCAGCATGTATTTACAATGTAAACAGCATTATAAAAGGTGGATTGAAGTGTTTAGAGTGCAATGATGGGTGTAATGGATAGAGGGGGGTGGGGTGGCTAACTAGAATGGTTGATCAGATTATTTGCCTGGGTGATCTTTGAAGATGGTATAATTTTTTTTTTGTTTTAATAGCCCTATAATGCTTTCTAGAAGGGAGCTTTGGGAAAAGGTAGTTTGCAATGTGGGTAGCGTCTGAAACGATTTTTCCTGCACATGCAAGTCCTGAAGGGATGGTAGACTGCAGCCCATCAGTTTTTTTATGCTATCTTGATGGGTTTTTTTTATACTGCGAGAGGGTGCTGTACCAAACCAGGCAGTAATGGCTGATGAGAAGATGCTCTCTATCTAGGCAGTGTAGAATCACACCAGTGTGTTCTGGAGAAGATAGAATCCCACAAGAAGTATATCCTCTGCTGAGACTTTTGACTTTTAGTACCCATCATCAGCTTCAATCATCAGAGACCCCCACCACCCAGCATATGATCTGCCGTCGGGAAGGAGGTACAGGGGCCTCCAGATTCATGACACCAGGTTCAGGAACAGTTATGGCTCCACAACGCAAACAAGAGAAATTCTACAGATGCTGGAAATCCAGAGCAACACACACAAGATGCTGGAGGAACTCAGCAGGTCAGGCAGCATCTATGGAAAAGAGCACAGTTGACGTTTCGGGTCGAACCCTTCATCAGGGCTCAACTAGCAGGCTCTAAATCCAAAAGGGATACCTTCACTCAACTTTACTGAACCTATCATTGAAATGTTCCCACAACCTATGGACTCACTTTCAATGACTCTTCATTTCATGTTCTCAATATTTACTGTTTATTTATTTTTTATCATTTCTTTCTTTTTGTATTTGCACAGTTTGATATTTTTTTGCACACTGGTTGAATGCCCAAGTTGGTGCAGTCCTTCATGAATTCTATTATGGTTACTATTCGATTAAGGATATATTGAGTATGCCCGCAAGAAAATTAATCTCAGGGTTGTATATGGTGTACATATATGTATTTTGATAATAAATTTACTTTGAACTTTAATAAAGGTGACATGACTCTCCCACATGAGGTCCTGCAAAATAATGATGTGAAGTAATAATATCTGAGCAGTGGTGAACCTCCGAAAAATATTGAACCTCCAGAGAAAGGGAGAAATTTGACATTGCAAATGATACCTGGTCAGTCTCTGATTAGAAATTAAAGATGGATGGATCTAAGTTTGCCAAATATTTGAGGGCCCTTGGGAAATGGGGTTAGCTCATTGATTAGCTGACTGGTGGATAGCCTCAAAATCAAAATTCTAAGTAAATTTATAATCAATAATTGCATATTTTCACTTTCTTGTGGCATTCAAAATAAATATAAAGAAACATGATGGTGTCAATGGGAAACTGTAGACCACAAGATGGATAAACAACCAATGTGCAAAAGTCAACAATTGTTCAAATACAAGAAGGGAAAAAAAAACAAAACAGTAATAAAAAATAAGTAAACAATAAATATCAAGAACATGAGATGAAGTCCTTGATAGTGAGTCAATAGGCTGTGGGAACAGTTCCATGACGGGTGACTGAAGTTTAGTGAAGTCGATGGTACAAGAGTCTGGTGGTTGAGTGGTAATAACGTTAAGGGACTGATTTTGTAATAACCCTCAGAAATGTAGGTGACATTCAGACTTGAAATCAGATGATTGAGAGGTATCCTCAAGGTGGGTTTGACTCTGTAAGAAACCAAAGTATTTGGTTATGACAACAAATCAAGGTATGATTCAATTCAGGAAAGGGAAAGTTTCACACAGATCTCAGCAAAGATAGATCAATGGTTAGTTCAATTCCTTTATCCTAACTGAAAAAATACGAGTAATATTCAGAAACAAGCAGTTGCCACATACTCACCCCTTTGCATATAGGTCAGTCTTTAGCTTCTCTTTGTAATCCTGCAAAGAGAAAAGAAATTGAGTCTTTTAAAATGAAATCTTTTATTTAGCGATTCAGTGTGGAATAGGCTGTGCCGCCCAGCAACCCCCAATTTAACCCTGGCCTAATTACAGTCCTGTGATTAGCTGGTGTTAAATATTAATTGCAGAACGCACCCTGTTCTCACTCACCTCCTCCAGGTTGTCAGCGAAGGTCAGGAAGGAACTGCCAGCTGTCGAGGGATCGACGTAGTCATCGATTTCCAGCACATTCGATTCAAGTGGACCTGAGTCAGTCATTGCTGCCTGCAGGAAAAACGAATTGTGGAAGCCCGTTGAATTTAGAATGGCTTCACTGTTGCCTTGAACCTCAATCTTGAGACTTCCTCCAACTGAGGCCTTTTGTTTGATAAATGCATGGTAACTTAGGAATGTGTTGGGGAGCAGGGACTGGGGGTACAGCAGTTACTACTGAAGTAATGCAATTAACTAGACAGGACTTGGTCATTGATGGGACTTTAGACTGGAATTACACACAAGGATTCAGAGAGTTCAGTTTTGTATTGAAGATTTAGTACTAATGAAGATAATGAAGATGATGAAGGTAAGACTTTTGCACTGTACAGTAAGTGAAGCTTTGAACTCATGTAAGACTACAGGTTGTCCTGGAGTTGGAGGACCATCTGCGTGTGTGGGTGGGTGAGTCTGAGGAAAAAGGCTTGTGTGTTCCGTTTGTTGAGTTCTGTGTTGTTCTGCTGAACACTGAGGGCTCTCTATGTTAGCGTTGGAACGTGTGGTGACAGTTGCAAATTGAGGCAGCACCTCCTGCCCCTATTACCAATAGTGGGGATGCTTGTGTCCATGAAGCATTGGACAATGCCTGTTCCTGCTATTTTACCTCTCTGAGTAGCCATGATGCAGCCAGTCACAATGTTTTCAAAAGTACATCTTGTTGTTATTCCTCTCTACACCTGGTGCCAATTCTTTAGCATTTTGTCTGTTATTTACAAGGCTGGGTTGCTAGCTCAACCCTTAACCCAGCGTGCAAGGAGCTGGCTGGATTTGAACCAGCAGCCTGGAGACCAGTGCTGATGCCACTGCACCATCAGCTGCTACAGGATATATATATAATGTTTGGAAGAAAGCCAAACTTCCTTAAACTTTTAAGAAAGCAAAAAGCTTTGGGGCCTTCTTTGTGATTATATCTATGCGCTGGGCCCAGAATGAGTTGTCCAACACCCAGGAATTTAAATCTGCTTTCTCCACCTTTGATCCCCCAATAAAGGTTGGCACATGTTCGCTCTCCTTCCCGTTCCTGAAGTCAACCATCAGCTCTTTAGTTTTACTGATGGTGAGCGAGAGGCTGTTATCCTATCTCACTCCTACACACTGACCTATCACCACCTTTGATTCACCTAAACACAGTAAAGGGGCAACTTAGAGCAACCAATTAACCTAGCAACCGGTGCACCTTTGTGGCACGGTAGGAAACTGGAGCCGCTTGGGGAATACACACTGTCACAGGGAGATCATGCAAACTCCACACAGACAGCACCCGAAGTCGGGATCGAACCTGTGGCTATGAAGCAGTTGCATTATCTGCTCCGCTAAGCCAGAAAGTGCTGTCAATTTATCTTTTCAAATTTCCTACCACACTTTATCGAGATAGCAACAGACACGATTTGGGAGCACAATAATAATGTTTATTCTTTACTTTGTTCCAGTACAAATATTGGTGTCTCTATATTTTCCTCTACACTCTGTGGCCACTTTATTAGGTACACCTGTACACCAGCTTATTAATGCAATTATCTAGTCGGCCCATCATGTGGCAACAACTCACTGCATAAAAGCATGCAGACGTGGTCAAGAGGTTCTGTTGTTGTTCAGACCTAACATTAGAATGGGGAAGAAATGTATCTAAGTGACTTCAACCGTGGAATGACTGGTGGTGCCAGACAGGGTGGTTTGAGTATCTCAGAAACTCCTGATCTCCTGGGATTTCCATGGATGACAGACTCTAAAGTTTACAGAGAATGGTGCAAGAAACAAAAAGCACCCAGTGAGCGGCAGTTCTGTTGGCATAAATGCCTTGTTAACGAGAGAGGTCAGAGGTTGAGTGACAAGACTGGTTCAAGGTGACAGTAACTCAGATAACCATATGTTACAACAGTGGTGTGCAGAAGGACGTTTCTGAACACACAACATGTCGAACCTTGAAATGGATGGGAAACAGCAGCAGACAAACATACAGTGGCTACTTTATTAGGTATAGGAGCCACCTAAGTGGCCAGGGAGTGCATAGTTCTGTGTTCCACATTCTTCAGTGGCTGCTTAGCAAAAGGAAGTTCTCTTTAAAGAAACAAAGAATGTTTTAGTTATTCAGAGAGGGAACTCCAGCTACTGAAGAGTATGATCCCTGCTTCAATTTAAGAGGCTGTCACAAACTGACAGGTCGCTCTGTAGTTTACAGAAGGATAAGTAACACAAGGGCCAGTAACAGAAGGGTCAGTAATTTAAGGGCCAGTAACAGAAGGGAAAGTAACTGAAGGGTCAGTAATGGGAAGGATCAGTAATGGAAAAGGTTCAGTAACAGAACGGTGAGTAACAGAAAGAACTGAGCTAAAGCAATAGGCAAAATCATCAGAGGTGACATGGGGAAACATTAATTTTTATTCAGGACAATGTTATCTTTGGAGCACACTTTGCCAGAGAGGGCGTTGGAACAAGATTCAGTAGAGAATTGAAGAAATACTTTAAAAGGAAAAAATGTACAGGCTCTGGGAAAAGGGCAGGGTGTGGAATTAATTGGAGCGTTCTACCTTTCAATCATCCTATACTAACAACAGCTTTTATTTACATACTATTTTTGAGAAGTAAACTGTCCCCAAAGTGCTTCTCGTAAATGTTATCAACCTAATATAGGTTCCATGGGAGAGTGGTGGTTAGCGTGATGCTATTGCAAGCTCAGGATGTCAGAGTTTGAGTTCAATTTCAACATCATCTGTAAGGGGTTTGTTTGTCTTCTCTGTGGAATGCATGGGTTTTCTTCGGGAGCTGCGGTTTCCTTCCACAGTCCAAAGACATACCGGTTAATAGTTTAATTGGTCTTTGTAAATTGTCCCATGATTGGGCTAGGGTTAAATTGGGGGTTGCCGGGTTGATGTGGCTCACAGGGCTGGGATGGCCTATTCAGTGCTGTGTCTCTAAATAAAATAAAATAAATGATGTAATAAGCCACAAGGTGAACACTAATGTACAGATCTCTGCAGATGTACAGTGGAGAGCATTCTTTAAAGATGAGCTTTATTTGTCAGATGAACATCAAAACGTACCATGAAGTGCATTGTTTACAGTAAATCCAATCAGCAAAGAGTGAATTGGGCAGGCCAAACGCGTGGCCGCACTGCCGGTGCCAACATAGCATGCCCACAGCTCACTAACCCTCAACGTGCATCTCTGGGACGTGGAAGGAAACCCGCACAGTGACGGGGAGAATGTATAATCTCATTGCAGACAGTGGTGGGAATTAAACCCCAATCTTAAAGCTGGCTTCTCTGGAGTGGGGTGCAATCTGCCCCTATTCTGACTGGCATGCAGGCTTGGGCATGGCTGCACAGAATCACAGGGTGCTGCAGACTCAGTCAGCTCCATCATGGGCACAAACTCTACCATCGTGGACATCTCCGAGAGGCAGAAACTCAAGAAGATCATTATCAGGACCCTTACCAAATGGGACAGACCCTCTTCTGGTTTCTCCATTTCTATCATCAGCAGAGATGTACAGGAGCCTGGAGACCCATACTTGACCACACAGGAACAGCCCCTTCCCTTCCACTTTTTGAATCTAAGACAATATATATATCTTTTGGACCAAACTGTAAACTGTATTTGTGATCGTGGAGCAGAGAGCGAGTTTGAAAATCTGATGGGAGCAAAGGATGTTGGGAATGGTGAGGGTGGAGTGCTGTGGGAGAGGTGGCAGAGAAGGAATGCCAGGGGTGAGGGGAGCATGGGTGTAGACACACCCGGCCCTGAGGCACCAGGCAAGGTCATTTGATTCCAAACAATTGGTTTATTGATCATTACAGAATGTCTTTTTGGTGCTTCCCACTCCCTCTCCTCCTTTTCCCAACCTTGATTCCCCTCTCCCTGCTCTGTTTCCTTGCTCAGTCTACAATAGAGACCCATATCAGAATCAGGTTTATCATCACTCACATATGTCATGAAATTTGTGGGGTTTTTTGCAACAGCAGTACGGTGCAATACATAAAATTACTACAGTATTGTGTAAAAGTCTTAAGCTCCCTAGCTATATATATTTGCCTCAGGCAAATATTTGTCTGAGGCACAAAAGTCTTTTTGAATGGTATTGTAAATGAAGATTAGAATCCACTTGAGAATGGAGGCTTGTCTGGAGTTGGAGGACTGTCCGAATATGTGGGTAGGAAGAAAGAAAGGGGCTTTTATATACTTGCCTAGGACTTTTGCACAGTACAACTGAGTCAGTAATAACATATCTCATTCTGATCTGCTCCACATTGTCTGGTAAAGAGATGAGTAAAGCTGCATGGATCATCTTAAATGGGAGAAGGGAATTAAGAGGTGCACTGAGGAACGCTGGCTTGGGAACTTCATGGATTCCTTCTTGAAGGGCCATGCAAAGGCTAGAGCAGAAAAAAAAATTGGATCTGTACCTCCCTGGCTGCTCTCTACCAGAGCTATCTCATTAGATACACAAAATAAATTGATTTAATAATATCACATGTTGCAGTGCAGAACTTTGTCTAGCATGCTATGCATACGTTCATTCCATCACAACAATGCACACTGAATTAGTACAAGGGCCAATAACAGAATGCAGAATGAAGTGTTACAGTCATAGAGAAGGTGTACAATAAGGTGCAAGGACACCTCAAAACATTGAAACTTACAGAGAAGTGTGGCATTCACGTCACAGTTTGAGGATGTGCTGGGGGAAGCCAGCAAGAGCGCTACGCTTCCAGTGGCAACATAGCAAGCCCATAACTTCTTAACCCTAACCTATATGACTTTGGAATGTGGGAGAAGACCGGAGCACCTGGAGGAGACCAGCATAGTGGTGGTGAGAACGAAAAACCAGCTCACAGACAGCGACAGGAATTGAACCCCAATCACTGGCACTATAAAGCATTACGCTAACTGCTAAGTTATCATGCTGCATAGAGTGCTTTTCCCAGCTTTTGGGGATCAGGAACTTGGGGGCATAAGGTTTAAGGTAACAGGGTATTGGATTAGGCTGTAGAATTGTTATTTTCCTTGTCATTTAGCTTTCTTATGCTTGTTTGCATTTTTATATAACTGCCTATATACAGGTAATTGCTCAGTGAGTTTGTGAGTGGTTGCAGTTGATTTTGTAACAACTTAGTTGCAGTTGTGGGTATTGCACTATTTGAATAGGAACAATCTCATTGGTTTAATCTTATCTATAGAAATTCAATGGAGTTAGCAATCAGGTTCAAGAAGGCCTGATTCTCATTTTCTCATTCACTTTTGTCTCCACTCTTTCCGCTTTATTTTTTTCTCTGCCACTAGGGTCTCTCGCTCTCTTTCTTCTGTCCCCCTCTCTATCTCTTTCTCTCTGTCCCTCTCTTCCCCTCTCTCCCCATCTGTCTCTCTCCCTCACCTCACCCCTTCCCGTTTCTCCCCTTTGCCATCTCTCCCCCAACTCACCCTCTCTCTCTCTCTCCTCTATGCCTCTCTCCCTCCCTCTCCCTCTTGATTCATCTTACATCCCACCTTCTTTGTTCCTGTAATTCTCAATAAGCTTTATGCCTCATTCTTGATTTCTGAAGAATCCTGGATCAAAAACTTCAGAATCCAACAAGGGAAAAGATTTATTAGGAACTTGAGGGACGACTTTTTTTTATGCACAAATGGCTGGCTGTATTTCATTAAGAGTTTAAAGAGACTTAGTATGTCACCAAAGACACTCGCCAAGTTTCTACAGTTGTACGTTGGAGAGCATTCTAACTGGTTCCGTCACAGTGTGGTATAGAGAGACCAGTGCAAAGGAATCAGAATCAGGTTTATCATCACTAGCAAAAGTCATGAAATTCGTTAATTTTGCAGCAGTAGAACAGTGCAATACATAATATAGAAAAAATGAATTACTGTAAGTATATATATGTATTTTAAATAGTAAAATTAAAATAAATAGTGCAAAAACAGAAATAAAAAGTAGTGAAGTAGTGTTCATGGGCTCAATGTCCATTTAGAAATTGGATAGCAGAGGGGAAGAAGCTGTTCATGAAATGCTGTGTGTACCTTCAGGCTTCTGTACCTCTTTCCTGATGGGAACAATGGGAATATCAGGAAAAGAAAAAAACGCCGTAAGTTGCAAACTCAGTCATCTCTCTCATGGGCACTAGCTCCCCAGCACCCAGGTCAACTACCAAAGGCAATGCCTCAAAAAGGTGTCATCCATCACTATGGGCCCGCATCACCCAGGGCATGCCCTCTTCTCATTCTTAACATCACAGAGGATGTACAGGAGCCTGAAAACAAGCACTCAACATTTCAGGAACAGTTTCTTCCCCTCCACCATCATATCTCTGAATGTTTAAAGAACCAACCTACGGACACTACCTCAGTATTTTTCTTCTCTTTTTGCACTACTTATTTAATTTTTTTTAATATATACACTTATTGTAATTTAAAGTTTTTTATTATTATGTATTGCTGTCGCAAACAACCAATTTCATGACATATGCCGGTAATATCAGATCTGATTCTGATTCTGGTGTCTACTTTCTTTTGCACGTTGGCAGTCAAGCAGGGTGGCCCCTGGTTTCCGCTGCCCAAGACCCAGTTGCTGATCGCGGAAGGGTTGCCACGGCAACGGCAGTAGGACTTTATTAGGGAGTCTGTCACGAGCCTCAGGAATAGGAAACCACAGCCCTGGCACTCATCCTCTCCATTTCCCTACACTGACTCCATCTACACTTCCCGCTGCCTCAGGTAAGCAGCCAACATAACCAACCACCACTCACAGACCATTAACTCTCTCTTCTCCCCGCTCCTGTCAGTCTGAAGATAGAAAAGTCTGAGAGCCCTTACCACAGGACTCAAATGGAGCTTCTATCCCACTGTGATCAGACCCAAAAAGACCTCTTGTACCTTAAAAAATGAACTCCTGATCTCCCAGTCCACCTCACTGCTGACCAGAATTTGCCTACCTGTGCTACACTTTCTCTGTAAAAGTATCACCAAATTCTGCATCACACACAAAGTGCTGGAGCATCGCAGGAGGTCAGGCAGCATCAATGGAGGGAAATAAACAGTCAAAGTTTCAGGGCCAAGACCCAAAACTTTATTCCTTGGTGTATTGGTGAATGAGTGGAGATTTGATAGAGGAAAACAAAATTATGAGGAGTATAGATAGGGTTAATGCAAGCAGGATTTTTTCACCGAGGTTTTGCGAGACTAGAATTAGAGTTCATGGGTTAAGGGTGACAGGTGAAATCCTGAGGGGGTATTTCATCACTCAGAGGGTGGTGCAAATGTGAGACGATCTGTCAGTGGAACAGGTGGATGCAGGTTCGATTTGAATATTTAAGAGAAGTTTGGATAGGTACGTGCATAGAAAGGAAATGGGCAGCTATGGTGCAGGAGCAGGTCAATGGGACTAGGCAGAATACAGGTTTCCCCCACAGTCCGAAGGTAGACCGTTCCTATGAAATCGTTTGTAAACTGAAATATCGTAAAGTGAAGAAGCAATTACCATTAATTTATATTGGAAAAATTTTTGAGTGTTCCCAGACCCAAAAAATAACCTACCAAATCATACCAAATAACACATAAAACCTAAAATAACACTAACATAGTAAAAGCAGGAATGATAGGATAAATATACACCCTATATAAAGTAGAAATATTGTATGTACGGTGTAGTTTCACTTACCAAAATTGGATAGACAGCGAGCCAAAGTCGATTTGGGAAAAAAAATAGGCACATACACGCATGCGCAAACAACTGCCCGCACAAGGTTTCACGGTCATTGTAGTCTTTCTCGGGGTAAACACACATATAAAGTGGGCATCTTTTTCTCGTAAAAGCGAAAATCCTCTTTGGTTAGCGAAAACAGGTACTAATGTAGGTCTTTCGTAACAGCGAGCTGTCGTAAAGTGAACGTTTGAAAAGCGGGGGACACCTGTAATAGCTTGGCACGGAATAAACGGGATGAAGCTTTGTTTCTGTGCTGTCGTTCTCTGTGACTCTATGCCCTTCCTTCAAGCCTGTGTGCATTACTCAAGATTTTCAGTGTCTACAGAAATTATTGCATCTCCACTATATTCTGCTTCAGTTTGTACTACCTCAATGTACTGATGTAAGACATGGTCTGTTTGGAAGGCATGTAAGTCAAAACCGTTTCACTGTATCTCAGTATGTGTGATGGTGATGATGATATTAATAAACCATCTCTAGATTACAGTCTAGTACAGATAGTCAAGGGCACAAGAAGCAACATGTCCTCTGGAATGTTCAATTATATGAATATAAAATTCAAAAGTTCAATTTTAAAATTTTTAACTTTGAAATCTACATTCAGTAGCCACTTTATTAGGTACCTCTTTTACTTAACAAAATGGCCACTGAATGTCTGTTTGTGGTCTTTTGCTGCTGTGGCCCATCTACTTTAAGGTGTCATGTGTTGTGCATTCAGAGCTGCTCTTCTGCACACCACTGTTGTAACGCGTGGCTATTTGAGATACTGTCATCTTCCTGTCCACTTGACCCCATCTGGCCATTTTCCTCTGACATCTCTTGTTAACAAGGCATTTTCCACCCACAGAAATGCTGCTCACCAGATGTTTTTTTTGTTTCTCACATCATTCTCTGTCATCTCTAGAGACTGTTGTGTGTGAAAATTCCAGGAAATCAGCAGTTTTTGTAATACTCAAACCACCCCATCTGGCATCAACAATCATTCCACAATCAAATTCACTTAGCTCACATTTCTTCCCCATTCTGACGTCTGGTCTGAACAACAACTGAACCACCTGGCTATGTTTTCATGCTTCTATACATTAAGTTGCTGCCATAAGATTTGCTGATTAGATATTTACATTAATAAGCAGATGTACAGGTTTACCTAATAAAGTGGCCACTGAGTGTGTGTTCATGGTCTTCTGCAGCTCTAGACCATCCTCTTCAAGGTGCAACACGTGGTGTGTTCAGAGATGCTATGCCGTACACCACTGCTGTAATTTGTGTTTTTTTTTTTGAGATACCGTCATCTTCCTGTCTGCTTGAACCAGTCTGGCCATTCTTCTCTGACCTTTATTATCAAGGTGCAGCCACAGAACTGTCACTCACTAGATTTTCCCTTAGCTTTTTTGCACCATTCTCTGTAAACACTAGAGACTGTTGTGTGTGAAAATCCCAGGAGTTCTGCAGTTTCTGAGATTCTCAAATCACCCCGTCTGGCACCAACAATCATTCCATGGTCAAAGTCAGTGAGATCACACTTCTTCCCCATTCTGATGTTTGGTCAGAACAACAACTGAACCTCTTTGCCATGGAGCTTTTGTGCATTGAACTGCTGCCACATGATTAGATATTTACATTAATGAGCAGGTGTACAAGTGTACCTAGTGAAGTGGCCATGGAATTTGGGAGTTTGGTAAAGTGGGTAAAGAGTTCCAAACAATGAACGATAGGTGATAAACAGTCATTCCGCACATGGAAAGGATTTCACCGCGGGTGTGGGATGCTTGAGCTTACCCTGCTCCGGGACTTGCGGAAGAGGAGAACTATGATTAGATAGATCGGGTAGATGATTATACTGGAGACGATGCCGGCCGCCACACTCTCTCCACTCAGAGGGACCAGTGAAGAGACCGGAAGGTTACTGAGAAAAATTAAAAGGAAAATTTATATTTATGCATGACAGTCAGATGAACAAAGTTATGATACATTACTCATGAATACTTTCTACCCTCCCCAAAATATTTGGTATGCTTCAGCACTCTGTTGTGTATTTATATATTTCAATAATATTTGAGTAATCTTGGAGGTATATACTTTCTTTGAATAAGCATTTTTGCCTATTTAAATAATAAATTAATGGTTATATGTAAAAATACGTTAATTGCATACACCATCACGCTACCACTTGATACGTGTGCACCTCATTTAAATAAAGACAAAGTTATGCCTGAATTTTTGGACTCCCTTGAGTTTCTTTGAATTAAGTTAATATTTTGAAGTTACAGAACGTAACACGCTCCCTTCCAAAAACATTCATAATTAAATTCCTGCACATAGCTATGCTTTTAGGCCATGACACCATAAGACGTAGGAGCCATTTGGCCCATCGTGTCTGGTCTACCATTTCATCAAGGCTGATCCAATTTTCTTTTCAGACCCAATCTCCTGCCTTCTCCCCATATCCCTTCATGCCCTAACAAATCAAGAATCCATCAAACTCTGTCTTAAATATACACAAAGATTTGGCTTCCACAGCTGCCTTCGGCAAAGAATTCCACAGGTTCACCACTCTCTGGCTAAAGAAATTGCTTCTCAATGCCATTCTGAAAGAACGCCCCTCTATTCTGAGGCTGCGTCCTCTGGTCTGAGACTCTCCCAACATAGGAAACATCCTCTCCACATCAACTTTATCTCGGCTTTTTACCATTCAATAGGTTTCAATGAGGGCACCACTCATTCTTCTGAATTCTAGTGAATAGAGGCACTGAGCCATCAAACGCTCTTCATATGACAAGCCATTCAATCCTGGAATCATTTTTGTGAACTTATTTGAGCTCTCTCTAGCTTCAGTATGTCCTTTCTAAGATAAGGGGCCCAAAACTGCTGACAATACCTCCAAGTGAGGCCGCACCAGTGCTTTATAAAGTCTCAACATTACATCCTTGCTTTTATATTCTAATCTTCTTGAAATTAATGCTAACATTGTATTTGCCTTCCTCACCACAGAATCAACCTGCAAGTTAACCTTTAGAAAATCCTGCACAAGGCCTCCCACATCCCTCTGGGGCTGAGTTTTTTGTATTTTCTCTCCATTTAATAAATAGTCAACCCTTTCATTTCTTCCAACAAAATGCATGACCATACAATTCCTGACTCTGCATTCTATCTGCCACTTCTTTGTCCATACTCCAAATCTGTCCAAGTCCTTCTCTAGCATCTCTACTTCCTCAAAACTACCTGCCCATCCATCTATCTTCACATTGTCTGTAAACTTTGCAACCCCGACCACCTAGGAAAAGCACTCTTCTTATTACCATCAGGGAGGAGTTGTAAGAGCCTGAAGACACACACTCGATGTTTCAGTCACAGCTTCTTCCCCTCCATCATCAGATTTCTGAATGGACAATGAACTAACCCCTGAACACTTTATATTTGCCCTCTTTGTATTATTTTTTATGCATTACACTGTACTGCTGCTGTGAAGCAAGACATTTCACAACATAGGTCAGAGATAATAAACCTGAGCAGTTGTACCATCTATAGGATGCTCTGTGGCCACTCAAAGTTCAAAATAAATTCTATTTTCAAAGTACTGCAACAACCCTGAGATTCATTTTCCTGCAGGCATACTCAGCAAATCTATAGAATAGTAACTATAACAAGGTTAATGTAAGATCAACCAGAGTGCAGAAGACAACAAACTGCAAATGCAAATATAAGTAAATTACAGGACATGAGATAAAGAGTTCTTAAAGTGAGATCATTGGTTGTGGGAACATTTCAATGACGGGGCATGTGACTGTAGTTATCCTCTTTTATTCAAGAGTCTGGTGGGTGAGGGGTAATAACTGTTCTTGAACCTGTGGTGTGAATCCTGAGGCTTTGGTATCTTTTACCTGATGGTAACAGTGAGAAGAGAGCATGGCTTGGCTGGTGGGGATCTCTGATGATGGATGCTCCTTTCCCCACAGCATTTCATGTAGATGCATTGGGAGTTCTTAGACAGAACCCTCCAAACCTACAAAGTTGACCAGTCAGAAGGACAAGAGCAGCAAAAGCACGGGGAATAGCGCAATCTGGCAGAGACGCTCCAAGCCTCATGCCATCCGGACTTGGAAATATATTGCTGTAACTTCACTATCACTAGGTCAAATTCCTGGATCTCCCGTTGTAATAATATTGTCAGCCTACCTGTGGTAATCCATGTATACCTGTCTGGACACGCCCCTCTGCTGACTGCTCCTGTGGCTCCCCTGGATAAAGGTGATTGTGTCACTGCTCCTCCCACTGTCCAGGACAGTCATCCGGCATGGACGTGCTTCGTTTTACTGCTAATGAAAGCCTTCCAGTCTTTTGTGGTTATTGACAGAGCATCACTACTCACACCTCGATGTCCAGAGAGGTTCAAGAAGGCAGCTCACCAGCATCTTCGCAAGGACAAATGTGGATTGGAAAGTAAGGGGAGAGGGGGATGTTTAAAGAGGATGTGCTGGACAGTTTTTTTTCTTAACACAGACAGTGTGGGGTACCCGGAATATACTGCCGGGGAGGGAGTGGAAGCAAATGTGGCTTTTAGACAAGAACAAGAATATGCAGAGAGCAGTGGGATATAGATGGTGTGTAGGCAGAAGGATCAGTTTAATCTGGCATCGTGATCAGTATGGAGAAGATGGGCCGAGTGGCCAATTCCAGTTCTGTACTGTTCTGTCTTCTATGATTGAGACTGTACCTACTTCAAAGCAACAGTTTAATTTATTTGGAGCAGTTACAAGTATGCTGAGAATGAAGGTCAATATGTTCCCAACATCAATCAGAAACAGACCATTTGGTATCGCCACTTTCCCGATTTGTGGCAGCTTGCTATGCACAACACGGGCAGGGGGGAGCCTCTTCACTCAGAGTGTGGAACGAACTGCTGGTGCAAATGGCAAATACGATTTTGATTTCAACATTTAAGAGAAGTTTGGATAGGATGGGAGGGGTATGGCGGGCTTTGGTCTGGATTGATGGGACTAGGTACATTAAATGGTTCAGCATGGACTAGATGGGCCAAAGGGCCTGCTTCTGTGCTGTAGTTTTCTATGACTCTATAGCCTTGATAATAGTGGTGGTTGTGAAGCGCTTGAGATATTCTAAGTGGGGTGTCGAGGTCACTATCAAAATACAAAATGTTTTGCAGAAACTCAGGAGTTATAAATTTGTTTTTCCACCCAGCTCAGGTCAACCTGAATTCTGCTTCATTAGCAGGGATATGTATGGCTGGTATCCTGTGCAGTGCTAGTCTACACATAATGAATTTCAATTTACTTAAATCTTACATCCATCCCATGACATGAGGGAGTAAAAACCTTTGTGTTATGACTGTCGCAATGTGCAGACATGTGAATTTATAAGTCTAATGGCTTGTAGAAATAATTTGTCCCGTAGCCTGTTGGTCCTGGTTTTAATGCGGCGGTACTGTTTGCCAAACAGAGGCAGCTGAAACAGTTTACGTTTGGGGTGACTGGTGTCCCTGATGATCTTCCAGGGCTTCTTTCTGCACCTGCTGCAGTAAATGTCCTCAGTGGAGGGTAGTTCACATCCACAGATGCGCTGGGCTGTTCATACCACTCTCCGCAGTACCCAGCGATCAAGGTTGATGCAATTCCCATACCAGGCAGTGACAGAGCCAGTCAGTATGCTCTCAGTGGTGCCCCTGTAGAAAGTCTCGAGGATCTGGGGGCCTGTGCTGAACTTCTTCAGTCGCCTGAGGTGGAAGAGGCACTGTTATATTTTTTTTGCCACACAGCCTGTGTGTACAGTCCAGGTGAGATCATCAGTGATGTGTATACTGAGGATCTTGAAACTACTCACCCTCTAAAATGCAGATCCATTGATGTCGATTAGGAAGAGCCTGTCTCCATTCCTCCTGTAATCCATGATTGCAATGGGGAGGGGGGGGTGCAAGGAACGGTAACGCCTCTGATGAAGGGGCTTGTGCTGTCCAATCTGAGGCAGCTCACTCACCTTTGGTCCCCACTAGACACTCAGCTCTTACCCGTGGTTCCAAGTAAATGTTTGCATGCGATAGGAGCCACATCCTGGTACATGCTTCGACAGGTGGGCTAAACCAGGTGAGGGTAGCTGGCAGACCCCAAAACCAGTGAGAGAGGGACATGCCTGTACTTGCATGTGTAGTCAGCTTGGGTGGTCGGGGTGGGTGAAATCTATAATGAGATCCAATGGCCAGGAAGGCAGTCCTGTAACACTCCACGGAGAGCAAAGGGCGTGACAAGGCACAGAAGACGTCACGGACATCCACTGCAACCAAGGAAGACTCCAGTCCTGCCGAAGGGTCTCGGCCCGAAATGTCACCTGTATTTTTTTCCACAGATGCTGCCTGGCCTGCAGAGTTCCTCCAGCATTTTGTGTGTGTTGCTTGGATTTCCAGCATCCGCAGGTTTTCTCTTGTTTGTGGTTGTCCCAGTTTGTGATGCTTGTTTGTACCACTGGAGCTGGACATCTGAGGTCGAGAGAGTGGAACTGCCTCATTGCAACAGCTCCTCCACTTTAAAAACTCTTTCGCACAGGCTTCCTGTCATTGTCGGTCATGACAGACAACCATCTAGCCTAGTACCTCTTGCTCAATTCAGCCTTGGAAAAGACTGGGAATAAAAATAATTCAGGTGCATAGACTTGGGGCACTCAGCATAAAGATTTGGAAGGGAGGGTAGGAGAGCAGAGGGGTGGGGCTATTTCTTTCACCTGGACCATGGCAGGGTTTGAAACTCAGTACCCTAAGGAATGGTAAGGAGCCTCACAGTAGCATGGCAGTTGTTGCCATGCTATAATAGCTCAGGATGTTGGAGTTCAGAGTTCAATTCCAGTGCCATCTGTAAGGAGTTTGTATATTCTCTCCGTGACTGCGTGGGTTTCCTCCTGGTGCACCAGTTTCCTCCCAAAGTCCAAAGACCTACCAATTAGTAAGTTAATCAGTCAGTTTAAATTGCCCTGTGATTAGGCTAGTGAATTGCTGTCCTGTCTCCCTTTCTCTTCACCATCTACACCTCAGACTTCAACTACAACACAGAGTCTTGCCATCTTCAGAAGTTTTCTGATGACTCAACCATAGTTGGATGCATCAGCAAGGGAGATGAGGCTGAGTACAGGGCGACGGTGGGAAACTTTGTCACATGGTGCGAGCAGAGTCATCTGCAGCTTAATGTGAAAAAGACTAAGGAGCTGGTGGTGGACCTGAGGAGGTCTAAGGCATCGATGACCCGGTTCCATCCAAGGGGTCAGTGTGGACATGGTGGAGGATTACAAATACCTGGGGATATGAACTGACAATAAACTGGACTGGTCAAAGAACACTGAGGCTGTCTACAAGAAGGGTCAGAGCTGACTCTACTTCCTGAGGAGACTGAGGTCCTTTAACATCTGCCGGAAGATGCTGAGGATGTTCTACGAGGCTGTGGTGGCCAGTGCTATCATGTTTGCTGTTGTGTGCTGGGGTAGCAGACACCAACAGAATCAACAAACTCATTCGTAAGGCCAGTGATGTTGTGGGGGTGGAACTGGACTCTCTGATGGTGGTGTCTGAAAAGAGGATGCTGTCCAAATTGTATGCCATCTTGGACAATGACTCCCATCCACTCCATAATGTACTGGTTAGGCACAGGAGTACATTCAGCCAGAGACTAATTCCACCGAGATGTAACACTGAGTGTCATAGGAAGTCATTCCTACCTGTGGCCAGCAAACTTTACAACTCCTCCCTCATAGTGTCAGACAGTCTGAGCCAATAGGCTGGTCCTGGTCTTATTTCCACTGGGCATGATTAACTTATTATTATTTAATTATTTATGGTTTTATATTGCTATATTACTCTATTCTTGGTTGGTGTGGCTGTAACGAAACCCAATTTCCCCTCAAGATCAATAAAGTATGTCTGTCTGTCTGACAGTGTGGCTCATTGGTCCAGAAGGGTCTGTTTCACCCTGAATCTGTAAATAAATATTTAAATCTCTCTAAAGAAATAAATAAATCCTGAGTAGAGTTAAAGAGTATTTGGATCGAGGCAGAACCGAGAGAGTTAAGTTGGGGGGGTAAGCTGTATAGTTCCTCTGAAGCCAGATGAGACTTGATGGGCCAAATGGCCTTCATCTGCATAATAAATTTCCAGGATCCAACATAAATGTTAAATCCAGACATTTGTACAGTATGTGAAACTATTTGCTTTAGTGCTTTCTTTACGTCCCTGCCAAGGTACCTCACAGCATATTGAGTGGAACAATTTTCACACCTCCCTCGTTGGCTGCAGAGTGAGAGTAACTACACTGGATTTTTTTTTCTGGAAAGGAGTATGCCAGAAGTAGGAATGTTTTCATTGTGGAAACACGTGCTGGTTAGAAGTCCCAGAATGAGCACTGTGGAATGTATCCAGATAAATGGTTCTCGAGATTGCTGTGTGCCTGGAGAAGGAGAGGTAAAGAGAGAGCCTCTGGACAATTACGTGCTGATGGAATCACAGGTACCATTCAGGAGGCCAATTGGTCCACTGCATCTATGTTGCCTCCTGGTAGAGTCATCCCATCAGTCCTGTTTCCCGTAGATTTTGAAATTAGGTTCCCGCAGTCATGCTCTCGAGTCAATTCTGTTTCATATTAGAACTTTCTCCAGATACCTAGCAGAGCTATTAATTCAATCACGAAGGTAAACTTGCCTTGAACATCGCCATTAACTTAATGCACCTTCTCAAGAGGTCCCACAGAAGGGATTAATACGAATTTGGTTAGCATGGCTGTGATGGACCGGATGGCCTATGGCCATGCTGTCTGATTCTACAAACATCAGGCTCCTGAACTGGCATGGATAATTTCTTTCATCTCAAATCTGAACTGATTCCACAACATACAGACTCACTTTCAAGGACCCTACAATCATATTCTCAGCATCATTTATTTACTTATTTATATATTGTTATTAGCTGACTTGTCAAAGTACTGTTTCTGATGGTTTCATTTATTTTTTATTTGTTGAGACTGCATGGAATAGGCCTTTATGGCTCTTCAAGCTACACCATCCAGCAATCAACCCAAAATCGTGGGACAACTTACAATAATTAATTAACCTACCATCTGGTGCTCCTCCCCCCTTCCCTTTCTTGCATGGTCTTCTACCCTCTCCTATCAGAATCCCTCTTCTCCAGCCCTTTATCTCTTTCACCTATCAGCTTCCCAGCTCATTACATCACCCCTCCGCCTCTCCCGGTTTCACCTATCACCTTGTTCTGACTTCTCATCTTTTACTCCAGTCCTGAAGGAGGGTCTCGGCCCCAAAACATCAACTGTACACTTTTCCATAGATGCTGCCTGCTCTGCTGAGTTCCTCCAGCATTTTGTGCGTGTAATCTACCAGCTGGTATGCCTCTGGTCTGTGGGAGGAAACAGAAGCACCCACAGCAGACTCATGTTCTCAGTACTATCTTTTTCATTTGTGCAGTTGGTCTTCTTCTGTACGCTGGGTGTTTGTCACTTTATGTATCATTTTTCAAAGATCAAGGATCAACCTTACTCTCCATACATATTTACAGGTATTAGGAATTTCCTGTAGTGTGTTGGACGACATGCACCAAAACAACAAACATCCAATAAAGAATTCTATAAAACATAAAGTATGGATACAGAATATAATATCCATAAATACCAACATGTATTTACAATGTGAACAGCATTATAAAATGTGGTTTAAAATGTTTACAGTGGAGTCTAGTGGCAAGGGTGAGGGTGAGTTCTAACTAGAATGACAAACAAGAGAAAATCTGCAGATGCTGGGAATCTGGGCAACACACACAAAATACTAGAGGAACTCATCAGGCCAGGCAGCATCTACGGAAAAAAGTACAGGCTGAAATGTCAACTGTCTACTCTTTTCCATAGATGCTGCCTGGCCTACTGAGTTCCTCCAGCATTTTGTGTGTGTTCTCTAACTAGAATGGTTGATCTGATTAACTGTCTGGGGGAAGAAAACTTTTCAGATGGTGTGAAGTTTTTATTTTAATAGCCAGGGAGCACTTTCCAGAATGGAGCTTTTGGAAAAGTAATTTTGCCGGATGGGTGGTATCATATATTTTATATTATTTCTTTATTTCCCTGTAAATACCAGCAAGAAAATGAATCTCAAGGTTGCATATGGTGACATACGGTTATCAAAGATGAGATAACAGCACATTTGGAAAGAGGTGAAATCATCGGACAAAGTCAGCATGGATTTGTGAAAGCAAAATCACGTCTGACGAATCTATTTTACATATAAAATTCTAAAGGGATTGGACAGGCTAGATGCAGGAAGATTGTTTCCGATGTTGGGGAAGTCCAGGACGAGGGGTCACAGTTTAAGGATAAAGGGGAAGCCTTTTAGGACCGAGATAAGAAAAAACTTCTTCACACAGAAAGTGGTGAATCTGTGGTATTCTCTGCCACAGGAAACAGTTGAGGCCGGTTCGTTGGCTATATTTAAGAGGAAGTTAGATATGGCCCTTGTGGCTAAAGGGATCAGGGGGTATGGAGAAAAAACAGGTACAGGGTTCTGAGTTGGATGATCAGCCATGATCATACTGAATGGTGGTGCAGGCTCGAAGGGCCGAATGGCCTACTCCTGCACCTATTTTCTATGTTTCTACGTTTCTATAAATGTACAGGTAGTCCCTGAGTTATGAACGTCCGACTTACGGCCAACTTGTACTTACGAACTGAGGAAAGAGAACGCTGTCTGCCATTTTAAGTCATTGCCATTGACACTGTGTTGAGTGTTTAGCTTTCTATTTGGCTTAAATTTTTCTTAGTAAGATTCACCCTGGCCCCCCCCCCCCCCACCACCACCATTACAGTCGGCTGTGAGATCAGCGCCGGGCTGGAGAACAGAGGTTCCCAAGTTCGATTTAGTGACAGATTGCTCCCATGCCAGGTTTATGTTGATCAAGTGACTCCTGTACCATCCATGCCGGGTTGATACCGAGCTTGCAACTCGACCTCGTAAAAAAAACACTGCCACCTCCAGTTTAAATTCCCATGCAGAATATTGTGGAGGATCAAATACCCAAACCCAGCACAGCCCCCACTTGACCCATTTAATCTGTCTCAGTGTGGTGGAGTTTAGGACCCGGGAAATTCAGTGTGGTGGTCCTTAGGACCCAGTGGGCCTCAGGAGCCGGCGCAGTTCGGGACCCACCGCCCGCAGTGTTTCTGTTCCATTGACGGTAAGCAATCGCGATTGAAAATAAAGTGGAAATAATAAAGCATTTGGAAAGAGGTGAAACGCCATCAGTCATTGGAAAAGCATTAGGCTACAGTCGGTCAACGATCAAAACAATCTGAAGGGACAATGGATAAAGTGAGAATAATGGAGCATGTGAAAGGCCCTGCCCTGATGAAAGCTACAATTATTACTAAGCAACGCAGTGGTTTAATTATTGGAATACATATGTTTCTTAAGTGATTTATATGCATAGAAAAGTAAAATATATAGACAAACGTTTGACTAACTGAAGCTAAATAATACCAGATGTACTTGTTCCGACTTCAAATCCGACTTAAAGACGGACTCAGGAACCGAACTTGTACGTAACTTGGGGACTGCCTGTACTTTGATAATAAATTTACTTTGATCTTGACTCGGTGATTTGCTAACTGAAATTGTGACAAAGGCACCTCAAATCAGCACAGGACTTGGCCAATGAAGAAATGCTGGTTAAAATAATGTTTGAACTATACCTTATACTTCTGTCACTTATAACTCCATACCACACCGCAGTGGTGCAGAAGCAAAGGTAAACCAGGGCGAGGCAACAGGTGACTCTCTGGACTCTGGTGAAGCAACTGCGGGGCGGCCGGTCCCAGATCGAAAGCCAGATGTGTCCCTCCGAGATTCCCCTCTGGATTTCTGCTGTGAAGATGCGGGACAACCTCTTCAGTTTAGTTTCACCTGTGGGAGTGGGGGGAGGGCAGAGCACAAATAACAATGAAGTGGGGAGTTGTTCAGAGAAAAACAGAACATCATGAAAGACATTCAAGAGCTGAATAAGCACAGATTTACGGAGATTACATACAACATTACAGTATAGTACAGGCCCTTCAGCTTACGACGTTGTGTTGGATTTTTTGTCTACTCTAAGATCAATCTAACCATCCTACATAGCCCTCCATTTTTCTGTCATCCATGTTCGTATCTAAAGGTTTCTTAAATGCCCCTAATATCTGCTTGTACCACCAACCCTGGCAAAGCATCCCATACACCCACCAAAACTTGTGTAAAGAACTTACCTCCAATATCAACCCTCCCCATACTTTCTTTAAAATTATGCTTAAAATTTTGCCCCTGGTATTAACCATTTTGTCCTGGGAACAAGACTTTGGCTCACCACTTGAACAACACCTCTCGCAAAAAGCTGGAGAAACTCAGCAAGTCAGGCAGCAGCTAAGGAGAGGAATTAACTGTTGATGTTTCAGGCCAACACCCTTCATCAGAACCCAATTCTTCAGCCTGAAACGTTGACTGCCTGACCTGCTGAGTCCCTCCAGCATTTTGAGTGTGTTACTCTGGATTTTCACCATCTGCAGAATCTCTTGTGTTTATGTTCTATGCCTCTGATCATCTTGTACACCTCTATCAAGTCTCCTTGCATCCTCCTTCACTTCAGAGAGAAAGGCCCCAGCCCACTCAAATTCGTTAGCCAAAGAAGCAGAGGTTACAGAAGAGAAAAATGTACGCATTGAGGTAGGATTTTGGAACACACTGCCCGATAGGTTGATGACTACAGATTCAACTAGTATTTTCTAAAGGGTCATTGATTTAATATTGAGACACAAAGTTCAATGATATCAAAAGAGCTGCAGATTGGAGCTAACTGATTGCGATGTGAAAAACGAGGTATGGGCTCGGTGGCCTCCTTTCAGGCCACGTTTGTTTTCTTTTGTTTCCTATGAACACATAACAGTCCAGATGAATTGAATTGACTTTATTTCTTACATCATTCTCATACATGAGGAGTAAAAATTTTTACATTACATCTCCATCTGAATGTGCAATGTGCACATTATAGTAATTTGTAATAAATAGTACGTACAGTAAGATATACGACAGAACATTCAATATAGCTTAGAAACACAATTATGTCAGCGTGAATTAATCAGTCTGATGGCCTAGTGGGAGAAGCTGTCCAGGAGCATGTTGGTCCTGGCTTTTATGCTGCGGTACTGTTTCCCAGATGGTAGCAGCTGGAACAGTTTGTGATTGGGGTGACTCGGGTTCCCTAGGATCCTTTGGGGCCTTTTTATGCACCTGTCACTGTAAGTGTCCTGAATAGCGGGAAGTTCACATCCACAGATGGGCTGGGCTATCCGCACCACTCCCAGCAGAGTCCTGCGATTGAGGGAAGTACAGTTCCCATTATCAGGCAGTGATGCAGCCAGTCTGGATGCTCTCAATTGTGCCCCTATAGAAAGTTCTTAGGATCCAGGGGCTCATGCTGAACTTCTTCAAGCGTCTGAGGTGAAAGAGGTGCCGTTGTGCCTTTTTCACCACACAGTCGGTGTGTACAGACCACGTGAGGTCCTCGGTGATGTTTATGCCAAGGAACTTAAAGCTGTTCACCCTCTCAACCCCAGATCCATGGATGTCAGTAGGGGTAAGCCTGGCTCTGTTCTTCATGTAGTCCACAACCAGCTGCTTTGTTTTTGCGACATTGAGGGAGAGGTTGTTTCCTTGACACCGCTGCGTCAGGATGATGACTTCTCTATAGGCTGCCACATTATTATTTGAGATAAGGCCAACCAGCTGGTGGTGTAGTGGCATCAGCACTGGACTTCAAGGCAGATGATCCTGAGTTCAAACCCAGCCGGCTCCCAACCTGGGCAGCAGCTGTATCTGCGCAGACCTGGCAATCGAGTTCCGTATCTTGCCATGAAAACCCTATGGTCCCTGTGGTCCACGACGACACGAAGAGTCAGACTCAACTAAACAAATCAACAACAACAATCAATACAGTATCGTCAGCAAACGTAATTAGCAGATTGGAATTGTGGGTGGCTACAGAGAGTGAAGGGGGGGTGGGCTTAGGACACAGCACTGAGGGGCTCCTGTGTTGATGGTCAGAGGGAGAGGGAGAGATAGAGGTGAGGGAGCCCACTCTTACCACCTACTGGCAGAAGGGTCCCTCCTGAGATGTCAACTGTCTATTTCCCTCCAAAGATGCTCCCAGACCCTCTAGCCTCTCTCATGTGTAGCAATACCTGATAGACAGTAAACTGTGTCATTATTAGACAACTCTCATTGAGATTTGGTTTAATCATCTTTAGCATTTCCAGCAAAAGTTGCTCAGACTTCTCTGCACCCCAAGAGTTCATTGTGTTGGAACGATTCTGGGAGCTAGACTTACAAAGATGAACTTTACAAAGACTCCACCCAATCCTAGGGCAGACATTATCAATGACAGAGACTCCATCTAAAATATTGAGGAGGTAGAAGACGAGAGTTATATCAATCAAAGGTCAATAGACTTCTGGATATTATAATGACCAAGGCATACAAGGACAGTGTGGGGAAAAAGGTGCTGAGGCAGGAGATCAAGGGTCAGCCGTAATTGTAATGTAACTTGAAACAATCTCAAAGGGAAGTGCCCCTCCATGTTCTTATCAAACTTCTCTTGAATGTGCAATCAAACCCTCATCCACCACTTCCAATTAAACTCGTTCTACACTCGCATTACCCTCTGAGAGAAGAAATTCCCCTTCAGGTTCCTCTAAAATATTTCACCTTTCACCCTCATGGTAGTGCAGCGGTTAGTGCAATACATTACAGCTCAAAAACAAGAGAAAATCTGCAGTTGCTGGAGATCCGAAACAACACACACAAAATGCTGGAGGAACTCAGCAGGCCTGGCGGCATCTGTGGAAAACAGTACAGTTGACCTTTCAGGCCGTGAAGAAGGGTCTCGGCCCAAAATGCTGATTGTATACACTTTCCGTGTGTTGCTATTACAGCTCAGGATGTCCTGGAGTTTGGAGTTCAAATCTGACACCATCTGTAAGACGCTTGTGTGCTCTCCCTGTGGACTGAGTCGGTTTTCTCTGGGTTCTCTGGTTTGCTTCCACAGTTCAAACACATACTGGTTATACGTTAATTGGTTACTGTGATTAGGCTACAGTTCAATAGATAGGTTGCTGGGCAGTGCAGATGTTTGATCAGAATTATTAACCATAACTATAAATCGAAGTATTGAGTATAGGAGTGGGGAAGTTATGTTGAAATTGCACAAGAATTTGGTGAGGCCTAATTTGGAGTATTCTCAGCAGTTTTGGTTACCTACCTACAGAAAAAAATGTAAATAAGATTGAAAGAGTGCAGAAAAAAATTACAAGCATGCGGCTGGGACTTGAGGACCTGAGTTATAGGGAAAGGTTGACTAGGGTGGGATTTTAGTCTCCAGAACATAGAAGATTGAGGGGAGATTTGATAAAGGTATCCAAAATTATGAGGCTATAGATAGGCTAAATGCAAGCAGGCTTGTTCCACTGAGGTTGGATGAGACTAGAACTAGAGGTCATGGGTTAAGGGTGAAATATGAAATGTTTAAGGGGAACATGGAGGGAACTTCTTCACTCAGAGGGTGGTGAGAGTGCAGAACAAGCTGTCAGTGGAAGTGGTGGATACAGGTTTGACTTCAACATTTAAGAGAAATGTGGATAGGTCCCTGAATGGAAGGCAATGACAATAGACAATAGACAATAGGTGCAGAAGTAGACCATTCGGTCCCTCGAGTCTGCACCGCCATTTTGAGATCATGGCTGATCATTCACTATCAATACCCAGTCCCGGCCTTGTCCCCATATCCCTTGATTCCCCTATTCATCAGATATCTATCTAGCTCCTTCTTGAAAGCATCGAGAGAATTGGCCTCCACCGTCTTCCGAGGCAGTGCATTCCACACCTTCACAACTCTCTGGGAGAAGAAACTCTGTTTTAAATAACTAACTTCAACTCTGTTTTAAATAACTGACCTCTTATTCTCAATCCATGCCCTCTGGTACTGGACTCTCCCAACATCTGGAACATATTTCCTGCCTCAATCCTATCAAATCCTTTAATTATCTTAAACGTTTCAATCAGATCCCCTCTCAATCTCTCAATTCCAGTGTGTACAAGCCCAATCTCTCCAATCTCTCTGCGTAAGACAGCCCTGCCATCCCAGGAATCAACCTAGTGAATCTACACTGCACTTCCTCAATTGCCAGAATGTCCTTCCTTAAACCTGGAGACCAAAACTGTACACAATATTCCAGGTGTGGTCTCACCAGGGCCCTGTACAAATGCAAAAGGACATCCTTGCTCTTGTACTCAATTCCCCTTGTAACAAAGGCCAACATTCCATTTGCCCTCTTCACTGCCTGTTGCACTTGCTCATTCACCTTCATTGACTGATGAACTAGGACTCCTAGGTCTCTTTGCATTTCTCCCTTACCTAACTCTACACTGTTCAGACAATACTCTGCCCTCTTGTTCCTGCTTCCAAAGTGGATAACTTCACATTTATTCACATTGAATGACATCTGCCAAGTATCTGCCCACTCACTCAGCCTATCCAAGTCTCCCTGTAATCTCCTAACGTCCTCTTCGGAAGTCACACTGCCACCCAGTTTAGTATCGTCAGCAAACTTGCTGATATAGTTTTCAATGCCCTCATCTAAATCGTTGACATAAATTGTAAAGAGCTGAGGTCCCAATACAGAGCCCTGTGGTACCCCACTAGTCACCTCCAGCCAGTCCGAGAAACACCCATTCACTGCTACCCTTTGCTTTCTATCTGCCAACCAGTTTTCTATCCATGTTGAAACCCTGCCCCCAATGCCATGAGCTCTGATTTTACTCACCAATCTCCTATGTGGCACCTTATCGAATGCCTTCTGAAAATCTAGGTACACTACATCCACTGGCTTACCCTCGTCTAACATCCTTGTTACACCTTCAAAAAACTCCAACAGATTAGTCAAGCATGATTTGCCCTTGGTAAATCCATGCTGGCTCGGCCTAATCCTATTACTGCCATCAAGATATGCCACTATTTCGTCCTTAATAATGGACTCAAGCATCTTCCCCACGACTGACGTTAGGCTAACAGGGCGATAGTTCTCAGTTTTCTCCTTCCCTCCCTTCTTGAAAAGTGGGATAACATTAGCCACTCTCCAATCTTCAGGAACTGATCCTGAATCCAAGGAACATTGGAAAATGATTACCAATGCATCCGCAATTTCCTGAGCCACCTCTTTTAGAACCCTCGGATGCAGACCATCTGGACCTGGGGATTTATTAGCCTTCAGTCCTATCAGTCTACTCATCACAGTTTCTTTCCTAATGTCAATCTGTTTCAATTCCTCTGATATCTTATGACCCTGGCCCATCCATACATCTGGGAGATTGCTTGTGTCCTCCCTGGTGAAGACAGATCTAAAGTACGCATTAAATTCTGTTGCCATTTCCCTGTTTCCCATAACAATTTCTCCCAATTCATTTTTCAAGGTGCCAACATTGTTCTTAACTATCTTCTTTCTCTTCACATAGCTAAAAAAGCTTTTGCTATCCCCTTTTATATTCCTGGCTAGACTGAGCTCATACCTGATTTTTTTTCTCTCCGTATTGCTTTTTTAGTTAAGATCTGCTGTTCCTTAAAACTTTCCCAATCATCTGTATTCCCACTCATCTCAGCCCTGTCATACTTCTTTTTCATTAATGCTATACAATCTCTGACTTCCTTTGTCAACCACTGTGGCCCCTTCCCCCTCTTTGAATCCTTCCTTCTCATTGGAATGAACTGCTTTTGCATCTTTTGTATTATCCCCAAGAATATCTGCCACTGCTGATCCACTGTCTTTCCTGCCAGGGCATCCGCCCATTTAACTTTGGCCAGCTCTTCCCTCATGGCTCCGTAGTCTCCTTTATTTAATTGCAACATTGACACCTCTGATCTGCCCTTATCCCTCTCAAATTATAGATAAAAACTTATCATGTTATGATCACTACTTCCTAATGGCTCCTTTACTTCAAGATCACTTATCAATTCCTGTTCATTACACATCACCAAGTCCAAAATAGCCTCGTTCCTGGTTGGCTCAAGCACAAGCTGTTCCAAAAATACATCCCTTAGACACTCCACAAACTCCCTATCCTGGGGGTCCAGCACCTACCTGATTCTCCCAGTTCACCTGCATGTTGAAATCTCCTATAACGACTGATTACCTTTAGCACATGTCAATGTTAACTCCCTAATCAACTTGTACCCAATATCCACGCTACTGTTTGGGGGCCTGTACACAACACCCATTAGGATCTTATTACCCTTACTGTTCCTCAGCTCAATCCACACAGACTCTACTTCCCCTGTTCCTAAGTCACCCCTTACTAAGGACTGAATCTCATTCTTCACCAACAGGGCCACCCCACCCCTTCTTCCCATATTTCTGTCTCTACAATAGCACGTTAACCTGGTACACTCAATTCCCAGGCCTGATCCCCTTGCAGCCATGTCTCCGTTATCCCAACAATATCGTAGTTCCCCATTTTCATCTGAGCTTCAAGCTCATCTGTCTTATTTCAGACACTACGCGCATTCAAGTATAGAATTCTTAGCCCATTCCTCCTCTCTTTGCTTATAACACTGTCTATTGTACCTAACCCAGCTCCTTGAACTTCCATCGGGCTAATTGCACCTTGAATTTTGATGACCTTCTCAAGATCACCCAAACCTTCTACACATTTAACCCCATGCTCCTTCTGATCAACCCTCTGTACATGTAACTTTTCCAACACATGTTCTGTCTCACCTTTCTCCTTTACACAATTAACATTTGGGAAACGTGTATTCCCCACCTGTCCCTTATCCTTCATCATATCATCTTCTCTCGTATTCTGGATCCCTGCCCCCTGCACATCTAGTTTAAACCGCCCCCCCCACCCGAGCAGCACTAGCAAACATTCCTGCAAGAATGTTAGTACCCCTCCAGTTCAGATGTAGACAGTCCCTTCGAAACAGATCCCAACGTCCCTGGAACAAAGACCAATTATCCAAAAACCTGAACCCTTCCTTCCTGCACCATGCTCTCAGCCTCGTATTAATGTGCATAATCATTCTATTCTTCGCCTCACTTGCACGTGGCACAGGTAGCAATCCCGAGATTGTCACCCTGGAGGTCCTGCCTTTCAGCTTCACTCCTAACTCCCTGAACTCTCTAAGCAGGACCCCCTCACTCACCTTACCTACATCGTTGGTCCCTACATGGACCACTACATCTGGGTTCATGCCCTCGTTCTCAAGAATAGCCTGCTCCCGATCTGAGATGTCCCGGACCCTGGCACCAGGGAGGCAACATACTATCCGAGACTCCCCATCTGCCCCACAAAATCTCCTATCTGACCCCCTGACTATAGAATCCCCTAAAACTATCGCTCTCTTCTCTTCCCTCCTCCCCTTCCTAGTTGAGGGTTCAACCTCTGTGCCAGAGGCAGGACCACTACAACTCATTCCTGGTAGGTCATCCCCATCAACAGTATCCAGTACGGTATACTTATTGTTAATGGGAATGGCCGCAGGGGTGCTCTGCTCTCTCTGCCTGCTCCTCCTGCCTCTCTAGACTGTCACCCATCTGCCTACTTCTTGGATTTTTGGTGTGACTACCTCCTGATAACTCCTATCTATCTCTGCCTCTGCCTCCCAAATGATCCGTAGTTCATCCAGCTCCCGCTCCAACTCCCTAACTCGGGCTGATAGGAGCTGCAGCTGGACGCACCTTTTGCAGATGTGGTCATCAGGGACAACTGTGTTGACCCTGACTTCCCACATACTGCATACGGAGCACACCACTGCTCTGACTGTCTCCCCCATACCTGAACTGGATTGATAGAATAAGTCTAAAAAGCACCTAGCAACCTTACCTTCTTCCCCTCAGCGAGCAATCACACAGGCTTACCGAGGGCTAGGGTCTGGGTGCAGGTTGATGGGACTAGGCAACTGAATGGATCAGCATGGACGATGGGACAAAGGACCTGCTTTTGTGCTGCAGTGTTCTATGACTGTGACCTCCAGTTCTATTCAGTGGAAAAAGTCTGTCGGCATTTACCCCCTCTATACCCCTCATAAATACGTTCCACGTTTGGATGAACGTCAATACCCAATACAGCTGGGTCTCCATATGAGCCACCCATCCCAACTGATGGACTTACTTGCAGCGAGGACTTCCTTTTCCACTCGGCCTTCGTTCTCATCCTTGTCGACAGCCAACCAGTCGTCCACCAGGAAGTAGTACATATTGTTGGTCTGTAGATCTTTGATGATTACATGCTGGAGATACCATGAAGGGGTAAGGCCTGTTGAGATAAAGTCATGGACAGTCAGCACGCTGAGTCCTCCATTCTAGGATGAATGGGAAAGGCAGCTCACATAGCTGGTGACACATCCTTTCATGACCTCACAAGCACAAGAATCATCACTGTACACACACAGCCCCATAAAATGCAAAGTGACCACTTAAACTGTTTTAGAAATATTGATTGAGAGATAAATGTAAGACCATAAGACCATAAAACACAGGAGCAAAATTAGGCTATTTGTCCTTTTGAGTCTGTTCTGTTATTGCAACATGACTTATTTATTATCCCTGTCAACCCCATTCTCCTGCCTTCTTCCCGTATCCTTTGACTCCCTGACTGATCAAGAACTTATGAACCTCTGCTTTAAATGTACTGAAATGATTTGCGCTCCACAGCCATCTGTGACAATAAATTGAATAGATTCACCAACCTAAGGCTAAAGAAATTCCTCATCCCTGATTGAAAGGGACATCCTTCAATTCAGAGGCTGTGCCCTCTGGTCCTAGACTCCACACGTCCACTCTCTATGGGCCTTTCAGTATTCAATAGGTTTCAATGAAATCCCCCCCCCCCCCTTATTCTTCCAAATTCCAGTGAGTACAGGCACAAAGCTATTAAACACTCCTCATACATTAACCCTTTTATTGCCAGGACATATAGTATGGGGAAAGACATTGAAGCAACCCTAATTGCCCTTGGAATTGTATTAACGGAACTGGGTGCACAGCCAGGGTCTTAGTTTTACATATATTGGGAAACACGGTACTTTTGAGGGGGATTTTCTTTAGCCAGAGGGTGGTGAATCATTGTCACAGACGGCTGTGGAGGCCAGGTCTTTGGATATATTTAAAGCGGATGTTGATAGATTATTGATTAGTAAGGGAGTCAAAGGATTTGGGGAGAAGGTGGGAGAATAGTGTTAACATGGATAATAAATCAGCCATGATGGAATGGTGGAAAAGACTTGATGTGCCGAATAGCATAATTCTGCTCCTATGTCATTGACAGTGTAGAAATCCTTTGGCAAACTGAAGTGCCAGACTAAGATATCATGCCTGTGTTGTGGCTTGTACCTCGAACCTTCTGGCTGAGAGGTAAGTGCAGAAATAAGCAGCAAAGATGAAGGATCTCGATCCAAAACATTGACTATCCATTTCCCTCTACAGAAGCTGTCTGACCCACTGTGCTTCTCCAGTGCCTTGTGTGTTGCTCTTGACCTGTGATGCCTAACATAAACCTGCTTCCTTCACAGAACATAGATCATGGAACACTGAAGCACAGTACAGGCCCTTTGGGCCAAAATGTTCTGCCGACCTTTCAACCTACTCTAAGATCAATCTAACTCTCCCCTTCTACGTAGCCCTCCATTTTTCTGTCATCCATGTGCTTATCTAAGAGTTTCTACCCAACCCCCAGCAGGCTATTTCAAGCAGAAAATACCTCTGGTATCCTTCCCACCATGTTCTTTAAAATTATGTCCCTTGGTACAAGCTATTTCTGCTCTGGGAAAAAGTCTCTGGCTATCCATTCCATCTATACCTCTTATCATCCTGTACACCTCTTATCTTTCTTCACTCCAAAGGGATAAGCCCTAGCTCGCTCAACCTCTCCTCAAAAGATATGTTCTCTAATCCCAACGGCATCCTGGCAAAACCACCTCTGCTCTTCTCTAGATCTGCCCATTCCCCCTTTTGTACTGAGTGTTCCACAGCTGTTACCTGACTCCCTGGACTGTTCAGTGCTTGATGAATCTCTGATATGTGTGCCAATCTGTGTTCTATTGTGCATATTGACTTGAGAATGGTTGGCTACACAGGTTGATAGAACCATTAAGAAGGCATTTGGTATGTTTGTTTTTATTAGTTGAAGCATTGAGTTCAAAAATCGAGAAGCTATCTTGCAGATTTATAAAACTCTACCGCATCTGGAGGATTGTGTACAATCCTGGCTGCCCTATTATAGGAAGGATGTTGCCTGGATTAGAGAGCATGTGCTAAAATGAGAAGACAGTCAAACTTGGGTTGTTTTCTCTGGAGTGGCAGAGGTTGAGGGGAGATCTGATAGAGGTTTATAAGATTATGGGAGGCATAGATGGAGTAGACAGACTGTACCTTTTTCCAAGGGTTGAAATGTCGAATACCAGAGGGCATGCGTTTAAGGTGAGGGGGGTAATTTCAAAGGAGTTGTGAGGGGCAAGTTTCTTAATACAGAGAGTGGTGATTGTCTGGAATGCTCTGCCTGGTGGTTTTGGTAGAGGCAGATATATTAGGGACTTTTAAGAGACCGTAAGACATGTGAACAGAATTAGGCCATTTAGCACAACGAGTCTGCTCCACCATTCAATCATGGCTGATCGTTTTTTGTTCTGAGTTTAGATAGGCACACAAATGTGAGGAAAATGGAGGGATACAGACATTATGTAGGCAGAAGAGATTAGTTGGCCATTTGATTACTAATTTAATTGGTTCAGCACAACACTGTGGGCTGAAGGGCCTGTTCCTGTGCTGTGACATTCTATGCTCTAACACTTTGATGGAGACGAGATGTGTTTCATTACCTTTGTTGTCGTGCCAGACGCGAATCTTCCAGATGTTGCCAAGGCTGTTGTCGGTCGCAATCTGGAAAATATCCACGCTGTTCCTGTGGAAAGCAGCCTTATTGTCCAGGTGCCGATGACCACTCTTGTCCTCTCTTCCATACAGGCTGATTCCCACATGTGAGGAGGTCCCTGTATGTTTGAAGAAGTTACTTAGGTTCAAAGTCAATTTATTACCAAAGTGAACATATGTCTCCCAGTGCTACCCGTAAGATTCACTTTCTTGTGGGCATTCACAGTGGACAAAGAAGTATAATAGGATCAATGAAAAACTATACACAAAGACTGACGAATTGTGCAAATACAAAAAGAAAAAAGTAATAATAATAATAATTAGTATTAATTAATTTAAAAAAACTGAGAACATGAGTCATACAGTCCCTGAAAGATTGTGTTCATTGTCAGATGAGTGAAGATGTCCACGCTGGTTCATAAGCCTTCTGGTTGAAGGATATTAACTGGTTCTGAACCTTGTGGTGTGGGACCTTCTGTTCCTTCTTCTTGATGGTAACAGTGAGAAGATAGCATGGCCTGGATGGTGGGGATGCTTGATGATGGATGTTGCTTTCTAATGACAGCGCTTTTTGCAGATGAGCTCAATGGTGGGCAGGGATTTTCCTGTGGTGAACTCAGCTCTGTGCACCACTTTCTTTCCATTTTTGGGCACTGGCATTTCCATACCAGACTGTGATGCAACCAGTCAGCTTTGTCATCACAGTGCTATTGATGTTATTCTGCCATTGCTCAAAGGTTTTCCCGTTTTATTGAGCTAGACAGATAGATAATTCCAGTCCTGGTGTAGCTGTACTTGAACGTAGTTTTATTATTCACCACGTGTTACAGTACACAAGGAGGTAGTGTAAAATGACAATACTTTTCAGCGTTCGAATGAAAGGCAGATTCAAGTATTGATTGAAATTCCTGCGACTTCTAACAAGCGCTTCTAATGTCTAGATGAAACGAACAACAGAAAATGGCCGACCTGATGATGAAAGCTAATTGCTTAGCAACATGATAATGATCTAGCAACAACAGCTGTGAATGTATAAAAGCAGACAGACATGGTTAAGAGATTAAGTTGCGGTTCAGACCAAACATTAGAATGGGGAAGAAATGTTCAGAGAACATTTGCATGGAGTTCTGCATAGGTATGTTCCATTGAGGCAGGGAAAGGATGGTAGGGTTAACGAACCATGGTATAGTAAAGATGTAGAAAATCTAGAAGGAAAGCTAATGAAAGGTTCAAGAAATTAGGTACTGTTAGAGCTCTGGAAGATTACAAGGTTGCTATGAAGGTGCTTAAGAATGGAATTAGGAGAGCCAGAAGGGGCCATGAGAAGGCCCTGGTGAGCAGGATTAAGGAAAACCCCAAGGCATTCTACATGTAGGTGAAGAGCAAGAGGATCAGTTGTGTGAGATTAGGACAAATCAGGTGCGATAGTGGAAATGTGTGCTTGGAGTTGGAGGAGGTAGCAGAAGTACTTAAAGAATACTTTGCTTCAGTATTCACCAGGGAAAAAGAACTTGGCAGTTGTGGGGATGACTTACAGTGGACTGAAATGCTTGAGCAGAAAGACATTAAGAAAGAGGATGTGCTGGAGCTTTTGAAAAGCATTAGCAATGGGACCGAATGAGATGTAACCCAGGCTACTGTGAGAAGCAAGGGAGGAGATTGCTGAGCCTCTTGTGTTGATCTTTGCATCATCAATAGGGACAGGAGAAGTAGCAGGGGATTGGAGGGTGCAAATGTTGTTCTCTTGCTCAGGAAAGAGGGTAGAGGTAACCAAGGAAATTATAGACCAGTGAGTCTGACTTCATTCGTGGGCAAGTTGATGGAGAAGATCCTGAAAGGCAGGATTTATGCGCCTTTGGAGAGACATAATCTGAATTAGGATCGTCAGCATGGCTTTGTCAAGGGCAGCTCATGCCTTACAAGCCGGATTGAATTCTTTGAGGATGTAACAAAACACATTGATGAAGGTACAGCAGTGGATGTCGTGTATAAGGATTTCAGTAAGGCATTTGATAAGGTTCCCCATGCAAGGCTCCTTCAGAAAGTAAGGAGGCATGGGATCCAGTATTGGCTTGCCCACAGAACACAAAGGATGGTTGTAGATGATTCTATATGGAGGTTGGTGACCAGTGATGTTCCTCAGGGATCTGTTCTGGGACTCCTTCTCTTCGTGATTCTTATAAATGACCTGGATGAATAGGTAGGAGGGTGGCTTAGTATGTTTGCTAATGACACAAAGGTTGGGGGTGTTGTGGCTAGTGTGGAGGACATTGAGAGGATGTGAAGTGGTTCATTTTGGTAGGCCAAATTTGAAGACAGAATATAATATTAATGGTAAGACATTTGGCAGTGTGGAGGATCTGAGAGATCTTGGGGTCTGTGTCCCTAACACACACAAAGCTACTGCGCAGGTTGTCAGTTTTGTTAAGAAGGTGTATGGTGTGTTGGTATTCATCAACCATGGGATTGAGTTCAAGAGCTATGAGGTAATGTTACAGCTATATAAGACAACACAGACAAAATGCTGGTGGAACACAGCAGGCCAGGCAGCATTTGTAGGAAGAAGCATTGTCGGCATTTTCGGGCTGAGACCCTTCGTCAGGACAAGCTATATAAGACCTTGGTCAGACCCTGCTTGGAATACTGTGCTCAGTTCTGGTCACCTCACTGCAGGAAGGATGTGGATACTATAGAGAGAGTGCAGAAGAGATTTACAAGCATGTTGCCTGAGTTGGAGGGTGTACCTTATGAGAATAGGTTGAGTGAACTTGGAGTGACAGAGGATGAGGTGACCTAATAGAGGTGTATGAGATGATGAAGGGCATCGATCGTGTGGATAGCCAGAGGCTTTTTTCCCAGGGCTGAAATGGCTAACACGAGGGGGCATAGTTTTAAGGTGTTGATGTCAGAGTTAAGTTTTTCACACAGAGAATGGTGGGTGCATGGAATTCACTGCCAGCGGCAGAGGTAGAGGCGGATACAATAGGGTCTTTAAAGAAACTCTTAGATAGGTAAATGGAGCTTGGAAAAAAAGAGGGCTATGCGATAGGGAAATTCTAGGCAGCTTCTAGGTTATATGGTCAGCACAACATTGCGGGCCAAAGGGCCTGTAATGTGCTGTAGATTTCTAAATGTGATCTAAGTGACTTTGTCTGTGGAATGATTGTTGGTGCCAGATGGAGTGGTTTGAGTATCTCAGAATCTCCTGGGATTTACACACACAGCAGCCTCTAGAGTTTACAAAGGATGGCGGGAAAACAAAAAAACCCATCAAGTAAGCAGCAGTTCTGTGGGTGAAAATGCCTTGTCAAAGAGAGAGGTCAGAGGAGAATGGCCAGACTGGTTTCAGCTGACAGAAAGGCAACAGTCACTCAAATAACCATGTGTTACAACAGTGGCGAACACACATGTAGGACATTGAATTGGGTTACAGCAGAAGACCAGACCACGTACCACTCCTGTACCTAATAAAGCAGCCACAGAGAGTAGATTCATATACTATTGTGGAAATATATCTGTAACCCTGAATTCTATATGAATTTATAACTTTTGTAGAATGTAATTGAATTGAATTGACTTTATATCTTACGACCTTCACATACATGAGGAGTAAAAATCTTCATGTTATGTCTCCGTCTAAATGTGGAATGTGCAATTATAATAATTTATAATAAATATAACAGTCAAAGTAACATAGAAATACATTCGAATCAGCATGAGTTCATCAGTCTGACGGCCTGGTAGAACGGAGCCTGTTGGTCCTGGCTTTTAAGCTGCGGTACCATTTCCCAGATGGTAGCAGCTGGAATAGACTGTGGTTGGAGTGACTTGGGTCTCCTATGATTCTACGGGCCCTTTTTCCACACCTGTTTTTGTAAATGTCCTGAGTCATGGGAAGTTCACAACTACAGATGCACTGGGCTGTCCTTAGGATTTGGAGGCGCTGTTGTGCCTTTTTCACCACACAGCTGGAGTGTACAGACCACGAGAGGTCTGCGATGAATGGATGCTGAGGAATTTAAAGTTGATTACCCTCTCAACCCCAGATCCATTGATGTCAATAGGGGTTAGTGCATCTCCATTCCTCCTGTAATCCACAACCAGCTCCTTTGTTTTGCGACATTGAGGGAGAGGTTCTTTTCTTGACACCACTGTGTCAGAGAGATGACTTCTTCCCTGTAGGCCACCTCGTTATTGTTTGAGACTAGGCCAATCAATGTAGAGTTGTCAGCAAATTTAATTAGCAGATTAAAGCAGCAACACAGTCATGGGTATACAGGGAGTAAAGGAGGAGACTTAGTACACAACCCTGAGAGGCTCCTGTGTTGAGAGTCAGAGGTGTGAGGTCTTCCTGTCAAGCCTGGATGGAATTTTGGTGTTGAATGCTGAACTGTAGTCCAAGAACAGCATTCTCACATAAGCATCCCTCCTCTCCAGATGTGTAAGGATTGTATGTAGAGCTGTGACTATTGCGTCATCTGTCGATCGGCTGTGTTGGTAGGTGAATTGTAGGGGGTCCAGTTTGGGTGGTAGCAAGCTGCAGACGTAATCCTTGACCAGCCTCTCAAAGCATTTGCTTATTATTGAGGTGAGTGCGACAGGATGCCAGTCGTTCAGGCATGTTACTTTGGTCTTTCTTAGTACACAGTGGATAATTTGAAGCAGGGGGGCACTCTACACTGGGAGAGCGAGAGATTAAAAATGTCCGTAAACACACCTGCCAGTTGTGCTGCACACATCCTGAGTACTCACCCTGGGACGCCGTCCGGTCCTGCAGCCTTGCGACTGTCCACTCCTTGGAAACATCTGCGTACCTCGGCCTCAGAGACGACCAGGTTGCAGGTTGTAGCGGTGGCTTTCCTTGGAGGCTTGGAGTTAGTGACATCGAACCGAGAGTAAAAGCGATTGAGCTCATCCAGGAGAGGCCGCGATGTTGGCGGCACCACTGCGTTTGGCTTAAGTCTGCAATAGAATGCAACCCTCACCACAAGTCATGTGTGCTACTCATTGCGAATCTTGACTCAATCTTGTCCCTGTATTGTTGTTTCGCAGCCTCGATAGCTTTGCGCAGGCCGTAGTTGCTCTTCTTGAATTCCTGCTGATTGCCAGCAGTGTAAGCTCCATGTCGCGTGGTAAGTGCTGCTCACACAGAACTATTGATCCAGGGTGACGCTGACCAACTTCTGGGATACAACGTCGCTGATGCACTTCTGGTTGAAGTACACGACTCCATCGTGAACTCGGAGACATCCTCATCACGGAAGACTTTCCAGCTGACATCATCGAAGCAGTCCTGCAGCATGGAAGCTGATTGGTTGGACCAACAGTGGACAGTTATAACTATGGCCACCTCTTGTTTCAGCTTCTGCCTGTATGTCGGCAAAAGCAGGATCAAGGAATGATCTGATTTTCCAAAAGCTAGACGAAGGAGAGTTTTGTAAGCGTTACAGAAGAGAGTGTAGCAATGGCCAAGTGTGTTAGCTCCACGAGTGTTCATCTGGATGTGCTGACAAAACTTCGGAGAGACGTTCATCAGCGATGCTCGATTAAAGTACACCCTGTCACACATTCATTAAAGCCCCCCCACAATCCCCGAAGTCAACAGAACTGAACATCAGAAGGGTAAACTGCATGTAGAGGGGGCATTATGGAGTCAGTGCTTGTACTTGTTCAGTGCTAATGGAAGGATATGGAAAATATGGTGTAAAAGACATTAGATATCATTAGCTCAATGATTGCTTCTCCATTGTGAGGTGATGGAATGATCTGATTAGGAGGCATACAAATTCAAACAATGTTTTTTTGCTATACCTCAGTATATGCTACAATAATAAATGAATTAATGACTTTTAATTTCATCAGCACAACGCAAACGGACCGACAGGTCTGTTCCTGTGCTGTACTGGTCTATGTTCTAAGGTCCAAAGACAAATTCTATGAATATCAACAAGTGTCTGGTGTGATTGTGATTAAGTCATGGTTAACGAGTTAACACAGAGCAAGAAGCAAATTATTGGCAGAAGACAACAGGTTGAGCAGCATCACTGAAGCTTGGGTTGGGGGGGGGGGGTAAAGGAATTCCTGATATTTTGGGTCAAGACCCTACACTAGGACTGCTTTTTGCTCTGGATTCCAGCATCTGCAATCTTGTGTGTCTGATTAATGTAGAGAACTGGGTTATTGATCCTGGTGTGGTTCAAAATCCATATTAATAGTTCGGCAAACCTGATGAAGGATCTTGGCAACATGAACATTGATTTCTCTAACTTCTGGTAATTACTGCCCTTCCCTCTTCTCCTTTTTTCATTCTAGATTCTGGTTATCTTCTGACCTTTTCTCTTTCCACTCCTGCCCCTCACTATCCTCTGGTTCCCATCCTCCTTCCCTTCCTTCCATGATCATCTGTCCTCTCCTATGAGATTCTTTCTTCAGCCCTTTACCTCTTCCACTTATCAACTCACAGCTTCTTACTTCATCCCCCGCTCCTACCCACCCACCTTCCCCCTCAACTGGTCTTACCAATCACCTGCCAGACTTGTATTCTTTCTTGTCCCTCCCTCCTTCTTATTTGCCTTCTTCTCCCCTCCATTCCAATATTGATGAAAGGTCTCAGCTCAAAACGTTGGCTATTTATTCTGCCATGGAGGGAATTCACCATCTGTTATGGAAGCACCGATGTAGAAGATTGGAACAAGCTGCAAAGTTTGTAAGTACAGCCAACATATTCAAAAAGCGATGCCTCGGGAAAGTGGCATCCACCATTAAGGAGCCTCACCATCCAGACATGACCTCTTCTCATTATACCATATGGAAAGAGGTATGGCTAGGAGGAGGGGCACCAGGGGAGGTGATAGGCAGTTGAGCAGAAGTGGAGAGGTGAGAGAGGAGCCAGAGTGAGGAATTGAAGAGGGAAGGAGGTGGTGAAAATTACGGGAGGTTAGAGAGATCAATTTTCATGTCATCAGCTCGGAGGCTACCCAGACGGGATATGAAGAGTTGCTCCCAATCTGAGAGTGGCCCCAGCGTGGCAGTAGAGGAGGGTATGGACTGACACATCAGAGTGGGAATACAATTTATATATTGGAGGAAGGGCATAATATAACTAGGCATGTGTAAGATCTCAGTTCAAATTTCAAGTTCAAAGTAAATTTATTATCAAAGATAATTACCCTAAGATTAATTTTCTTGTGGGCATTCACAGTAGATAAAAAGAAACCCTATAGAATCAATGAAAAACAACACACAAACAAAGATGGACAAGCAACCATAAACTTGAGGAAGTTTGCAGATGCTGGAAATCCAAAGTAACACATACAAAATGCTGGAGGAACTCAGCAGGTCAGGCAGCATCTATGGCAGTGAATAAGCAGTTGATATTTTAAGCCAAGACCCTTCTTCAGGATTGGACAGAAGATGGGAAGACCACAGAATAAAAGGGTAGGTGGGGGTGAGGGGAGGGAAGCTACCTGGAGGGTGATAGGTGAAGCCAGTGGGGTGGGAAAGGTAAAGGGCTGGCGAAGCAGAAATGTGACAGGACAGGAGAGAGGACCATAGGAGAAATTGATGAAGGATGGAACCCAGACGGAAGTGACAGGCGGGTGAAAAGAGATAAAATGCCAGAGTGGGGAACAGAAGAAAAGAGAGGGTGGGAATCTTTTTTATCGGAAGGAGAAATCAATATTCATGCCAACAGCCAACGCGGAAAAGACAAACTGTGTAAATACAAAAAAAACTAATAATAATGAATAAATAACAATAAACAATGCTGAGAATTTGAGCTGTAGAGTTGTTGAAGATGAGTCCCTAGGTTGTGGATTAATTTAGTGTTGTAACCAGAGACAGGTTCCAGTGAATCTTTCACATTTTTCTTATCTAAACACAATGATTAATTTGAATACGCTCTCGGTCTACCTCACTGTGATTTTTACTAGCGGTTCCAAATGCCGCAACCCCATCAGTAGCAGCCTGCCGGAATGTCGAGACCCTTCGTAAAGAAGAATAACTGATGAAAGAAGTGCCACATCCTCTCTGGCTGGGCTACAAGTCGGCTGAAGTTATGGTGCAACACGGATTCTGCTCACAATAAACAGCGCAGTGTTATTGCAGAATGACCCTGTTAAATATTTCCATGCCAACGATAACAGCTCTGGACTTTTAAGTGGGAAGTTAATGGGGTTTAGTGTAAACGAGGAGCATGTTCAGCTTTACCACAGACACAGGGGGGTGTGGATGTAGGATATTGTCATTCTCTTTCAGGAGCGTGCTGCTATTTTGACAACATTTCACGGTCTGGTCCAACTAAGATGTGTCATGAACCCTCCGCCCTTGCAGTAGAGTGTCAAACCTCTTGGGTTCTTGAGCACATGTAGTTAATAATCATTATCTTGACTAGAGCCATTAAGCCTTTGTGCCTTTGGTTTAATCCTGTCAAGTTAATTGTGACTGGCACGGGTTTTCCATATTCTATGACTATTTAAAGAGGACTCTCGTTTGGTGCCTTAGCAGATCATTCTGTCACGGTGTGTGCTCACAGGACTGGACCCAAATGTCGAGGAACAGCAGGCTTTCTCTGTTACAGGGGTCACTGGCACCAACTCAACCCAGGAGCAGTAGACAGCAGGCTCACAACTTGACCTGAAGGTGGCAGATTTCCCGTGAAGGGACGGAAACAAGAGGTTACACATAGGAATACCGGCAGGGGCTCAGGGGAGCAATTGAGCAACACCACGAGACAATTATTTCTCTCCACAACACCGTAACAGACAAAGTCTGCCATTCTTTCGCATTTGGGTCTAGTTCTGTGAGAGCACACCGTGGTATGCTGGCACCGCAGCCAAGAAAGCTTACCAGTGCATCTACCTCCTCAGGAGGCAAAGGAAGTTAGGTATCTCCTCTTTGACCCTCACCACCTTGACAGAAAACTTCCTATCTGGATGCATCATGGTCTGGTCTGGCAACTGCTGTGCCCACAATTGCAAATATCTGCAGGGCGTTGTGCCTCTCCTGGATGTCTATACTTGTCGCTGCCTCAGCAAAATAGCCAGCATAATCAAAGATCCCACTCACCCTAGACCTGGACATTTCTCTTCTTTTCCCACCCATCAGAGAAAAGGTGCAAAAGTCAAGTTCAAGTTCATGAAATCTAGTTGGATCTGTCCTCTTCTGCCACAATGTGGCCACTCTCAGGGTGAAGGAGCAACATTTTACATTTGGTCTTGGCAGCGTCCAACCTGCTGGCATGAATATCGAGTTCTCCTTCTGTTAACTTTTTTTCACTTGCCCTTCCTTCTTCTATTCCCCGCTCTGACATCTGACCTCTTCTCCTCAACTGCCTATCAGCTCCTCTGGTGCTCCTCCTCTTTCCCTTTCTCCTATGATCCACTCTCCTCTCCTATCAGATTCCATCTTCTCCAGCCCTTTACCTTTCATTCACCTGGCTTCACCTGTCAGCTTCCTCCTATCCTCCTCCCCTTCCCCTACCTTTTTATTCTGGCATCTTCCCCCTTCCTTTCCAGTCCTTATGAAGAGTTTTGCCTGAAATGTCAACTGTTTATTCATTTCCATAGATGATACCTGAGCTGCATTTTGCATGGGTTGCTCTAGGGTTCCAGCATCTGCAGAACCTTTTGCGTTTATGAAATCTGGCTCGGCCTATATGTAACTCCAGAGTCTTTGCTGCTTAACTGCACAGTTCAAGGGTCAATAATCGATGAGAGACCAATGTTGACCTAGTCTATTGTACCCCCATGGCAAAAATGATTAATATAAAGCGTGTCTCCATCGGAGCCAAACATCTTTAGTTTTGGGATGTGTTCTACAGGAAAGAATCTGAGGTCTAATAACTAGAACGGGGATGTGGATTGTGTTAATGTAGTAACGAGGAATTACATACAAAGCTTAGAGGTAGAGATGGAGGAAATCAGCAGCGGCAACACCCAAGTTTCAGGAACTTTGTTAGGCACCCATTGCTGTAATAGAAAAGTGGATTCACTGTTAACTAAATTAGACTTGTGGATAATCATTTTGTTAGACCATAAGACAGGGCAGCAGAATTAGGCCATTTGGCCCTTCAAGTCTGCTCTAACATTCGATCATGGCTGATCTAGTATCCCTCTTAACCTCACTCCCCTGTCTTCTCCCCATAACCTTTGATGCCGCTGCTAAATAAGCACCTATCAATCTCTGCTTTAAATATACCCAACAACTTGGCCTCCACAGCAGTCTGAGGCAATGAATTCCACAAATTCACCACCTCCCGGCTAAAGATATTCCTTTTAGTCTTTGTTCTAAAGGGACATGCTTATATTCTAAGTTGGCGCCCTCTGGTGCTAGACTCACCCACTACTGGAATTATCCTCTCCACATATGCTCTATCTAGTGCTTTCAATACTCAATGGGTTTCAATGAGAAAACCCTGATTCTTGTAAACTCCAGTGAGTCCACAGCCTTCAAATGCTCCCCATACTTTAACCCCTTCATTCCTGGGATAATTCTCAGAAACCTCCTCTGAACCCTCACTAATGCCATTTCTTAGATATGAGGCCCAAAACTGCTCACAATACTCCATCTATAATCTTGATTTCGCCTGTAATTACCAAATTTAGTCTCTTTGAAACCGCACTTTGTTAGCAAAATCTAGTACTGCTGTCTGTGTGTAATCTCTTCAGCTGAGAACATTAAAGCTGTTCAAAATTCTATCGTCAGGACACCCATCATCCAGGTCATGCTCTCTTCTCACCATCAGACAGTAGGTCCCATCCCATTGGGCTCAGGAACGGTTATTAAACCATCAACCATCAGACTGCTGAACCAGTGTGGATAACGTCACTCACCTCAGCACCGAACTGTCTCCATAACCTATACAACACGCACAAAATGATGAAGGAACTCATACGGCAAAGAGTGAACAGTCGGCGTTTCGGGCCAAGGTCCTTCATCAGGATTTCCATCATCTGCAGATTTTCTCCTGTTTATGATTCCACAACCTACACACTCACTTGCAAGGATTCTACAGCTCATGCCTTCAATATTATCTGTTTATTTATTTGCTATTTGCACAATTTGCCTTGTGTACATTGGACGTTTGCCAGCCTTAATTCCAAAATAAAGAAATACAATAGAATTTATAAAATTCATACTCTTACTCAAAGAATTCTAATTTCATAAATTTTATTGTATTTCTTTATTTTCCTGTAAATGTCTGAAAGCAAAAGAAGCTCAAGGTACCATATGATGACAGAAATATACTTTGATCATTTATTCCTGTGATTTTCACTTTGACTTTGAAGTTCATGCTCCAGTTGATCAGCTTTGATTGGTCTCCTGGTGCTCACTAGTTTTAATATATAGCCTGTTATTTTTGAACCCCAATATGTGTGGGCTTTCTGTTGGCACCTACAGTTTCACTTGTTCACTATGTACTCTGTCATGTGGCGTAGGCGAACACGGTCTTTCCATAACCATGATTGTTCTTGCCAAATGTTTCTACAGATGTGTTTTTCTATCTTCTGGGCAGTATCTTTACAAGACGGATAACCCCCGCCATTATCAATACTCTTCAGAGATTGTCTGCCTGGCGTCTGTTGTCCCATAACCAGGACTTGTGATCTGCACCGGCTGCTCACATGACCATCCACCACCTGCTCCTGTGGCTTCACGTGACCCTGATTAGGGGTGAGGTGGCTAAGCAGGTGCTACACCTTGTTCAAGGGTGACCTGCAGGTTTGTGGAAGGAAGGAGCGCCTTAGACCTCCTTTGGTAAAGATGTATCTCCACCTCGCTTGGATTAATGATTTAGGATTTTTCTCAAAGTATAAGGAACAGCAAGTCTTGTGGTTCAGGTAATCAAGTCAGAAGGGATGACAGAGTAAGCTGTAGAACTGCTCACCTGAGCCACGACCCCAGCCGGTTTTCACCAGGATCTCGTACTTGTAGAACCCATCCTTTCCACAGAGTGGGATGACTCCGACTCGGCCGATGTCGATCCGATCCAGCTTCCGGACAATGACAGCCGAGACGGCGTAGATGGCAAAGCATATGCCACAAGTGATGAGGACTATGTAGTTCCTCATGATCGAGGATGGCTGGTGGGAGAAATGGGAGAAAGGGAGGAAAAGGCGTGAAAGAGAGTGAAGAGAGTGGGGGGGGAGAGAGAGAGAGTAGTGGAGGAGAGGGGAAGAGAGCAAACAGAGAGGGATAGGGGAGAGAAAGAGTGTGAAAAAGATAGGATAGTAAGAGAGAGGGGCAGAGAGTGAGGGAGGGTAGAGAGAGGGAGCAAGAGAGAGAAAGAAAGACAGAGAGTCAGGGGGTGGGGTAGGGTAGGGTAGGAGAGTGGAAGTGAGTCCACAGGTAAGGGGGGGGGGGAGACAGAAAGAGGAGGAGGAGCCGGAGAATAGGGAGAGAAAGAGAGTGAAAGTGAAAGATAGAGGTAGGGAAGGACAGGGGAAGTGAGGAAGAGAAAGGATAGTGAAAGGGCAGGGAAGTTAGGGAGAGAGAGGGAGGGAAAGATAGAGAGGGAGAAATAGAGATAGAGAGGGAGAGGGAGCCCATGCAAGTAGGAGGGAAGAGAAGGGGTGGGAGGAATCAAAAAGGTTGGGGGGGGTGAGAAAAAACCCATTAACAACCACATCATTTTATGAAACCATGCAGGCGGTACAAAAGCTGAGATTTGTGAGGGTTTTTGGAACCTTGTTTGTCAGAGATGAAGCAAAACAAGGAATTGGGTTTAGTTTGACTTTGGCAGATGATACGAAATCAGAAGCCTGTGAGACATCTCTCCGGGGTGAAGAACAAAACCATTAGTTCTCAGTATCACCTTGCTAAACCCACATTAGAGTGGTATCTGCTCATTGCTTTGATATACATGTGACAAATAAAGCACATCTTTGAATCTCCTTTTTTAATCTTTGTTCCCCACTTCTAAAGTTCTGTTCTATTGTCCTCACTGTTACTGAATTTTGGAACTAAAGTAACAACATAAGCCTGCTTAGCCAATGTCACCAGTGAGAAATTTCTATTCCATTGAATGAACTATAGAAGGAAAAGGCATAGTAGGAATCCCATGGATTTGCCCTATGCATCACACTTCTCTGCTGTTTCACACTAGCCATGTAAAAGTTCTACTGTACCAATTATTTATCAAGTTCTCATATAGTCATAGAGAGATACTGTACAGAATCAGGCCATTTGGCCCACTAGTCTGTGCTGAACATTGAATCAAAGTTCAAAGAAGGTTCATTATCAAAGTACATATGTGCCACCATGTACAACCCTGAGATTCAATTCCTTGTGGGCATGCTCAATAACTCCAATAACCATAATAGAATCAATGAAAGACTGCACCAACAGCGGTGAACAATCAGTGTGCAAAAGCCATCAAACCGTGCAAGCACAAAATACAAGAAAAAATTATAATAGTGCTAAAAATAAATTAACAAGCACCAAATATCGAGAACATGAGATGAAGAGTCTTTGGTTGTGGAGACAGTTCAGTGATGGGGTTCAAAACCCTGATGGTTGACGGGTAATAACTGTTCCTGAACCTGGTGGTATGAATCCTCAGGGTGCAATATCTTCTTCTTAATGACAGGAGTGAGAAGACAGCATGACCTGGATGGTGGGGATTCCTGATGATGGATGCTGCTTTCCTGCGACAGCGCTCCATGTAGCTCTCAATGGTGGGGAGGCTTTATCTGTGATGGACTGAGCGCTACAGGATCTTCCATTCAAGGATATTGGTGTTTCCATGCCAGGTTGTGCAACTGGGAAATATACTCTCCGCCAAACATATATGGGATTTAGTCAAAGTTAGAGATATTATGTAGAATCTTTGCAAACTCCTGAGGAAGAAGAGGTGCTGCAGTGCTTCCTTCATAATTGTACCCAGGACACGTTCTCTGAAATTATTATACCAAAGAATTTAAAGTTGCTGACCATCTCCATCATTGATCCTCTGGGCCCTTGGTTTCCTCCTCCCGGTCAATAATCAACTCAATTGTCTTGCTGACGTTGATTATTGTGGCAGCACTCAGCAGAGCAGGTTGAAACACGCAGTCTTGTGGTGTACTTCTGATGATGGAGATTGTGCAGGAGATGTTGCCAAATTGAACTGACTGGGTTCTGCAAGTGAGAAACTCGAGGATCCAGTTGCACAAAGAGGTACTGAGGCAAAGGTCTTGAAGCTTATTGATCAGTTTTGAGGGGATGATAGTATTGAATGCAGAGCTGTAGTCAATAAAGAGCATCCTGATGAATACATCTTCACTGTCCAGATGTTCCAGAGTTAAGTGAAGAGCCAATGAAATGGTACCTGCTGTTGACCTGTTGTGATGGTAGGCAAATTGGGGCAGATCTAAGTCACTTCTCAGGCAGGTGTCGGTATGTATCATCACCAACCTCTCAAAATAGTTCACCACTGTGGATGTAAAAGCTACTGGATGTTAAGTCTTTGAGACAGGTTACCATGTTCTTCTGAGGCTCTGGTATAATTGAAGCCTGCTTGAAGCAGGTGGGTGCCTCAGACCACTGAAGAGAAAGGATAAAGACTTCATTGAAGATTCCAGCCAGTACATCAGCACAGGTCTTTTAATACTCGGCCATGTACCCCACCCATCTGAGCCAGCTTTCTGTGGGTTCACCCTCCAGAAGAATGTTCTCATGTTGGAATTAGAGACTGAAATCACAGGATCATCAGGGGCTGTGGGAGTTTGTGATGGTTCCTCCATGTCTTGATGGTCAAAGGAAGCATAGAAGGCATTGAGCTCAGCTGGAAGCAAAGTCCTGTGGTTACCTATATCACTTGATTTCGCTTTGTAAGAGTGATAGTATGCAAGCCCCACCAAAGCTGTTAAGCATCATTCGTTGATTCAAGCTTAGTCCAGAATTGCCAAATCGTCCATGAGATGGTTTCTTGGACATCTTGAATACCCAACTTCATACTGATCCTCCCAAAACCTGTTTTATTCATGCCTATACCTCCTCTCTGTCAGATTCTAGGGACAATAAAAGTGGCCAATTTATCTAAAATCTTTGGGATGTGTAGGGAAACCAGAGCATCCAGAGGAAAGCTTTACGTCAAAGGGAGAACGTGCAAACTCCACACAGACAGCACCGGAGGTCAAGATTGAACTGGGCTTGTTGGGATTTTGAGGCAGAGGCTCTAACAGCGGAGCAGACGCGATGGGCCGAATGGTCCAATTCTACTCCTATGTCTTATGGTCATATAGTCTACACATATCACAATTACTTGTATATTGTTTTTATAGGATTGCTTTTATTGTGGTTTTCTTTATTTATTATTGTGTTCTTTATGCTTATTGTGTTTTTTTTTTGTGCTGCATCGTTTCCGGAGTGACAATTATTTTGTTCTCCTTTACACTCGTGTACTGAAGAATGACAATAAACAATCTTGAATCGTGAACGGGTTTGTAAGAGTTAATCATCTTATGCCGTGGGTAAACCATCCTGGAGCAGAACAGCTAGAGTCACACCAGAGTTTAACTAGAGGTAAAGATTTAATACAGTCCGCTCAACACCAAAAGAAAAACAACAGGTTTTGAATGGTAGGCACATCGTTTCCAGCCTGTGCACCACATGGAAGCCATTTGCTGCAGCTTACTGCATATAACTGCCTCTGGTTCTGCACCTCATTAAATCCAGGCGCCAGACCTTCAGAAACTCCTTCCTTTTAAACAAGCTCTGTGCCAATTCTCTCCCAAACTGGTACTAAGAACAACTTACATGGTAGAAACAACTGGCGCAGCAGCAACTTTTATGTGGGTAAAAAAAGTCCCGACACATTTCAGAGGAATGAGAGCAAATATGAATTTGGCTCTGATCTAAGTAAGGAGATGTTATTTCAGGTGACCAGTGACCTGGTCGAACAGGAAGTTGAGTGGTTGGCCTCATCAGCAACGATGATGTGTCGATGTACTGGGCGCAGTTAGAATGGCTTGTGGACCGGTGCAAATGCAACTTCAGTCTCAGCGTGCACAGGGCTAAAGAGATGATTGTGGACTCCAGAAAGGTGCAGGCTGATGACTGTCTACCGCACTTCAACTTCACAGAGAGAGCCAGAAGCACCAAATTTCTTGAAGTGCGCATCACAGTGATCTCACCTCTCAATACCACGTCTTTAGTCAAGAAAGCACAGCAGCACCTCCACTTTCTGAGGAGACTGAAGTGAGTGAGGCTCCCCACTCCCATTCTGACCACATTGTACCGGAGCACCATTGAGAGTGTCCTGACGAGCTGTGTCAAGTCAAGTCAACTTTTATTGTCATTTCGACCATAACTTCTATTGTCTGGTATGGAAATTGCAAGGTATCTGACCATAAGATTCTGCAGCAGATTGTGAGGACCGCTGAAGGTCTCTCTGCCCCCCTCGCCCTTCCGGGACGTACACCTGAAGTGCTGCATTCATAGAGCTCTCAGCATTGTCAAGGATTCCTGCCATCTGACCCAAAATCTCTTTGAGGTCCCATCATCAGGCAGGAGGTATCACCCTATAAGAACAAGGACTGTTAGTCTGGGTAATAACCCTCCCCAGGCTGTGAGGCTTCCGAACACCCCGCTACCACACTGTACACATTGTTTATGACAGTGCTGGCAGCAATATCTTGTTGTATATTTAGCTATGTGTTGAATATGCACTTCATGTCAGAATGTCTACTTTACGTCTACAAAATACTTTTCTTTATATTTTCTTCTATCGTGTCAACGTTATTTTATTTGTTGTATGTGATATATGTGCTGTGTTTTTCACTTTCGTCCCTGAGGAACATTGTTTCATTTAGCTGTATACATGTGTACAGTTGAACGGTAATAAACTTGAACTTGAACAAGAGATTGCAGATCTAACAAGAGAGCTACAGACGGTAGTGAACCCAAGTGTAGAGTAAGGTCTAGATTAAATTCAGACTCAGACTCAAAATAAATGACACAAATGAAATCCAAAAGCAAAATTACTAACATTAGTACTGGAAATGGAACTCTTATGATTGAGCACAGAGTGCTCAGCACGAGGCCTTCAAGTACAGACCTTCCATGAAGAAACGTGGCGGGCAATAAGTCTTAAAGGGATAGCGGCAGCCAAGTATACTCCAGGGAATTGGAATGCCAAACTGTGGATGCCTGCAGGTGTTCAGTCGACACAAGGACAGCACACACAAAATGCTGGAGGAATTTGTGCAGAATCTTAGGCAGTAGCTACGGAAAGGAATAATTCGGCCCAAGACCCTTCATCAAGACTGAAAAGGAAGAGGGAAGAAGTCAGAATAAAAAGATGGGGAAGGAGTACAAGCTGGCAGATGATAGGTGAGACCAGATGAGGGGGAAGGTGGGTGGCTGGGAGAGAGATGAAGTAAGAAGCTGGGAGCTGATGGGAAGTAAAGATAGAAGGCTGAAGAAGAAGAAATCTGATAGGAAAGAAGAGTGGACCATAGAAGGAGGAGAAGCAACATGATAGGTATGTGAGGAGAAGAGCAGGGGTCAGAGTGGTGCCGGAATAGGGAATGGAAAAATAGAGAAGTGGGAGTGGGAAGAAATCACCAGAAGTTGGAGAAATTGATGTTGCTAGGTTGGAGACTGCCCAGGTGGAATATGAGGTGTTGCTCCTCCAATCTGACTGTGGCCTCATCGTGGCAGTCGAGGAAGCCATGGACCAACATATTGGAATGGGAATGGTGATTGGAATTAAAATGTTTGGCCACCGGGAAATCCTGCTTGTTACAGATGCTGGAATATGGAGTAACAAACAATCTGCTCGAGGAACTCAGCAGTTTGAGAAGAAACTGTGAGGGACAGTGGGGGGCGGGGATGGTGGGGGGCGCATTGTCAGTGTATTGTGTCAAAACTCTGGTGCAGGATTCCGACCCAAAACATGAACAATTCCTTTCTCTATGCGGAGTACTGCTAGACCTGGCCGGTGCTGGAAAACCTCAGCGTGTCAGGCCGCATCTGCGGAAGGAGAGACAGCCCCCCATTTCAAGTTTGAGCCCCTTTGTCAGAACAAGAGATGCAGATCAGTTTTCAGTCGAGGAGGGCAGAAGGTGGAGGAGGGGGACGTAGAACACAAGAGATCCTACAGATGCTGGAAACACTGAGCCACACACACAAAGTGTTGAAGGAACTCTTATGGGTCAGGCAACAGCTACAGGGGGGAATAAACAGTCATGTTTTAGGCTGAGACCCTTCATCAGGACTGGAAAGGAAGTGGGCAGAAGCCAGAATAAGGAGGTGGGGTGAGGGGAAGGAGGACAAACCTTTGTGCATAGTAATAGGATGTTGAAATAGCTTAACAGAAGCACTTACTGCACATCTTAACCATGAAAGATTCTTTAGATGCTGGAAATCCAGAACGACACACACAAAATGCTAGGGTAACTCAGCAAGGTCAGGCTGCATCTACAGAAATGAACAGTTGGCATTTTGGGTTGAGACCTTTGATAGTCCTGATGAAGGGCTACGGCCCGAATCATTGACAGTTTATTCCAGTCCATGGGTGCTGACTGAGTTACTGAATCCCTCCAGAATTGTGTGTGTGTGTGTGTTGCTTACCGGTACATTAAGTTTCTTGGTCTGTGTAATGAGCTATTGATGGTAATAAAGTGGTGGGACCTGGCACGCAGTTTCAACTTAATGAGCGGGATAGGAAAAGTGGAGCCAATATGATTTAAAAACAGAAGCCACAAGAGATCACAGATGTGGGAATCTAGAGGAATATAAGGCAAATTGCTGGAGCAAATTAGAGTGTTGACCTAAAACATCGACTATCACTTTGCTGCTTGACCCACTGAGCTCCTCTAAAAGTTGATTTAAAAACAGGAAATGGAAGATGCTCGAAACTTTCAGTAGTTCAGGCAATGGCAGGTTTTAAGAAATATTTTGAAGGAAGAGGAAGAAGAGATAAAACCATAAGATCTAGGAGCAGAATTAGCCCATTGAGCCCATCAAGTTGGGTCTGCCATTCAATCATGGGTGATTTCTTTTCAACCTTATTCTCCCACCTTCTCCCTGTAACGCTTGACCCCTTTGCCAATCAAGAACGCATCAATCTCTACTTTAAATACACCCATTGGCTTGGCATCCAACAGCCCTCTGTGGCAACAAATTCCATTGATTTATCACTCCTTGGCAGAAGAATTTTCTCCTCATCTCAGTTGTAGAGGGGCATCCCTTTATTCTATGGCTCAGATCCTAGATAATGGAAACATCATCAGAATCCTTTTTCGGTATCCAGTAGGTCCCAATGAGTTCTCTCCTTCATCCTCCTGAACTCCATTAAATACAGGCCCAGAGGTATGAAATGCTCCTCACAGATCAAACTCTTCTTCTTGGGATCGTTCTTGTGAAAACTCCTCTGCACCATTTGAAGCTGGGTTTCGAGAATCAAGGACCTAGACTTCAAACGTGGCAAGACTACAAGTTGGCCAAATTTAAGATGCAAAACAGATTCTGCACACAATTAACACCACTATTTTATTGCCGTTGAGGGGAGATTTGAGAAAGATGTACAAACTTACGAGGGGAATAGATGAGGTAGATGCAAGCAGTGTTTTTCCACTGAGGTTAGGTGAGACTAGAACTAAATGTCATGGGTTAAGGGTGAAAGGTGAAATGTTTAAGGGGAACTTGAGAGGGAACTTCCTCACACAGAGGGTGGTGAGAGTGTGGAATGATTTGCCAGCAGAAGTGGTGGATATGGGTTCGATTTCAATGCTTAAGAGAAATTATATAGGTGGTAGGGCTATGATCCATGAGCAGGTCAATGGGACTAGGCAGAATAATAGTTCAACATGGGCTAAATAGGCTAAAGAGGCTGTTTCTGTGCTGTAGTGTTCCATCCTTTCCTTAGATGAAGAGGTTTAGGGAGGGATTTCAACATTTAAAATAAATTTTAACTATTTATTTCCACCATTTTAAGGGGAAGCATGGCACCACCAGCAACCAGAGTCCGCTCAACTTCCATCAATTTCAAGTAGTGACAGATTTTTTAGTCGCATTGAAACAACATTACAGATCTTAGAAGAAGGCGAAGTGGATTGATGATTGATGACGGCGCTAAACAGTGACTCCTTTGCTTGCATCTTTGAAACAGCTCTATTTCCAGCTTTAAGATCTCTATTTTTCCCTTTCAGGGTTCTTTTGAAGATTCTGAGCTGATGCTGACTATGGTTCTTTGCGGGAATGGGACCCGCTCTCGGGGTTTCATGACTGGACGTTGTTGTTCGGCACGCCGAGGGTTTGGCCTAAGTATTTGGCTCGGCTTTGGAAGCCTAGGATCTCAGAGCCCAGGAGACAGGTAGATAGAGGGTCGGTGTCATGACAGGAGACCCGTGGGTTGTCGAAAGAGTCGGAATATCTGCGGCTGTGTGCCCAGAGATTCGCGATCGTGATCTTTGGGCACAAAGCTTGAAAAAAAAGCAAAGAGGCGGCCTTTTAACATCACAAAACAGCGAGTTGTGTGTTAAGTTTCTCTGCTTGCTGTGAAAATGGAGACACCATTTCTCCCTTATTAGGGAGAGTGAGAACCCGTGGTATGTCAAAAACTGGGTGAAACGCTAAGTCTTTGGGCTAACTGCGTCCGTGTCTTTGCTGTTGCTTTGGTCACGATTGAGTGCTCGGTGACGGGTGCCGATGCTTCGTTTTGCCAGTGGGGGGAGGGGGAGATAGTTGCTTGCTGCTGCTTACGCGCGGGAGGAGGGAACTGGAGGGGGGACTTTGGGGTTCTGACATTTGCCTGTTGTTCATTCTTTGGGGAACTCCTCTGTTTTTGTGGATGGTTGTGAAGAGAAAGCATGTCAGGATGTATATTGTATACATTTCTCTGACAATAGATTGTACCTTGGTGGTTCTCAGCAGTAGCAGACTGAAACGGAAGTATCTGATACCATCCATTAGAGCTACGTGTGTGAACTGCCTTGGGAATAGGAACTTTCACCATTCTGTGACGTGTGCCGTTTATTGTGTGCAGAATCTGTGTTGTACCTTAACTTTCATCAGCTTGTAGTCCTGCCAGGTTTGGAGCTTAGGTCCTTGGTCTTTGAAGCTCACCTGCCTATGGTGCAGCAAAGTATCTCAGAGATGGGCTAAAGTAAAGCGTTAGCAGGAGCATCTGCATAAATCAGGCTGGATAATTTAACCTGGTTCCAGTACTGCTCAATTATCTAAGTAATCTATTATTCCACTTATCTACCCTGAACGGAAAAGCCTATTGAAGCTGATGGATACAGCCCATTCCGTTACAGGAAAACCTCCCCATCATTCAGCACATCTACAAGCAGCGCCCCCACAAGAAAGCAGCATCCACCATCAAGGATCCCAATCGTCCATGCCAAGCTCTGTCCTCACTACTACCATCAGGCAGGAGATACAGAAACCTTAGGTCCAACATCACCTGAGTCAGGAACAACTATTACCCTTCAACCAGCAGGCTCCTGAACCAGCATTGATAATGTCACTCTCCTCAACCCTGAACTGCTTCCACAACGTACAAACTCACTTTCAAGGACTCTACAACTCATGTTCTCAGATTTTTTTTTTATTCACATATGTAAATATTATTATTTATTTTGTTTTGTATTTAGGCAATTTATCTTTTGTACATTGGCCATTTGTCGGTCTTTGTGTGCAGTTTTTCATTGATTCTACAGTATTTCTCTGTTCTACTGTGAATGCCTGCAAGAAAATTAATCTCAGGGTAGTATATGGTTACTAGAACTTTCAGGGAGTCCCAAAAAACCAGAGCCAGGGCTGGGCACAGTGCATCGATACCATTATATAGACGGGTGGGTGGGGAACAACTTGCTAAATAGCTGTCCTCAGCTGACTAAATTTCAATCCCCAGTTTTGTCAAAGTATTGCTTCTGAGGGTTTTATTTGGGATGATTATTTATTGGGATATAGCATGAACCAGGCCTTAGAGCTGAAGCACCCAGCAATCCCCCAATCTAATTTTAGTCCAATTACAGACAATTTACAATGACCAATTAACCTATCAACTGGCAGGTCTTTGGAGTGTGGGTGGAAACAGAGCACCTGGAGGAAAACCACGTCAAACTCCTTCAGGCAGCAGTGGGATTTGAAGCCTGGTCTGCTGTACTATGAAGTGTTGTGCTAACTGCCAGACTACTGCGCTGCCCTCACATTTTCAAACTTTTAAAAAATGTTTTTACATTTAGAAACATTCAAAAAAGCCTTGAATGTCTATCCAGACTTGCAATAATGTTTAAACAATCACTTAGAATCATTTAAGTGAGAGCAAACAATAAAAAATCTCTAATTTAATTAATAGTTACCTAATGCCTCACAGCTGTTTCCCTCTAATGCAATAAAGTTTTGAAATAGCACATGGAAGGAGAGAACGAGAAAGGTGGAGAGGTTTGAAGAGGAAATTCCACAGCATGGGTCCTTATTGAAGCCACCTTGATCAGGGTTTTAGTCATCTGTCTTAATATATCAGTATGTACTTAGAGTCATAGAGCACCACAGCACAGAAACAAGCCTTTCAGCCCATCTAGTCTGTGCCATACTGCTGTTTTGCCTTGTGCCATTGGCTTGCATGTGAATCATAGCCCTCCACATCCCTCACGTCCACGTACTTATTCGAACTTCACTTAAGTGTTGCAATTGAGCTCAAATCCACCACCTCCACGGGCAGCTTGCACCACACTCATACCACCCTCTGAATAAAGCAGTCCCCCCTCAGGTCTCCCTTAAAGATTGACCTCTCGTTCTAGTCTCCTTCAACCTCAGTGGATAAAGCCTCCTTGCATTAACCTTATTTATACCCCTCATATTTTTGAAAACCTCTATTAAATCTCCCCTCATTCCTCTGAGCTCCAGGGAATAGAGTCCCAACCTATTCAACCTTCCTCTATAACTCAGGTCTCAAGACCCAGAAACATCCTTGTAAGGTTATTCTGTACTCTTTCAATCTTGTTGATATCTTTCCTGTCGTTCAGTAACCAGAACTACACACAGAACTTGGCCTCACTCACATCTTATACAACTTCAACATAACATCCAGCTCCTGTACTCAATACTGTGATTTATGATCATTGTTAAATTTTGTTTGGTCTTGTGTTGTGCTTTGAACAGCTTGTAAGTGGTAAAGATGTGATGCATATTTAAGTTGATTAAGTCTACCGCATGTAAATGCAAGCAGGCTTTTTTTCCATTAAGATTGGGTGAGTCTAGAACTAGAGGTCATGGGTTAAGGGTGAAAGGTGAAATGTTTGAGTGGAACACTCAAACTCAAATGTTTCTGTGCTGTAGTATCCTATGACTCTGATTACGTTTAAGAGTGACATCTTTGACATGGTAATGCATTAGTGATGACATTGCTGGAAATGATTTCCTCAGAAATGTATTTCTAGTATTAATTTAACGAGATAAAGCACAGAACAGGCCCTTCTAGCCTTTTCAGCCACACCACCCAGCAAGCCCCCGATTTAACCCTAACCTAATCACAGGACTATTTACAATGACCAATTAACCTACCAACTGCTACTTCTTTAGACTGTGGGAGATAACCGGAGCACCTGGAGGAAACCTGCACAGTCACAGGGAAAACGTACAAACTGTTTACAGGCAGCAGCAGTGCACTATGACCCGAGAGATAAGTTCAAATCCCAACATGGCAACTGCAGAATTTAAATTATCACGCACAAAAACCAACACATCTAGTCTTGGTGACCCCTACAAACTTAATGGTCCACTAATGTTGTATGGGAGAGGATATCTGCCGGCCTCATCTGAGCTGTTCTACTCCTGACTCCTGTCCCACTGAAATGTAGCTGAGATGTAAAACGCCCTGTGGAATGGTCAATTTCTGCTTAACAGCAACGAGGGGCAGGAAACAATACAGTTGTCATGAGACAAGTTACAATCATAATGGGCAACTCTCGGTCTCTACTCACCCTTACCCCTCAGGTAACATAATTAAATTCAAAGTAAATTTATTATCACTTATATGTCAGCATATACTAAGCTTAAATAGATTTTCTTCCAGGCATTCACGGTAATACATAAAAACACAATAGAATCAATGAAAAAAAATACACACAAAGATGGACAAACAACCAATATGCAAAAGACAACAAAATGTGGAAATATAAAAAAATAATGAGAATAAGAAGCTTTTAGATAGGTACATGGAGCTTAGTAAAATAGGGGGCTGTAGGTAAGCCTAGTAATTTCTACGGTAGGGACATGTTCAGCACAACTTCGTGGGCCGAAGGGCCTGTATCGTCCTGTAGGTTTTCTATGTTTCTAATAATAGGTCACTAAGTAATATTGAGAACATGAATTGTAGAATCAGTTCAGTGCTGAGGTGAGTGAAGTTATCCACACTGGTTCAGGAGCCTGATGGTTGAGGGGTGATAACTGTTTCTGAAGCTGGTGGTTTGGGACCTAAGGCTCCTGTACCTCCTTCCTGATGGAGGTACAGAGAAGAGAGCATGGCCTAGATGGTAGGGGACTCTGACAGTGTTCCTTGTAGATGTGCTCAGCGGTGGGGAGGGCTTTTCCTGTGACAGACTGAGCTATATATACAGGGCTTGGTATCTGAAGAAAGGTCTCTCCCGTCCATTACTTCCCTTTGGTTTCCTATTTCCCTCCCTTTATTCCATGGTCCACTGTTCTCTCCTATCAAATTCTTTCTTCTTCAGCCTTTACCTTTTCTACCTATCACTTCCCAGCTTCTGACGTCATCCCCTCCCTTCCCCCATACCTGATCTCACCTGCCACTTGCAAAGCTCGTGCTCTTTCCCCCCAGCCCCCCCTTCATATTCTGGCTTTTCACCCCTCCCCTTTCATTCCTGATGGAGGGCTCTCAGCCCAAAGCGATGATTGTTTATTCCGCTCCACAGATGCTGCCTGCCTCGTTCAGTTCCTCCAGCACTTGGTCTGAGAGGGCACGTGCACGGTAAACAATACATGTCAAAAGTGTGAACATCCCAGTAAACATTAGTTTCAGAATGAGTAAGGGAAGCACAATATAAACAAACGAGATTCTGCAGATGCTGGAAATCCAGAGCAACAAACACAAAAACACTGGAGGGACTCGGCAGATCCAGCAACAACTATGGAACGGAACAAACAGTCGACAGCCAAGTGCAGATGGAGGACAAACATTACTCATTTGGATTAGCCTCTGTCCCACAGATGTGTTGCCAGCATTTAGGGCGGCAACACAGTTGTGGGAAAACTCTTGCATGTCCAAACGCCTGACCCGAAGAGCTGTATCCCAATTCAGCGAAGCATTGCAACCTCAGTTTCTTTGGCAGATGAAACAACTATGACTGGATGTTCTACAGCAATATCACCTCCCCAAACTGCTTCTCATCAGCGTCTCTGGATATAATTTAACATTGAACCACAAGCAGTATTTGGAGGAAATTCAGAACCTTGGTCAAGCAATGAAGGTTTGAGGAAGATGAGGCATCAAAACAGGCCCTTTGGCCCAACTAATCCATGCTGACAAAGATGTCCATCCAAGCTAGTTCCATTTGCCCATGTTTGGCCCACATTCTCTTATACCAGGGGTACCCAACCTTTTTTTAAGCCATGGACCCCTGCCATTAACCGAGTAAACCCCAGGTTGGGAACCCCTGTTTTACACCGTTCCTATCATGTGCCTGTTGAACTGTCCTTTAAAAGTTATTATTGTACCTGCCTCAACCACTTCCACTGGCAGCTAATTTCATATACATTTAAAAAAGCAGTTGGCCCCTCAAGATCCTATTAAATCTCTCTCCTCTCATGCCCTCTAGATTTTGCTTCCATTTGACTGAGTGCCTTTATACCCCTCATGGCTTCATACCCCTCTTCAAGTGGAAGTTTAATTGTCATACACATGTATACATCTAAACAAAACAGTGTTCCTCTGGGGTCAAGGTGCAAAATGCAATACATATAGTCACGCACAGTACATAGAGTTACAATCCAAAATGTACGGTCACAAAATAATATTAGCACAAGTCCCTGAGTGACATGGCCTGATAATTGACAGGTGCATGTTTATGTAAAACTGTATAGTATTACTACAAGCATATTAATATATGAAACAGCAGTGATAAAAGTGACCGGTGCAGGAGGAGAACATGCCTGTTGGTGAGTGAGAAGGGCTGGAGGGCATTCAGAAAGGGCACGCATATGCGCTGGGTGGCAGCAGGGCATTAAGAAGTCTAACATCTGGGGGAAGAACCTGTTACCCAGCCTGGCAGCTCTGGTTCTGATGCTGCGGTACCTTCTGCCTAATGGAAGGAGGTCAAAGAGGTTATGGGAAGGGTGGGAGGGGTTTTTGACAAAGCTGGAGACATTGATTATGCAGTCACACTTTAGTCCCCTAAGAATAGAGTCCTAACTTGCCCAACCTCTCTCTATAGTGGATGTGGAGAGGATATTTCCAATGGTGGGGGAGTTTAAAAACAGAGGACACAGCCTCAGAACAAAGGGACGTCTACTTAGAAGATGAAGAGGAATTTCTTCAGCTAGAGAATGGTAAGTCTATGGAATCCTTTGCCACAGGCGACTGTGGAGGCCAATTCATTGGGTATATTTTAAGGCAGAGGTTGATAGATTCTTGATTGGTCAGGGTATGAACGGATACGAAGGGAAGGCAGAAGATTGGAGCTGAGAGGGAAATAGATCAGCCATGATGAAATGGGGGAGCAGACTTGTTGGGTTAAACAGCCTATTTCTGCTCCTATATCTTAAAGTCTTATGCTCTAATCTGAACCCCCAAGTCAGTGAGAGCTGTGAAAAGCAATAGGCCACAGGAAATTAAAGAAAGGAATTAAGTCTTTTGCACATTGGTTTGTCAGTCTTTGTTTATATATAGTTTTTCACAAATTCTGTTGTTGTTTTTTATATTCTTGCACGTCTGCGAGAAAATGAATCTCAAGGAAGTATATGGTGACATAAATGTACTTTGATAATAAATTGATTTTGACTTTGAATGGGTTGCTAGGATTGCTTTGAGGGCTAGCATTGTCCCGATGAACCAAATGGCCTATGTTTTAAAACGGTAATGACAATGGTGCTGGCAGTGATGTGCGATGATGGAGCGATGGAAGAGCATAACACCGAAGCAATGCAGAGATGACAGAGATTTCAGTGGCTTTTTGGTACTCACAGGGTTGATGAACACGACTGAGTTGGGCGGCACGAAGAGGCTTGCTCCGAAGGCAGTCAGATGTTGAGTCAGGCAGACAGCGTTGTCCGGTGTGGTGTCCTCCAAAGGCAAGATCCCGTCTGTTTTCCAGCTCATTGACGTCATGTTGAAATACTGGCAAAGGGACGTGTAGACACCAACGGACGCTTGCACAGAGCGTGAGGAGTAATAGTTTGTGATGTTTAGATAATAGTCTTTCGTTGTGTCCTCCATACTGAAGTTATAAAGAGAGTGGATAATTAAATAATTACTGTCCTGGATTGTAACCATGAGTTAGACATCCCATACCTGTGCCGGTGCACATACACTCACACACCCAGGTACATGCACACACACACACACATGTATATATACTGTATATACAGTTATATATGTACACACACACTCACACACAATGGCCAGATTATTAGGTACAGTTGTGGTATTCTGCTTCTGTATCCCATCTGCTTCAAAGTTCGACATTCAGAGATGTTTTTCAGCACACCACTGTTATAACACGTGTGGTGTGTGGCCAAGTGGTTAAGGTGTTGGACTAGCGATCTGAAGGTCGTGAGTTCGAGCCCCAGCCGAGGCAGAGTGTTGTGTCCTTGAGCAAGGCACTTAACCACACATTGCTCCAGTCCACCCAGCTGAAAATGGGTACCGGCCAAATGCTGGGGGGTTAACCTCGCGATAGACTGGCATCCTATCCAGGGGGGAGTCTCATTCTCTCCGTCACTTCGCGTCACGGAAACCAGCGTAAGCACCGGCCTGATGAGCCTATAAGGCTCAGGACAGTCTTTAACTTCTTAACTTTTAACTGTTATAATGTGTGGTTACTTGAGTAACCGATGCCTTCCTGTCAGATGGAACCAGTCTAGCCATTGTCCTCTGACGTCTCTCGTTAACAAGCACAAGAAAATCTGCAGATGCTGGAAACCCAAGCAACTCACACAAAATGCTGGGGGATCTCGGCAAGTCATGCAGCATCTATGGAAAGGAGTAAGCAGACAACAATTCTGGCTCTCATTAACAAGGCATTTTTGTCCAAAGAACTGCCACACACTAGATGTTCTTTTGGTTTTCCACACAATTTGCTGTAAACTCTGGAGACTGTTGTATGTGAAAATTCCAGGAGATCAGCAGTTTCTGAATACTTAAACCACCCCATTAGGCACCAACAATCATTCCATGGTCAAAGTCACTTAGATCACATTTCTTCCCCATTCTGAAGTTTGGTCTGAACAACAACTGAACCTCTTGACCATGTCTGCACGCTCTTATGAATTGAGTTGCTGCCATATGATTGGCTGATTAGATATTTGCATTAACGAGCAGGTGTAGCTAATGAAGTGGCCACTGAGTGTATATATGCAGGCACACACACAACACACATATAGACACATGCACAAATACACACATACTTACTTGTTAATACAAAATACACTTACTGACACACATGGATGAATGCAGAAGTGCATACACACACTTAAGATACAGACACACCAGAACATGCTCAGCAACAAACAGGACACACACACTCAAACACCCACAGGAAGACTCTTATAGAGGAGATGCCCACGCACTTGATCTAGGCAGCATCTTGTTTCAACACACACCCTAAAGTGCGGGAGGAACTCAGCAGGTCAGGCAGAATCTATGGAGAGGAATAAAGAGTTGATGTTTCGGGCCGAGACCCTTCATCAGGGCGTGAAGCATCTTGATTCAGGTCTTTCTCCTGTAACTCGGAGGGACCCTGAAAGAACGTTGAAACAGTATTGATGTTCATTAACCCACTGCCCATTCTACATCACACCAAGGGATAACCAACTTACCCAGTAAAGTCTGGTCCCTGATAACCACTAGTAAGGATTCAGAAATACAGCAATTTCAACAACACTGCAGACAGTAACATCGAAACACAGAGCTGTCTGTTGGTCTCCCCTCTTTCTGTGAAAGGGGTGACACCTCTTCCTCCTTTGTTAGAGAGAGTGAGAGAGAGTTTGTGACATGTCGAAGTACTGGGTTATGGACCGCAGTTTTTGATGGACCGAGATCACGGTCTCTTTGGTGGGTGGTGCAGAGGAGGGGCTGATGCTTCCTGCAGGAACAAGTTGGGGGGGTGGAGGGATGATGCTTTACTGCTGCTTGTGCATGGGAGGGGGAGAGGGGGGGCTTTGGTGCTCTAACGTTTTTCTGACATTCAGTCTTTGGGGGTTTCTTCTGTCTTGTGGATGTCTGTGAAGAGTGAGAATTTCAAGTTGTATATTGTATACATCCTCTGATAGTAAATGGAACCATTGAGCCATTGAATTGAATGATAGAAAAATGGAGGGATATGTAGGAGGGAAGGCTTAGATTGATCCTAGAGTAGATTAAAAAGTCAACACAACTTCAAAGGCCAAATGGCCTGTACTGTGCTGTAATGCTTTTAGTTATATGGATGGTACAGTGAGCTGCTGGGAGGGAATGGATTCTGAGGAATATAACATAGAACAGTACAGAAGTGTGGCCCTTTGGCCCACAATGTTTTGCTGACCTATATAAACCTACTTCATAGACAATCTAACATTTCATTCTTACATGAAACATACTGAATATCGAAAGGCCTAGACAGAGTGGGCGTAGATTGGATGTTTCCATTAATGAGTGAGTAATGAGGACCAGAGGGCACAGCCTCAGAATCGAAGGATGTCTCTTTAGAGTAGAGATGAGGGGGAAGGTGTGTTGAATCAGTACAGGTCAAGTCAATGGAAATATTTAAAGCAAATACTGGTACGTTCTTGATTAGTAAGGATATCAAAGGTTACGGGAAGAAGGCAGGAGAATGGGGTTGAGAGGAAAAATAAATCAGCCATGATGGAATGACTCAATAGGTCAAATTCTGCTCCTATACCTTATGGCCTCCTGGTCTTATGGACTTACATAACCCTCCATTTTTCTTACATCCATGTGCCTACCTAAGAGTCCATTAATTGTCCCTTTTGCATCAGCCTCTGCCACCACCCCCGGCTTTGCAGTCTAGGCACCAAATGCATAACTGAGAACTGCTTACTCTGGGGACAAGAAGAAGGTGTACAACTTGTGATCTGCTCCTCCTACTGATTCTAAGTAGATCCTCTTCTTGGCCTTGTAGTAATGCTCACTTGGCTTTGTTGAATTGTGCAGGAGAACCTGGATAAAGGGCTCGGCTTCCGTCCCAATGGAACTTCTGGAATCTGTGTCAGAACGATCAGAGAAACACTAGTCATGAATTAGGAGGCATCACATCTCAAGCTCCCACACACTGAAACCACTCAATTGTGACATACGTACCATTTAAAACTGTATATGTGATCTGAATGTGGAGGCCAGCCCTTTTATTTAAGTTCCTAGATGTAATATTCACCATTACTGACTTCCGTGGGGCGATAACTGTTGTATTAACAGTGACATTTCTCACTGCAGAATTGGCAGACACTGTAATTGTAATGGCCTTCTCAGAGTCCAGGCTCTCAATTGGGATCTGTGAGCCATTATCCATCTTGAACTCAATGGATGCCACCTTGCTGGAGATGGTATAGTTCTTGATGTAGCCGTATGGGAAGGGGTTGGAGTCCACCAGTATCATGACCTGAGTCACGTCGCTGATGTTGGAGAACACGCTGTTGAAGGACGGCGGGATGGAGAACTGGCAGCCGGACTTGTTGGCAAAGCAGAGTAAGTGGCCCGGGTCAGCACGCTTGCCCTGAGCCCGCATCCTGGCACCCGATACGCTCAAGGGCTCTTCATTCAGAACCCGCGTACCCATCAGAATCTGCATCAGCTTCATGGACAGGTCGTAAGCCTTGGTTGCCACCAGTTCAGGCTTACTTGTCACTGGCTGGTTCACTTTATTCACAACCGGGACCAACTGGTTAGTGATATCAATCAGGCCACCTACAGGACAAAGAGACTGGTTAGGCTTTTCTGCTCAGGCAGGTATTCTAATGTCAAAACTTAAAACAAGCTCTTAACAACAACACACACAACACTGGAGGAACACAGCAGGTCAGGCAGCATCTATGGAGAGGAGTAAACAGTGAACGTTTTGGGCTGAGACCCTTCATCAAGAATAGACAGTCAATGTTTCATATTGAAATGTTACAACAGGTCTCATCCTGAAAGGCTGGCGCTTTATTCCTCTCCATAGGTGCTACGAGATTCACACAGAGAGTGGTGGGTGCGTGGAATACACTGCCAGCGACGGTGGTAGAGGTGGATACAATAAGGTCTTTTAAGAGACTCTTAGATAGATACATGGAGCTTAGAGTAGGTACAAGGTTGGCATAACATTGTGGGCCAAAGGCCCTGAAATGTGCTGTAGATTTCTATGTTCTATGTGATCTGCTGTGATCCTCCAGCATTTCATGTGTGTGTTACTCCAGATATCCAGCATCTGCAGAATCTCATCTCTCTACTCTAAAGAACAACTTCCTTTTGGTGAGGAGGAATTTCTTCTCTCATACCACCGTGAACCTCTGGAGTTCTCTGTCCCAGAGAACCACGGTGGTGGAGTTAGCCAGTGCTGATATAGGAAAAGTAAAAGGTGAGGGGGGATCGGGCAAGAAAGTGGAGCTAAATTCAAGGTCACGGTGACACAATTGACTGAACATGCTGGAACCTGGAGCAACCTGGGTGACATGGTAGTGTAGTGGTTAGTGTAGCAGCAGCTCCAGATCACGTGGGTTTCCTCCAAGTGCTCTGGTTTCCTCCCACAGTCCAGAGGCATACTGGTTAATAGGCTAATTGTTCACACAGGTGTAATTGGGAGGCACATGCTTATTGGGCCAGAAAAGCCTGTTACTGTGTTGTATCTATAAATAAAAACAGATCAATAAACTTCAAAATCTACCTACCAAAGGATAGCCATTTCAGGTGGTGGTGGGGCTGATCTTAAGTGAGGTGTGAGGAGCAAGTTTTTTTAACACACAGAGTGCTGAATGCCTGGTGTGGTGATAGAGGCAAATACATTCGGGTCTTTTAAGAGATGTTTAGATAGACACATGGTTGTGAGGAAAATGGAAGGATAATGCACATTGCGCAGGCAGAAGATATTAGTTTAGTTAGCCATTTGATTAGTTCGGCACAACACTGCAGGGTGAAGGGCCTGTTCTTGTGCTGTACTGTTCTATGTTCTAAAGTTTTGGGTAGATGCAGCTCGTCAGCCTGGGAAGGCAGTCCATCTAAGAGAGGGAAAACTCTGATTTCAAACCTCCGCTGCCTTGCGGCCAGACCCACTCACGGGAAAGGCTTCGGGAGTAAACCCTGAGGACAAATCCAGAGCTGGGGTCCCTAAGGCAGTCCGACATTGCCTACAATCTCGTTCTGGCAACTCATGTAACGTCACTGGTGCCAAGCTGTATTGGCCCTTGCCCTTCCCTTGGACAACACTGGTGGCATGGAGAGGGGAGACTTGTTGCTTGGGCAACTGCTGGTCTTCCATACAACCTTGCCCAGGCCTGCGCCCTGGAGAAGACAAGACTTTGCAGGTACAGATCCATGGTCATGTGACACTAATGGATACTATCAAAGTTTCCCAAACTTTTTTATGTCATGGACCCCTGCCATTAACTGAGGGGTCCATGGAGCCCAGGTTGGGAACCAAAAACAATCTGCTGGAGGAACAAAGTGAGTCAGGCAGCATCTTGCCAGATGGCATACTCCTGCCCCTATTTCTTACGTTACTTATGTTTACGTCATAAGTTGGGAAGCGGATAGGTGTTAGAAAGAGATCTTAAGAGCCCTGACTATCTAGGCATTACCTCCAGCGATGAAGCAGCTAAATTCGAGAAGGAGCAGGAAGCCAGAATGAGGGAAGCAAAAGTATCAAAAGATGTTCTCGGTCTTAGGACATAAATCTACACTCCTGTGCATGACGTAGGGAACTCAGAATGTGTCCTCTCCGAATCAGTGGATGTAAATATCAGGAAGCATGTGCAATTGGTTGGTGACTTGCCGATAACTGCGCTTGGCTGCCACCAAGACCTGCAGGTTGGACGGCAGAGTTTTATCATGGATGACAGATTGATTGGTTCTGTTTCATGGCCGAGTCAGCACTTACCCACAGTGTCGAGGATGTTATCACCGATGGAGGTGGGTGTCATTTTACCCTGTCCTGTTTCCTTCTGAAGGACCGTTATCATGTTGTCCAGTGCTGACAGTGTCTCTTTCTGGCACTCACCACAGATGAACTCCCTGCTGATGACCTGGAAGGAAGGTGAGGCAGAATAAGAGGACAAACTTGTTTTTTTTCCACAAATGCTGTGCAATTTCATTTTAATCAGGAAACCCCGTCAAGATAAGACAAAGGTTCCTCAGAGTATTCCCTTCTCTTGATTGAGTGAAGGTCAAGAACCAAAGATCTGATCAGAGTCAAAGTCAAGTTTATTGTCATCACAAATAAACGGATGCAGAGATGCAATGAAAAGCTTACTTACAGCAGCATTTCCAGTCACTTTTATCACTTTGCACTAAAGTGCACTTCATTTTAATTGTGTTCTTTCTTGTAAAGATTGTGTATAATTTATGTTTAATTTCTAAATATTATGCCTATGATGTTGCTGTCAGTTTTTCAATATATACATGTATTTGTGTGTGTTACAATTCACCTGTGTGTGTATATATATATATATATTGTTACGTACCCTGTAACTGGGTCACTTACCAGCAAAGATAGAGAGGTCTGTTGAAGTCTGATGGTACTATTTTTAACAGTATTTATTGATAAAAATACACAAAAATAATATCAATGCAAACATACAGATAATATACGTCGTCAATACTAAATCTAAAAGCACAGGTATAATAATAATCAATAAGAAATAGCTCTATCGTTGTCTAGGGGATAATGTATTGTCCAATGGAAATATAAAAGTCACTCAAGTTCATTCAAGCTGCAGCTTTTGGTTGGAGAGAGAGACGGATTAAAACTTGCCCATTCCTTTTATGATGTCGATCCTTCGAGATCGTTGGGGCTGATTTCTCCTTTGTGGTTAGCTAAAGCCGTCTTCCGTGGCAAGACCCACCAATTCCAAGGCAAATGGAAAAGGACGCACGTGGGCTTTCCACCGGCTTTCGCTATTACACTGTTACAGGATTTCTAGCGTTTCTTCTGGTGCGTCTAAAGGGGCTGTTCCCCAGACCCTCTTTTATCCCCACTCATGGGGTCTCAGATGTCACTCAGGGTGGAATGATGCCATCCCCCAACCAGCCCATGTTGCCTGAGGGCTTCCATGAAGTCCAGTATTCAATACACAATTCCGTCTCTGAGAGACAATGACCTGTTCTGTGGCTTTGTATCGCCGAGGGCCAGGACATTCCAAACGTCTCTCTCTCACTTCCTGGGTCTCCTGCCCCGACTTAATAGCGATCTTGCGATTCTCAAAAAGGAGGGGGCCACGGGCATAACAATATGTACTAGTGTGTAAGTGGGAAAGGTTTCACTGCTAACGTAATGGTCTTTCTGTAGAAGCAGTGTTTGGGTTATGTTTAGAGATAATGGATGCTTTAGAATGTCAGCTGGGTCTTTTGTTCAGCGTGAGATGAAGAGAGAAGGTGCTGCAGAGAACCATTCGTAGGATAGGACCCAGTGGGGGGACTGTGATTTGATGGAGCAAGGTGCCGGGCTCTACTGAGGATCGGTGACTTTTGGAAGAGTTGAGCTCTGACTTGTGCACATTTGACCGTGTAATTATAAAGGGCCCTGTTTGTTTTTCTTTCTTTTCTTTACTAACCCTTTAGTTAGGTTAAGATTAATAATTAAATTCCTTTAATCGTATGCAGTGTGCTGTCTGTTAGTTTTTGGCACTGAGTTGTAACAGGGTGGCAAATTACACAGCATCCACACAAACAGGGGTTTGGGGTGGAGAGCTCCCATGGGTTTGACGGGACCAGAGTGTGTATTCCCTGGATTTACGTAGCCAAGGAAACCAGGTGGTTTCATGTATGACAATAATCTCAACTTTGATATAGTAATAAATAAGCAGCATTCACACAATAAACACAAACTACAAATTATACACAATTTTACAAGAGAAAAGCAGAATTGGAACTAAAAGAAACAAGTCCATTTTGGTGCAAGGTGATCAAAGTGGTCATAGTTTAGCTAAACTGTAGTGATTAAGGCTGGGCTGGTTAGTTCAAGATCTAAATGATTGAAATGAGATAGCTCTCCATGAATGTAGAGGTGTGGCACTTCAAGCTTCTGTAACTCCTAGCCCAGGCATGGACAAACTACGGCCCGCGGGCCATATGCGGCCCGTTAAGCTTTTTAATCCGGCCCGCAGAACTTGATGAAATTATATTAATAAACCTTGTTAACGTTTTTTCCCCGCAATTCTGGCGTTTTCCCAATAGATGACGCACTCTATATACATTGACCTTTGTTGAGGTGCAGCGTATTACTCCACATTTGCGCATTACTTTGTGACCTTGTGGCGACCCATTTCTTGGCACACCCGAAACGGCTCACAATTAGCCAGCGTTCCGGCTAAGGGAGATAGCCTGTGGGGATTTGCGAGCACAGAGCTCCGCATACTGGCGCGCTCTGACTGTTCTGTCATTGTGTGGGTCATTGTTGAGTTTTGGCACAGGGGACAATTGAATAAGAAGGAGCAGGACAAGTAGACCTGCATCTCCTACCATTTTTGAAATAAAGACAGTCAGGAGGAGAGTGATGATGATAATATCTTGAAGGATAACAGAATTTTCAGTGCTTTACAATAATAACTGTTACTATTAAAAAAAGCTGTATTTTATTCATTTAATTTTCAGTGTTTTAAAAGTCATTTCAATAAATAGCTAAATACCATGGGACTTCAAAGACAGATATTTTGTTGTAATGCATTTGTTCATTTTCAATTGAAATTAAAGCACATGTTTTCTACATATCCCATGATATTTTATTTTCTCTTATGAGGTGTATTACCAAAACACTCCGTCCATCTGCTCCTGGTCCGGCCTCCCTGTCAAATTTTAGAATCCTTTGTGGCCCTCAAGTCAAAAAGTTTGCCCACCCCTGTCCTAGCCTGTGGTAGCTGTGAGAAGGTGGCATGGCCTGGATGAGCAACGTTCCCTTCTTGAGGCAATGTCTCCCAATGAAATAAAGTTCAAATAAATGTTATTACCAGAGTACATATATGTCACCATATACAACTCTGAGATTCATTTTCTTCAATTATAGGGAATAGTAACTACAACAGGATCAATGAAAGATCAATCAGACTGCAGAAGACAACAAATTGTGCAAATGCAAATATAAATAAATAGCAATAAATAACAAGAACATGAAATAATGAGGTAAAGAGTCCTTAAAGTGAGATCATTGGTTGTAGGAACATCGCAATAATGGGGCAAATGAGTGTAGTTATCCTCTTTTACTCAAGAGCCTGATTGATGGTTATGGGGTAGTAACTGTTCTTGAACCTGGTGGTGCGAGTCCTGAGGTTCTTGTACCTTCTACCTGATGGCAGCAGTGAGAAGAGAGCGTGGCCTGGCTGGCAGAGGGTCTCCGATGATGGATGCTGCTTTCCTATGACAGTGTTTCATGTTGATGTGCCCAGTAGTTGGAAGGGCTTTACCTGTGACGCATTGGGCCAGATCCACTATCTTCTGCAGAATTTTACATTCAAAGGCAATGGTGTTTCCATACCAGGCTGTGATGCAGTCAGTCAATACACTCTCCACTACACAACTATAGAAGGTTGTCAAAGTTTTAGATGTCATAGTAAGTGTAAATCCTAGGGATGTAATGGAATTTAGAATGGGGTACTGAATCTGTATTCCAGCAGAACTGTCTTGGGGCTTAATCCCCCTGAGTGAGTGATGGTCCTGGGTCTCCTGGACCATCTTTCCTGCCATTTCTCTCTCCTCCCTCTTGCAATGTCCTTACATTTCACACAGAGAACGAGTGAACCCTTACCGTACACTGGGCCAGTGCAGCCGAGATCTGCTGAATATCATCTACGGTGGTGACCTTCAGTGAGGTGAGGGCCAGCGTGATGTTACTGCGAATGTTAATCCTGCTGATGGTCTCGTTCACTGACTCCCTTCCGTAGCTCTTGCTCCTCTCGTACTGCAGGAAGAGGTTTTAAAATGTGCAGTCGGTAAGACGCAAGCTAACGTCAATTCATGGCACATAGTTCTCCTGTCTCAACCACAAAGGATCATAAGAAGTAGAAATAGCCCTTGTGTCTGCTATGGCTCAATTGTACTTGCTCTCACTGGTAGTGAATTCCAGACATCCACCACTCTGTAGAAAAAGCTTCCCACGTAAACATTAGCTTTATTTGTCACATGTGCATTCAAACAGGTTCCTTAATGTTATAGCCAGAAGGGGGATGCAGTGGGGATGAGCTCCCACTATCTATTAAATGCTCCCAATGATGTGCATCTCAAATAGGCTCCGATAACCAAGTCCAACTCCTGGCCTTCATGAGTGGCTTAGCTACTAAGCCCGGCAGAACCATATTTATGGACTGGAAAAGGGGCAAAGGAGGATTACTGATGCCTTGAGCCAGTCACTTTGGGCAGGTGGGGCTTGTCAGCACAGTTGGCAGCTCATCTTGCAGAAGGAAAACTCTGATCCAAAACATCCACTGCCTCGCAGCTGTACCCACTCATGGGGAGAGCTTCGGGAGTAAAACCCGAGGTGGAAACCTGGAGCTGGGGCCCCTGAGGCAGTTCAATGCTCAATGCAATTCCTGTGATGCTGCTGGTGCAAAACTGCATCGGTCTCCGATGTTCCTTTGGGTTCATCAGATGCGTGGCGGAGGGGGGGGGGGGCTTATTATATGGGCAACGTATTGTACTGCCTTGGCTTGCATATCTAGCCAGCTAGGATGCAACAGCCACGGTCGACCCACACCAACGGAGGCCTATTACATTGAAACATCAGAACATACAGCAAAATGCATTGCTTGCGTCAACAACCAACACACTCTAAAGACCGTGCTGAGGACAGGCCACAAGTGTGGCCACATTTCCGGCACCATCGTGGCATGCCCACAACTTGCTAACCCTAACCTTTCTCCCATCTTTGGAACATGGGAGAAAACCAGAGCACATGGGGGAAACCGTCATGTTTGGGGAGAACGTACAAACTCCTTACAGGCGGTGGCAGGACTTGAATCCTGGCCATGATCACTGCGCTGTAAAGCTTTACGCCGCAGTGTCATCCGATATGTATATATCTCCTTTAATCTTTCTCCTCTCAACTGAAAATTACTTCCACCCAGGAAAAATAAATTGCTTGACTACCTACCCTAAAATAAAGACAAAGGAAGAGAGATTCAGAGTGGTGTCAAAAAGTGAGAGATCTGATGAAGAAATATGACAGGGTGGACTATTGCAGAGCTGCAGGGACTTAAACAGTTCACATCCAAAGAGCTGAAGGCAGAAGATTACAGGTGGAGTTGGGTTGGATGGGGGGGGATCTTAAGCAGAACACTACCTCATTGAGCACAGTAACCAGGGCGAGGGCATACTCCACAGTAGGCTGGGGGTCCCCTTGTTTCAAGAGATCCTGCAGCTTGGTCTCGGACTCGAGCTCCATCCAGTCGGTGAGACTCTGAAAGCCCTCGGGGGTGCTGGTGATGTTGATAACCACAGACCTGCAGAGACCAAGGGAGATTGTGGACTGAGAGCCGAACTCAATGTAAGCAAGGTCAGAAGATGAAGGAGTTAACAAGGCTAACCTATCTTGTCGCTCAGGACCCAGATCTTGAACTGTCTCACTGTCTGGAATGTACCCAGAAAGCTTCAAGGCAGAGATGTCAACTAAGTTAAACCCTTGATATGAATTCGATCCAAGTTATTTGGAACTTTAACCTTATTGGTCAAACTTACAACAGGGAGAAGTCAAAATGAGAGAATATTTCCATTCTAAATCATACAAATTAGTCTTCTGAGTAATTTGATATTAAATCCCTGGGGATTTTAGATTAAATGTAAAAAAAAACTTACAAACCAGACCACATTAATAGACTGAAAGAGCGCAGAGAAAATATACAAAGATGTTAACAAGACTTGAGGAGCTGTGTTACAGGGAAAGGTTGAATAGGTTAGGACTTTATTTCCTGGAGTGTAAAAGAATGAGGGGTGATTTGACAGAGGTGTGCAGAATTATTAGGGGTATAGGTAGGGCTAATGCAAGGATGCTTTTCCTCCCACTGAGGTTGGGGAGACTAGGGTGGAAGGTTAAATATTTAAGTGGAAACTGATTTCTTAACTCAGAGTGTGGTGCGAGTGTGGAATGAGCTGCCAGTGGAAGTGGTGGACACGGGTTCCATTGCACCTTTTCAGAGAAGCACAGAGAAGTACATGGAAGCGAGGAGTTCGGATGGCTATGGTCCATGTGTGTGTTGATGGGACTGAGCAATAACAGATTGGCACAGACCAGGTGGGCCAAAGGGCCTGTTTCTGTACTGTGATGCCCTATGACTCTAAATAACTTCAAGACGTTATTTGAAAAGGAGTCAACTTCAAAGGGAAATGAGAAATCATCTTATCCACAGTGTTGGATCCTAATGAACCAAAGGTTCTTCGAAAGTGAAGAACAAGGCGTAAAATTTGTTGCTATTTTATGAAGTGTCACAAGAGCAAAGACAAGGAAAGAGAAGTGTTAAAATGACAAAGACGAGACTAAAACATAGTCATGGTCTTCTCATACCAGACTGGAGATAACAGAAAAATCCATTGATAACAGTTAACCAGTTAACCAGTCAGATTCAAGTAATGTGATGCCTGCCACTAAAACCAGGAATTTTCCAGAAAAACTCAGAAACAATTGTACCACAATTACTGGAAAATTCACTGATCACATAGATACAAGTAATTATATACAAATACAAGCAAGCTTAGGAAAGTTACACCACAGAAAAAAACTAACCCTACAGCCCAATCCAACACTACAAACGTGAGCTTCCTCACCGGTTCAAAGCCACCACCGAGGCCCCGAGCTGGTTCTGCACAGTGACGGCGAGGTACGCGTTGAATCGGTTTGAACTGAAGCCGGGAGGCAGGACGGCGCCATATTCTGATCTACTGCCCTTGTACACGTAGAATTCGTCGCAGTGTTTGCCACCGACTCCGCAGCGAGTAAGGATGAATGTGTACACCAGAGGAACGCCGGCCATCTCCCAACCTACAAGAAGCCACAGGAAGGTGAGACCATATTCCGGTAGCTTCCACTCTACCTCCCTCAGTTACCCCATTATAGGTAGCACGCCATTTCTATTTGCATGGCATTAGTTTGCACTACAGACTGCACACCGTTCTGTTGTTTTGTGCTCATCGCTGTACTTATTAGGTTATGATAGCACAGAAAGGTTGAATAAATTCAGACTTTATTCCCTAGAGCATAGGAAATGAAGGGAGATTTGATAGGGATATACAAAATTATGAAGGGTAAAGACAGGGTAAATGCAAGCAGGGTTCTTCTGCTGAGTTTGGGTGCAACTAGAACTTGAGGTCATGGATTAAGGGCGAAAAGTGAAATGTTTAAGGGGAACGTGACGGGGAGCTTCTTCACTCTGAGGGTGGGGAGTGTGTGGAATGAGCTGCCAGCAGAAGTAGTGGATGCAGGTTCGATTTTAGCATTTGAGAGAATTTTTTTATAAGTACATTGTTGGGTAGGGCATGGTCCAGCTTTGAGTTGATGGGACTAGCCAGTTTAATAGCTCATCATGGAGTAAATAGGCTGAAGGGCTGTAGTGACCTATAACTCTGTTGTTAGATTTATTGCTTATGCGTACACTCGAGACTTCAACATGCAGTTCAACACTTAGAGTGATAATGCAGAAAGTCTGAAGTTAATAACTCATCGGGGTGATTGATAAGTTCGTGGCCTACGGGAGAAGGAGATGAGTTATTAACCAAACTTTCTGCATTATCACTCAAAGAGCTGAACTGCACCTGCATGTAATGAGAGCTGTATAAATCATGTCCTTCTACCTTGGGCCATGAACTTATCAATCACCCATGCTGTGGACACTTTCTGGAGGTCCAAGATCCGTATGCTCCATGACCGCTGGACTAAGTGTGTAGGAGGGGACGATGTTAAAAAATAATGCTAGGTTTTCTGAGATCGACTCCTTCTACCCTGAGCCACAAACTTATCAATCACCCCATGTACATTTAGCGATACAACATGGAGCAAGCCCTTTTGGCCCTCTAAACTGTGCTAGCTCAGCAACCCCCGACAACCCCAATTTAACCTTAATCTAATCATGGGGCAATTTACAATGACCAGTTAACCTAAGCGGTATGTCTTTGTAAGGTGGGAGAACCTGTGCATTCCACCGGAGGGCCTACTGAGAGTCCTTACAGAAGGCGCTGGGACTGGAATCCGACACCAACGCCCTGATCTGTACTAGCATCGCGCTAACTGCTATGCCACAACGGCACCCCACAGTAACACGCAAACTCACTTCAGTGTTTTCTCCACAGCGGTCACAGAACATAGAAAAGGATTCACTGAAATCACCCTTACTCCCTGTACGAGGAATTCAGACACTGGCAGTGCTGGTCAGTTGCCGGCTTACCGGTGCAGGTGAAGGTGACACTGGTTGTCAGAGCGGTGATGTTTTCTGTCGGGAATATCAGGCAGCTTCCCCCGGAGGGCAGGTGAATAGGTGGGATAAATATCGAAGCAAATCCAACACTCTCCATTAGTGGATCGGAGACGTTCAGGCTGAATGTGTAGCCAACCCCATCTTCCAGGACCCCGTGTCTCAAGACCAGGTTCATCCCATTGCACCCAGTGGAAGTGGTGTCATTGTTTAAGGCAAGCAACTCCCTTTTAGAGTTCTCTACTTTCCACTGTTAAGACAAGGAAACAAACAGTGAGTGAACCATTTTTCCAGGAGGTGGAGCTGGCTGGCTCATTTGCCTGACCTGGGAGTGTCTGTCAAAGGCACAGGGTAAATGGAAGGAAATGTTCCGGATTGGGAATACTGGATTGGTGAGTCCACTGTACTCTACTTTATAAACACAAGATATTCTGCAGATGCTGGAAATCTTGAACAACACACAAAAAGTGCTGGAGGAACTCAGCAAGTCAGGGAGAATCTCAAAAACGCTAGACACCATCAAGGACGTATATACAGAAAGGTGCCAGAAAAAGGCCAGCAATATCATGAAGGATCCCACCTACTCTGCTTACGGACTGTTTGTCCCACTCCCATCGGGAAAGAGACTACGCAGCATCTACACCAGGACTACCAGATTCAAAAACCAGGCTGATTGACACCTCCACCCACTAATCTACTCCACCACTACATACACAGCATCCACAGTCACTTAATGTACACACAATCAAATCTATGTATGTAAGTTATTTGCACATTGCGTTTTATATGATTGCTTTTCTGCTTACAATATTTGTTTAATGCTGCATTGAATCCAGATTAACAATCATTTAATTTCCTTTAAACTTATGTACTGAAGAATGTTGATAAATAATCTTGAATCTACAGAGGGTCTCAGCCCAAAACATCAAATGCTTAATCCCCCCCACAAATGCTGGCTGACTTGCTGAGTCCCTCCAGCATTTTGTGTGTGTGTTACTTTACATTAGTCTGCCATTGGCTACACTAAACATTCAGTATGTACAAGTCCTAGTGTTACACAGCTCAGAAACAAGCCTTTTGGCCCAACTCACTCAGGATAACCAAGACATGCATCCAAGCTGGTCTCACTTGCCTGCGTTTTGCTCATACCTCTTCTATCTTCTATCCGTGCACCTTTCCAAATATCTACTGAACTTCCTAATTGTACCTGCCTCTACTACTGTCCCTGGCATCTTGTTCCATACAACCACCACCCTCTGTGTGCAAAAGTTGTTCCTTGAATCCCTCTTAAATCTTTCCTCTCTTCCATTAAACCTCTGACCTCAGGTTTAAGAGTCCAGTACCTTGGGAAAAGCAATGATTATTCACCTGCCCTACAAGCCAGCGACACACCTTAAATATCAACTGAACTGAGCCAAACTCATTTAAAGTTTCTCTTAAAAAATGTACCAAGGCCAAATTCACTGAATTCAAGGCTCTAACTGACCTCCAATTACTTTACAGCTGAATCAACATTTGCAGTGTTTTTGATACATGACTTTAATGCTTTCTTGAAACCAATGATCCTCTGGATGGAAGCGCCACATTGAGTTGGGTACTGCTGTCTGCAGCAGAGCCCAGTACGTAACTGGATCAGTGTCCAGGGACCAGGCCTATGATCTAGTATAGACAGCCAGGTGCAAGTCCCCCCACTATTGTGCATCAGACTCGATGGGCCAAATGGCCTAATTCTACTCCTATTTGTTATAATTTTATTGAGAACATCTTCAAAAGGTGCTGCGTTAAGAAGATGGCATGCATCTTGAAAGACCCCCACCATCTGGTTCATGCCCTCTTCTCATTACTACTAACAGGGAGGAGATACAGGAGTCTGAAGATGTAGGAACATCTGTGATTTAGGAACATCTTCTTCCTCTCAGCCATCTGAATGATCCATGAACCCATGAACTCTACTTCACCATTTTGCTCTCTTTTTACACAATTTATTTTTTATATTCTTAATGTATAACCTACCAGGATAATCAAGGACACGATCCACCCAGCCAACATACTTTTTGTTCCTCTTCCCTCCGGGAGGAGGTTCAGGAGCATGAAGATTCATATGGCCAGATTTGGGAACAGCTTCTTTCCAACTGTGATAAGACTGCTGAACGGATCCTGACCCGGATCTGGGCCGTACCTTCCAAATATCCGGACCTGACTTGTACTACCTTACTTTCCCTTTTCTATTTTCTAATTATGATTTATAATTTAAATTTTTATTATATTTACTTTGATTTGTACTCCAGGGAGCGCAAAGCGCAGGATCAAATATTGCTGTGATGATTGTATGCTCTAGTATCAATTGTTTGGTGACAATAAAGTAACATAGCATTTTTAATGGTTTGCACTCTACTGTTGCCACAAAACAACAAATTTTATGACATTTGTCAGTGATAATAAACCTGATTCTAATTCTGACTACTCCATAATGACATGTAAATGTCCTACTGTTCCTTTGGCTTCGAAGGAGCAACACACCATTGTGGATATTAAGTTTCATAAGTCTCTACCGTTGCTTTAGAGTGAAAAAGTTATATAGTACAGAAACAGGCCTTTGTTCAACTTGTCCAGGCCAACCACATTGTCTATTGAAGCCAGTCCCATTTGCTTGCATTTGACCCATAATCTTCCGAACCCTCTATCTGTCTGATTATTTTGGGACTGCAAGGAGTCTGAACCCAGATATTCATACTCAACATTTATATCACAAGAAGACTCACCAAAGGCTAACTGCAGCATTCAGGAAAATGAAAAAAGCTCAAAGATCAAAGTACATATATGTCACCATATACAACCCTGAGATTCAGTTCCTTGCAGGCATTCAGAGTAAAACACAATACAATAGAATCAATGAAAAACTACACACAAAAACTGACAAACAACCAACGTGCAAAAGAAGACAAGCTGCAAATAATAATATTTAAATTGCAAATACATTATCCTGAGAACTTGAGCTCGAGTCCTTTAAAGTTCAAAGTTCAAAGTAAATTTATTATCAAAGTACATATATGTCACTATATACAATTCATTTTTTGTGGGCATTCATAATAAATACTAGAGAAACATAATAGAAGCAATGAAAAAAAAACTATACAAAGACAGGCAAACAACCAATGGGCAAAAGATAACAAATTGTGCAAATACAAAAAGATAAACATAACAATAATAAGAGATAAATAAGTAATATAGAATTTTGAGAACAGGACTTATAGAGTCCTTGATAGTGAGCCCATAGGTTGTGGAATCATTTGCAACCTCGGTGTTTGGTGACTGAAGTTACTTTACCCACACTAGTTCAGGAGCCTGATGGTTGAAGGGTAATAACTGCTCCTGAACCTGGTGCTGTGGGACCTAAGGCTCCTGTGCCTCCTTCCTGCTGGTAGCAGCAACAGCAGAGCATAAAATGCAGCCGTGATGATGAGAAACAAGAGAAAATCTGCAGATGCTGGAAATCCAAGCAACACACACAAAATGCTGGAGGAACTCAGCAGGTCAGGCAGCATCTATGGAAAAGAGTAAACAGTCAATGGGAGATTGGAGACTGTTGGGGTGGGCAACTGCGGCGGTGGCTGTCATCAAATCTGGCTGGAGTGGAGCGCAGTGACAGCGTGGTGTCCGTTGTCCATAGCCCAAAGTGTGAACTCTTTCTATGGATGCTGCCAAGCCTGCTGAGTTCCTCTAGCATTTTGTGTGTGCTGCTTGGTGATGAGTGAGCCCAGAGGTTGTGGAACCTATAATGTTTTTAGAGGAGAAAGCGTTAAGCACATCTGGCAAGTCCAAAGCTGAACCACTGACAGATTGCACTGCACTGCCTGCTGCACTGACCGATTGTTCTTCACCACTGGGAGCCCAGTGATCAACTCACTGAGGAAAACTGGCAGCTGGTAACCAAAGCACGAACAGAACCAGCTCTCTTACCACATACTGGGGAGTGCCTTTGCAGTTGCTGCAGCTTCCAGACAGATAGACATACGAGCTCTTGCTCACTCCATAAACAGCCTGCGCTTTACAGGAGACACACTCCAGTGACACCAGCGGAGATCTGCCACCCTTCACGGAAACCTGGAAGGTCAAGCAAATTCATCCATTTTAGATCAGATTTCACTCCAAACAGACTCCTTCTTCTTCAACCCTTTACCTTTTCCACCTATCACCTCTCAGCTTCTTACTTCATCCCCCTCCCCCACCCAAGCATCTCCCCCCTCACCTGGCTTTACCTATTACCCAATTAACCTACTAACTTATACAACGTGGGAGGAAACTGGAGCACACACAGGAAACCACAGAGACATGTGGAGGATGTACAAACATCTTATAGACAGTAGTGGTGAACCCAGGTCACTGGCAGTGGAAAAGGCAAAGGACTGGAGAAGAAGGAGTCTGATAGGAGAGGAGAGTGGTCCATGGAAGGAGGAATCTGATTGGAGAGGAGAGTGGTCCATGTTAGAAGGGATCTGATTGGAGAGGAGAGTGGACCACTCTCCTCTCCTATCAGATTCCCTCTTCTCCAGCCCTTTGCCTTTTCCACCCATCACCTCTCAACTTATTACTTCATATTCCCTCCCCCAGCCACCCGGCTTCAACTGTCACCTTCTAGCTTGTCCTCCTTCACCCTTCCACTGCCTTTTTATTCTGTTTTCTTCCATCTTCCTTTGCACTCCTGATGAATGGTCTCAGGCTGAAATGTCGACTGTTGATTTGTCTCCATAGATGCTGCCTGACCTGCTGAGTTCCTCCAGCATTTTGTGTGTGTTGCTCTGGATTTCCAGCATCTGCAGAATCACTTATGTTTATGGCCAAATTAAACTAAACCCCTTCTGCCTGTACATATTCAAATTCCCTCCATTTCCTGCATATTCATGTGTCTGTCTAACAGCCTCTTAAACATCACTACCGTATCTATTTCCAGCACTTCCCCTGACAACCTATTAAGGCACCCATCAAACTCCGTATTAAACCTTGCCACACTCTTCTTCGGTAAAACTTCCCCTTCTCAGCTTACATGCATGACCTGTAATATTTGACATTTCAATCTAGGATAAAAGATACCCAATCAATGCCCTTCATAATTTTATAATCTTCTATCCCTTAAAAAGTGTCTAACCATAAGATATAGGAACAGACTTAGGCCATTTGGCCCATCACATCTGCTCTACCATTCCATCATGGCTGATTTATTATCCCTCTCAACCCCATTCTCCTGCCTTCTCCCTGGAATCTTTGATGCACTTACTAATCAAGAACCTATCAATCTCTGCTTTAAGTATACACAATGACTTGGCCTCCATAGCATCTGTGGCAATGAATTCCACAGATTCATCACCCTCTGGCTACAGAAATTCCTCCTCATCTCTGATGGAAAGGGATGTCCTTGTATTCTGAGGCTGTGCCATCTGGTCCTAGACTCCCCCACTATAGGAAACATCCTCTTCATGTCCATTCTATCTGGGTCTTTCAGTGAGCTTCATCCTTTTCATTCTTCTAAACACCAGCGAGTACAGACCCAGAGCCGTCAAGCACCCACACATTAACCCTGTCATTCCCAGGATCATTCACAATTCTTCTACAACCAATGTCAGACTTTAAGTAAATAAGGCAATCCATTACGGATCATGAAATGAATGAGTACACTGGCAAGGTAATGGAAGAAAATACATTAATTTTTGCAACATTTGAGGGTGCCTTTACTTACAAGCTGTTTGACAGACTGAGACTCCCGGTTAGGTTTGCTGACATTCAGACTGCAGGTGTAGTTTGTGTTGTGTTTCATCTCCTTTCTTGGAATAGAAAAAATGCCTCCGTTTCCGGATATACCACAGCTTGTAGGTCCCTGACAAAAAAAAAATGAAAAGGCTATTGAGTTCAATAAGCAATTTACCATTCATATGCTTGTAAATTATTAGACCAAAAGATATAGGAGCAGTATTTGACTAACTAGACTAATAGGCCTATCCAGTCTGCTCCACCAGCCAATCATTGCAGGGGTGCCACCATAGGGTAGCGGTTGGCGTGACGCTATTACAGCTCAGAGTGTTGGAGTTTGGCATTCAATTCCGGCACTGCCTGTACAAAGTTTGTATGCCCTTCCTGTGAACTCTGTGGGTTTAGGCTAGGCGCACCAGTTTCCTCCCGTAGTACAAAGACGTACTGGTTGGTAGGTTAATTGGTCATTGTAAATTGTCCAATGATTAGGCTAGGATTAACTGATAGCTTTTTCAACTCTATTGGCTAGGAGAGCTATTTTGCTGTATTGGAAGGATCCCAATCCACAGATTGTTTTTTTTCTGGCTCTCCTCCATTATGTTGTGTTTAAGCTAGGAGAAAATTAGAAGTCAGACATTTGATACATCTTTTAAATTCGAGCAAACCTAGTGACCTTTCATTCAATATTTTCATATAATCTAATTTTTCTTTTTTTTACTTTGTTAGGTAATTTTTTTTTCTTCTCCGCGAAGTTTCAGAATTGACCAGAAGGATTTTTCCCACCTTTTTTTGTAATTATATCCTCAAAATGGACTGCCCAGTCCTCTTTTTCTTGTTTTAGGTTAGTTCAGTGTTTTTTTTTGCCTTCTCAGTAATAGAAATCTTGAGTCTTTTTTTAATGAATTCTTAAGAGGAGTTGTGGTTCCTTTTTATATTAGCTCAATATTATACTATACATGATTTTCACAGTGTATATTCCTTTCTTTCAACTTTTATTGAAATATGTATTTGATATAACTTCTCTGATTTGTATTTATCCTTATATTTTTTTAAATCAATAAAAAAAGATTGACAATGAAAGGATTAACTAGGTGGGTTGCTGGGCAGTGTGGCTTGTTGGGCTGGGAGGGCCTATTCCGTGCTGTTTCTTTTAAAAAAAAATTAAGATCTTTTCCAACCCCAGTCTCACCATAATCTTTAACTCTTGGGTGTATTTTTGCTTTTCACATATTCTCTGAGATTGTTGTGCATAAAAATCCCCAGAGATCAGCAAGTTCTGGATACTGTGATGGATATTTGCTTGCTGGGCCGGGGCATCTTCTTTATGTCAAGCTCGTCTTTCTAAACACAGTAGCTGCCGCTTGTAAAGATCAAGCAGTTGTAAGTTAACCTTCCAACTAATGCTCATTGTTTATCTCTGGTGGTAAACAGGAGCCAGTCTTCACTTCTAAGTGTAAATGGAAAGCATTAATCCATTTGTCGTTGGAAGGACAGCTTTGCCCCCATCCACCTGTCCATTTTGTGGCTGGGAGGAGTCAATGTACCCTGTTTATATGCAATGTGAGAGGTTGAAGCCCCTATTTGAATATCTGAAGGGGCTGCTGCTCTAGCTTAAGTTGGCATTCAGCTCTGCACTCCTGTATGTGGGGGGGCGGTGGTGGTCACTTGCAGGATCTTACTGTGGTTTGCTCCTGGGCCTGCCCAAAATGGCTGTTCACAGGTCCAGACAACAGGCAGTTGAGGGCTCTGTCCAGGCAGGCTGCCTGTGCCTCTTCCAGAAATACGTTCATGCCCAGGTGTCCTTGGTGAGGGAGCATGTGGTCACCATTGGTACAGTGGGAGATTTCTGGGAACGGTGCCTGCCCCCAGGGATTTGACTGCTTCATGGACAGTAATAACCATATTTTGATATGAGTTTATTCACTGTTGTAAATAATTGTTTGTATTTTGTGTACTTTTTTGTGAAGTTAAAAAAGGAGATGCATTGCAAAGAGATGCATTATCTACAGAAAGCAGGGTGCTGCTCGCTGGACCTGGCCTATTGCCAAACAACGGGCTTTGTTTAACTACATTTGTTTCAAAGCAGACAATGCTGGCTAAGTTGTTTAGTTCAAGGAAGCCTGCAGACCAGAACAGAGAATGACTTAGCACATCAATAACTGATCTATTAATATGTTGGAAGGCTTCTGTACTTGAGGAGTCAGTTTCACAGTTTTAATTGTGGGTAGCTGGGAACCACATCTCCAAGAAGCTTTTGGACCATTTGTGCTAAAAGACTTCTGAAAGATTATCACAAGTGTGTGAAGTCAACCAAGTGGCAGAAAATGGGTATAAGTGTACACATCAGTTCAGCCTTATTAGGAAAGGAGTATAGAAGATCAAGGAATGTGAAAGAAACACAGGGTGAAGCAGAGCCCATTCCTCTACCATCGATATCCGTGATGGACACCTGGTTCATCTGCGTCATTGGTATATCATTTTTAGCTGATAGGAATTGCAACTGTGTTTTGGAAATCTTTTGTGTTTTAGAAATGGTTTGTGATTTGGAAAGCTCACTGTGAGCTTTCAATCTGTTTTAAGAGATTTGTCTGGATTTGAGTATGTATCACTGAAAATAAATTAATTACTTGGTTAACCGGAAGCATCTTTTTCTTGGTAGGGTAGGCGGGGGATCCACTGCTGAAATGGTGGGTTTTGGCAGCTAAACGTAACATGGAGAATAAACAGGGAGTGAACTAAAGATTGGGTAGTTACAGTATAATTTATTGAGCCCTTAAAGCTACGCTACCCAGCAATCCCCCAATTTTAACCCTGGCCTAATCATGGGACAATATACAATGACCAATTGACCTACCAATTGGTGCGTCTTTGGACTGTAGGAAGAAACAAGAGCAACTGGAGGAAATCCACGCAGTCATGGGAAGAATGTAAAAACTCCTTATGGGCAGTGGCAGGAATTGAACCCGGGTCACTGGTACTGTAAAGTGTTGTGCCAACCACTACAATGCCGATGTGTCCCGATCTTCCTTTAGTGAGAGTACCCATGGCTATTTATATCTAATAGGGCTTAAGGGTTTAGAACTTTGTGGACAGCAAACCCATCAGAGTACTCAAATCACCCCATATGGCATCAACAGTCATCCACGGTCAAAGTCAGTCACTTAGATCACATTTCTTCCCCAATTTTGATGTTTGGTCTGAACAACCGAACATCTTAAGCACGTCTGAAGGCTTTTATGCATTGAGTTGCTGCCACGTGATTGGCTAATTAGATATTTGCATTAACGAGCAGGTGCACACCTAATAAAGTGGCCATCGAGTGTATTTTGGTTATGTGACAATAATAAATCAAATACCAATTACCACTCGTAGGACACCCACACAAACACAGGGAGACAGTGCAGGCTCTACATCTACAGCACCTGAGGTCTGAATTAAACCAAGGTCTGGCACTGTGAGGCAGCAGATCTACAGTCTGTGTGCCACTTTACCACCCTACATCTCCAATGAAAAGAGAAGAGATTTTCAAACTTGAAACAGTGCCTTACCCGACATGGGTATGTACACAGCCACATGTAATCCAGAGGTGTTTGTCTCTCAGGAGGCTGATCAGGGTCATATGACCTAGTACCGTCCATCACAAGGTCTTGCATGGTTGTCCATGATCTGAATGTTCCACCATCTATTATTGGGACCAGTGGGCTGGGGATCACATTCACAATGGATTGAGCGGTCTTTACAAACGAGGTCCCTTCAAAAGAAATAGTAAACAGCACGCAGTAACGGCCGACAGCTAACGACAGGGTGGGCAACTGTAGACGGGGTCTCTTCAAGTCCACGTTTCTTGGTTGAACTTCATTTCCTCCTTGTAGTGAGGTGCAGCTTGAAGCCCTGTGTATCTCCCATTGGTAACCCACCTGATACTCAGCGCACCCTCTGAGGTCCACGTCAGCCTCCAAGTAGTTCTTCTGAGACCTCTTCATGGTGTTGCTAAGAATCATGCTGACCTTGGGCGGGTCGCACTTGAGCACCACAATGGTTACCGTGGCCTGCACGACATAGAAGCTCACGTAGTTGGACGCGTTGACCTCCACCACGTAAATCCTTGGCTCCAAATAAAAATGGGACAGGACCGATGTGTTTGCGTGGTTTTGGGTCCCATCCCCGAACCTCCACACAAAGGTCGCCTCTGTGAAGCTGGGGGTCACGGAGAGACTCAGCTGCACCGACTCGTTGACCACGCTGACAGGCGGCGAAGCTGTGAGTCGAGCAGACAAAATTGGATGCTGCACCAGGACCAGGATGGTGACTTCCTCGCTCGATACATTGTTGGATGCCCTCAGCAGGACGCTTAGCTGTCCTCGCACCCTTGGCGTGTAAGAAACATTCTGCCCAGCAATGAGATCAGAACTGCTTCCCAGTGCAAACTGCCACAGGTAGGATATCTGGAAGCCGCTGGCCACTTCGGCCCTGAAGGTTTTTGTTACCCCACTGGGAATGGCATAGTCATCACAGTCCACCAACTTCAGACCCTTCACGGGCTCTATCACCTTGATCTCCATATCAGCATGGCTGCAGCTAACGCTGTTCTGTGCTGTTAACGTCACATGGTACGTTCCAAGGAGTGTGAACTGATACGTGTACTCTGTGATGTTCTGAAGCAGCGTGAAAGTATCATTAATGCCCAGGTAGAAGGAAACATCAGTCCCCGCAGACAGCAGAACAGAGAAAATTACATTCTGCCCAGGGGCAACTGCCTGGCTGGAGGCTAGAAGCTGCAGCCCCTGTATTTCATCTTGGACAGTAATGTTCTTCAAGGCCAGCTCCCAACTCACGTCATTAGAAGCGTTCAGTCCAACAGTGTACACACCAGGCAGTGGGAATGATCCACTTATCTGCTGGGCGCTCCCTTGCTCTTCAGACTGTGGCAGTATCCACTGCCAGGAGACATTGGTCCCTCTTAGCGCCAGCGCCCAGAATGAGACTGTAGCATTGGTGGCAGCGTAGCGCGGGGCCACGATGTCCACACCGCCCACCGGCTCCTGGACACGGACCACCAGGGTCGAGCAGCCAGAGCTGAGTCTGTTGGCGGCCGTAAGGTTGACGAGCTTCAGGCCCGGGGTCCAGAAATTGTGGTGGACAGAGGGGACGCAGGTAGTCACTGTGGTACTTGCATCCAAGGCCCAGGTGTAGATCACGTCTGTACCACTGTCCAGATGTGCACTGATGGTGGTGGTCTCGTTCACCGCCACTGGCTCAGGAGATGCCCTTAGTGCCACATCGCCGATGGGCTCCAGCACAGCAACCAGCTCACTAGTGTTCATGGAGCCCAGCAGGTTACTGGCCTCGAGCACCATCTCATAGGAGCCTGCTTCCTCAAAGAGCACCTGAGAAGACATCCCAGTGGTGTGGACAAAGAGGGTTCCTGCCTTCCAGATGGTCCAGTCATACGATATCTCGGTGCCAGAGAGGCTTGTGGCCTGGAACCAGAGGGTCTGGTTGGTGAGCAGGCAGCAGTTCTGGGCCAGGTCACCGAGCACCATGGTCAGGCCCTCGATCTCCTCCAGGACGTGGACCATGACGCAAGCCTGTACCGAGCTGATGCCATTCTCTGCCCGGACGGTGACGTTGAAGAGGCCGGGCTCACCAAAGGTGTGGTTAATGGTGGCGGGACCTTCTTGTGACCGGCAGCCCTGGCAGAAGGTCCAGAAGTAGCGAACGGTGCCACCAGCCCACAGCGTGGCCCCGAGAAAGACGGAGGTGTTGACCGGCGTGATGCTAGGGTTAGCCACCACCTTCAACCCCAGCAATGGCGTCTTCACGCAGACTATGAGTTCCTTCCACATTGAGCTCACCATGTTCCACCCTTCCAGCTTCACCCGAAAGGAGCCCACGGTGCCAAAACTGTGGGTGACATTGGCGCCCCTGACTAGGTCACCGTCTCCGAAGTCCCAGCTGTAGTTCATTTTGTCGCCATTACTGACCGCCCCAAAAGCGTAAGTCTGCTCCCTCACCAGGTTGTTGGGCTCGAACCCGCCATAGAGGTGGACCTCCAAGCAGGTCACAGGTGCCTGGACCTCCGCACGGGCCGTGCCGCTGGCTGATGAGACATTGTTGAAGGCGGTCACGTTGACCCAGTACAAACCCGAACTCCCGAAGGTGTGGTTGGCCTCCCTGCCCCGAATCTGGGTGTCTATGCCGGCACCAAAGTCCCACAGGTAGGTATACTGACTCTCGGGGAAAGCCTCAGCAGAGAACATCGCTTCGTTGCCCAGCTGGATGAAGCCATGGGTCGGAGTGACCACGACCCTGCGGACAGCTGGCTGAACGCACACGTTGGAGTAATAGTTGACCTTGTTGACATTGCTGGACACCACCAGGTAGAGGGGGAAATCGCCGCTGCTGGTGTAGTTGTGGCTAATGTTGGGCTGCCCGCTGATGGTCTCGTTGGGCGAGCTGTCACCGAAGTCCCAGAAGAACAGGTAGTTGGCGGCGTCTCCTGGCGTGTAGGCAGTGAAGTTGGTCTCCAGCCGCTCTTGGACGCAACCCGCCGGTGTGACCCGGCACACCTGCAGCACGAAAACTTCGACGGCCCGCGAGGCGTTGGCCGAGCCCAGCAGGTTGGAGGCAATGGCGGTCACTGTGTACTTGCCCACGGCAGAGTACGTGTAGTTCATCACCGAGGAGAAGGTGTCGGTGAGCGGGGTCCCGTCCCCCATGTCAAACGACCACCGAATGCTGGTCCCTGACTGCACCGAGGCTCTGACTATAGTCGGGGCGGTGAGTTCGGTGGGGCTGTTATCCGAGAAGTTCACGCCCCTTATTTCCTCCAGCACGTCCACCACGCAGTGGGCACCGATGTTGCTGATGCCGTTGGTGGCTTGGACACTAACGTTGTACCTCCCAGCTTTGGTGAAGGTGTGCACAACCCTTGGAAGGCTGCCTGTTAGCTGGCTGGAGTTGTCTCCGAAGAGCCATTGGTAGGTAACACCCAGTGTGGACGGCAGGAGGCTGGCTTCGAACTCCAACCTTTTGCCAGTGGCAATGACATTGCTGCTGGCATTGACAGAGATGTTTCTGAGGTGGCTGTACACCCTAAGTGGAAGGACCTGACTGAGGTTATCGTATTTATCCGATGCAGAAACCGAGAGATTGTATTCACCTAAGCAGAGAAGAGGAGACAGGAATTAACACAGGAATAAACACAGCACTTACATCCTTCCCTGTCTGATTTAGAACTAGCCCATCATTCACCTGTGGTTTCTGACTCAGTATAGCTCTCTCAGTATAGTCTGGCCTGCAGGGCACGTCCCTCACCCCTACTCTTAGCAAAACATAACGCAAACAAGAAACATTATTGTTTCAGGGGTCTTGATGAAGGGTCTGGGCTTGAAACGTTGACTCCTTATTCATCTCCACAGATGCTGCCTGACCTGCTGAGTTCCTCCAGCATTTTGAGATTGTGGGTTGCTCCAGATTTCCAGCAGTTGTAGAAACTCTTGTGTTTATGTGCCTCTAGCTGCCACACTAGCCACCTGGTCTCTCTCACCCTAGCAAAGATCTTCCCTTCCCTCTCCCACTGAAAACTAATTTGCTTTTTCCTTTTCCGTTCTGATGAAGGGTCTCTGATTTGAAACATTCACACTGTTTCTCCATCCATGGACGCTGCCTGACCCGCTGAGTGTTTCCAATATTTATTATTTTTATTCTGCATTTGATCAAACATTCTAGTTAGCTCCACTCCCCCACCCCCCCCCCCCCCGCCCCCATCTGCTATCTCAGACAAAATACTGGAGGAACTCAGCAGGCCAGGCAGGATCTATTGCTAACTTGCATTTCTATAGCACCCTTCATGATCTTCCAACAAATCAAAAGGACCACCTTTTGAAATCCACCAATTGTTTTATTGTAGGAAACCTGGCAGCCAATTTACACACAGTATGATCCTAGAAGCAGAGGAGACCAAATTATCTATTAACAGAGAGGTATGTATTGGGACAGGACACCTTTGAGAAGTCCCTTGCTCTACTTTGAAATATGGGACCTTTCAGTTGACAAGAGGACATCTCACTTCCAAAATTGGAACACTGAGAACATGTGAAGTAGAATAGGAGTGGAACATTTGGCTCCTCACATCTACTCCGCTGTTCAATAAATCTCGTCTGAACCTGTGCCTCAGGTTCCATTCCCACCCAGTTCCCACTTCCTCCAACTTAGTAACCAAATACAGTACTGTGCAAAAGTCTTCAGCACATATCCACGGCCAGGGTGCTTAAGACTCTTGCACAGTAGTGTATCTGTCAATGTGGACCGGAGCGCAAGTTTGAAAAGCTGACGGGAGCGAAGAATGCTGGGAACGGTGAAGGTAGAGTGCTGTGGGAGGGGTGTGGGACAGGTGGCAGTGAAGGAGTGCCAGTGGTAGGGTGGGTGGCATGGGTGCAGACACACCCAGCCCTGAGACATCAGGCAAGGTCATTTGATTCCAAACAACTGCTTTATTGATCATTACAGAATGTCTCTCTGGTGCTTCCCACTCCCTCCCCTCTCCCTTCCCCTTTCCCCAACCATGATTCCCCTCTCCCTGCCACCTTCCCACTCTCAGTCCATGACAGAGACCATATCAGAATCAGGTTTATCATCACTCATGTATGTCATGAAATTTGTTTTTTATTTGCAGCAATACAGTGCAATACATAAAATTCCTACAGTACTCTGCAAAAGTCTTCGGTACCCTGGCTATATATATATGTCCTTGAGAATTTTGACAGTACTGTATATTCCATGACTGTACATGATGATTTGATCATCATGTTTAAAGATCTACCTGCCTGGGTGTTAGCGGGGTGTGTTCATTCCATCGTGTTGTGGGTTGAGGGGGTCAACCTACGAGGGAAAACTGTGTTTTGATCTAGACTCTGTAAAGGAGTTTTCCAAGATTTGTAACCACCCGGGTGAAGAAATATGCCCACTTCTCAATCTTGTGGTATGATTCCTCTTACCTTGACATGGCACTCTCAGTTCTAGTCTCCCCAAGCAGTAGAAGCAGCTTCTCTTGTTAATCCATCCCCTTGCCCCCCCCCCTTTCAGATCACCTCTCATTCTGAGCCCAGATCAAAATTACACAGCCTCTAGTGCCTATCCTGGTTCAGCCACGTGAACACCACGCTCAGAAAGATAACCAGCAACTCTTACTTCTTTAGAAGTCTAAAGAAACGGCGTCTCCTCATAGACCAATTTTCATCAATGTACCCATCCTATCTGGATGCATCACCATTTCACATGGCAACTGCTCCACCCGAGACCACAAGAGACAGCTCAGCACATCACCAACCATCCTCTCCTCTGTAGAACCTGTCTACACTTCTTGCTGTGTCAGTAAAGCAGCTAATATGACCAAGGAACCCAGATACCCACAGACATTCTTTCCTCTTGTCCCCATCCCAGCATAGAAACATAGAACAATACAGCAAAGTACAGGCCCTTCGGCCCACAATGTTGTGCCGACCCTTAAACCCTGCCTCCCATATAACCCTCCACCTTAAATTCCTCCATATACCTGTCTAGTGGTCTCTTAAATTTCACTAGTATATCTGCCTCCACCGTGCAGAAGATAAAAAAGCCTGGACACAGATACTACCAGGCTCAAGAATAGCTTCTATCCCATGGTTATAAGACTACTAAATGATACCTATTTTGATAACTTAGACTCTTGAACTCACAATCTACCTCAATATGACCTACACGAGGAAATCTGCAGATGCTGGAAATTCAATCAACACACACAAAATGCTGGTGGAACACAGCAGGCCAGGCAGCATCTATAGGGAGAAGTGCTGTCGACGTTTCGGGCCGAGACCCTTCGTCAGGACTAACCGAAAGGAAAGATAGTAAGAGATTTGAAAGTAGTGGGGAGAGGGGGAAATGCGAAATGATAGGAGAAGACCGGAGGGGGTGGGATGAAGCTAATAGCTGGAAAGGTGATTGGCGAAAGTGATACAGAGCTGGAGAAGGGAAAGGATCATGGGACGGGAGGCCTCAGGATAAAGAAAGGGGGGGGGGGGAAGCACCAGAGGGAGATGGAGAACAGGCAAACAACTAAATGTGTCAGGGATGGGGTAAGAAGGGGAGGAGGGGCTTCTCCACTTAGAGAAGTTGACTTCTCTAACTTCCGTTAATGCCCCTCCTCCCCTTCTTACCCCATCCCTGACACATTTAGTTGTTTGCCTGTTCTCCATCTCCCTCTGCTGCTCCTCCCCATTCTCTTTCTCCTGAGGCCTCCCGTCCCATGATCCTTTCCCTTCTCCAGCTCTGTATCACTTTCGCCAATCACCTTTCCAGCTATTAGCTTCATCCCACCCCCTCCGGTCTTCTCCTATCATTTCGCATTTCCCCCCTCCCCCCACTACTTTCAAATCTCTTACTATCTTTCCTTTCGGTTAGTCCTGACGAAGGGTCTCGGCCCAAAACGTCGACAGCGCTTCTCCCTATAGATGCTGCCTAGCCTGCTGTGTTCTACCAGCATTTTGTGTGTGTCAATATGGCCTTGCACCTTATTGTCTGCCTGCACTACATTTTCACTGTAACTGTAACACTTTATTCTGCACTCTGTTTTCCCTCGTACTATTTCAATCTGTTTTTATAATGAAATGACCTGTATGGAAGGCATCAGAAAGAAAACAGGTTTTGCACTGTACCTTGGTACATATGACACTAATAAACAAATTCAATTAAAAACTCTTTTGAGTGAATACACACCAAACTGACCCCCAAGACAAGAAACAGTGATTCTGCAGATGCCGGAAATCTTGAGCAACACACACAATGTGCCAGTGGAGCTCAGCAGGTCAGGCGGCATCAATGGAGGGAAATGAACAGTTGATGCTTCGGGCCAAGATCTTTCATCAAGACTCATTCAGATTTAAACAGGACCTCGGGCCATGTCTATTTTTAAATACAGAGACCAGAATTGCATACAACAACTCAATGATCACAGTGAATGCAAAATCAGAGGTGAGGGACTGAATGGCCTTCAGGTTCTGTTCCAAACACTCAGTGGCCACTTTATTGGGTACCCCTGTACACCCACTCGTTAATGCAAATATCTAATTAGCCAATCATGTGGCAGTAAATCAATGCATAAAAGTATGCAGGCATGGTCAAGAGGTTCGGTTGTTGTTCAAACCAAACATCAGAATGAGGAAAAAGTGTGATCCAAGTGACTCTGACCATGGGATAATTTGTGGTGCCAAATGGGGTGATTTGAGTATCTTCTGATCTGACATTTTCAAGCACAACATTCTCAAGAGTTTACAGAGAATGGTGCAATAAACAAAAGACATTCAGTGAGCGGCAGTTCTGTGGCAAAATGCCCAGTTAGCGAGTAGGTCACAGGAGAATTTTCTGGCTGGTTCAAGCTGACAGGAAGGTGACAGTAACCCAGATAAAGCACGTGTTACAACAGTGGCGTGCAGAACAACAACTCAGAATGCACAACACATCGAACCTTGTAATGGATGGCTACAGCAACTGAAGTCCGCTCTGAGTCCCACCAGGTACCTAATAAAGTGGCAAATGAATGTGCTTCTCCCACCCTTAATGCAAAATATCTTCACAAGACCCACAACCCACATATGAGTGTGCACCATACCTGGGCAATGATAGACATGAGTAACATTATGTTGCAGTACAGCTTGCTTGACTGTCAGGTGAGGCACGGAAAAGCTAAGGTTATAGGGAGAGCTGAACTGATAAACCACATCACCAGTTCCATCACCGAAACACCACCTGCAAAGCAACAGAAACACTCAGCACAAACTTCTCCACTTCCTGAGTCCACTGGAACGACTTGCCAAAACTAGAATTTTATATCTACGAGAATAAACTGGGATTGTTTGCTTTGGAACAGAAGTGGCTTCATGAAGTTTTAACTGACACGTTAAATTATGACAGAGGGGGATAAATTGAATAGATCGAGGGATTAAAGGCAGGAGGGAGATATTATTTCCATCCAGACACAGGGATCTGGAAAGCACTTGCTGAAAGGCCATTCAAACAGAAACTCTTGCTGTATTCCAACATTTCACCCAGATGCCTCTCATGACTCCCCAAATACATCTTTTACTCCCAGGTGAAGGAAGGTCAGTGGCCCGTGCTGAGCAAAGGAAACACATCAAAGAAAACATCAACATCAGCTTGAAGAAATTCAACATTGCAACTGAAAACTGGGAAGATATTTCACTCAATAGATACACCTGGAGGAAATCTGTTCAGGAGGGAGCTGTGTTATACGGTCATGACCTCCACTGTGGCGGAGACTGAACAACTAAAAGTCCCAAACATAAACACAACCACCACTGGCTTTTGCCCACACTGCACCACAACAGGTGGATCCCAGACCAGTCTCTACAGCCAACCAAGGTCCCACCAATAGACTAGTCCTTAAGAGAACATCTTATTTAACTCAGTGATTGCAATATTCCAGCAATATTTTTCCAGATATATAAAGAGTATAAGATTGGCAAGAGTGGGTATTGGACTGCTGGAAAATTATGCCAGAGAGGCAGAAAAAGGGGACAAAGAGATGGCGGGTGAACTTACTAAGTGTTTTGCATCAGCCTTCACTATGGAAGACATTAGTAGTATGCCAGAAATTCTAGAGTGTCAGGGAACAGAAGTGAATGTAGTTGCTATTGCTAGCTAGAAAGTGCTTGGAAAGCTGAAAGGTCTGAAGGTAGATAAGTCACCTGTACCAGATGGACTGTACCCCAGGGTTCTGAAAGGAGTAACTGAAGAGACCATGGAGGCATTAGTAAAGAACTTTCAAGAATCACTAGATTCTGGAATGATTCTGAGAACTGGAAAACTGTAAATGACACTCCACTCTTTAAGGAGGGAGGGAGGCAGTAAAACAAAAATTATAGGCCAGTTAGACTGATTTCAGTGGTTGGGAAGATGTTGGAGTCCATTATTAAGGATGAGGTCTCAGGGTACTTGGAGGCACGTGATAAAATAGGCCGTAGTCATCATAGTTTGCCCAGAGGGTGGTGAATTTGTGGAATTTATTACCACTGGCAGCTGTGAAGGCCAGGTCATTGGATGTATTTAAGGCAGAGTTTGACAGGCTCTTGATTGGATATGGCATCAAAGGTTACAAGGAGAAAGCTGGGGAGTGAGGCTGAGGATGAAAAATGGATCAGCCATGATGAATGGCAGTGCAGACCCGATGGGCCAAATGGCCTAATTCTGCATTAAGGTCTTCCTATGGTCTTATGGCCTCATATGAGGAGCGTTTGATACTCGCTGGAGATTGGAAGAATGAGGGGGATCTCACTGAAACCTATAGAATATTGGAAAGTCTAGATGAAGTGGAAGTAGAGAGGATGTTTCCTATTGCAGGGAGTCCAGAATCAGAGGGCGTAGCTTTAGAACAGAGGAGGAGGAATTTCTTTAGCCAGAGGAATTCATTAGTACAGGTGGCTGTGGAGGCCAAATCATTGAGTATACTTAAGGTTGATGGGTTCTGGATTAATAAGAGTGTCAGAGGTTATGGGGAGGAAGCAGAAGAGGAATAATTGGCTTGAGAGGGATAACAAATCAATCACAATGGATTGGTGGAGCAGACTCAATGGGACCAAATGGCCTAATTCTACGCCTATGTTTATAGTCTAACGGTCTAAGTACTTAGATATGTTGATCGCTAACCTGCAGGTTACGGATCTTATGAAGGAAAGTGGGGTTAGGCCAGCCTGCACTTTTAAACCAGGCACAAATATACTTGGTGGCCACTTTATTAGGTACACTTGCTCATTAATTCAGATATCTAATCAGCCTATCATGTGATAGCAATTCAATGCATAAACAAAATCATGCAGACATAGTCAAAATGTTCAGTTGTTGTTCAGACCAGACATCAGAATGGGGAAGAACTTTGACCTTAGTGACTTGGACCGTGGGATGACTGTCGGTGCCAGACGAGCTGGTTTGACCTCCCTGGAAACTGCTGATCTCCCTGGACTATTTAAAAAGAATGCCATGAAAATCAAAGGTAAATCCAGTGAGTGGCAGTTCTGTGGGGAAAAGCGCCTTGTTCATGAGAGAGGTCAGAGGAGAATGGCCAAGCTGACAGGAATGCAACAGTTACCACGCACTACAGCAGTGGTGTGCTGATGAGCATCTCCGAACAAACAACATGCCGAACCTTGAAGAGGATGGGCTACAGCAGCAGAAGATCACAAACATACACTCATTGGCCACTTATTTAAGTACACCTGTACAACTGCTCATTAATGCAAATACCTAATCAGCCAATCATGATGCAGCAACTCAGTGCATGGAAACATGGTCAAGAAGACCACGACCGTACACTCAGTACAGAAGGTACCTAATAAAGTGGCCACTGTGTGTGCATTAGGCCAAATGCCCTCTGTAGTAGATCTCACACACCTTGAGCTGCTTTATATTCTCTGCTTGAGTCCGAATGTTGACTAAAGGGCTGCCGGTTGCTGCTCAACCGCATGTGATAAGGTGCTGGCAACCTGGCGACTGGAATCACTGCAGTTCCTGTCATGACGGCGGTTTCTTACTACTGGGTGATGTGCTTAAGACTGATGGCCGTGGATCTGCAGTCTCCGATAAGGCAGCAGACTTTCTTCCTTAAAAGGAGCTAGTGAAATGGATGGGCTTTACAACAGTAACTTCATCCTCTTCATTCCTGCTGGCTTAATCCCTACTTTATGTAATTCACTGAATTTAAGTAACCCAACTGTTATGGTGGGATTTACACCCATGCGTCTAGTACAGGACAATATTAACACAATAGATCCTGCACATGGCAGAAGTCCAGGGCAGCAGACACCAGATGCTGGAGGAATTCAGCAGGTCAGACAGCATCTATGGACGGGAATGAACCATCAACATTTCAGGCAAGGACCTGACAGGAAGGGAGCAGAAGCCAGAATAAGAAGGGAGGGGAGAGGATGGGGTTGAAAAATATCACCCATGATTGAATGATAGAACAGAATTGATGGGCTGAATAGCCTAATTCTCCTGTTATATCTTCCAGCATCATGGGGTAGAACTATAGCTGGAAACTCAGCCACCCAGTCAGCCCACTGGATTTGCAGTGATGTTCACCAGAACAGTAGGAAGCGCACTGCCTATTCCCAGAGCAACGCGCATGCACTGTAGACTGAAATTCACCAGACTGAGCAAATGTACGAGGAATTTCTTCAGAGGAAGCATAGTGAGCTACAGAGAAAGAAATAGGTTTTTTTTTGCTAATTACCTGAATGTAGCATTTATGGCAGCATCCACCTTCACTATGGCGACAAACGTGTATGGGATGCCTTGCATGAGAATGGTTGGGACACCAGAAACATTTAACTCTGTCAGTGGATTCCTCCTGTCCACAGTAACGTTGCAAATAATACTTTGGCTGCTCACATGATTGGACGCAATTAGCTGCAACATTGAAACACAAGATTTAGTTTACTGGAAGGAAGGGGTGGCCATTTCCGGGTTGCCCTGGTCAATGTTTCCCATAAAGATGGTGTGGTCATTGTACTGCTTAGGGAACTTTTCCAAGCTCCTTATTGTCCTTTCAACTAAGACTATACTTCAAAAGATGTTCTGTGGCTTTACAATGCCCTGATGTTGTGAAAGGCACTTTATAAATGCAAACTTCTCAATTTGCAAACCTTTGCAATCAACGTATGACATCCAGCCTCATAATACAAGGACATCCCTTTTGAACAGAGATGAGGAGAAATCTCTTTAACCAGAAGATGGTGGATCTGTGAAATTTATTGCTACAGACAGCCATAGAGGCCAAGTCATTGGGTATACTGTATTTAAAGTGGAAGTTGATAGGTTCTTCCTTAGTCAGGGGGTCAAAGGTTAAAGGGAGTGGGCAAGAGAATGGGATTGATAGGTATAATAAATCAGCCATAATGGAATTATGGAGAATGGACTGAATGGCCTTATTTTGCTCCTATGCCTTAGATCAACTTGTGATTACATTTTAGGCTAAGTTGTGAAGGTCTGGGAGTGGTTATGGGCATCGTACTCCAATACAAGATCAAAGTCTTTCAGATGGAAGGTAGAAATTTGGTGGTAGATTCATGGTGTAGTGATATTTATCAGCACTTTGGCCCAGATGACTGGTGACTCCGTGGCAGGACTTATTTAGCCAAAGAGTGGTGATTCTGTGGAACTCATTGCTGCTGACAGGGGTGAAGGCCAAGTGGGGGAGTTTAGGACCCGAGGGTACGGCATCAGTATACAAGGACATCCCTTTAGATCAGAGATAATGGAAGAATCTCCTTAACCAGATGGTGGCAAATCTGTGGGGGTTTGATAGGACTTGATTAGTAAGGGTGTCAAAAGTTATGGGGAGAGGCAGGAGAATGGGGTTTGAGAGAGAAAATAAACCAACCGTGATTGAGTAGAGCAGACTCGATGGGCTATATGGCCTAATTCTGTTGCTATAACCTACGGTCTTATGGTTTTATCTACATTATTTTTTTATGACAGAGGGGGAAGCTATTAATTCTTTGTGGAAATCTCTTAGCTTCAGCCACCCTGGTTCGATTCTGACCTCTGGTGATGACCGTGTGGAGATTGGACATTCTCCTTGAAACCATTTGGGTTTTCCTGGGTGCTCTAGGTTCCTTCCTCCTTCCAAGAATGTACAGAGTGGTGGGTTAATTAGCCACTGTATATTTGCTTGTTAATACAAATATCTAATCAGCCAATCATGTGGCAGATACTCAATGCATAAAAGCATGCAGACATGGTCAAGAGATTCAGTGATGATCAGATCAAATATCAGAATGGGGATGAAATGTGATCTGAGTGACTTTGACCGTGGAATGTTTGTTGACAGCAGATGAGGTGGTTTGAGTATCTCAAAAACCTTCTGATCTCCTGGGATTTTCATGCACGACAGTCTCTAGTGTTTACGGAGAATAGTGCAAAAAAACCAAAACAAAGCATCTAGTGAGCTGCAGTTCCGTGGGCAAAAACACCTTGTTAATGAGAGAGATCAAAGGAAAATGATCCGACTGGTTCAAGCTGACAGGAAGCCGACAGTAACTCATATAGCCAGATATTACCACAGTGATGTGCAGAAGAGCATCTCTGAATCCACAACATATTGAACATCGAAGTGGATTGTCTACAGCAGCAGAAGACCACGAACACACACTCAGCGCCCACTTTATTAGGTACAAGAAAGGCGGCTCTAGAGTGTATGTTGCCCCTATTGTGTAAGCGAGTGGTAGAATCTCTGGGTGGTGGAAGAAAGAGTAAGGGTTGCAGATGACAAGAATGTGGGGAGAATAACATCAGTGTAAAGGTCAATACACCACTCGATGGGCTGAAGGGCCTGTTTCTGCTCACTATCATCTATGATTCCATACTCTGACTGCAAGATTAAAATCTGGTGACCAAATGAGGGCAACGATGTTTGTCCGCCAAACAGAACAACCAGCTGTTAAACATTCTCACCGAGAGCTTGTAGACAGCCTCTGTTCGATAGATGACTTTATAGACTTGGTTGTAATGTATGAAGGAAGCCTTGTCATCAACTGTCCACTTGAACATGACATTTGTTCCAGCACTTACTCTTGCTGTGTAGGTCTGCAGATAGAAACAGAATCAAAATGTTTACAGAATCAAATGGGCTCCATGAAAGGTTCATAAAACTAGGTAATGATAAAGATCTATAAGATTATAAGGCTAGCAGGAAGGAGCTTAAGAGTGAAATTAGGAGAGCCAGAAGGGGCCATGAGAAGGTCTTGGTGAGCAGGATTAAGGAAAACCCAAGGCATTCCACAAGTTTGTGAACAGCAAGATGATTAGGCGTTAGAGAATAGACCAATCAAGTGTGACAATGGAAAAGTGTGTATGGAACCGGAGGAGATAGCAGAAGTACTTAATAAACACTTTGCTTCAGTATTCACTACGGAAAAGGATCTTGATGATTGTGGGGATGACTTACAGCTGACTGAAAAGTTTGAGCATATAGACATTAAGAAACAGGATGTGCTGGAGCTTTTGGAAAGCATCAAGTTGGGTAAGTCTCTGGGACTGGAGGAGATGTACCCCGGGCTACTGTGGAAGGCAAGAGAGGAGATTGCTGAGCCTCTGGCAATGATCTATGCATCATCAATGGGGATGGGAGAGGTTCCAGAGGATTGGAGGTTTGCAGATGTTGTTCCCTTATTCAAGAAAGGGAGTAGAGATAGCCCAGGAAATTATAGACCAGTGAGTCTTACCTCAGTGGTTGGTAATTTGATGGAAAAGATCCTGAGAGGCAAGATTTATAAACATTTGGTATAATATGATTAGCAATAGTCAGCATGGCTTTGTCAAAGGCAGGTCATGCCTTACGAGCCTGATTGAATTTTTTGAGGATGTGACTAAACACATTGATGAAGGTAGAGCAGTAGATGTAGTGTATATAGATTTCAGCAAGGCATTTGACAAGGTGCCCCATGCAAGGCTTACTGAGAAAGTAAGGAGGCATGGGATCCAAGGGGGCCTTGCTTTGTGGATCCAGAATTGGCTTGCGCACAGAAGGCAAAGAGTGGTTGTAGACGGGTCATATTCTGCATGGAGGCCAGTGACAAGCGGTGTGCCTCAGGGATTTGTTCTGGGACTTTTACTATTCGTGATTTTTATAAATGACCTGGATGAGGAAGTGGAGGGATGGGTTTGTAAATTTGCCGATGACACAAAGGTTGGAGGTGTTTTGGATAGTGTGGAGGGCTGTCAGAAGACATTGATAGAATGAAAAACTGGGCTGAGAAGTGGCAGATGGAGTTCAACCTGGATAAGTGTGAGGTGGTTCATTTTGGTAGGTCAAATATGATGGCAGAATATAGTATTAAAGGTAAGACTCTTGGCAGTGTGGAGGATCAGAGGGGTCTTGGGATTTGAGTCCATAGGACACTCAAAGCTGCTGCTCAGGTTGACTCTGTGGTTAAGAAGGCATACAGTGCATTGGCCTTCATCAACTGTGGGATTCAGTTTAAGAGCTGAGAAGTAATGTTACAGTTATATAGGACCTTGGTCAGACCCCACTTGGAATACTGTACTCAGTTCAGGAAGGATGCAGAAACTATAGAAAGGGTGCAGAGGAGATTTACAAGGATATTGCCCGGATTGGGGAGCATGTATTATGAGAATAGGTTGAGTGAACTCGGCCTTTTTCCCTTGGAGTGACGGAGGATGAGAGGTGACCTGATAGAGGTGTATAAATTCATGAGAGACACTGATTGTGTGGATATTCAGAGGCTTTTTCCCAGGGCTGAAATGGCTAACACAAGAGGACAATGTTTTAAGGTGCTTGGAAGTAGGTACAGAGGAGATGTCTGCGTTTTTTTTACACAGAGAGTGGTGAGTGCGTGGAATGGGCTGCTGGTGATGGTAGCGGAGGCAGATACAATAGGGTCTGTTAAGAGACTCTTGGAGAGGTACATAGAGCTTAGAAAAATAGAGAGCTTTGAGTAAGCCAGGGTAATTTCTAAAGTAAGTACGTGTTCAGCACAGCATTGTGGGCCAAGGGGCCTGTACTGTGCTGTAAGTGTTCTATGTTTCTATTACCATTGAGAAATAAGGAAGGAATCTAGTTTGAAACACATTTCTGACTTAGTACAGAGTATTCTATCCCCATGTGTTAATGGGTAATCAATTCCCACAAAACTCTACAATTAAGCCAGCCCCACCATTGAGCACATTTACAAGGAGTGCTGTCACAGGAAACCAGCATCCATCACCAAGGAACACCAGCCCATCCAGGTCATGGTCTCTTCTCACTGCTGCCATCAGGAAGAAGGTAGAGGACCCTTAGGACCCACACCAACAAGTTCTGGAACAGTTATTACACATCAACCATCAGGATCCTGAACCAGAGGAGATAACTTCACTCACGCCAACACTGAACTGATCATTGACTACAACCTATGGACTCACTGTTTAAAGACTCTACAATTCATGCCCTCAATATTTATTGCTTGCTTATTTACTATTATTTTGTCCTTCTGTTTTATTTTTTTCTCTATTTGCACAGCTTGTTGCCTTTAGCCCATTGGTTTTTGTCCATCTTTGTTACATGTGGTTTTGATTGACTCTATTGTGATTTTTGTGATCACTGTGAATGCCCACAAGGAAATGAATCTTGGGCTTGTATATAGTGAAATACACAGTGCTGTGCAAATGTCTTAGGCACATATCCATCGCTAGGGTGCCTAAGACTTCTGCACAGTATTGCATTTGTCATTGTGAAGTGGGGAGTGCACGTTTGTAAATTGTCTGGGAGCAAAGGATTTTGGGAAAGGTGAGGGTGGAGTGCTGTGGGAGGGGGGTGGGACAGGTGGCAGAGGAGGAGTGCCATTGGTGGGGTGGGGTGGGTGCAGACACACCCAGCCCCGAGACACCAGGAAATGTAATTTGATTCCAAACAATTGTTTTAATGATCATTACAGGATGTCTCTCCGGTGCTTCCCACTCCCTCCCCTCTCCCTTCCTCTTTCCCAGTCATGATTTCCCCTCTCCCTGCCCCCTTCCGACTCTCAGTCCACAATAGAGACCATATCAGAATCAAATTTATCATCACTCACAGATAACATAAAATTAGCTTTTCCTTTGTGGCAGCAGTACAGTGCAACCCATAAAATTACTACAGTACTGTCCAAAGGTCTCAGGCACCCTGGCTATATATATGTGCCTGAGACTATTACCCAGTACTGTATGTACTTTAATATTGAATTTAGTCTGATCTTTGACATCAGGAAATGGGCTGAGAGGATTACGGGGCTGAGGGAGGGTTGACAATTGATTTGTTCAGAATTCTGGAAGGTTTTACTTCTGGAGGTGTTTAATGGTGGGAATAAGGGGAAATTGATCTTGTTGGTAGGGGAGCTGAAGTGATTTCATCTGTATGAACAGTATGCCAGACAAGCTTTTCGCTATGTCTCAGTGCCTGGTGCCAAAGCAGCAGAGTGGTTAATGCAATGCTATTACAGCTCGGGGCACTCTGGAGTTCAGAGTTCAATCCCAGTGTCATTCTGTAAGGGGTCTCTGTACGTCCTCGCTGTGGAATGCATGGGTTTTCACCAGATCCTCTGATTTCCTGCCACAGTCCAAAGACCTTACGTGGAGGTTCACTGGACACTGCAAATTGTCCTGTGATTAGATTAGGGTTAATTGGATTTATTGGGGGTCGCTACGGAGGTGCTGCTTGAAGGGTCGGAGGGTCTTACTCCTCGCTGTATCGCTAAATAAGTAAGTAATAAATCAATTCCAATATGAATACCAATTGGATTCATCTTACCACAAGCGTGTTGGACAGCACCCTGATCGTTGGGTCAGGCATAATGGTCAGCCCTTCAATCAAGTCCTCAGCTCTCACTGCCACCGTCTTGTTCACGGAGCTAACTTTGTTCTTCGCGGTGATGACGATACTGGTAAGGTTGCAGTCCTTGACTGTGAGGGGGATCCGCGAGTAACAGGTGCCAGAGTTCTCCTTTCCGCAGGCGAGGTTGAGGTCCGCGGGGCAGGTGGTCTCGCAGGCGAAGGTCTGGTTGCTCCCAGACCAGCTCATTGAGGGCCTGTCTGCGGACTTCACCCGGATGACGATGACGGGGTGGATCTTTGGCACGTAATGCACGCCGTTTTGCTTCGCCGGGTAGATAACACTGACATCGGTAACCGGGGCAACGACCTGTACCGTGCAGGACAGGTTGCTGTGAGACAACCCACCATCCATTGTGGCCTGGTAGGTGTAATTACCTGGCAAGGCCTGCCCCCTGTGCAGCAAGGGGCTGCGAACAACGGCTTCCTGCCTGTGACTGTAGAGGAGGCGCAGGTTGCATATCACTTTGTCCGTCCAGTTGAAGTTGGTCATGTTGCTTCGGAAATCGGCGTTCCCACTGGAGTAGACGATACTGAAGTAACTCTGTTGCCAGGGCGACGACTCATCCTGCTGACACTGAAGGAACGTGCCAGGTTCACTGTTGTGCTGGATGGCGATGATGTCATTGGCTTGAACCTCAATGCTTTTGTTTCCCAGCAGGACCTTCAAGTAAGAGGAAGAGTAGAAAATTAGTAGATAGGGTTGATTTGATTACCAGGGCACAGCTCACAAGCCAGCTATAAATTTGTCAATGACACAATCATTGGAAAGAGTGAACAGTTTCAAGTTTCTGGGTGCCAACATCTCTGGAGAGGAAGCCAGAATAGGATAATGGGAAGAGGAGCACAAGCTGACTGGTGCTGGGTGAGATCAAATGAGGGGAAGAAGGTGGGTGGGTGGGGGAAGGGGTAATGAAATAAGAAGCTGGGAGATGATTGGTGGAAAAGGTAAAGGGCTAAAGAAGAAGGAATTTGACAGGATGGGATAGAAAGATCATGGAAGAAAGGGAAGGAGGAGGGCAGCAGAGGGAAGGTGAAGAGAAAAGAAAGAGTAAGAGGGGAGCCAGAATGGGAAATTGTTCTTTTTAATACGGAATCCTGGTACACCTCTTCTGCACACTCATCTTTGTCCATCTACAGCTGGTTCATTTTGTTAACCAGGTTAACCAGTTAATAGCTCACCCTAGTAACGGAAGAAGAAATGACGTTGACGGCGAAAGCAGCAGGTTATCTTACCACATAATGGGCACCACTGCCCGCAGGCACACTCCAGGTGGTCTCGGACACAATGTCGTAATTAGGATGGCTTCTGTTGAAGCGCGGCGGCTTTAAGTTGGGGCACCGCGTGAAGACGTCGGAGCTGCAGGGCCCTTTGAATGGCAAGCAAGCATCTTCCGCCGCGCACCACTTGGACCCACCGGCACAGCCGTGAGTCGTGTTGGCACGAGCTCGAGACAGGCACAAAGCAAAGGAGATGCACACTTCTTCACTGTCTGCAAGAATAAATGGCCACATGGTTCCAGAGAGAACTTTGGAAAATACATTTCAACTTAAAACAGGTTGGCACAGTGCTACAGCCTCAAAAATCAAAGGTTACAGTTCAAAGTAAACTTATTTTCAAAGCACATACAACCCTGAGATTCTTTTTTATTTTTTTTTGTGGGAATTCACAGTAAGAACAAAGAAACACAACAGAATCAATGAAAAACTGCACACAAGAGAACAGACAAAGGCACAAAAGGCAACAAAGAAATACAAAAAGAAAAATATAATAGATAAATAAACGATAAATATCGATAACAAGATAAAGAGTCCTTGAAAGTGAGTCCATAGTTGTGGGAAGAGTTCAATATTGGGGGTGAGTGAAGTTATCTCCTCTTGTTCAAGAACCTGATGGTTGAGGGGTAATAACTGTTTCTGAACCTGGTAGAGTGAGTCCTGAGGCTCCTGTACCTTCTTCCTGATGGCAGAAGCGAGAAGAGATGGCGGAAGTCCTTGATGATGGATGCTGCTTTCCTGTAACAGCGCTCCATGTAGAAATGTACTCAATGGTGGGGAGGGCGTTACCTGTGATGGACAGGGCTGTATCCTGACACCTCTGGTGCCCCAGGTCAGATCTGACCACTGGTGCACTCTGCAGATTCTGTCCCTCTGTTTTCCCAAGCAATTAGTTGGTTAAAATTGGCCCTAAAGTTTGGACGGGTGGGTATGGCTCTCATCTTGTTGCTGCCATCAGCCAGGAGGTACAGAAGTCTTACGTCCCACACCACAAGGTTCAGGAACAGTTATTACCTTACAACCATCAGGCTTCTGAACCAACATGGATAACTTTGCTCACTTCAACTCTGAACTGATTCCAAAACCAACCGACTCACTTTAAGGGACTCTGCAACTTATGTTCTCAATATTATTTCTTTATTTTTTATTTGCGCATTTTGCCTTTGTTTGCACACTGTTTGTCAGTCTTGGTTTATGTTTCGCTTTTTATATATTCTATTGCATTTTTTTATTTTCCTGTGTGGGCCTGCAAGAAAATGAATCCCAGGGGAGTAAATGATGGCATATATATACTTTGATAATAAATTTACTTTGACTTTTGACTTTCATTTTTGATTAAGACTAGAATCTGTGGGGAGTCTTAGAGTCACATAGGATAGCAAAAGGCTTTTTGGTCCAACTTGTCCATGCTGATCAAAATTCACATCTAAGCTAGTAATCCCATTTGCCTGCATGCAAAGAATGTACAGGAGCATCAGGACTCACACCAATAGGTTCAACAACAGTTACTACCTCTCAACCATCAGCCTCCTGAAACAAAAATGGATAACTTCACTCAACTTCAGTTATTGAAATGTTCCAACAACCTATGGACTCTCTGTCAAGGTCTCTTCATTTCACGTTCTTGATACTTATTGCTTATTTATTTATTATCATTATTTCTTTCTTTTTGTATTTGCACAGATTGTTGTCTTCTGCACACTGGTTGAATGCCCAAGTTGGTGTAGCCTTTCATCAATTCTATTATGGTTATTATTCTATTATGGATTAATTGAATATGTCCACAAGAAAATGAATCTCAAGGGAGTATATGGTGATATGTAATTGATAATAAATTTACTTTGTACTTTTCCCTGCTAATATGTTCATATCTGTGAGCTTTAGGCACTTCCTCTAGCAACCTATGCTATTTATTGTGTTTAAAGTTAGCGATAGAAGAATAAAAAAGAGATGAGGAAAGATTTTTCATCCAAAAGTTGATAGACTGTGGAACTGCCTGAAAGGGTGATTTTTACTTCCTATGTATTTCGATGTACAGTTTGGTAACAGGCTCTTCCAGCCCAATGAGCCTGCACCACCCGATTATACTCACGTGACCAATTAACCTACTAAACCAGACATCTTTGGAATTTGATCGATTGATTGGTTGACTGATTGATTGACTAACTGATTGAATACAATGTGGAATAGGCCCTTCCAGTCCTTTGAGCCAGGTCGCCCAGCAATCCCCCGACTTAATCCTAGCTTAATCCTGGGACAATTCACATTGACTTATTAACCTACCAAACAAGACGCCTTTGGATTGTGGGAGGGCAGACCGGACCACCCAGAGAAAACCCGCACATTCACAGGGAGAATGTATAAACTCCTTACAGACAGCGGTGAAATTGCACAATTACAGTACGCTAACCGCTACTGGCAATTTACTTGCAAACGTTTCGTCAGCATGCGAGGAGACATCGTCAGTGGGTTGCTGCAGGTAGATAGCCAAGATCGGAGAACAACTCAACCCAAGCATCAACCACACAAGCTACACACTTTCCGAAATATTTCCAGCTACCGTGCCATCCATTAATGGCAGAAAAGCTTGTATTTGAGGAGGTGTGACTAAGAGGATCGGGTGTGGGAATTTGGCGCAAGGTTGGGTAGCTCAGTCACGACCATCACATACGTAGGCTGAATGGTCTATCACTGCGCTGGGAATTATCCATCGTTCCAGAATGATGAGAGGGAATTCTGACTTTCCATGCCATAATTCCCATTGTTAAGCCATTACCTGGTGTCACAAGGTGCAGGTCTGTTCCAGCACATCTTGGTCGGTAGATCCGAAACCTCACCTGCACAGTGCGGTTCAACTTTTGTGTGGCCATTTCAATCACTGAAATGTTCCCTTTATGACTGAACCAAAGACCCGGGAAGACCATCAGCTACAAGACAAATATTTAAACATAAGGGTTAGAAAGTGATTTGCCACAGATGAAGAAAATGCATTCATCTCCCTTCCCTGTTTCTGTTTTTTATACATCCAGTTCATTCATTCGCTATCTGCCATGTCTTATGATGTGGGTGATCATCATCTCTCCATGACCATGATTGTTCTTGGCAATTTTTTTTTTAACAGAAATAGTTTGCCATTATCTTCTTCTGGGCAGTGTCTTTCATTAGTGGCCACTTTATTAGGCACACTTGTACACTTACTCGTTAATGCAAGTATCTAATCAGCCAATCATGTTGCAGCCACTCAATACATAAAAGCATGTTGACATGGTCGAGGTTCAATTGCTGTTCAGCACAAACATCATAATGGGAAGGAAATGTGATCTAAGGCAACAAAAATTCAAATAACCATGCATTACAACAGTGGTGTGCAGAAGAGCATCTCTGAATGCACAACACATTGAACCTTGTTGTGGATGGGCTACAGCTGCTGAAGACTGTACAGGTACACTCAGTGCCTCACTTGACCATACTTCTTGCTCCACTCTATGGGTACCGTGGTCTTCAGTCTCTGCCTATACTCAGAGCGTAGAAGTACAGGCAGATAATGGCTGCACCTACCTGCAGATGAGATGTATGACCCTCTGACACCACAGGTAACTAATGTGTCAACCATACCATAGTCAGACTGTCACTTACCTCCCCCAGCCCCACAGATGGTGGGATGTTGTTGTTGACAGTGATATTTCTGACTCGTAAGTGTGTCCTAAACACTGGCAATCCCACCAGAAGATAATCAGCTCCAGGAATCCTCTCTGTTTTACAAAACATACAAGGACAACATTAGTCAGTGAAGAGTATGCAATTGTCTAGGATGTTACCTGGGTTTCAGCAATTAAGTTACAGAGAAAGGTTGAACAAGTTAGGTCTCTATTCATTGGAGCGTAGAAGGTTGAGGGGGGATTTGATCGAGGTATTTAAAATTTTGAGAGGGATAGATAGAGTTGACGTGAACAGGCTGTTTCCATTGAGAGTAGGGGAGATTCAAACTAGAGGACATGATTTGAGAGTTAGGGGGCAGAAGTTTAAGGGAAACACGAGGGGGTATTTCTTTACTCAAAGAGTGATAGCTGTGTGGAATGAGCTTCCTGTAGAAGTAGTAGAGGCCAGTTCAGTTGTGTCATTTAAGGTAAAATTGGATAGGTATATGGACAGGAAAGGAGTGGAGGGTTATGGGCTGAGTGCGGGTAGGTGGTACTAGGTGAGATTAAGGGTTCGGCACGGACTAGGAGGGCCAAGATGGCCTGTTTCCGTGCTGTGATTGTTATATGGTTATATGGTTATATGGTCCATAAGATAACTGTATACAATAATATAAATAAAACAAAGGAGGTGTTTCCAATCTGAAAACAAGTTGTTCAAAGATACAACTCAAACTTTTCAATAATTAACCATGAGAAATAGCAACAAATGTTAGACTGTAACACCATAAGACTGCAGAACAGAATTAGACCATTTGGGTTTGGTTTTTCTTGGCTGGTCTGCCATTGAGCCCAACCTTGCCAGGTCTGCTCAGGGTGGTAAATGCACTTTCCCTTAAGGGCAGAGCCTTAAGGATCCCACCCATCCAGCCAGCAATCTGCTTGACTTTCTACCAACAGGCAGCAGACTCTGATGCATAAAGACAAGAACAGGCATGATGAGAAACAGTTTCTTCTGTCAGACAATTAGGTTTCTGAACTCCCTGCCACATTGTATTCAAAGAGTCACAGGTTCCTGACAATGACAATATTTAATTTATGCACTTTAGTTTGTTCATTTCTGTGTAATCGATCAATAGATTTCATAAGTTATTATGGGTTACGTATGTCATGTATACTACTGCACTTTATACCCTGGTCCAGAGAAACTTTCTCTCATTTGAAGGTATACATGTATATAGTTAAATGACAATAAACTTGACTTAACTTTCCTGCCAATTCCCCATAACAATCACCCCACAATCCAAACACATCTCAGTCATAAATTTATTGAACTATGTTTGATTTAACTTAATTTAACTGTGGCTTAATTGGTGGTGCAGGCATATCTATGGGCATTGTTTACTCTCAGTATTGCTAAGCCCCTTGAGCACTAGGCTTTGCTGCAGGCTTACTGGAGGAAAGTGATGTTGGGTTTCCAGTGGCTATTTTTTCATGAACGTCACCACAGTTCCTTTGGATGGGAACTCCTGGAAGACTCACATACCCCTCACGAAGAAGAAATGTGGGGTATGGATAAGGTTGATGGTTATTGTCTTGATGGGAGTTGAGGAGTCCAAAAATAGAGGGCACAGATACAAGATAAGAGTGAAGAGATTTAAAGGAAACCTGAGGGGTAACTGCTTTACACAGAGGGTAGTGAGGACCTGGAGTGAGCTGGAAGGAGTGTTCAGGAAGGATACAATAGCAACATTTAAAAGGAATTGGATAGGTAGATGGAGGAGAGGGGATTGGAAAGTTAAGGCTTTTCCACTGTGGTCAAATGTCATGACCAGTGACATCAATTTGCTTTATTAATGATAAATGTATTTATCTCCTCCCACTGTTTCCCCTCCTCACTTCCATGGTCTACTGTCCTGTTCTATCAGACTTCTTCTTAATCAGCTCTTTACCTCTTCCATTTATCACCTCCCAGCTTCTTACTTCATCCCCCTCCTCCCCACCCACCCACCTTCCCCCTTTCCTGGTCTCACCGATCACTTGCCATCCCCTCCCCGCAATTTCTTACTTGAGCTTCTCCCCCCTTCCTTTCCTGTCCTGATGAAGAGTCTCAACCTGAAAGGTCAACTGTCGATACCTCTCCATAGATGCTACCTGATCTGTTGAGTTCCTCTACTACTTTGTGCATATTTCTCTGGATTTCCAGTGCCTGCGGAATGCTTGTGTCTCAATCCTGCAAAGTGCCTTTCTTAGGGAGGAAAACAGAGGGCTATGTGCGAAGGAAGGGTTAGGTTGATCTTCGAGTAGGTTAAAAGGTCGGCACAACATCATGGGCCAAAGGGTCTCTACGGTGCTGTAATGTCCTATGTTCAATGCTTAATGTAGATCAGTGACTCCCCTCCGATGAATGAGCAAAATCAGGCAAAATCTAAAGCTGAGGGACCAGATATGAAGTGTAACCAGCCCCTTTCACATATTTATATGACTGCTTGTTTCATTATAATAGTGCCGGTAGCACGTCACTCTTTATGTCAACCCATCAATCTTCAGGCCATGTCACTCAGAGACTTGCGTTAATATTATTTTGTAACTATGTGCTGGATTGGAGCTATAGTGCTACGTGTGACTCTACAGTATGTTTTGTGTATTGCACCTTGGTGCCAGAGGAACGATGTTTCATTTAGCTGTACGCACATGCATGATTGAGTGCCAATGAACTTGAACTTGAAACTTGAAACATGAATTATGAAATGTCGTTGGACTCCGTGGAGAGATCAGGGGGCAGAGTGAATGATCAGGTGTACACTGTTGAGAGTTGGCAAATGGTTTCCCCTGGACCTGCCTGCAAACCCGCAGCTCATTCCAATGCAACCTTGAGGATATTGGGAGGAAAGCTACAGCGAAGTTCTAACCAAGACCTCTGACCTATTTGAACACATTTTAATGCAGACTCCTTGACTGGTGCTTTGCTAAGAAGAAGCTGTTTCATTGTTTTATAAACACACCTCCAGCTCTGTATTTGCAAACAAAACTTTTCCTTGCAGTGCACAGGTCTGCCTGCCATTCTCCTTCATGGCTTGCATTCATGAACACGCATGTTCCATCGACTAGCATGTTTAGTTCCCAAGGCAACCAGTCCTGATCATTTTCGAGGGTAGACCCGTCCACCCACTGCAGTGTTCCAGCACTTGCAGTATCACTGAGACCTATCCACACAGGATGCTTGCTGCAACGAGAAAAACGGGCATTAAATCAATCATGAAGGCACAAGAAAGTCAGCAGACAATTCAACATGTTCCCGTTGACCCTCACCAATTTTTAACAATGCACCTGTTTGTATACATCATGGCCAGCTAAGGCAAATGAGATGTTTCATCCGAGCTTCTTCCTCGATCAGCCTTAAGTCCCAATGAAGAGTCTCTGCCAGAAACGTTGACTGTTTATTCCCCTTTATAGATGCTGCCTGAACTGCTGAGTTCTTCCTGCGTTTTGTACATGTTGCTCAAGATTTCATACATCTGCAGAACTTCTTGTGTCTGTGATTACAGTTGTGTAGGCTGGTTCAAGGACCAAATGGATGAAGGGAGGTAGCTGTTATTGAACCTTTGGTGTGTGAATTTAGGCTTCTGTACTTCCTGCCCAATGGCAGCCTTGAGAAGATGGCATGGCTGGATGCTGGGGATCTTTGATGATGGATGTTGCCTTCTTGAGGTAACACCTCCTGTAGATAGTACCGATGGAGGAGAGGGACATGCCCATGATGTATTGGGCTCATTCTGCTACTCTGCCGAAAACCACAAGAAACTGCAGATAATTGTGGAACAGCTCAGCACTTCACAGCCTCCCCTCCGTGAACACTTTCTACATTTCATGCTGCCTTGGAAAGAGCAGCCGGCATAATCAGAGATCAATCCCACTCCAAATATTCTCTCTTCTTCCACTCCCTCGTAACAGGCAGAAGATACAAAAGCCTGAAAGCATGTACGATCAGGCTCAATGACACTTTCTCTCCTGTTCTCTTAAGATTATTGAAGAGAGGTCATACAGTAAAATAAAGGCCTTGCACCTAAATGTCTGCCTGCACTTTAGTTTAGAGTAACAGACTTAAAATACTGGAGGAAGTCAGCTGGCCCAGCTGCATCGACAGAAAAGAATAAACAGTCGGCATTTCAGGCAGAAAACCTTACTTAGGACTTAAAGGAAGGAGAAAGGTGCCGGAATTAAGAGGTTGTGGGGAGGGAAAGGAGGGCTAGCTAAAAAGTGATAGGTGAAGTCAGCTGAGTGGGAAAGGTAAAGGGCAGGAGGGGCACTGGGGGAGCTGATCAGCAGATAAGGAAAAGAGGTAAGAGGCCAGAGTGGGAATAGAAGAGGGAAAAAAATTACCAAAAGGAGAAATCAATGTTCATGCCATCAGGTTGGAGGCTACCTAGGCAAAATATAAGAGATGGCTCTACTGAGGTGGCTAATTTTAAAGTTATTAACCTGGTTTCTTTTCTCTGACCATTCTATTTTGAACATGGGATTTTATTTACGAGAAGTTCTGCAGATGCTGAAAATCCAGAGCAACACACTCAAAATACTGGAGAAAATCGGCAGGATAGGCAGCATCTATTGAAAAGAGGAAAGGCTTTGTAGGAGGGAAGGGTCAGATTACAGAGTAGGCTAACATACCAGCACAAGATTGTCGGCCAGAGAGCTGTGCTGCAAAACCCAAGCAGGTGAATGCCATGAAGATCAATCAATGGAAAAAATCTTAAACCAGAGAAACTCTGAGAAAATACCAGCCTTGTTAAAGGATTGTAGGAAGCTTACCATCCTGTAAGATTTGCTATAAAATTCTGAATTTCTGGACTCTTCACTGTTGCTAGGTCACCATCGCCGTGAGATCGACAAAACTGACGAGCCGTGTGCCAAGTGGAAACGTTTGTCACCAATACGTAACAGTGATTTTGGCTGTAGTGTCCACCTAATGGACAAAATGGAGTCTCTGTGGAGAATTAGAAATAACAAGGCAAATTAGGATTATCTCTAACATTGAGATGTGGCCTTGATAAGTGTTGAGGGTTTTATATAACATCCTTTCTATAATGAGACGACCAGAACTGAACACATTATTCCAAGCGCGGTCTAACCAGGGTTTTATAGAACTACAACATAACTTAGTGCACTTGAACTCGGGTATAAGATGATAAAACATCAGAGGAGAATTAGGCAATTAAGCCCATCAAGTCTGCTCTGGCATTCGATCATCACTGATTCATTTTCCCTCTCCGCATAAACTCTGATACCCTTGCTACTCCAGAACTGAATTGAATTGAATTGACTTTATTACTTACAGCCTTCACATACATGAGGAGTAAAAATCTTTATGTTATGCCTCTGCTCAAATGTGCAATGTGCAATTATGGTAATTTATAATAAATATTATGTACAACAGGATAGTCAATATAACATAGAAATACAGTAGAGTCAGCATGAGTTAATCAGTCCAATGGCCTGGTGGAAGAAGCTGTCCTGGAGCCTGTTGGTCCTGGCTTTTATGCTGTGGTACCATTTCCCAGATGGTAGCAGCTGGAACAGTTTATGGTTGGGGTGACTCGGGTCTCCAATGACCCTTTTTACCCACCTGTCTTTGTAAATGTCCAAATACCACTTTAAATATACCCAATGACTTGGGCTCCACAGCCGTCTGTGGCAATGAATTCCACCGATTCACTAAACTCTAGCTGTAGAAGTCCCTCCTCATCTCTATTATAAAAGGAGATCCCTTTATTCTGAGGCTGTGCCCTTGGATCTTGGATGCTTCTACCAACGGAAGCATCCTCTTCACATTCACTCTATCCAGGTTTTTCAGAAAGAAGGTTAGGATTTCTATTGTGATGTGGACTATTTGAGAGGCTCTAAACGCTGGGAGAATCTATAAACTTATAGAACACTACAGCACAGAAACAGGCCCTTTGGCCCATCTAGTCTATGCCAAACCCTTAATCTGCCTAATCTCATCAACCTGCACCACGATCATTGTTCTCCATACCTCTCATCTATGTACTTATCCAAATTTCTCTTAAATGTTGAAATCGACCCAGCATCCACCATTTGTGCTGGCAGCTTGTTCCACAATCACACCACCCAGTGAGTGGAGCAGATTCCCCCCCATGTTTCTGTTAATCTTTTCACCTTTCACCCTTAACCCATGACCTTTAGTTGTAGTCTCACCCAACCTCAGTGGAAAAAGCCTGCTTGTGTTTGCCCTATCTATACTCCTCATGATTTTGTATGCCTCTATCAAATCTTGCCTCAGTCTTCTATGTTCTAGGGAATAAAGTCCTAACCTATTCAACCTTTTCCTACAACACAGGTCCTCAAGTTTTGGTAGCATCCTTGTATTTTTTTACATTCTTTCAATCTTATTTTCATCTTTCCTGCACATTGGTGACTAAAACTGCACACAATACTCCAAATTAGACCTCACAAAGGTTGTGAGACTAATGAATACCCTGCCACCACCGAGGTCTTATCATCAGGGCAGTGAGTTATTTGCTGTTCATCTGTGCTGCGCATTTCACATACACTTATTTGTGGTAATATTTTGGTTTATGTGCTGTGATATATGTTTGTGGGTTCACTGTGGACCGGAGGAACATTGTTTCGTTTGGTTGTATATATGTACAGTCAAAACTTGAGGGTTTTCCTTCTTGAGAAAGCAGTGGTTCCCAGGACAGGAAACTTTTGGATCAGTATTGAATGGGGATTCAGTCCTTAAAACTGAATCTGCATTCAGAACTAGTCCATCAGTAACTTTAAACTGATGCCCACACAACCTGGTTGAATGGATTTTTTTGTCACCTGTACATCGAAGCATATAGTGAACTGCATTGTTTGCGTCACAGTCCCACACTGTCCGGGGATTGCGTTAGGGACAGCTGCCAGGTGCTGCCATGCAAGTGGCGCCAATATAGCGTTCCCACGGATTACTAACTCTAACCCATACATCGCTGGAACGTGGGGGGAAACTGGGGCAGTCACGGGGGGAACGTACTAACCCATTCATTACAGGTCTATCAGTAATTTTAAGATTATGCCCACTCAGTCTGGTTGAATGGAGAAGGGGCAGGGGATCTGGAATGCCAGGTTTCTTATAATGACTATTCAAAGGACACTTGGCTGAACAAACTACACAGCTGATAATCCCATCATGAACACCTCTATACAGTACAGCCAACCCGATTTCAATTCTTGCCACTCTCAGTACATTCTCCCGATGGGTTTCCTTCTGGCGCTTCGGTTTCCTCCCACAGTCCGAAGACTGGTAGGATAATCGATCGTTGTAAACTGTCCTGCGATTAGGTTGAGGTTAAATTGCGGGATTGCCTAGTGACATGGCTTGAAGAGCCAGAATTGAAATAATTAAAGTAAGCATTAATGGCTTCAGCTGGAGACTGAAGTTAGGGAATTAGTTAATGTGATTAGCTTTATTACTTACCTCTTTCTGTGTCATTGTTAGATGTAACACTCCACGATGCAGTGAGACTGTTGCTATCCCAGTTGTAGATCCTAACGTCTATGCTTTGGTTCGTTTGGACCACAAGAGGACACATCATCTCCAGCCTTCTTGGGGGAGTGGTGACGTTTATCTCCACGTGCAGTGAGGTAAGCTTTTTGCCTACATAGAAGGCAACACTGACCAGGTATGTCCCCGGGAGTCCATACTTGTGGAACACTGTGTGGCTGCTCGTATTCAAGGGTGGTGACAGGTCTCCAAAGTCCCACTGGAAAGTGCTAATGTTAACTAAAGTTTTAACAGTCAACCGGGCAGCCTCAAAAAGGCTGAAAGTGCGAGGTTCGGCAAAATTCGCAATTGTAGCTTTGAAAGCTTGCTCTATGATAGTGCAGCCACAGACCTGAATAACCCCACTGTCCGCTGCCTCGTGTGTGCATGCAGGGACCGAATCCGGTTCCAACTCAGAGCCACACAGGCAGTGACTCTCATTGTCCAAGACAGCGTATGGTTCACCCTCATTAAAACAGAGCTCAATACAGTGTTCTCTGCTGGAGTTCTGCGATAGCACGGAGGACAGGTTCACTACTGGCTGTCTGTCAGGCAAGCAGGCCACAAGCTCAGACCCTGTAAAGAAAAGGCAAGACACTGCAGAATAAAGCTCGTTTGAAACACATCTAGAGCGTAAGGTGACTACAATACTGTGCAAAAGTCTTAGGCATCCTAGCTATATATATATAAAAAATTATGTACCTAAGACTTTTGCAGAGTACTGTAGAAATTTTATGTATTGCATTGTGCTGCTGCCACAAAAAAATCATGACATATGTGAGTGACGGTACACCCGATTCCAATATGATTCTCTATTGTGGACTGAGAGTGGGATGGGGACAGGGAAAGGGAAATCATGGTTGGGAAAAGGGGAAGGAGTGATAAGCACCACAGATATTCTGTAATGATCAATAAACCAACCACATGGAATCAAATTACCTTGCTCAGTGTCTCAGGGCTGGGTGTGACTGCACGTACCCCTGGCACTCCTTCTCTGCCAACTTTCCCACACCCCTCCCCATGGCACTGCACCTTTGCCATTCCCAACCAGATTTACAAACTCAAACTCCACTCCACAGTGACAAATATGTGCCTAAAACTTTTGCACAGCACTGTATTCAGCCATTTTGAGGCCCTGGTGAATGATATGTAACCATAAGTTCAAAGCCTTCAATGATACAGGCAAACTTAAATTAACTTTATTCCATAAATGGTTAGCGTTTGTATTGATGACCATGAAGCATCTGAATTGCAGTGGAAGTCCATTTGGTTTCCCTTAGAGATGGCAATCTGTTGTCTTTTACACAGACTGGTTGATATTTGACTCCAGACCCAGAGCAACATGATTGACTTATAACTGCCTTCGTAAACATCCATGCAGTTCAAGGGTATTTATGATAGTGCCAGATTGTCCTCATGAATGGAGCCAAATTCAAAAATGAATCCCAGCACAAATCCCCCCAGCATTTTGTGTGTCTTACTCTGGATTTCCTGCATCTAGAGATCTCTTGAATGCATGGGTCGCAAGCTTTGTGTGAGCCTGAATGCTCCCGATGAATCGAAGCTCACGTTAACATTTCAAGCTAAACCATAATGTAGCAATTGAAGCCTGGAAGTTGAGACTCGTTGGCCGGAACCCCCAGTCTGTGAATCTCTACAACCCTCAGGGGATGTAGAAGCCCAATACCTGTGAGCCCTGGTCTGAATCCACTGGACGTGTTGGGGGAACTCAGAATGGACGTAGGTAGGAGGGAGGGAGGAACAGGACTTGAGTTGCTCTTGTTCTTCTGTTTTGTTGTGTTCTGTGTTGTTCTGCCAAACATTGTGGGCAAACTGTGTTGGCACCAGAATGTGTGGTGACACCTGCGGGACACCCCAGCATATCCTCGGATGTGTTAGTTGCTAGCCTAAATGCCGTATGTCACTGTGTGCTTTGACGTACACCTGATAAATAAAACTGAAACTTGAATTTTGATAAGGATCAAGTGGCAAACCCATGGTGTGCACAGAACATGGCATGCAGTGTTACCACTGATTTTTTAAACTCCCATCCATAATAAAAAGATACATAACAATCAATTTTACTGTTAAATGAAACAGTGAACTATATTTTTTTACAACCTGTAAGTAAGCAACAAGACTTATCCATTTTTCCTTTAAAAAGTCCAAATTATTGTTGGTTACTTATTAATCAATGATAATCTCCGCTCAAAATTACCGTAAGATCATAAGACATTGGAGCACAGTTAGGCCATTTGGCCCATCAGTCTACTCTACTATTCAATCATGGATGATTTATTATCTCCTTACAACATTCTCCTGTTTGCTCTCCCCATAAACTCTGACATCCTCACTAATCTTACTTTTTTGAAGAGGTAGCAAAAGAAATTGATGAGGGTAGGGCAGTGGATGTGGTCTACATGGACTTTAGCAAAGCATTTGACAAGGTCCCTCATGAGACACTCATCCAGAAAGGCATGAGGCATGAGATAAGTGGAACCTTGGCTGTTTGGATAAAAAAATTGGCTTAAAGGAAGAAAGCAGAAGGTAGTTGTGGAAGGAAAGTATTCTGCCTGGAGGTCGGTGACTAGTGGAGTGCCGCAGGGATCTGTCCTGGGACCCCTGCTATTTGAGATTTTTATAAATGACCTGGATGTAGAGGTGGAAGGATGGGTGAGTAAATTTACGGATGACACGAAGATTGGAGGAGTTGTGGATGGAGCTGTAGGTGGTCGAAGGTTACAAGAGGATATAGACAGGCTGCAGAGTTGGGCAGAAAAATGATAGATGGAGTTCAATTCGGAGAAATGTGAGGTGATGCATTTTGGAAGGACAAACCAGAAGACTGAGTACAGGATTAATGGTCAGTTACTTAAGAGTGTAGATGAACAAAGGAGCCTTGGGGTTCAAATCCATACATCCCTCAAGGTCACTGTGCAGGTTGATAGGGTAGTTAAGAAGGCCTATGGGATGCTGGGCTTCATTAACAGGGGGATTGAGTTCAAGAGTAGAGAGGTCATGTTGCAACTCTACAAATCTCTGGTGAGACCGCACTTAGAGTATTGTGTTCAATTCTGGTCACCTCATTATAGGAAGGATGTGGAAGCTATGGAGAGGGTGCAGAGGAGATTTACCAGGATGTTGCCTGGTTTGGAGAACAAGTCATATGAAGCAAGGTTAGCAGAGCTGGGACATTTCTCTTTGGAGTGTAGAAGAATGAGAGGGGACTTGTTTGAAGTCTACAAGATTATGAGAGGCATGGATAGGGTGGATTGTCAGTACCTGTTTCCCAGGGCACCAATAGCAAACACCAGAGGGCATATGTACAAAATTAAGGAAGGGAAGTTTAGGGAAGACATCAGGGGTAAGTTTTTTACAGAGGGTTGTGAGTGCCTGGAATGACTTGCCAGGGATGGTGGTGGAGGATAAAACATTAGCGTATATTTAAGAGCCTCTTGGACAGGCACATGGATGAAAGAAAAATGGAGAGTTATGGGGTAGTGTGGGTTTAGTACTTTTTTTTAAGGATTATATGGGTTGGCACAATATGGCGGGCTGAAGTGCCTGTACTGTGCTGTAGTGTTCTATGGTTCTATGGTTAATCAAGAACCTATGAACCTCTGTTTTAAATGCACCCAATGACCTGGCCTCCAAGGCAATAAATTCCACCACCCTCTGGTTAAAGAAATTCCTCCCCCTCTCTATTCTAAAGAGACATCCTTGTATTCCAAGGCTGTGCCTCTGGTCCTAGACTTCCCCACTATTGGAACCATTCTCTCCATGTCCACTCTTGTGATCTTGGTACATGAGAAGTTTTCAGAATATCATCACCAATTTGGACACATAATCTTGAAATAGTTTCCCACCACAGAACTAGATTGCTAATGTTGGTACTTACCGTAGAAAAGGCTTGAAAAATTAACACTTAACACAGATACGTCCTTTAGCTTTGAAGGTTTGGCACACTTAACGAATTCACTGTCAACAATGATCATTCCATTTGCTTCTTCCTCATTCATCCAGCTCGGTAACCAAGAAAGGTTACAGTCACAAACAAACTCATTAAAGCTCAAGTTTCTGAAAATAAATCAAAAGGAAAAGAATCTATCATTGATTTTTCTTTTCACTTTATGAAATATACAAATTGTAGCAGTGGTTACAAAATTTTTTGTCTATGAAAAATGGAAGAAGAAGAATAAATAAATAAGCAATAACCTCCAAGAGAGCCACAACCTTGTTGTAGGGTCTGGAGGCTTGTGTGCCTCAATGACCCAGAGAGATATGTAGGCTGGAGACAGGGCTTTGTGCTTTGGCACATGGTTGAGTCACCCATGCCAAACAGGTCAAAGGGTAGAGACCAGACTAAGAGTGGTCCACTGGTCCTCTATGTTCAAGGGTTCAGCTCAGGGCAGCCTGACTGGTCAAGCAAAACTGTTACAGATCAGCAATGAAGAATCCTTCTACATCTGAGTGTGATGGTATTCCTGAGTCTCCACCTGGAACTTGTATGACAGACAGGAGTGAAAACGAAGAGATGGAGGTCCTTTGTTGCTGCCCCTAAACGCCACCAGTGTCATAGGCAGAATGATTTAAAAATGGTGGGTTCAGTTTTCAAAGGTTACTGCAGTGACAGCAAAGGTCAAACATCTGAAGAAGTGTTGGAGAAAGACCAAATTGATTTTGACAACATCTATGTCTAGGAAACACCTCCATCTCATTCTCCTGCAATTCGATACAAGCTAGAGGAGAAACAAGGAGCGTTATAAGGAGGAAATCATAAAGTTTTGATCCCATCCGCAAGATTGGTGGGAAGAAACAAATGGCTGTTCCTTCCAAAGTAGGGTCACAAATTAATGGGCAATCTAATTCCAGTTGAGTCTACTTTGACAATTAGAAAATTTAAATGTTGCAGAGCTTGATTGTGGTATATTATGTAATGTTGAGTCTGTAGCGTGGAAAACAAGCTAGTTCTGGTGTCTGCTCATAAAGCTGGTGCATTTTGGAACTGGAGTTATCAGACTTATACTCAACAGCCAACTTATTACATTCTTCTTGTACCTAATAAAATGCCACTGAGTGTTTGCTTGTGTCTTCTGCTGCTGTAGCTCATCCATGTCAAGGTTCAGTCTGTTGTGCACTCAGAGATGTTCCTCTGCACCCAACTGTTGTAATACATGGTTATTTGAGTTACTGTTGCCTTCCTGTCAGCTTGAACTAGTCTGGCTATGCTCCTCTGACCTCTTTCATTAACAAAGTGTTTTTGCCAATAGACTGCTGCTCGATGTTTTTTGTTGTTTTTCATACCATTCTCTACAAACTCTACAGACTATTGTGCTTGAAAATCTCATGAGACCAGCAGTTTCTGAGATACTCTAACCACCCTATCTGGCACCAACATTCATTCCAAGGTCAAAGTCATTTGATCACATTTCTTCCCCACTCTGATGTTTGGTCTGAACAACAACTGAACCTCTTGATTATGTCAGGTTGCTTTTATGTACTGAGTTGCTGCCATGTAGTTTGCAATAATGAGCAGGTGCACAGTTGTACCTAATAAAATGGCCACCGAGTGTATCTTGCTAAAGTGATCATAATAAATCAATTGCAAATTACCCCACACAAACACAGGGAGATAGTGCAAACTCTGTGCATAGGAGGTTGTGTATAAAACTGCTAAGTTCCACTTGCGACTGCTGCCTTTTATCTATGCACTTCGGTGGAAAGCTGAAGCCTTCACTTCCTGCTCAACCAATCACTGAACTACTGTACTCGGTGAATTTATCAAGTAACACACACAGAATGCTGGAGGTCAGATAGCATCTGAATGAACAGGTGGCCCTCCATCAGGACTGGAAAGGAAGAGGAACGAGGCCAGAGTACGAAGGTGGGGGAGGGGAAGGAGTACAAGCTGGAAGGTGATAGGTGAAACCAGGTGAGGGGGACGGTGGGTGGCTGAGGGAAGGGAGATGAAGTGAGGAGATGCGAGGCGGTAGGTGGAAACAGTAAAGAGCTACAGAAGTAGGAATCTGATAGGAGAGGAGGGTGGACCATGGGAGAAAGGAAAAGAGGTAATGGGCAGGCGAGAAGAGGTAAGAGGGGAGCCAAAGTGGGGAATGAAAGCAGGGGGAAGGGGAAGGGGGAGGCGGAAAAACTCAGGAAGAGAAATCTTCCCCTTCGTTTTCAATTAATGAAGGGTGTTGACCTGATACGTCAACTGCTTCTTCCTTCTCATAGGTGCTGTCTGATCTGCTGGGCTCCTCCAGCATTTTATACGTGTTACTCTGGATTTCCAGCAATTGCAGAATCCTTTGTGTTCGTGACACAGAAATTGGACAGAAATTCTTTGCAGATTTCCAGCAATCGAGCGAGGGGAACTTCATGCAGAATGGCTCCTGGTTAACTGCAGTGCATACCAGTACACCTTTGCAGATTGTGTACGTGAAGCTAAGGGGTGGCACAGTGGCACTGGGCACTGCTGGCGTGGAGTCTGCACTCCCACATCCCAAAGGTTCACTGGTCACAGTACGTTGTTCCTAGTGTGTAGTGGGGGTAGTTGATGGGGAAAATAAAAATGGAATTAATGTAGGAATAATGTAAGTATTTGGTTGATGGTCACAAAAGACCTTGTGGGCTGACGGGCCTGTTTCAAAGATTTAAATTAAGTTTATTATCAGAGTATGTATGCAGTGTAGAACCCTAAGATTTGTCTTCCCCACAGACAGCCATGAAACAAAGAAACACCATGGAAACCATTCAAAGAAAACATCAAACACCCACTGCACAAAAAAACAAATTACACAAATGGCAAAAAATGAGTGAATATCACACAGAATATGAAACATCAAACCACAGAGTTTTTGAAATGGTCTGGGAATGTTCAGCTCCATAGTGTATCTCTCAATGACTCCATACCTCTAATCAGTTAGAACACAGAACATAGACCAGGTCCTTTGTCCCACAGTACTGTGCCGACATTTTAACCTAGTCCAAGATCAACCCAACCCTTCCCTCTTACATAGGCCTCTGTTTTTCTTTCATCCGTACACATATCTTCAGCTCTTTACCTTTTCCACCTATCACCTCCCCGCTTCTCACTTCATCCCAACACCCTTATCCACCTACCTTCCCCCTCACCTGATCTCATCTATCAGCTTCCAAGAGTCTTTTAAACGTCCCTAATGTATCTGCCTCAGGGTGTTCCACGCACTCTGCACTTTCTCTGAAAAACTTACCTCTGATATCTCACCTACACTTTCCTCCAATCACCTTTAAATTATGTTCCCTCATATTAGCCATTTCCACCCTGGGGAAAAGATATTGGCTGTTCACTCTGTCTATGCCTCTTATCATCTTGTAAAACTCTATCAAGTCGCCTCTCATCCTTCATCGCTCCAAAGAGAAAAGCCCTAGCTTGCTCAACTTCTCCTCACAAAGCATGCTCTCTAATCCATGCCACATCCTGGCAAATCGTCTCTGCACTCTCTCTAAAGCTTCCACATCCTTTTTATTATGAGGTGACCAGAACTGAACACAGGTGAGGTGAAAGGATGAGGGCATGTCAACTTGAGTCCAAACGGCCTCTTTTAGCAGAGTATTGAACAACATCCAAATGCGCATGTGGCCAGTTGACTGAACAGTGAATTGAATGGGCCCTCTATGTGCGGAAGGCTCTCTGTTTTTGATGCTGTCTTTCAGTGCATACATTTTCATCACAGCTGGCCCAGGTCATGGCTCCCACACAGTAGGTTGCCCTGTATGTGCCATGGCTAACATAACCTTGTAAAAACTTTTAATCCTACTTCCTCATTGTCGTTCTTGCTCTGCATACGAAACAAGCATGTTTTCTCCCATTCGATGCAATGTCCAGAGATTTAGTGTACTGTATAAAGGAGTACTTGGGTTCAGTATGATTTGTTCCATGCCAGTGGAGTTGAATGTACTTGTAACCACATACAGTTATCATCACTCTCCCATGACAAGATCAAACACCAAGTTTCCTGAGTGAGCAGACCGCAAGCCTGTTTCTGTGGGGACTTCAATGCAGAGGTTGGCAAATAATTGCTATTATGAAGGTCCCAGCTAGAAATATATTTATTCTCTGTTTCGCTGCTCATCTGTTTACAGAATAATGATGTTTTGAGAAGTAACTCCTTCTACAACCTCGGGTCCACGAATCCCTTGCTTATGAGATTGGTCCATGGCATAAGAGAAGCTGGGAACCCCTGCTCTACAGTGAATGTAGGGTCTGGGGAACCCATAGACTGGTTGGTGAAGAAGGCATTTGGCATGACCTCCATCAATCAGGGCACCGAGAATAGGAATTGGGAAGTTACACTGCAGTTATATAAAACACTAGTATAGCCACAATTGGAGCAATGTGCACAGTTTTGGAAAGTTTTTTTTATTTATGGAGATACAGTGCAGAACAGGCCCTTCAACCTCTTTGAGCCACGCTGCCCAGCGAGCCCCGGTTTAACCCTAGCCTAGTCACAGTTCAATATAAAATGACCAATTAACCTACCTCTTTGGACTGTGGAAGGGAACTGGAGCACTCGGAGAAAACCCATGTGGTCACAGGGAGAACATACAAACTCCTTACAGACAGCGGTGGGAAATGAACCTGGATCGCTTGTGCTGTAAGGCGTTGTGCTAACCACTATGCTACCGTGCCACCCCAAGATGTTAGGTACAGAAACTATTTACTGGGCTGCTGCCTGTACTTGGGGGCCTAACTTACAGGGAGAGTTTGTGCAGACTAGGACATTATTCCCTGGAATGTGAGAGATTGAAGAGTGAACACCGTTATGTGCCGTGTCGTATGACACGGGCGATCATGCCTTTCCTCGACCATGATTGCTCTTGGCAATTTTTCTACAGAAGTGGTTTGCCATTGCCTTCTTCTGGACAGTCTCTTTACAAGACGGGTGACCCCAGCCATTGTCAACACTCTTCAGAGATTGTTTGCCTGGCATTAGTGGTCAGATAACTAGGACTTGTGATCTGCACTGGCTCTCACAGCTTCACATGACTCTGATTTGGGAGGGGTCTAAGCAGGTGCTACTCCTTGCCCAAGAGTGACCTGCAGGCTAACGGAGGGAAGGAGCACCTCACGCTCCTTTGGTATCGCCACCCAGTGACCTGATGCAAGTGTATCGCGTCCTGAGGGGCGTAGACAGCGGGAAAGCACATAGTTAAAGATCAGGAGTGACAAATTTAAAAGGGACATCAGGGTCGCACAAAGGGTGGTGCGTACTTGGAGTGAGCTGCCCCTAGTTATGGTTGAGGTGAGCACAGAAGCAACATTTAAAAGCCATCTAGATAAGTATCTGGAGAAGTTTAGTGGACTAAAGGCCAAGGATGGGCAGATGGAACTAGCTCACTAGTCAATATAGTCAGTGTGGAAGAGCTGGGCTGAAGGGATTGTTTCCATGTTGTTAGCAGCTCTTCCAATTAATAGCACTACCTAATGTGTATGACAGCTTCCTGGTAGTCAAAAAGCTAAGAAATCCAGCTAACAACATCACTAAAAGTACCTTTCCTGAGGTAAATTGAGTTAAATTATTGCCATGAGCAGTGAAGGCGCAAGCGATGATGAGGCAAGTTTGGGGAATGAATTGATGCAGATGGCGTTCTGACGTCCACACAGTTGGCTTGGAAGCGAGGTTGGATTCCTCTGGGCACTGTAAGGAGAAGTCGAGGCCTGGGCAGAGAAGATTCTATTTCGATGTTCGTACAATTGGCCTGGGTGCGAGGTTGGATTTCTCTGAGCACTGAGCTAATTTGAAGAGCTTGACTGGCCCAGAGGGAGTTGCTGGGCAGTGTGATCTAGGCCTGAGGCCTTTTGCAGCAGCCATTCCTGGGTCCTATTGCAACACACTGTTTAGGCAATTTAAACACCAGCCCAGATAGACTCACTCTCCACAATGTTTACAGGCATCCCACCTCTCCCAGAAGCTCTGGGAGTCTCCCGCATATTGACAGTGGCTCCCTGACACCTGCAAATTATACACAATATCCTGGAAATTGATTTTTTTTTAGAGCAAACGACGAGAGAGAGAGAGAGAGAGAGAGAGCACTCCATGGCAGTGTTCCAAAAAAGAGAAAATATAAAACGTACTTCAGCCCAGAATACACTAAACTGTACCCCTGCCAAATAGGGGTAAAAAATAATGACAGTGCTGCTCGCTGCACTGTTTGCAACAGTGACTTCTCATGCCCATGATGGGTTAAAATGTAAAAGACATGTTGAGGTGAGTTTAACAGATGTCATTCATTCATTAGCATAGCTAACATTATTTTAACTAGCTGACCAGCAGCTAAGGAGCTATTCTATTGCAGACATCCCACCTCTCCCGGAAGTTCCGAGAGTCTTCCGCAAATTGATGATGCTACCTCATCGAAATGATTGTTGGCAGGGTGCGATGTCTGTGTTCACTTCTCTTGCCAGGGTGCGGAGCCTTTCTCTGTCCCATTGTGGATCAATTTAAACACCAGCTCAGATAGACTGAAAAGACAGGTGTCAGTCAAGACAAGAGCTGATTTTGCTTGATCTCTGCGATGGTCATCTCCATGGCGATGAGGCTATGAAGGTTATTGTGCTCCATGCCCTCTATATATGATGACCTGATAAGTGAGGCTTGGGGCCTACTCCAGGGTTTGGATCTGAGGACTCAGTTTTGGTTTGGAATGCTGTTGTTCGCTTCACTTGTTTGTTTGACTTGTATTTTTTTCCTTCTATTGCTCATTGAGTCTTTTCTATTTCTTATTATTTTTTTTCCCCTTAAATTGATAAAACATCTAGTGACTAACAATTCTGTGGGTGAAAATGCCTTGTTAATGTGAGCAGTCAGTGGAGAATGGCTGGGCTGGTTCAAGCTGACAGTAACTCAAATAACCCTGGTGTGCAGAAGAGCATCTCTGAATGCACAATATGTTGAACCTTAAAGTGGATGGGCAACCACAGCACAAATATTCACTCAGTGGCCACTTTATTAGGTACAGGAGGTATCTAATAAGGTGGCCTCTGAGTGTAAGTCTGATAATTCCAGTTTTTTTTCGAGAGAGATACAGCACAGTAACAGGACCTTTTGGCCCAACAAGCCTGAGCTACCCAAGTGCACCCCCGTGTCCATCTAACCTACTAACCTGTACGTCTTTGGAATGCGGGAGGAAACCAGAGCACCCAGAGGAAACCTATGTGGTCACGGGGAGAACGTACAAACTCCTACAGACAGCAGAGAGAATCAAACTCTGGTCCCTGCCACAGCAACACGTTGCGCTAAACCACTACGTGCCACGGTCTGAGCATTCCTCAGAACTAGGCTGTCCTCTGAGTAGTAATCAGAACTAGCTTGTTTTCCACGCTACAGAGCCATCATTACATAACATACCGCATTCAAGCTCTGCAATATTTAAACTTTCTAATTGTCAAAGCAGGCTCAACTGGAATTAGATTGCCCATAAATTTGTGACCCTACTTTGGAAGGAACGCTCATTTGTTTCTTCCCACCAGTCCTCCAGATGGGATCAAAACTTTATGATTTCCTCTCTATAATGCTCCTTGTTTCCCTTCACGTTATTTTCCTTCTCCTTCTCTCATGGGGTGAACAAAAGTTGCTTTGTTTATTCGTGTTTGAAGGGTTTCCATGGCTAAGATCAGTTAAGGCTGCTGGCACGCACAGGGGTGGCTGGAGCCACGGAATCAAAACCTGGTGGTGTTTAGCTGCTGTACGAGGACACCTCATCCCAGAGGATGGCTGGATCCTCCCCATAAACACTGGTGTCCCGCATCTCACTAGCCAACCATAGCCGCCGAAAGCACTCCAAAATTTTGATTAACAATCAACCTCTTGTCCAACTAGTTTAAGGGCAAACTGACTGATAAGGAAAAGTTGAATAGGTTAGGGCTTTATTCCCTAAAATGTAGGAGAATGAGGGGAGGTTTGATAGAGGCATACCAGATTATGAGGGGTATAGTTAGGGTGAATGCAGGCAGGCTTTTTCCACTGAGATATGGTGAGAGTACAACTAGAAGTTACGGGTTAAGGGTGAAAGGTGAAAAGTTTAAGTGGCACATGAGAGTAAACTTCTTCACTGAGATGGTGGTGAGCATTTGAAATGAGCTGCCAGTGGGAGTGGTGGGTAAGGACTCGATTTCAACACTTCAGGTATGTGGATGGGAGGGTCATGGAGGGCCATGGTCCAGGTGCAGGGGGATGAGAATAGGCAGATTAATAGCTTGGCACAGCCCAGATGGACCAAAGGGCCTGTTTCTGTGCTGTAGTGTTGTATGACTCTATGACTGTAATTGCTTTTACTTCACAGCCAATTCAGCACGTTTTCTGTGATTTCAAAGAGCACTGGTTAGAGCCAAGATCCAATTTAAATATATTGATTGCACTGTTTCATTGGAGGTCGCAAACACAAGTAGATTCCTGAAAACTTACATTTTACTTAAATTAAATAAATCTGCAAATATTCCATCTTCTAAAGTAGATATCTGATTGTTGCTTATGTCTCTGTAAGGAAAGATGTAGAAAGAATTAGTTTCATCTGATATAATTCCATGTTTTGCAAGTCTTTAAGTGTATACCATACAGAATTAATTTTTTTGCAGTACAGTAATAACCCAACATCATCTCAAATAACCTAATCACCACCCCGGTTTGATATTTTCTGCAATAACCTGGTTTATTCACTTTAATTTAGAGATACAGTACAGAACAAGCCCTTCTGGCCCAATGAGCCACACCACCCAGAAACCCACCAATTTAACCCTAGCCTAATCACAGGACAATTTACAAAGTCCGATTAACCTCATAATAGAGGGATATCCATTTAGAATGGAGAAGAGGAGGAATTTCTTTGGCCAGAGATTGGTGAATCTGTGGAATTCATTACCACAGGTGGCTGTGGAGGCCAGGTCATTGGGTATATTTAAGGCAGAGGCTGATAGGTTCTTGATTAATCAGAGCATGAAGGGATATGGGGAGAAGGCAGGAGATTGAAGCCAAGAAGGAAAATGGATCAGCCACGATGAAATGGCGGAGTGGATGTGGTGGTCCAAATGGCCTAATTCTGCTCCTATATCTATACTTACTAACCAGTACGTCTTTGACAGTGGCGAACGTATAAACCCCTTACAGACAGCGCTGAAATTGAACGCAGATCTCCAGCTGTAATAGCTATAATAATATCACACTATGTTGCCGTGGTGCCCACCCCCCAAATCATCGGTTAATGTCAGCATTGTTCATACCCCCTAACTGCCAAGGTGAAATTCAGTCTCCTGTCTCTGGATCCAGCTCTCTGCCTGCTATCCCAGTGACCTAACTATGGCAATATCCCACCATGTTCCCATGGTGTTCTTAGAATCTGAGTTCATCTCATGATCTGTTGATGGGTGGGTGCGGAGGCACAGCGGGTAGTGTAGCTGCTTCCCAGCTCCTGCAATCCTGGATCAGTCCCAGCCTCTGGTGTGGAGATTGTGTGTGTCTGCCTTGGATACTCTGCTCTCCTCCCACGTTCCAAAAGACGCACTGATTTCCAGATTAATTGGCCGGTATAAATTGTCCTTCGTGTTAGTGGCTCGTGGGGAAATTGGGTACGACAATTGGTTGAACTCCGACTTGAGAACAAAACTACTGCTGACACACTATAAGACATCATAGCAGAATGAGACCATTTGGCCCATCGAGTCTGCTCTGTCATTCCATCATGGCTGATTTATTATCCCTCTCAAACACATTCTCCTGCCTTCTCCCAGTAACCCTTGATGCCCTGTCTAATCAAGAACCTACCATCATCTGCTTTAAATTTACCCAATGACTACTGCTGAGGTGGTAGTCTATTTCATATTGTGTAGGCGTGTAGGCCTCCGTTAGTCTTGATAGACCATGGATTTGCACCTTGGAAAGTTTCCAGGGCACAAGCCTGGGCAGGGTTTTTTTGATGGAAGACCGGCAGTTGCCCAAGTTGCAAGTCTCTCCATGCCACCAATGTTGTCCAAGGGAAGGGCATTAGGACCCATACAGCTTGACACCGGTGTCATTTAACCATAATGGAGAACAGGTGCAACAAAGTAAATGGGGAATGGGATTGCTCTTGGAGATGGCAAATAATCAATGGGCTGAATAGCTTCTTTCTCTGATGTTAGGAGACAAGAACATAGAATTGGACATCTCTGTAATTAGGAACTGATGACCTTCCAAAAAGGATTTCTACTGCTCTTACCTAGTCTGGCCTATATGTAACTAAAGGAACTAGGTTGACTTAAATCCTGTCTAGTATGCGAAGCCATCTTCTCAAGGTCAACTAAGGGATGGTAATAATTGCTAGCCTTTCCAAAGACCCTGTTGGATCCTGATGATTTTGCGATCCAAAAGTTCTTCAGAGATCAGAAAGGGGCATAAATCTTGATGCTCAGGGCAGTTTTAAGTGTTACAGGAGCAAAGAAAAAGAAGAAAGAGCAGTGTCAAGAGAAGAAAGGGGAGACCGAAAAGTAGTTGTGGTCTTCTCATACTGGACTAGAGGTAACAGGTAACCAACAGCATTGGCAGATTCAAGGAACATGACACCTGCCAATGAAACCAATAAATTTATGGAAAAATACAAAGGCAACTCTAACACAATTACTGTACTGAAAAATTCACTGAATAATCACATGTATGTAGGGGATTATATAAAAATACAAGCAAGCATAGGAAAGTTAAACGGCAAGAAAAATAACAATTCTACAGCCCAATCCAACAATACCCATGTTTCATAACAGAATACGAGGCCCTGCAAGGTTTGTTTGACACATGGATGGCTGGAGGTAGAGGTCCGGTGATGGAATATCTGCAGGGAGTTAGTCACACTGGACACTGGGAAGGGGTTAGGGCTTGGAAAGACATTTGCCACAGGGTAAACTGAATGGTTATAATTAAGCACAAAACACGTTAAGGACGCTGGAAACTACCTGAAAGTCCTGCCATTGTCACCATGGGTAGCACAACTCCAGAAGAACAATACAATCATGCAATCATTATTGCCGCAATCTTGCCCATGAGAAAAAATTACATTTTCTGGTCTCCGCCAACACAAACACAGGTGCCTGTATTCTGCATGGACAGTCACATGCAAATGAGATATTTCAGATATTCTTAACAATATTTGGTAACCGCCCCAATTCCCTTGCTTCACCATCGCCCTAAAACAGGTTGGGAAATTTCCCTGTTTATTAAAATCTTCCAGATCAGAAATGACTAGTCCCAGGTACCCTGGTCTGAAACTTCAGCCATCTTTCTGACACCTGGGCTGGGTCAGTTTCAATAAGAACATCTGTTTGAGGTTACAAACCCAAACACGTGGCATTAGCTGTTCTTTCCCAAGTATCACAGGTGCACAACATGGATATCTGGGGAAAGTTCAGATGTAGGGATGTCCCAGGAGTGGACAATGTGTGATGCCTAGGTTATAAAGTACATTCAATCATTACAGACATGAATATAGACTTAAAACACTTACATATCTGATAAATATCTTCTACCAGCGAAGATTTCTTTGTTAAGAATACTAATATTATTGCCCTGTAGATATCTGGGGAACAAAAGAAGACTATTAATTGAAATAGAACCTATTCTACTTATCACTTCAGTTTGACTTTCACCCATATTAGCAACAAATATGTTAGTGAAGTATTTACAAAATTTATCACCCAACTTCCCTGAGATGCCCGAGAAAAATGCTATGGACTTGTTTCTTTCTATTAATCCATTGTGTAAAGGTTTAATATCTTTTATTTGTGATAAATTAGTATCCTTACGGCGCACCCCTTTGGATAAAATCAGAATGGCTTGGGAGCATGACTTAAATATCCCTTTATCTGATGAGGTTTGGGACTCGATTCTCAAGTCGGTTAACTCCTCTTTGTGCTCGCCACTGTCTTTTACAGTTTAAGACTGTTCATAGGGCTCATAAGTCCAAATCTAAATTATCTCGATTTTATCCTAATGTTAGTCCTCTTTGTGATAAATGCAAAAGTGGCGAGGCTTCTCTCATTCATATGTACTGGACCTGTCCTAGTCTAGAGAAATTTTGGAGGGATGTTTTCTTAACTTTATCCTGTATTCTGAATCACCACTTAGAACCTAACCCTTTAATTGCTCTTTTTGGTTTCTTGGTTGAGACAAATATACGTTTGAGTTTGACTAAACATCGAATATTATCTTTTGCTTCTCTCCTGGCTAGACGTCTAATTCTTCTTAGATGGAGAGATGTTGCCCCACCCATGCACGTTCAATGGCTTAACGATATTATGTCCTGTTTAGATCTTGAAAAAATTCATTACTCAATTCTTAATTCAGACATAAAGTTTCATAAGGTCTGGGGACCTTTTATTGAGTATTTTCATAACTTTCCTTTTGACTAAGTTTCTTTTTCAGTCCCTTGCTTTCAGCCTTTCTTTTGGTAGTAGGCATTATTATCTTCTGTTTTTAATTGTATTTACAATTTTGGGGGCTTGAATGTTCTGATTTATATTTCCTACATTTTGCTCTGGTTGGTCTGGAGATTTTTTTCTTGCGGGGGTGGGGGTGATACTAACTTTACATGACTTCAATTTGGGTGCTTTTTCAATAATTATATTTTGTATTATATTACCATTGTATGTTTATCTTGTACTGTATTAATTTCCTATTTCGTTCTTGGGGTTTTTTTTGTACTGTTGTAGAAAATGCATTAAAAAATCAAGAGAAAGAAAAACAAAATAGTAAACAGTTAGTAAACTGGTTATTAAATCCCCATGAGGGATCTTGGCTCGAAATGTCAACTCTTTATTCCATTCCTTGGATGCTGCCTGACCTGCTGAGTGCCTCCAGCATTTGTGTGTGTTGCTCTGGATTTCCAGCATCTGCAGAATCACTTGTGTTCATAGAAAACTACTAATTTTTCTTCTTGAGATATAGTGTTTGTGATGTATTATCTAAAACAAAAGTTTTCAATAATATGCAATGCTGAGGTCTTCTTGGAGAAAGTGCAATGATAATTCTTAAGTGTGTAATATAGAGAGTAACATCTTGATTCTTTCAAGGTTTTTTGATGATACCCACTCTGATCAGATTTGGTCACACTTATTTAACCATTTTGAGACCATGATAAAACAGACAGCACATCTGGACAGATAAGGAAGAGGTCAGCCACATGAACCAATGAGGTTGTGACAAATATCAAAGAAGACAGCTAGAAATTAATACTCCTAAACACACTATATTAATGCCACATGTTATACTCCACTTCCACATCCAGTTCCAGTTACAGACACTACTTATTGTGTATTCAGCTCTTCTGAACCGGCGTACGTTCCTAAATATCCACATTAATTTAATATAGAATAACACACACAAAATGCTGGAGGAACTCAGTATGTCAGGCAGCATCTATGGAAAGGAACAACGAGTCAACGTCTTGGGCCAAGACTTCCACCAGTCCGGCATTTTCTGTGTATTACTGTAGATTTCCAGCATCTGCAGAATTTCCTGTTATTATCAACTAATACAGAATACAACACATAGAACTTAGAGCAAATTACAGGCCCTTTGAGCAACGATGTTGTGCTGACCTTTTAACCTACTGTAAGATCAATCTAATCCTTCCCTCCCACATAGCCCTCTATTTTACTTTCTGAGTCTCTTAAATGTTCCTAATGTATCTGCCTCTAACACCACCCCAACAGTGCATTCCTTGCACTCACCATTCTCCGTGTAAAAAAACCTTCCTTTGACATCCCCCCTATACTTTTCTCTCAACATCTTAAGTTGACTCGATGACTACAAAGGCATTCTGCTCTCTGTCGTCAGCCCAAGACATTTGGGGAAAAGCTTAAACTGTCACATAGACCATGCTAAATGTGGAACAGCTTCCCAGAACAAACCCAGCAAATAAATTTAAAATCCATGAATGAACAATTCACTTACAATTTCTCCAGGGAAGTCAAATTGTCCAAAAAGTTTTCATCGAGTGAGAGAATGCCATTGTATGAAAGGTCCCTGGAAAAGAACAGAGCTGTTAAAATTTATTCATATTCCATTTACAGAAAGCCAAGGTGATGTTGATGCTTAAACTTTAAGGACAGAAATTTATTTTGCATAGTAAACGGCCAATTTTAACCGGAAGCCTATGATATTGGATGCACAGCTAGCTCCTCACCTTACAAGCTTTATTTTCCTAAAAAAGCCAATATTGAATGCTATCAGCTGAGTATAAAAAACCAGCATTCTGCTCAATACTGTGGAAATCCAAATCATGGAACCAGGTTAAAGTTACTTGCTATGTGAAATTCTTGAACTTGTGACATTGGTTCCCTGATCATTCACCAGACTTATCTAATGTATGAAGAATAACTGTCATGCAATTACTACAGCAATAAGCGGCATGCCCTGGTCTGACCACCCAGTGGGCCAGAATCCTCCAGGCTCTGGTGCATCTCCTCCTCTGATTATTTGAAGATTATTTTCAGCTGAGTCTTGTCTTAGTTATCAGTGCTCCTGTGCTGTGTTTAGCTTCTCTATGTAAGTTCCCTCTGTTTTGTTCACCTCTGCTCAGTTTTGAGTCTACCTACACTGTGTCCAGTGATTCTCGAGTCCTATCCTGTGTTCTCTACTAACCAAACCACAAGTAAAGATTCTTTGTTCAACTCCATCCTTGTCTCTGATCTCCTCTGCACTCGGGTCCGCCTGGTCTAAGTCTCTCTTGGCAGACGACTGGCTAAGGATATGGAACTTCAACATAACAACCCTGGTTTGAATCCACCCTGGCAAACACTCCTTTTACAATAATATTTAAAAGGTCAAGCCCCCAACCATTGCTGGGATGACTTAATTTCACCAGGGCCAGGAGAGAATATAAGTTGGGATGCACTGTGGGGAGATGGGCGGTAATGGAAAAAGCAGCCAAGGATGCTGTTCCTAGTCCCTATCCCAAGCTCTGCTGCTTGATTGAGATGTGAGTGACAGGCATGCATTCTAATAGCTCCCTCTTTTTTCAAGTTACTGTTTATTTTTTTAAAGCATTTGTGATTCAATATTCATCAGTGTTGACTGTCTATAAACCATTGGATGATGTGACAGACATTATAGGTCAGCAATGTGCAGAGTTTAGTTGGAGAGTCCTTATCCTCATTACGTTTTCTAGACAGACATATCTGAATATAGTACAGAAAGTTCCTTGCACTTTTAGTACAGACAGCCTTATTTAGATGAGTGTCAAAGCAGACAACATCAGGTGAGAACACGAGGAAATCTACAGATGCTGGAAATTCAAACAACAACACACACAAAATGCTGGTAGAACACAGCAGGCTAGGCAGCATCTATAGGGAGAAGCGATGTCGACGTTTCGGGCCGAGACCTTTCATCAAGTGTGCCCATTTCCTTCTCAGCAAATTTTCATATCTCTTTCCAAATCCTCATCTAATGAAGTACTTCTAAAGCTTAGTCGCTACTACAATCCAGGACGCTTCTTAGGCCACAGAGCATTTATTTTACTTAAAAATAATCTCTCAGACTCACACCACCCCTAGACTGTTATCCGAACCATGGAAACTTATATAAGAAATAAAAAAAACTAATTTGTGCAGTTTACAGCCATGTCTGGTGAACACCAGTGCAATCACAACAGGTGACCCTATGTAACTGCTTATGGTCTCCAGGCTCAAAGACGGTTTCTATCCTGCTGTTATAAAACTCATGAATGGATTTGTTATTCATTAAAAATTAACTGTTGACCTCACTATCTACCTCAAAGTTCAAATTAAATTTATTATCAAAGTACGCATACGTTATCATATACAACCCCGAGATTCATTTTCTTGCAGGCATTTACAGGGAAATAAGGAAATAAAATCAAACTTTTCAGAAAACTGTATATAACCAAAGACTGACTGATGGCGATGTGCATAATGAGGCAAACTCTTCCAATAATCATTATAAGAATCCTTGAAAGTGAGTCTGTAGATTGTAGAATCAGTTCAGAGTAGTTCAGGAGCCTAACATTTGTAAGGTAATGTGTTGTGGAGTATTAAATTTTGCAAAAATATTCGATGAAAGTCTGAACAATTCCAAGTGACACTTTAGCTTTTTACAAAAGCTCACAGCATGTAAGGTGTCGGACAAGTTAAACACTGTAGGTTTGTTTAATGTTTTGCTAATAGCAGCTGGATTCTTACCCTGTAGGTTTGTTTAATGTTTTGCTAATAGCAGCTGGATTCTTACCCTGTAGGTTTGTTAAATGTTTGCTAACAACAGCTGGATTCTTACCCTGAAGGTTTCTTAAATGTTTGCTAATAGCAGCTGGATTCTTTTTTGGCCTCGGGTGCTAGTGGCACGAGAACAAAAGACTAGAGAGTTGTCGGGACAAAAGATCTGTCTCTAAGTGCTTGTGGATTGAACCCCTATTTATTGAGGTACCTTTTGCTCGGTTCTTAGGACTTCAACTGGTCCAAGGAATCGCGATTGATCGATGCCTAGGTCAGACCCAGGATAATTTCATGAGTCAGAATTTTGTGACAATCAAGTCTCCCGATAACAGCAACAATCAAGTGGAGACTAAGAGTTGTAAGCCCTGAAATCTTTGTAACTTATTACATGGTATTCAGTGTGGTTTGTTTGTGATTTCTCTGGTATGATGATAAATTAGATTTGAGTTACTTTGTTGAGCTTGTACACTTATTACCACATTCCTCGGATACTCAAATTGGTTTGGATCCTTTGGGTCCGATGAACCCAGCCCTTTACTGTTCCTGAACCTGGTGGTGTGGGAAATAAGGCTTCTGTACCTTCTGCCTGATGATAGCATTGCTGGATGGTGTTGGGGGCGAGGGGGGGGGGTCCTTGATGATGGATGCTGCTTTGCAGTGGCAGCATCCCATGGCCCCTGCACCATATTACTTCCTGCGCTGCACAATTTCTGTAACTATTACTCTATATCCTGCCTTCTGCGGTACGCACACAAGGGCTAGAGGAACTCTGCAGATAAGGCAGCATCAATAGAGATGAATAAACAGTCAATATTTTGTGCCAAGACTCAGAATCCCGATGAAGGGTCTCGGTCAGAAACTTTGACTGCTTATTCCTCTCCATAGATGCTGTCTGACCTGCTGAGTTCCTCCAGCATTTTGTGCATGTGTTCCTCAAGGGGTCCAGCATTGGCAGAACTTCTTGCTTATGATTCTGCATTCTCTTATTGTTTTTCCTCAAAATATTTATGTTTTGAAATGATCTGTATGGATGGCTTGCAAAACTATCTTTTCTTTTGTAATTTATTTTTTATTGAAGTTCATCATCAATCTTTTCCATAAGATGTATTTCAGATATTCATTGCATCTTGATACACATATCAAAAGTAAACTAATATCAATACCAATCCCATGTGAGAGATCAACATCGGCCAAGACCATGGGTAACACCCTGCTTTTTTGTGGAATTAGTGCTGTGGAATCTTCTGCATCCACCTAAGATCAACAACCCAAATCAGAATCAAGTTTATTATTACTGACATATGTCATGACATTTCATGGTTTATGCCAGCAATAGTGGGCATGACATCAGAATTACTATAAGTTACAAAAAAAAAATCAAACATAGAGTGCAAAAGACAAATAGTGAGGTAGTGCTCATGGCTTCATGAACCATTCAGAAATCTGATGGCAGAGGGGAAGAAGCTGTTCCTGAATCATTCAGGCTCCTGTACTGCCTCCCTGATGGTAGTATGTTCTAGTATATAGGAGGGCATGTCCTGGGTGATGGGGGTCCTCAATGATGGACGCCGCCTTTTTCAGGCATCGCTCTTTGACGATGTCCTCAATGCTGGGGAGGCTACTGCCCATGATGGAGCTGACTGAGTTATCAACTTTTATCTTATGGTACCTTCTACAAATCAGTTTGCCAATTTGATGTATCCAGCGTGTTACAGATACTATAAGTTACAATAAATAGATAGACAGATAGATAGTACAGTGCATGACATAAAATACTACCAGTTACAAAAAAACAAATAAATAGTGCAAAAGAGGAATGACTGCTCAGCGGAGGAGAAGAAGCTGTTCCTAAAACATTGAGTGTGGGTCTTCAGGCCCTTGCCTCCACTCTGATGGTAGCAGTGAGAAGAGGGTGTGCCCTGGGTGAAGGGTCATCAAGAGAACAAAATTGTGAGAAGGAGGTCACGGGTTCAAGGACCGTTCAGAAACCTGATACTGGCGAGAAAGAAGCTGTTTCTAAAACACTGAGTGTGGATCTTCAGGCTCCTGTACCTCCTGACTTGACTCAATAAAGGCAGTGTCCCCAGCAGTATGGCATTCCCTGGGCAATAGCCTAATGGTGTAGTGCTTCTCACAGTGGGAAGTGGTTAACTGCTGATCACCAAATGCTAATTCTGTTTCCTTTCATCACAGGAGTCAAAGTAAATTTATAATCAATGCACTTATGTCACCACAGACTACCTTGAGATTTCACAGCATATACCATGACATTAAACCTGATTCTGAGATTCATTTCTTGCAGACGCTTACAGGAAAATAAAGAATACAAAAGTATTGATGAAAAGCTATCCATAAGTGAAGATTGACAAACAGCCATTGTGCAAAAGATGACGAATTGTAGATTAATAAATAGATAAATGGATAGATAGATGGATAAATCAAAGGCTGGATGAATGAACAATACTAAGAACATGAATTAAAGAGTCCTTGAAATTGAGTCCGTCAGAAGCTGAGGTGAGTGATGTTATCCACACCTCGGGCTTTGTGGTGAAACCTTTGCGTACAACAGCAAGTGGTAAGTACTCCTTCAACCATTGACAGAGCAGCCAGCCACGTAGCTCAAACTGAGCACAAAAGGAGAAGAGACTTTGCCTAAACTTGTTCTGTCAGTGGAGCGTGAAGTAGTTTTTCAGGATCAGCACCGTCTCCCATGCAACCATTGCTGTAAGCTTCAAGGGGGTTTTCCTTTCTTGACTTGTTGTCTGGTTAAACAACAACACAAGATGACGTTAGCAGAAATATAATAGTTAGGATAACAACAAGTGCGTTCAAACACTCTGGCACTTTGAATGTATCAAAGTGGATTTGGGAGACTCACCATAGGGAGATCATGAGTTTGAATTACCCTACTGAAGGTATGTTGCTTAGTTAAGTCAAGACCCTCTCTGTGCTTTGGGATAACAATTCAATGGTAGGATTTGACAAAGAGCAGGGTAACCTTCCCTTGTAATCAAATCTAGAAACAGCACACCAGGTTATATCTAACACGAGAGCAGGTATTAGAATTTCAGCTTGTCTTTATTCCAAGGGACGGTTCCCAGCTGTAAGAACAGGGTTCAGTTCCCACTGCTGTCTGTAAGGAGTTTGTACATTCTCCCCATGGCCGTATGGGTTTCCTCCCACAGTCCAAAAGATGTACAGGTTAGGGTTGGTAAGTTGTGGGCATGCTATATTGGTGCTGGAAGCATGGAAATGCTTATGGACTGCCTCCAGCACAATCCTCAAACTGTGTTGGCCCTTGATGCAAAACCACACATATCACTGTATGTTTTGATGTTTCAATGTACCAGTGACTAATAAAGCTCATCTTTAATCATCCCTGTACCATACATGCACCTTAAGGGTGAACTTCTGATCTTACAATTAATATCAGCATGGCCCATGACCCTTATTGTCTACTTGCACTGCACTTTCTCTGTAACAGTAACCACATCACAATATTCTGCTTTCTGTTATCACAGTCCCCTTTCCCTACCTCAAATTACTTGTGTTTTGAAATGATGTCTGTATGGATGGCTTGCTAAACGAAGTTTTTCACCATTGGCGGAGAATTTCCATGATTCATTGATATCCAGGTTAAGTAGTTCCTGCTCCTCCCAGTCCTAAATAGCTGAACTCAAACTTTGATATGGGTCTCCTGTCTAGGTAGCCCAAGCAGAGAAAAAGCAAACCGACTGTTGTATGACAGGGTGGGCTCCAGGCCTCACAATCTACAGTACTCTGCAAATGTCTTAGGCACACTTATACAGATAGGATGCCTAAGACACTTGCACTGTACTGTAGTAATTTTATGAATTGCACTGTCCTGATGCCACAAGTAAAGCAGATTTCATGACAGATGTGAGTGGTGATAAACCTGATTCTGATATGGGTCTCTACTGTGGACTGAGAGTGGGAAGGGGGCAGGGAGAGGGGAATCATGGTTGGGAAAGGGGGAAGGGAGAGGGGAGGAGTGGGAAGCACCAGAGAGACCTTCTGTAATGATCAATAAACCAATTGTTTGAAATCAAATGGCCTTGCCTGGTGTCTCAGGACTTGGTGTGTATACACTTGTCCTAGTACTCCTTCTCTGTCACCTGTCCCACACCTCTCCCGCAGTGCCCCACCCTCACCATTCCCAACATCCTTTGCTCCCGCCAGATTTACAAACTCACTCTCTGTTCCACATTGACAAGTACAGTACTGTGCAAAAGCCTTAGGCACCCTAGCTATATATATGTGTGTGTCTAAGACAGTATTGTACCTCATTACAATCTTGCACTTTCTTGTTTACCTGCACTGCACTCTTTCAGTAGTTTTTACACTTTATTCAAAGTTCCAAGTAAATTCATCATCGAAGTGCAAAAATGTCACCATATACAACCCCAAGATTATTTTCTTGCAGGCATACTCAGAAAATCCAAAATAGTGTCATTGTTATAGTCGTACCTTATTCCACCTCAATGCACTGTGTAATGATTTGATCAGAGTCAGAATCAGAATCAGGTTTAATATCACTGGTATGTGTTGTGAAATTTGTTAACTTGAAACCTGTATGAGCAGTATGCAAAACAAGCTTTTCACTGTATCTTGGTATAGGTGACAGTAATAAACTAATGACGAATTATCAATAGAATTCATCCTCCCAACCTCTAGACCAAAATGCAACCCTTGCATCTTCCTCTGAGGCAAAATGTGAACTGTTCTACAGCCAAAATGCCAAAATCAATGCTTGAAGAGTTAAGCTTTTACAAAGCTAAACTCCAGGGACTTTGGGCCTTATTTACTTTACCATTGCTAAATCGGGCACATGAACCCAGATCACACCAAGCTATTGATTCCATTTTTATTTATTATTTAGAGATACGGCACGGTAATAAGCCTTTGCAGCCTGAGTCTATGCCATGCTGTTACACCCAAGTGCCACTAATCTACTGTCTTTGGAATGTGGGAGGAAACCAGGACAGCTGGAGGAAATGCATGCAGTCACAGAGACAACATGTAAACTCCTTACAGACAGTGGCAGAACTGAACCCAGGCCTCTGGCACAGTAATAGCAATATGCTAACCACTACGCTACTGTGTTACTGCACAGTAGAATACAAGCCACTGAAGCCCACTTCACAAGTTTCTTATTTCAGTGACTAAGAAAATATTTCAACATAAATAAAACAATAAAATAACAAATAGGTTTCATTATAATGGTGACATTGGAACCAATTTTCAACCATTATAAATGTATCACCCCTCCATTTGAGCTCCTCTATTTAAGTCGAGTAACATACAGAGAAACAAGTAATAAGTCTTGTTCCTTGTTTGACATCAATTGTCATGGAAACATATGGGTTAAAATTTTTAACTTCATACATCACTGCCTGATATTAAGGACAAAAACAGTTCTCACTTCAAAACAGCTCCAACCAAGTCTGAAATAGGAAAATTATCTGGTTCGCTGATCTAAAGATTTGGCACCATCTTCAAAATTTTGTCTTAAAATTTTAGGAAGTGGAAAGAGAGAGGGACAAAGCCAGGCCTGTATCAAGCAACATCTGTCTACCAAAGGTGTCAATTTCCCATCAGCTCTGGTTCTGAGCCGGGATTTATGTCTATTCCCAGAACAGCTCAAAGAAATGCCATCACTTCTTTGCTGCTGCCATCAGGAGCTTAGTTTCCACATCACCAGGTTCAAGAAGGCTCATTACCCCTTAACTATCAGGCTCCTGAACCAGTGTGGATTACTTCACTCACCTCAACTCTGAACCGGCCCTACACCCTACAGTCTCACTTTCAAGTACTCGACAATTCATATTCGCGATTTTTTTTGTTTATTAATATTATTCTTCTATTTTTTCTTTTTTTTGTATTTGCACAGTTTATTGTTTTCTGCACAAGGTTTGCTTCTCCATCTTGGTTGTGTGTATGTGTTTTTCATTGATTCTATTCTGTCTCTTTATATTTGCTGAGGACACCAACAAGAAAATGAATCTCAGGGCAGCCTAACTTGGTTGCTGACGCAAGGTGATGCATTTTACTATATGCTTCGACATACACACAGTGGCCACATTATTAGGTATGGAGAAGAACCCCGTGTGGTATTCTGCTGCTGTAGCCCATCCACTTTAAATGTTAATGTGCTGAGCGTTCAGAGATGCTCTTCTGCACACCACTGTTGTAGTCAGTTTGAATCAATCTGGCCATTTCTCTGTGATCTCTCTCATTAACAAGGATTTGTCACCCACAGAACTGCCACTCACTGGATTTATCTGAATTTTACACCATTCTCTGTAAACTCTAGAGACAGTTGTTTGTGAAAATCCCAGGAGATCAGCTGTTTCTGAGATACACAAACTATCTTGTCTGGCACCAACAATCTTTCTATGGTTAAAGTTAGTTAGATTACGTTTCTTCCCCATTTTGATATTTGGTTTGGACAACAACTGAACCTCTTGACCACGTCTGCATGCTTTTACACAGTGAGTTGTTGCCACATGATGGGCTGATTAGATAATTGCATTAATGAGCAGGTGTACAGGTGTACCTAATAAAGTGGCCACTGAGTGCATATGCAACAAATAAAGCTAATCTTTAAAGATTTTTATCTTTACCCATTTTCTACACATTGAGATCCCACAAACTGCATTGAAAATGAATCAGGCTGATAGGATATACAGCGTGGAAACAAGACCTTTGCCATAACACATCCATACCAACCAAGTTGCCTTTATGAGCTTTTCTCATTGCCTGATAATCCACTAAACCTTTCCTATCTACAGTATATACCTGTTTCTATCAATTCCTGTGTCAGATTTTTCGACATTCCTATAACCGTCTGTGTGGTGTATAGATGAGTAGTGGAGAGTATATTGACTGGCTGCATCACAGCCTGGAATGGAAACACCAATGCCTTTCAACAGAAAATCCTACATAAAGTAGTAGGAGCAGCCCAGTTTATCATGGGTAAAGTCCTCCTCACCATTGAGCAGATCTACATGAAAAGCAGTCGCAGGAAAGCAGCATCCATCATCAGGGAGCCCCATCACTCAAGTCATACTGTCTGAAATATTTCCCTCTCAACTCAAGGAACCGCTCTCTGATCCGAAACTCCCCTACCCTGGGAAAAAGAACCAAGATTATCCACCCTATCTATGCCCCTCATTTTTTTTTGTAAGCATCTATAAATTTACCCCTTGGTTTCCTGCTCCTCCTGAGAAAACATCCTATACAGTCCCATTCAGTAGTTCCTTACATAGCATGTCCACCTTTTTCAGTAAACTCTATAGAACATGAAACAAATGACAAAACAACAAGAAAACAAGCCCCATTCCGCCCTCCTATCAAACACACATGCACTCTCATCTTCAAGTTCCCATTATCTGTCATTCAACCATACATGAATACATCCAAACGAAACAGCATTTCTCTGGAGTACCAATGGTTACACACAGCACAAGGCACAAATAGTGCACATATCAGTAAAATGCAGCCACACAAAAGTAAATAGTCCAAGACTCTGAAGCAAATACACAGTCCTCTAAGCTCCAGACAGGCTCTCTTCATCGGCCTCCAGCTTCCAACAAGATATTGCGCCTTCAACTTCTCCAACGGACTCACAGATATTTGTGGACTCAGGACTCCAGTCATTGGGCCTCCACTTCTAGACATCCAATTGACCTTCAGGATTCGATCTAGAATTCCAATTGACTTTTGCCCCAATATGCCACCCCAACCCTACTGGCACACCAGGTCTACAGCATGTGCCCTTTGCAAAACCCACTGTAGTTTTTCTCCAAATCCACTGAAAACCAAAGATCCCCACCATCTGAGCCATGCCTTCTTCTTGCAGCTACCATCAAGTAGGAGCTATAGAAGATACCTGGGTCCTTCTCTTTCTCCATTGGTCCACTCTCATCTCCTATCAGATTCCTTCCTCTCTAGCCCTTTATCTTCCCTTCTCACCCCACCTGGCTTCACTTACCACCTTCTAGCTAGCTTCTTTCCCCCTCCCAACTTTTTATTCTGACATCTCCCCCCCCCCCCTTCCTCCAGCATTTTGTGTGTGTTACTTTTGACTTCCAGCATCTACAGACTTCCTCGTGTCTAGCAGTTACAGAAACCTAAAGTCCCACACCACCAGGTTAAGGAACAGTTACTTCCTTTCAGCCATTCAGTTATTAAAACAACTTTCCCATCCCCAATTACTACAGTTTAGTAACACCATGGCCACATTGCACTAAAATGGACTGTTCTAATTGTGATTTCCTGTAAAAATTGTGTATAATTTATGACGAATTTATGTTTTTCTTGTAAATGCTGCTCATCTGATACTATGTGCCAGCACTCACTGATCAGGCTTTGAATCCCACTGCAGTCTGTAAGGAGCTGAGGTTTTTCCTATGGCTGCATGGATTTCCTATACGGGCTCTTTGTCCACAGTCCAAAGATGTAAGCACTAGGGTTAGAGGGTTGTGGACGCGCTACGCTGGCGCTGGAAGCATGGTGACACTTGTGGGCTGCCCCCGGCACATCGGAAATGATGGCTGCAAATGATGCATTCACTGTATGTTTTGATGACATGAAGTTAATCTTCAATCTTTGAAATTTATATTTCAGCTGAGATCAACTGGGCTGCTTCAGAAGCTCCCATACCCAACATCTGGCACCCATTCCGAACATCTGGCACATATTCCCAGCTCCATGTCTCAACCGGGAGTTTTTACTTGAGAAATGATCAATTGTGTTGTGTGTTTACATTTATGTGGCAGTTGTGCCTGCATGACTTTCATATCTCTCACAAGTGGGTTGTGTTGCCTGGATACAAAGTAAATGTTCTGGCTTCAACTAAGTAATCTGAGTGGTTAATATCCAGGCTTCAGCTAACTAATAAATCTACACATTAAGCTACGAGACATAGTTGAACAATGTGAGAATTAGCAATAGGAAGATCTCCTTTACAACAATGACTAAAAGAAATTCATAATTAATTTAAGAGGCACATGGAGCATAGATAAATGGGTGGCACAGTAGCGTAGTGGTTAGCACAATGCTCTACGACCCAGATTCAATTCCTGCTGTTTTCAGTAAGGAGTTTGTACGTTCTCCCTGTAACTGCGTGGATTTTCTCTAACAGCTCCGGTTTCCTTCCACAGTCAAAAGATGAACCGGTTGGTAGATCAACTTGTCACTAATTGTCCGGTGATTAGGCTAAGATTAAATTGTGGGATTACAGTGCAGAAAGATATTTCAATAAAATGAAAATAAATGGATGGCTATGTAGGAGGGAAGGGTTAGATTGATTTTCGAGTAGGCTAAAAGATTGACACAACATGATGGGTGGAAGGGCTAGTCAGACCACACTTGGAGTAATGTGAGCAGTTTTGGGCCCCATACCTAAGAAAGGATGTGCTGGTGTTGGAGAGGGTCAAGAGGAGGTTATATTTTATTTATTTTTTTAGTGATACCTCGCAGAATAGGCCCTTCCAGCCCTTTGAGCTTCACTGCCTGTAACCCCCGATTTAACTCCAACCTAATCAATGCTAAATTTACAATGACCAGTTAACCTACTAACTGGCATGTCTTTGGTCTGTGGGAGGATAGCAGAGCACCCGAAGGAAACTCATGCATTCCACGGGGAGAACGTACAAGCTCCTTAGAGAGGATGCCGGGATTGAGCTCCAAACTCTGACACTCCAAGCTAGAATAGTGTCAGAATTAATGTGTGAGGAGCATTTGATGGCTCTGGGCCTGTATTCACTGGAGTTTACAAGAATGGGGCGGTGGATGGATCTCATTAAAACCTATCAAATATTGAAAGGCCCACATAGAGTGAATATAGTGAGTATGTTTCCTATAATGGGTGAGTTTGGAAACCAGAGGGTACAGCCTCAGATTAGAACAGATATAAGAAGGAACTGCTTTAGCTCAAGGGTGGCGAACCTGTGGAATTCATAGAACCATAGAACACTACAGCACAGCACAGGCCCTTCAGACCTCCATGTTGTGCTGACCCATATAATCCTTATATCCACCCTATCTATGCCTCTCATAATCTTGTAGACCTCGATCAAGTTCGCTCTCATTCTCCTAAGTTCCAAAGAGAAAAGTCCCAGCTCTGCTAACTTGCTTCATATGACTTGTTCTCCAAACCAGGCAACATCCTGGTAAATCTCCTCTGCACCCTCTCCATAGCTTCCACATCCTTCCTATAATGAGGTGACCAGAATTGAACACAATACTCTAAGTGCGGTCTCACTAGAGATTTGTACAATTGCAACATGACCTCTCTACTCTTGAACTCAATCCCTCTGTTAATGAAGCCTAGCATCCCATAGGCCTTCTTAACTACCCTATCAACCTGTACAGCGACCTTGAGGGATGTATGGATTTGAACCCCAAGGTCCCTTTGTTCATCCACTCTCTTAAGTAACTGACCATTAATCCTGTACTCAGTCTTCTGGTTTGTCCTTCCAAAATGCACCATCTCACACTTCATTGCCACATGGGCACCGTCAATGAGTATATTTAAAAGAGAAGTTAATAGGTTCAAAAGATTATGTGGAGAAGGCAGAAAGGACAATAAACCAGCCATGATGGAATGGTGGAGCAGAATCAGTGGGCTGAATGGACTAATTCTGCTCCTATGTCCTATGGCCTGCACTGTGCTATAACGTTCTAAGCTCCATGTTTAAAACCTCTTCTGATTTCCTCATCACAGTCACACAAAATTTCCCACATGAATTTTGCCAACCCTTGCCAAAAATAACAATAAGTAAACGAAGAAAATGCTAGAAACATGCGACAGGTCAGGGAGAGAAAGAGACACACAAAATGCTAGAGGAACTCAGCAGGTCAGGCAGATTAATGGAGAGAAATGATCAGTTGGCTTTTTGGGTCATTTTTTTCTTCTTTTGCCTAAGGGAGGGTGAAATGAGAGAATGTCTAGGGTGGGAGGGCTCCTTAGCACAGAAATAGGCTCTTCGGCCCAACTAGTTCATGCCGAACTATTTCTCAGCACTTTGAATATGCTGGCTGCATTCCCGGGGCAACAAGAAGTGTAGACAGAGTCAATGGAGAGGAGGTTGGCAGGGATTCTGCAGGCCAAAGGGACTCTTTTTATGCTATATCACTATATCTTTAACTAGCTTCTTGACAATGGAGCAATCCACCAGATATGAACAGTAGATGTATGTGGTGAGTAAAGCTGATCCTTATTCCTTGATTGTTGCACTGAATATGGAGACCTGGCACTTAAGTTACCTTTCAAAGGTTAGTTTCATTTGTCACATGCACATCGAAGCATCAAAACATCCAGTGAATTGCATCGTTTTAGATCAAAAACCAACGGGGGGGGGGTGGTGGGGAGGGGATTATCCTGAGGCAGCTGCTGGTGTTGCCTCGTTTCTGGCGCCAACATAGACTACACACAACTCTGCACGTCTTTTGGAATGTGGGGTGGGAGCAGAGCAGCCGGAGGAAGCGCATATGGCCACTGGGATAATGTGTAAACTTCTTGCAGACAGCGGTGGTAATCGAAGTCTGAATGGTGATTGCTAGCACTGTAAAGCAATTGTGCTCATCACTACGCTACCATACCAACAGAGTCTGCTAAAGTGAACTATTGAGTTTGTATCCCACCACAGCTGCTGAAAGATTGAAACTGAAATTTGCAGGTGCTGTTGGAAAGGTGAGAATCCATCACCCATCCTTGATTTATTATCATCATTATGTGCCGTGTTGTACGATATGGGTCATCGTGGTCTTGCAACAGAAGTGGTTTGCTACTGCCTTCTTCTGGGCAGTACCTCGAGAAAATGGGTGACCCCAGCCATTATCAATATTCTTCAGAGATTGTCTGCCTGGAGTCAGTGGTCATAATAACCAGGATTTGTGATATATACCAGCTGCTCACTCAAGAATCTACCACCTGCTTCCATGGTTACACATAACCCTGATCGGGAGGCTGAGCAGATGCTACACCTTGCCCAAGGGTGACCTGCAGGCTAGCAAAGGGAAGGAATGCCTTAAAGCTCCTCTGGAAGAGACGTATCTCCATCCTGATCACCCTCATACCTGATCACTCTTTGTAAATCTGGTGGTGAGCCATGGTGTTGAACTACTCCAGTCCTTCTGGTGTTGGGCAGGGAGTTCCAAGTTTGGACCAAGTGATGATAATGAACAGCAGCTTATTCCCAAACCAGGACAAAGTGTAACTTGGAACCTGTGGCTTGTGCTGTTCCCATCTGCCTGTTATCCTAACAAGGATGACAAGCAGATGGGAACAGCACCAGCCACATGTTCCAAGGTAGCAGCAGGTTCCTAGGTAGCAGCAATCACATGCGTCCAGAATGGTGAATAGGAATCTGAATCAGGCTCATTATCACTGACAAATGTCGTGAAATTTGTTGGTTATGCAGCTGTAGTGCAGTGCAATAGATAAAAATTACTATTATTTACGCTAAGAAATATATAAAAAATAAACAAGCAGTGCAAAAAGTAAGCAAGTAGGGTGCCACAGTATCATAGTGGTTAGTGTGAAACTATTACCGCTCTGGGTGGCGGAGTTTGGAGTCCAATTCCGACATTAAATGCAAGGATGTAATGTTGAGGCTTTATAAGGCACAAGGAGTATTCTGACAGCTTTAGGCCCCTTATCTTAGAAAGGATGTGCTGACATTGGAGAGGGTTCAAAGGAGATTCATGAGAACTGTTCTGGGAATGAATGGTTTGTTATATGAGAAGCGTTTGACGGCCCCGTGCCTCTCCTCACTGAAATTCAGAAGAATGAAGGGTAATCTCATTGAAACCTATCAAATGCTGAAAGACCTTGATGGAGTGGACGTGGAGAGGATGTTTCCTACGGTGGGGTGTCCAAGGCCAGAGGACACAGCCTCAGAATACAGGGACGTTCGTTTAGAATGGAGAAGAGGAGGAATTACTTTAGCCAGAGAGTAGTGAATCTGTGGGCCAAAGGCAGCTGTGGAGGCTGAGGTTGATAAAATCTTGATTAGTCAGGGCATGAAGGAATATAAGGAGATGATAGGAGATTGGAGTCGAGAGGGAAAATGGATTTGCAATTTTCGGTATACCAAATGAAGATGGCAATCAGCTTTCCCCTTCAATCAGACGAATGATTGCCTTTGTAACATTAATTGCCAGAAGGTCTATATTACAAAACTGGAAAGAAGTAAATCCTCCTACTACATTTCAGTGGTTCTCCCAAACTATTTCTTATCTGAGTTTGGAAAAAATCAGAAGCACTATCTTTGATTCTTCAATTAAATTTGAAGAAACCTGGGGACCATTTATTCGACACTTTCATATGAATTAATTTGGCCTATTTCAGATCCTTTTCTCTACTTATACTTGTTCAGGTATGGAGTTCCGGAGTTCTTTTCTTGACACCTTTATATATTTATAAAGTGCTATTATTGCCCATGTTAGTTTTAGTTTAGTTTTTTTTTTCAATATATATTTTTTCTCATATATAATTTCAATTTTTTTTTCTCTTCTTTTTTCGACGATTATTTTTGTTTTTTTTTTCATATATATTTATATAGACTTGATTGATTTATGTACCTTTTGTTGATGGATGTTTTAATAGGATATTATTATCCTATTACTAATGTAATCTCAAGTTTATTGAATCTGTAATCTATTCATTATTATGTGTTGTTTTTTTTATATATGAAATTTAATAAAAAGATTGAAAAAGAAAGAGAGGGAAAATGGATCTTCCATGATGAAATGGCAGAGCACTCGATGGTCCAAATGGCCTAATTCTGCTCCTATATCTTATAGTCTTATGGCCTTATCATTGGTACATCCTCTCCATGGAATGCATGTGTTTTCTCCAGATGCTCTGGTTTCCTCCCATATTCCAAAGGTTTAGAGGTTAATTGGTCACTGTGAATTGTCCTGTGTTAAATAGGTGGGTAGCTGGGCGGTACAACTCCATGGGCCAGAAGAGCCTGTTCTGCACTATATCTCTAAATAAATAAATAGTTAAAAAGAGAGAAAAATAGTAGTGTCTTTAGACCGTTGAGAAATCTGACAGCAAAAGGGAAGAAGCTGTTCCTACAATATTGAGCGGTTAGCGTAACGTGTAATGCTATCACAGCGCCAGCGACCCAAGTTCATTTCCGTTGCTGTCTGTAAGGAGTTTGTACGTTCTCCCAAATGACCACATGCGTTTCCTCCCGTTTTGTTGCACATTAGGGTTAGGGTTAGTAGGTTATTTACGCATGGAACTGGGCACAGCCTTGTTGGACTGCTAAAGCCTGTTTCCGTATTGTATCACAAAATAACAAACAAAAGCATTGGCCCTATCTTCACTGTGTTTGAATTCTTGGCCTACAAAGTATTTAACACTTCTTCAAATACATTGAGCCATTGTCTTAAAATTTATAACTTCCAGATCCAGCCTCTGTTTCTCCTTGCCCCTGGGTACAGATGCCAGTTGCTGCCGACCTTTCTAATTCTTCGTTGAAATAAAGTAGCTGGGATGCACTTCCCAGGATTGAGCTGTACTGCTTTCCCACATCTGCTCTGAAGATTAGGAACTGGCCTCCATCAGCTCCCACCTGCAACAATATCCCAGACTCCGGATTGCCCCCAGAGGGGTTATTGCAGAAAAGCTGCACTGTTGAATTCTCGGCTCCCTTGCTGTTCTGGCTGGCTGCATTTCTCTCCTGGATATTAATGTCCCTTTCTTGCCCAGGATATAAAATACACTGTGCTTGTTTTGAATTGAATGTGTGAGCCAATAGGTGAGGCGTTGGCTGGTGAAATCTCAGAAAATATGAGGCTTGGAGTCTGCTTGAAATTAGGTCATCCCTTATTTCAATCCATTTCCATGGGTTCTGTCCAAAGATTGTGAAAATTAAAGAGAAAAGAGGAACATATTGCCAAGATTTAAGCCTCTTTAGTATAATATATACACACAATGTCATTGATTGAGCCCAGTCAGGAGGGTCATTGCAACGTTCCGTCTTTTGGTTTCTGAACGCAGCCAACCTCATCCTTTCTTAGCAGTGTGGGGCAACACAAGGATCTTGGAGTTTACGTCCACCAATCCCTCAAAGTTGACTTGTAAATTGATAGGCTTGTTAAGAAGGTGTACAGTGTGTTGGCCTTTATTAGTTGGGGGATTGAGTTCAAAAGCCATTAGGTAATGCTTCAGCTTTATAAGACCCTAGTTGGACCACACTTGGAGCATGGCCTTTGAGTATAGGTTGTGTGGACTAAGATTTTTGTCTCTGGAGTGAAGGAGGATGGAAGGTGACTTGATAGACATGTATGAGATGACAAGAGGCATAGATGAAGAGAACAGCTAGAGACTTCTTTCCCAGGATGGAAATGGTTAAAACGAGGGGGCATAGTTTTAAGGTGATCGGAGGAAAGAATAGGAATATATCAGAGGTAAGCTTTTTTACACAGAGAGTGGTAAATGTATGGTATGCACAACCATGGATGGTGATAGAAGCAGATACATCAGGAACATATAAAAACCTCTTAGATAGGCATATGGATGATTGAAAAATGGGGGGAGAGATATGTAGGAGGGAAGTTGGATTGATTTTAGGGTAGGCTAAAAGGTTGGCACAAAATTGGGTTGAAGGGCCTGTACTGTGCTGTAAAGTCCTTTGTTCTCTATCTTCTTCTTCTACTCTCAGGTGTTCAGAATTCTACATTGTTTTTCCATGTTTTTGTTCAGATTATATCGCTGCTGTGGTTTAAAACATTGAATATGTTTGATAATAAACATGTACTTAGTGGTGGCACAGTGGCGAAGCTAGTGAAACTGGAGTTTCCCAGTTCCAGTAATCTGACCTCAGCTGCTGTCTATGTGGCATCTGCACGTTCTCCCTGTGATTGCAAAGGGTTTCCTCTGGGTTCTCCAGTTTCCTCACCCATCCCAAAGGCGTGAGGGCTGGTAAATTAATTGACCATGGTAGATTGTCTCTAGTGTGTAGGTGAGTTGTAGAACCAGGGGGAAGGAATTGATGAGAATGTGGGTTGAATAAAATGAGATTGGCGTAAGATGAGTGTCAACGGCTGCTGAGTGGACTGCGAGGACTTGCTAGGCTTATTTCCATGCTCCATGTTTGCTGATGTCCATATTGTCTCATTAGGTTTCCTCTCAGCTCAGATAGAAGTGAATTCAAGACCCACTTTAGAACATAAGTTGATGTTCCGTGCATATATAGTGAGGCACAACTTTGCCCTGGCAGAGACAATGAGTTACTAAGTTGCAGGTACCAATTACATGACATACTGCTGTTCAACATTGCTTCCAAAATTAACCAAAGCCAACCAAGCATTAACCTACTGTGATACATGTTCACAATATATACAGAATCCTGTGTTTATTTTCCCTTGCCTTTGCTCAGTTTACAGTCACAGAGTCATTGTGCATTACAGCACAGAAATTGACCCTTTAGCATATCTACTCCATGCCGGTCTGGTTTTCTGCTTAGTCTCATCTACCTGGACCCAGACCAGCGCCCTCCATATCCCACTCATCCATGTACCTACCCAAACTTCTCTTAAATTCCAGATTCAAGGTTCAGGATTGTTTAATGTTATTTCCAGTACACAAGTGTAAAGGAGAACACATTACCTGTTACTCTGGATCAGATGCAGCACAAAAATAAAACATAATAAGATAAAGAACATAATTTTTTTAAAAACACAATATAACTAAATACATAATAGAACTTATATATATATACAAAGTAGATTGATTGTAGGTCCATAAAGTGACAGTAGGCACAGGAGTGTCTGTGCACAAGCTGATTAACTGGAAATGATATAGAAATGGTGGTGGGATGGATGACGTGTTGATCTGCCTTATTATTTGGGTAAAATGCTATTTTTGTTATAATTGAACCCACATCTACCACTTTCGCTGGCTACGAATTCCACATTCGCACCATCCTCTGAGTGAAGAAGTTTCACCTCAGATTTCCCTTAAACATTCACCTTCCACCATAAAACTATGACCTCTAATTCTAGTCTCACCCAACTTAAAGGGAAAAAGCCTGCATGCATTCACCCTATCAGTACCTATCATAATTCTGAATACACCTTTGCGGTAGCTTAGAACATTGGATAAGATCTATAATAAAGATTAATGGGTCAACAGATGAAAGGGGGGATCAGGGCCAAATTCCTGGCCATTCACATCTCAAAGAATCTGTCCTGGGCCCAATTTATTGAGGCATGCCAGTGGTTATAGTTCATTCGGAGTTTGAGGAGTTTTGGCGTATCACCAAACACTTGAGCAAATGTATACAGATGTACCATGGAGAGTAGTCTGACTGGTTACATGACAATCTGGTATGGAGGGGCCATGCAGAGAACTGGGAAAAGCTGCAAAGGGGTTGTAGATTCAGGCAGCTCCATCGAAAATATCCTCAAGAGGGGACCCCTCAAGAAAGCGGTACCAATCATGAAGGGCCCTCACAATCCAGCATATGCCCTCTTCTCAAAATTAATATCATGGAGGAGGTACAGGAGCCTGAAGATGCACACTCAATGTTTTAGGAACAGCTTTTCTCTTCCACCATCAGATTTCTGATTGGTCCATGACCCAATGAACACTATCTTGGTATTCCCCTTTTGCATGATTTATTTCTTTTGGTAACCTATAGTAATTTTTATGTCTTGCACTGTACTGCAACACATTTCACAATATATGTCAGCGATAATAAATCGGATTCTAACCTCTGCTTTCAAAATCCTCAGAGGGACTCTAAACAGATTCCACAACCTACAGACTCACTTTCAAGGACTCTGCAACTCCAGTTCTCGGTATTATTGAATTATGTTATTATTATCCTCTTTTTTTAAATTCTGCATTGAAACTGGAGTAACAATCACTTCATTCTCCTTTACACTTGTGTACAGAAGAATGACAATAAACTATCTTGAACCTTGCACAAGGGTTGTTTTTCAGTTTTTGTTTATGTATAGTTTCACATGAATTCAATTGTATTTCTTTATTTTCCTGTGACGAATACAGTATTTACTTTGGTAATAGAGTTTCTTTGGTGTCACCCATTCCTATCCATGCCTGGTCGCATAAACCTCCGAATAGCATGTGCTGTTTTAATTCTGGCCTTGAATTTGCATTGTTCTAGCATTGTTGCATGCCTTCAACTGTTGAACTTTAAAACTCTTGAATAGCCCCTCCATTTATTGCCCTCCCTTGCCTCACTTAAGCTGCTCTTTAAATCACACTTCCTTGCCTAAGATCCTTTTTTCACCTTATATACCTCAATGTCAATTTTCTATTCAGTAATGCTCCTCTGAAGTACCTTGTGAATAATTCACAATTTTAAAACCACAAAAGAATTAGAACATTTGTAAGGAGTTCTACATTCTCTAAGTTGCTGTGTAACCAATTGTATCTCCAAGAGGAACACCAAAACATCAGGGGAAATGAAACTTGCCTGACTAACTCAATCTGGAAGTCTTAATCCTTCCAAGGCAGGTTGGAGATTGATGGACTATATCTTGCTGGTGGCTGTTCACAGTGATTACACCACGCTGCGAGGAGTTTGCACTGTGAGTGGTGTTCCATTGCTGAAGAGGAAATGAATCTGTTGGGGGCAACTTGGTGCATCCAGTTGAACAACAAAAACCATAGACAGACTCTCTGAGGACCTCAATTCCCACATTTCAGATTCCGCAGAAACCAAGAAGTGAAGTACTCAGCCCATCTTTTTCCCTCAACAGCTCAGCAACTGTACTGTCAACAAGAGGCCCACAGTATTAAGAACATAATGCAGTTATGTGGAGAATTTCTTTTTTAGGTTTTATTTTTCGTTTAGGTGTAGGAATAATTTCTCAATGGTTGCCAGAGGAAGTGGTTGATGCAGGCAGAACATAGAACAATACCCCACAGTACGGGTCATTGTCTTACAACGTTTTGTTGACCTTTAAACCATGATTGATCTAACCCTTCCCTACTATACAGCTCATAACGCTCCGTTTTTTTCTTCAATCCATGCGGCTATCTAAGAGTCTCTTACAAGCCCCTAATGTAGCAATCTCTACCATCAACTCTGGCAGTGCATTCCAGGCACCAGCCACTCCCTGTGTAAAAATAACCTAACTTAACAATCCTCCACTCACATTAAATGGATACCCTCAAACTGCTTTCCTGGGCCATAGCTACCCTAGGAAAAAGGCAGTGACCTCCTGTGTCATATTACAATATGGGAAAAGCTGGGAAATGGTTTGAGTCTAACTTGTCATTGTCCTTATATTTTATTTTACCTGCACTACATTTTCTCTATCACCATTATGCTAGTCCCACATTCCAAAGACATACAGTATGGTTTGGGTGCAGATACGTCTCTACCAAGTGTAAGGTGCCTCTTCCCTCCACTAGCCTGTAGGTCACCTTTGGGCAAGGTGTAGCACCTACTTAGCCACCCCCCCACCTCAAATCAGGGTCACACAAAGCCATGAGAGCAGGTGGTGGACGGTCATACGAGCAGCCGGTGCGCGTCACGAGTCCTGGTTACATGACCACTGACTCCAGGCAGAGAATCTCTGAAGAGTATTGGTAACGGTCACCTGTCTTGTAAAGACACTGCCCAGAAGAAGGCAACGGCAAACCACGTCTGTAGAAAAATTTGCCAAGGACAACCATGGCCTTAGAAGGAACACGAATGCCCAAGTCGTACAACTCGGCATATAACAAACAGGAGGACTGTATGTCTAGGGCTGTGAGTCACGGACATGAGCCAGAACAAGGCAACCATTGCGGGTTGCCCAGTATGGTCCTCACTGATTTAATTTGATGCAAGCAAAGCGTTTCAGTGTATGCTCTGATGTACATGTGACAAACAAAGCTAATATTAATCTTACCCTTTTGTACTACAGTGATGTACTTATGTATGGAATCCTCCTTCTGGATGGTGTGCTTTCCACTGTATCTCGTTACACCTGACAATAATAAACTAATTACCTGTCATTCGGGCAGTGCATTGGAATTGATTATCAGCAGCAGTGTACAAAATGGCTAAATAGTATGTTTAGTCTTACCATCAGGGATAAGTTTCTAGTTAATAAAGATCCAGGGTTAAGAGAAAAATGAGCAGGAGGAGATATGTGGGAGCGAATGTACTAGCATAAACTAGATGAGCTGAATGATCTGTTTCTCTGTAGCTCTATCTAAAATACTCGAGTGTTACTTTGATCTTTTTAATGCGAGACATTCATCAGTGCTAAACCACATCATCCATTTACTGGCAGGCTAACAGCAGATATGGCAACAGTATAATTAGTAAGGAGGCTTTGAGTGATTATCTTGTGACATGTCCCCAAGGCAAGTGCAGTTTAATGCATTTAATTTTATTCCAAGACAACTTCCAAAGGAATTAATTCTTTCTAATGTACAGCCTGGAAACTTACTTTAGTAATTTGTACATTATTTGCAAAGCAACTGGCAAAAAATTATGACCGAATGTTGAGTTTTTTTTTCTCTTTTCAGCATTGAACTTGCTTGGCTTTAACAAACTCTCACCATGTGTTTGAGAAAGCAGTTCCAGAGAGGGACACGTGCACTTGATCTAGGTAGCAGTTTGGAATCTGACTGCGACAACTGATGCATTATCAATGAGTCGACGGAGGAGGGGGTGTCGTCATTGAAACCTACTGAATTTTGAAAGGCTTAGATAGAGTGGACATGGTAAGGATGCTTCCTATAGTAGGAAGGTCTAGGACAAGAGGTCACAGCCTCAGAAAAGGTTGCTATAGACCAGAGATGTGGAGGAATTTCTTAATCAGAGGGTGGTGAATCTGTGGAATTTATTGCCACAGATGGCTGTGCAGGCCAAGTCATTGGGTATATTTAACATGGAGGTTGATACGTTCTTAATTAGTAAGGACATCATAGGTTCCAAAGGCAGGAGAATGAGGTTGAGAGGGATAATAAATCAGCCATGATGGAATGGCAGAGCAGACTACGTCCTATGGTCTGCTTCTATGTCTTATGGTTTTATGGTCCAATCTAAACTTGGGGCTGATGGTATTTGTTAATCAAAGGATCTGCCGGGAAATTTCACTTCACTTATGGAACTGCATGGCCTTATTAAACAGAAGAATGAGTTCAAATGACCAATCTAAGCAGAGAGTGGTAGGGGCTGGGTGATGGTGGAGGAATTTAAAAGGCATTTAGATAGACACATACAAATGTAGAGAATGACAGGGTATATGTTGTAAGACCACAAGATAGAGGAGAAAAATTAGGTCATTCATCCCTTCAAGTCCGCTCCACCATTCAATTGCATAACTTTTTCAAACCCATTCTTACCCCCTTCTCCCCCTAACCCATAACCTGCTTACCAATCAAGAACCTATCATCTCTGCATTAAATATACCCAGTGACTTGGCCTCCACAGCTCTCCGTGGCAACAAATTCCATAGATTCACCATCCCCTGGCTGAAGTAATTCCTCCTCATCTCAGTCTTAAAGGGACATCCCTTTATTCTGAGAGTGTGCCTGCAGATTCTAGACTCTCGCACGAATAGAAACATCCTCTCCACATTCACTCTATCCAGGCCTTTCAATATCAGGTACGCTTCAATGAGATCATCATTATCATGTGGCATGTTGTATGATGTGGGTGATCATGGTCTTTTAAATCTGATAAGTTCTAATAAACTCTTCTAAAATTTAGCCAGACCAAGCCATGATGTAACTTATGAATGTCATGCACTGTCGACCGCAACTTTTTCTTTCATTAATTTTTCCCATTGCTGCAAGATGTTCGAGCTTCTCTTCTCTCAGTACACGTCCCAGAAATTGCAGCTGCCATTTCCTGATTGATATCAGCTCGCTTCTTATTCCAGCTTTTTACAGCACATCCTCGTTTGTTACTCTCTCCTTTCACGGTATTCTCATCATCTTCCCCAAAAACCACATTTCTGCAGCTTTGAGTCTTCCTTCATTTTGCTTTGATATTGTCCAACATTCGCTTCCATACGTTATTGTGGAATGAACATAGCATAGCAACTCTCTGAGTTTTGTACCCAGAGAAATTATATTATTCTTTTGTATCTCGCTCAAACACTTGAAACGTGCATTTAGTAATCCCAATCCTCCTTCTAAGTTCAACATCAGCCCTACAGTCAGATGTTATCGTGCTCCCTAAGTAATTGAAATTCCATGTTTGTTTAATTGTTTTCTTACCCAATTTCAGATCGCATTTCAATGAGATACCTCCTCCATATTGCATGCATATGGTCTATATGGAAGCAGAAGGCAATAGTTTAATTAAATATCATTAGTTTAGGTAACTTGGCACAATATGGTGGGTCAAAAGGCTTGTCCTTGGGCTGTGCCTGTTATGATCTTGCATCTTACTGTTTTCCTGCTACTTGCACGTAGCTTTTACACTTTATGAGGGGCGATTGATAAGTTCGTGGCCTAAGGTAGAAGGAGTCGACTTTAGAAAACCTAGCACATTCATTCTTCAACATAGTCCCCTCCTACATTTACACAGTTAGTCCAGCGGTCGTGGAGCATACTGATCCCTTCTTTGTAGAAGTGGTCCACGGCGGGGGGGGGGGCCTGCATGTAACGAGAGCGTCTTGGGCCTCCAGGTGGTCCACAGCAGCAGTGATTGATAAGATCATGGCCTAAGGTAGAAGGAGATGAATTATACAGCTCTCAATACATGAACTTGCAGTTCAACTCTTTGAGTGAAAACGCAGAAAGTTTGAAGTTATTAACTCATTTCCTTCTACCTTAGGCCACAAACATATCAATCATCCTTGCTGTGGACCACTTCTGGAGGTCCAAGATGCTGACTTCTACAAAGAAGGGATCCGTATGCTCCACAACTGCTGGACTATGTGTAAATGTAGGAAAAATAGATGTGCTAGATTTTCTAAAATTGATTTCTTCTACCTTAGGCCACGAACTTATCAATCACCCCTCGTATTCTGCATGGTTATTGTTTTCCGTTGTTCTACCTCAATGCACAGTGTAATGATTTGATCTGTATAAACTATATGTAAGACAACCTTTTCCCTGTATGCTGGTATATATGACAAAAATAAACCAATACCAATACTCCTGTTATAACACACACCCAACCGTGGCAGTGTGCGGGGTTTAGATGCTCTAACTGCAGAATGCGGTGAGCTGGTATGGCCCCATTAAAGGTCTAGGCCCACCCTGTTAATTGGCGGCCATGTTTTTAATATTTAAAGAGCTCCTGACTGAGGTGCCGGCGCTGTCATCAGCTCAACTTTGGATTCTTGTCTGGCATCTAGTGTAGAACTCTGTCTTCGTTTCAGTCTCGATTCTACTCTCAGATACTCCAGCACTTGGGTTTTCAGCATCTTTGCCTAGGTCTCTCTTTTGTGCTCTAAGCTCTATGTTCTTCCTGTACCTATACTTAATTTAAGAGATCAAAGATTTCAAAGACCAAGAAAAGATTAGCTTTATTTGTCACATGTATATCGAAACATGCAGTGAAATGAGTTGGTTTGCGTCAAATCCTATCAGCGAGGATTACGCTGGGGCAGCCTGCAAGTGTCGCCATGCTTCTGGCGCCAATGTACCATGCCCACCATTCACTAACCCTAAGCTGTACATCTGGAATGTGTGAGGAAACAGGAGCACCTGGAGGAAATGCACGAGGTCACAGGGAGAATGTACAAACTCCATACAGGCATGGCGGGAATTGGAACCAGATTGATGATTGTTGGCGCTGTAAATGTGCCTCCCAGAATCCAGGGATTAATCTTTCAGCATATTCACTAACCATTTTGTTATTTCTGCATTCCACTGATAAACTTTCTTGAAGAAACATTTGATGAAACACTACTGTAAACTTTCAGGCAATATTTCTTTGATTATTTAACAATTATAATTGAAAAGAAAAGCAGGAAATGATTTCACCCAATATTTGGCAGTAGTGTGCTTGGCTGTTCCTTCGGGGACAGACATTTTTCTTCTATCCACTAGGGCTGTCATTTAGCTGGCAGTATTGAAACTAATTCCTCACACATCACATCCCCTTCAGTCAATTGTTTTTACTCTCCTCGCCCTATGGTATAATGAATTGAATACCATAAGACCATAATAGATAGGAGCAGAAATAGGCAATTTTTTCATATTGAGTCTGCTCTGGCATCCAATTATGGCTGATTTATTTTCCCTATCAACTTCATGTTCTTGCCTTCTCTCCAGAACCTTTGACACCTTTACTAATTGAGAACCTATCAACCTCTGTTTTAAGTATATACAATGACTTCGGCTCTGCAGCTATCTCTGGCAATGATTTTCACAGATTCACCACCCTCTGCTAAAGAAATTCCTCCTCATCTCTATTTCAAAGGGACGTCCCTTTATCCCAAGGCTGTGTCCTCTGGTCTTAGACTCTACCATTATTAGAAACAACCTCTCCACATTCACTCTGTCTAGGCCTTTCAATATTCAGTAGGTTTCAGTGATGTTGCTGCCTCATTCCCTCATTCCTATGAAATGTGTACAGGCCCAGAGCCATCAAATGCTCCTTATGCAGTACGTTAACCCTTTCATTTTTTTAGCCAGAGGGTTGTGGATTCACGGAATTTATTGCCACATGCAGCTGTGGAGACCTGATCACTGAGAGTGTTTAAGGAGGAGATTGATAGGTATCTAATTAGTCAGAGTATCAAGAGATATGGGGAAAAAGCCAGAAATTGGAACTAGATGGGATAATAGTTTAGCTCATGGTGGAGTGGCAGAGCAGTCACGACGGGCTGAATGGCCTACTGCTCCTTTGTCTTGTGATCTTATCTTATGAACAAGTTAGTCCAGAGGGCCTATTTTCATGCCATACAACTCCAGGACTCTAAACAAACGTCCCATTGAACGTGATCACCTAGACACACAAAGACAGCCAAGATGAAGTTGTATAAAACTTCAGTGAGGCCGAACCCGGAGTATTGTCTGCAGTCTGGGTCACCCACCTACAGGAAAGATGTAAGTTTGGTTGAAAGAGTACAGAGCAATTTACAAGGATGTTGTCGGAGGACCTGAGTTATAAGGAAAAATGGAATAGGTTAAGTCTTTATTTCTTGGAACAAAGAAAATTGAAAGGACATTTGAAAGAGGCATACAAAATTATGAGGGATAAATGCAAGCAGGCTTTGAGTTTGGGTGGGACTATGACTAGAGGTCATGGGTTAAGGAAGAAAGCTGAAACGTTTAAGGGGAACATGAGGGGAAACTTCTACACTCAGAGTCATGAGAGTGTGGAATGGGCTGCCAACGCAAGTCGTACATATGAGCTCCATTTCAACGTTTAAGAGAAGTTTGGATAGGTACATGGATGGTAGGAGTATGGTGGGCTATGGTCTCAGTGCAGGTCGATAGGAGTAGGCAGTTTAAATGGCTTGGCATAGACTAAATGGGCCGAAGGGCCTGTTTTTGTGCTGACCTTCCTATGGCACTCTGACTCTATGAATTATATGCACAAGGCTTCTACACTGGAGACTTCTGAATGTTTGCTACGTTGAGCACAACTCAGGAGAAGACACCACATTAAGTTGAAGAGTTATGTGACCAAGCCTACATTATAAACTTAATCACATAATGTACACTGACATCTCAGTGCTTTACTGAGGGAAAACTGCCTCATGAATTTGGATGAGATGTTGGATAACATTGGACCTTTCTGCTGCAGTAAACTCCTGCCTGGCCTTCCTCCTGCTGCCAGTATATATCCGAAGCCAGAGACTGCTGCCTGTATAGACTAATCATAGCCATAGAACTGTACAGAAACAGACTTTTTGGCCCATCTTGTTCCTATCAACCAAGATGCCCAGCTAAGCTAGCCCCATGTCTCATAGAGATAGGTTGGACAAGAAACTCCTTCTCTCTTTGGAGCAAAGATTTAAGATGGTGCTGGTGAAGCTCAGAGATGATGTGCTGGCAACTAAAACAACTATTAATTACTTTATTAATTACACTTTTTCTCAAAAATGATCACCGCAATCAATATCCTGTTACTTCCCTTTCGGCGTTGAGCTTTTGAACTGCCTGTACGATCTGGTATTTTTTGCAGTGTGGACTGAAACCTTGAAGGTGCAGGCAAAAGGTCAGCACAGCATAGTAGGCCGAAGGGCCAGTGATGTGTTGTAATGTTGTATGTTCTATGTTCATTTGCCCACTTTTGGACCGTATCCCTCTAAACTTTCCAATCCATGTACTCTTCAACCCGATGGCATGAACATCAACTTCTCAAACTTCCGGTAATACCCCCACCCCCCTCTCCTTCACCATTTGCCATCCCCTTTTCCCTCCCTCACCTCATCTCCTTGCCTGCCCATTGCCTCACTCCGGTGCTCCTCTCCCCTTTTCTTTCTTCCAAGGCCTTCCTGTCTCTTTCACCAATCAACTTCCCAGCTCTTTACTTCATCCCCCCCACTTTAGGTTTCACCTATAACCTCGTGTTTCTCTCTCCCCTCCCCCCCCCACCTTTCAAATCTACTACTCAGCATTGTTCTCCAGCCCTGTCAAAGGATTTCGGCCCGGAACATCAACTGTACTTTTTCCCATAGACCCTGCCTGGCCTGCTGAGCTCCTCCAGCATTTTGTGGGTGTTGCTCAAATTTCCAGCATCTGCAGATTTTCTTTTGTTTGCGAACCAGGTTCCTGTCCAAATGCCTTTTAAATGTTGGTATCGTTCCTCCTTCGATCACGTTATCTGAAAGCACTTTTCATACAGGCACTGCCCTCAATGTGAAGAAGTTGCCCCTTCATGGGATCTTTTCCCTTCATGTTAACCCTACACCTTCCCCTGGAAAAAAAATCTGTGTGTATTCACCTCATCCATTCCCCTCATGATTTAAGTCACCCCTCATTTTCCTATGCTCCAAGGAATAAAGTCCTGCCTGCTCAACCTCTCACCATAACTTGGGCCCCTGTATCCTGGCAACATTCTCATAAATCTTTTCTGCACTCTTTCCAGTTTTATACATCATTCTTAAATTTGAATTTAAATGAACAAATTGCCAACAGCACAAAACTGTACAAAATATTCCAAGTTCAGCCCCAACAGAGCTTCAAGATGTTTCAATTCCTGTATTCAAAACCCGGACTGATGAAGGCCCGTGTTCCAAATGCCTTCTTCACCACCATGTCTACCAATGACGCCAGAGTCAAGGAATTGTGTGCTTGTGCTCACAGGACCCCTCTCCATGAGTCATCACCTTATCGTGATGGAGGAGCTTGTGAGTTCTTGAGATCCTGAGAGCACTGCTATCTGGAGTTTAGCTCCTGGTGGGGCCACTCATAGTGGTAAGTGCAAGGGAGGGGGGGGGATTCCAGACAAAGAGCGATCCAACCACGACCTCAACAGTGAAGCTGGCGGAAGATGATGGCACATCACAACAGCAGTGGAGGAGGAGGAAGGCTGCAACAGTGAAAGGTCCCCAGTCATCTCATTCTCCGTGCCACTGGACCCTAACCCCAATCTATGGAGGACTGTGTGGTGGCTGCTCGTGCATCCAATTCCCCATGTTAAACAAAGTCATGCACAGGCGAATCCACAGGCAAGTCCTACTAAGGGAAATGAGCTGAAATATGTGGATCTCGGATCGGCCTCTGCAGCCACCCGAGGACCCATCCGTGGACACCACGCTCAACTCAAGTGATCGCACTCCTAATACTCCATGGCCCCTCTGTTCTAACAGACTTCCCAGAGTCCAGTTGTTCACTGTGAAACTCCTAGCCTGATTTGAGTTCTCAAAGAGCAACGCCTTGCACTTTTCTAAATTGGATGCCATTTGCCATTCCCCGGTCGAGCTGTATCCTAGCTCCCATGCACCATCACCCCCCACAACCCTACCCCTCCCCAATTAAGCCATGCTTCCTTCAAAATTTTCACCCTCATCTCCAAATCTTGGTACTGCAAAATGCCGTGCTAACCCGTACGCTATCATGCCACCAGTTGGCCAACCAGTAGGTCAAGCAACATCTGTGGGAGGAGGCGAAATGTCAGTGCTTTGAACAAAACTCTGCATTAGAAACTGATGGAGGTTTTAAGCCAAAACATCAGCAGTTCTTTTCCGCCACAGATGCTGCTCGACCCACTGAGTTTTTTTCAACAGATTGTCGCTTGGCATCCATAATATCTTACTGCAATGAAGTACTCTGAAACCTCTGCAGATCACTCTATATTCAACATCATCATCAATGTCTAACACCAACAGGTGGCAAGTAGCGTAGTGGTTAGCACAACACTTTACTGTAGAGGTGACGCAGGTTCAATTCCTGCCACTGTCTGTAAGGAGATGGTATATCTCCCCATAACCGCATAGGTTTCCTCTCATGGGTCAAAGACTTACCGGTTGGTAGGTTAATTGGTCATTATAAATTGTCCCATGATTAGGCTAGGGTTAAATCGGTGGGTTGCTGGACAGTGAGGCTCAAAGGGCCAGAAGGGTCTATTCCACACTGTATCCCAATAAATGTTTGTATGTTCTCCCTGTGACCATGTGGGTTTCCTCTCAGTGCTCTAATTTCCTCCTAAAGTTGGTAGGTTAATTGGCCATTGTGAATTGTCCTGTGATTGGACTAGGGTTTAATTGGGGGTTGTTGGGCATCATGGCTCGAAGGGCTGGAAAGGCCTATCTCAACGAATAAAGAAATAAATCATTCAATGTTCAAAATTATCAAAGTATGCATATGACACCACATACAACCCTGAGAATAATGTTCTTGAAGGCATAACAGTACAAAAAAGAAATACAATGGAATCAGAGAAAAACTACACACGAAGATTTCTAAAGGGATTGGACAGGCTAGATGTAGGAAGATTGTTTCCGATGTTGGGGAAGTCCAGAACGAGGGGTCACAGTTTAAGGATAAAGGGGAAGCCCTTTAGGACCGAGATGAAGAAAAACTTCTTCACACAGAGAGTGGTGAATCTGTGGAATTCTCTGCCACAGGAAACAGTTGAGGCCGGTTCATTGGCTATATTTAAGAGGAAGTTAGATATGGTCTTTGTGGCTAAAGGGATCAGGGGGTATAGAGAGAAAGCAGGTACAGGGTTCTGAGTTGGATGATCAGCCATGATCATACTGAATGGCAGTGCAGGCTCGAAGGGCTGAATGGCCTACTCCTGCACCTATTTTCTATGTTTCTATGTAACAACCAATGTGCAAAAGAAACAAACTGCACAAATATAAACAAACAAATAAATAAATAATCAGGTAGATAACGAATGAATGAATGATACTGAGAACATGAGTTGAAGAGTCCTTAAAAGTGAGTCCATTGGCTGAATTGAATTACTTCACCTTTGGGAGTCCAAGATTCAGATACCAAGTATGACATTCCAAATTTCCCTCCCAAAACCTCTTCAATTCTCTTTACCTCTTCTTCAAGAGTTCCCTTAAACCCTCTACCTTGACAGCTTTGGCTCACTTCTCTTAACATCACCTTGTGGACCTGCTTTAAATATTGCATGCATTTCATTCCGTGAAACAACTTGAGCCATTCTCATGCATTAAAAACACTGCACGCACCCTGATAATGAAGCTATTTTGCCTTTTCGGGTTCAAAGCTCAAAGTACATTCATTGCCAAAGTATTTATAAATTATACAACTTTGAGATCGGTCTCCTTACAGGCAGCCGCAAAACAAGAAACCCGAAAGAACCCATAAAAAATGACCAACAAACACCCACTGCTCAGAGAGAGAAATCATGCGGACAATAAGAGCAAGCGACAGCAATTAGAACGAAAATGAACCCATAGATACGAAGCCCGGACCTGAAAGGTACTGCCAGTTCTGCTCTTTGCAAAGTTAAGACTATGCCTACACAGTGTGTCCTTGTTACTAGGGAACACAGTCCTCTATAGAAACAGCAACAGCAAGCAGAGAGTCCAAGCATTAAATGATGACACGGATTCAGTTCCTGCCGCTGCTGCAAAGGAGTTTATATGTTTTCCCCGTGACCATGTGGGTTTCCTCCCACAGTCCAAAAGCGAACCAGCTGGTGGGTTAATTGGATAGTATAAATGTTCCCATGATTAGGCGAGGGTTAAATTGGGGGATTGCTAGGTGGCGCGGCACGAAGGGGGCAGAAGGGACTATTCTGTGCCGTATCCCATTAAATAAATAAATAAATAAAGAGCGTTGCTCTGGATTTCCAGTATCTACAGGATATTTTGTGTTTGAGAAGTAGTCAGACGTACTTGGTTACTTTTCCATCTCGATGACAAAGGGATTAATAATTCATTGGAGTTCTGAAGCAATCAATAAGATAATGCTTTATTAATCATTTACAACTGTGACCAGTGTAGCCCATAGCCCCCTCCTGCCCCTTTGGGAATCTTTCCCTCCAGATGCCTTTTGTAGTTGTCACCCCCAAACCCTGAGTCATTCCAGCTTCCCTAACCTCACTTTAAGAACCGGGGCAATCTGCTCAACCCCAAATGCCTCTCAGTAAGAGGGCTCTTGAGGAATTTGCTCACTGACCTCCAACTGTTAATACCTAAGGGCAATGCCAGGTAAAATCAAACACAGCCCCACTTTGTGCCAATTAGGCAGCAAGCTCATGAGTTGCAGTTCATACCTGACAAACCCAGATCCGGATAAAGAGGCAAAGCCACTTCACTCCCACCCCGACCTCCCTGCGACCTCTTTCCCTGCAGTCAGCAGCCATGGGATCGATCAGGAACAAGAGGAGACTCATTTAATGTGATTGGAATAAGACTAAGGGGCAATCTTTACTGCAATCTGCTGAGCTAGGAATGCACACCATTTCAAAAGAGATTTGCCACAGAGGGCTGCAGAGAGAAGTAATTTTCTCACTCAGAGGGTGGTGAACTTCTGTAACTCTCCCAGTGGCTGGGAATATTCGACATAGAGGCTGACAGATTTTTGTACGTGTTAAGTGAATAAGGAATGTCAGCTTAGTGCAGGAAAGTAGGATGGAGGTAGAATAAGCAGCTGTGTATTAGACAGTGGAAAATATGCAAGGTTTTGAAGTCCCCAGTCCTTCGTTTATTGATTATGTCCTCATGGAGAATTACAGGACGAAAAGTTGCAGTGTTAAGTGAGAAAGTCATGCAGTGGGACTGAATTATTCTGACAATGGGACAGCACAGCCAGAAGGGGCCGAATGACATGGATCAAGGATCAGCTTTATTTGCATATTCATTTACTACTGTCTCCTTGGCATTCAGGGGGCTGCAAAGAGCAGAGCCATCAGGACTGTCACAGAGGCTGCTGAGCAAGCCCCCAGATTGATATGTGTGACCCGTGGACCAGTGCTAGGGGGAGACAAGCCAGGGCCTGATGAACCCTGGCTGGGTCGCCTGGGTGAGAGTGTCTGATGTTGAAAGACCCAAAAATGCCCGATGATCCCAGGTTACATCACTGATGATGTGTCCCAGCGCATCCTAGGATGCATCTTTCACATCATGGGTTAGCAATTTGCTGTGGTGTGTTGGCGTGACATTCCACAGTTATAAAGAACATAGAATTATATAAAAAGTAAAATTAGAAAGTGAGATAAAAGTAAGTACAGATATGGAATAAAGTGAGCATGAATACATAAATACCAGCATGTATTTACAATATAAACAGCATTATAAAAAGTGGTTTAAAGTGTTTACGGTACTGTGCGGTGCCAGGATTAATAGATAGACGGAGGTGGGCTGGAGCTGACTGAAATTGTTGATCAGATTAACAGCCTGGCGGAAGAAACGTTTAAGATGGCGTGAACTTTTTGTTTTCATAGCGCTAGAATGCTTTCCGGAAGGAAGCTTTTGGAAAAGCCAGATTGCTGGGTGGATAGTACTGTGCTTTGTATCTCCAAAACATAAAACTAATTGAAAGGAAGCACAGAAGTCTTAGTTTAATTTTTACTTTAAGAGTCTAATGTCCTTACTAACTTCAAAATATCATCGGCTGTCTGCTTGAAGTTTTGATTGATTTTATAACACCTCTATTGTGGAATGGTGATTGATCTTGCGAGTAAGGAATTCAAGTATATACAATTTACAGTGATCATTATCTGTAATTGATAAGCCAATTCTGGACAAAAATTGCAGTTTTCTGTCCTGGATTCAGAACAGTGTGGGTGACCGGGGCCATGATGTCCCCCTTGTGCAAAAGAAGTTAAGAAAGAATGCTCGAGTCATAAGTGTGTGTGTTCTGCGCCCAGTTATTTTAGTTATTATCAGTGAAAATAGTATCTTTGACAGTGATATACTTGGTACCTGAGCATTATTCATGTGTGTAGGGATACAGATAACAATAAGGACTTTTGATTTACTCTGTTCTTCCTAAACTCATCCCTTGTCCTCATCAGCCTGTCTCTTTCCCCCCTCTAACCCCTCCCCTTGTCCATCACCCATACACTCCTCCCTCCACTATCCTATCTGCATTCTGACTGGTTGAACCACCTCCTGGGATGGAGGCTCCAACGCACAAGAGGCTGTGGCGGCTTGGAGACTCAGCCAGCTCCATCACGGGCACAGCCGTCCCTGCCACCGAGGACCTCTTCAAGAGGTGGTGCCTCGAGAAAGTGACATCCACCATTAAGGACCCTCATCATCTGGGACATGCTCCCTTCTAGTTACAACCATCAGGGAGCAGGTACAGGAGCCTAAGGACCCACACTCCAGATTTTAAGAATTGCTTTTTTTTAAATTTAGGTATACAGTGCAGTACACGGTATCAGACACCTCCAGCCCATCGAACCCACACTACCCAATTACACCCATGTGACCAACTAACCTACTAACTGACGCGTCTTTGGACTGTGGGCGGAATTCCACGTGGTCACGGGGAGAACAGACAGTGGGGGGAACTGAACCAGGGTCTCCAGCACTGCAATAACATTACACTAACCACTACACTATCATCCCACTCACTTCTTCCCCCTCCACCTTCAGATTTCTGAATGATCCTTGAACTTACACACGATAAATACTCCATTATTTGTCTTTTACACCATTCATTTACTTTTGTGACTAATGGTAATTTTTATGAATTGCACCGTACTGCTGCCTCAAAAACAAATGTCGTGGCACACGTCAGTGGTAATGAACATAATAAATCTCTAAGGAACATCGTATTGCCAGTCAAGCTAAATGAAGCTGGGAATCATGAACTGAAGGTGTGGCTTAACATGGTCTCACATAATTGAAAACAGACACAAAGGTTTGAATGGCTTCTTCATATTCCGATGTTCCAGTGACACATTGAAAACATCATAAACATGGCCCTCCTTCTCCCTAAAGATGCTGACTGACCAATAGTGTACTTCTACCATATTCTTTCTCTCAATAGGATTTACGATGAGGAATTCCTTTTCTCTGAGGATGGTAAATCTTTGGAATTCTCTACCCAGGGAGGCCGAGTCATTGCCTATATTTGGGGATGAGACTGACTTTAGGAATGTGGGGAAGCTAAAGGTTATGGGAACGGGCTGGATAGTGGTGATGAGGCCAAAATATGATCTTACTGAATGGCAGAGAAGGTTTAAGGAGTGGTTTTGCCTACCCCTGTTCCAATTTCTTATGTTGGATAAACCTGGGATTAGAAATTAATGGAAGAAGTTAATCTTATTTATATTACCATGCTTTTTTTTAACTAATAAAAAAATAAGTAGCTGGCACACAAGAGAGTTGCTTTAACAGTATCCAACATATCTTTGCAGCCTGAGTTTCCATCCATAGAACTGATATTATAGTTAGCTCCCGTTTCTTGAGTGCGTCCAGCCAGTTTAGCACAGTTAATTGTCGGGTCATAAAATATGGAAATTAGATTTGGAAAAACTGTCATAGAAAAACTCATCTTCGTTCCAAATGTCTTGACTTCACAGACTGATTTCCCACTAGTCAGCAGCCTGGTTCAGCAAATCTTTTACTGCAATGGTTCAAAGCTGCTTAAGCACCTATGGAAAGGAATAGAGTCCATGTTTCAGGCTAAGCCTCCGGATGCAAGGTCGTAGCTCATAAATGTCACATTTTCCTTTATCCCTTTCATTACTCCTTTCCATGGATGCTGCCTGACCTGCTGACTACCTCCAGCAAATTGTATGCGTTCCTCCGGATTTCTAGCATCTGTGGAATCTCTTATGTTCATCAGGTAGGAAATGGTTAAACAAGGTCTTATAGAAGTATGCAAAATAATTAGAGCTGTAGATAGGAGAAAAGGCCAGCTGGCACTCACCCTTCGAGGTGGGTGGGACGAGAATTAGGGGTCAGAGGTTAAGGGTGAAAGGGGAAACATTTAAGAGGAATCTGAAGGGAAACTTCACTCAGGGGGTGATGTGAGTGTGTAACAAGCTGCCAGTGGAATGGTAGATGGGAGTTCAGTTGTAATATTTAGGAAAAGTTTGGATAGGTACATGGATGAGAGATGTATGGAGAGCTATGGTCCGGCTGCAGATGGATGGGACTAGGTGGATTAGTAGTTTGGCATGAACTAGACAAGCCAAAGGGTCTCCTTCTATGCTGTGATGCTCTATGACTCTAAGGTGACAGGGTTGTTGAGGAGAGGGTGCAGGGGTTAGTTAGCACCAGAACAGAAGCAAGAAGCCAAATAGATATTTGGTGTTAGCATTTCCAAAGGATTAGAATTAGCCAGACACAAGGGAATTTTCCCAGACTTGCATCCAAGTATTTATCCAACAACTTCACTTAAGTGCAATATACTGTCATCGAAACACCTCATATTCCATCTAGGTAGCCTCCAATCTGGTGGTAACATCAACCTTTCTAATTTCCAGTAATTTTACTGCCTCCTCCTCCTCTTTTCCATACCCCATTATTGTTCCCCTCTTACCCCATCTGTACTCCTCACCTGCCTATCACCTCCCTCTGGTGCCCCTCCTCCTTCCATCCCTCTGATGGTCCACTCTCCTCTCCTATCAGGTTCCTTTTTCTTCAGCCTTTTATCTTTTCCACCAATCACCTCCCAGCGTCTCACTTTTCTCCCACTCAGTTTCTCCTTCATCTGGGTTCGCCTATCACCTGCCAGCTTGTACTCTTCCCCGTCCCCCCATTTTCTTATTCCGGCTTCTTCCCCCTTCTTTTCCAGTCCCGATGAAAGGTCTCAGTTCAAAACATCAACTCTTTAGACCCCCTTCATTAACGCTGCCTGATATGTTGAATTTCTCCAGCATTTTGTTTGCGTTGCTATGAAAGATATTGGCTGCCACATTTCCTATAACAGTAGCTACATTTTAAAGAAATCTCAATTATAAAGCATCTTGAAATGTACTTGGAATATTTTTTGTTTCTTGTAAAGATCAGCTTCATCTGGCATGAGTACAATATACTGAAACAACAAAACATACAGTGAAAATGTGCTGTTTGCATGAACTGCCTGGTTCGGAAATTGCACCATCTTGGATCACAAGACCCTGCAGCGGATAGTGAGGTCAGCTGAGAAGATCATCGGGGTCTCTCTTCCCACCATTAGACATTTCCACCACACGCTGCATCCACAAAGCAAAAAGCATTATGAAGGACCCCACGCATCCCTCATATAAACTCTTCTCCCTCCTGCCATCTGGCAAAAGGCACTGAAGCATTCGGGCTCTCACAACCAGACTATGTAACAGTTTCTTCCCCCAAGCCATCAGACTCCTCAATACCCAGAGCCTGGACTGACACCAACTTACTGCCCTCTCCTGTGCCTATTGTCTTGTTTATTATTTATTGTAATACCTGCACTGTTTTGTGCACTTTATGCAGTCCTGGGTAGGTCTGTAGTCTAGTAACACACACAAAATGTTGGTGGAACGCAGCAGGCCAGGCAGCATCTATAGGAAGAAGCACTGTTGACGTTTTGGCCCGAGACCCTTCGTCAGGACTAACTGAAAGAAAAGATAGTAAGAGATTTGAAAGTAGGAGGGGGAGGGGGAAATGCAAAATGATGGGAGAAGACTGGAAGGGTTGAGGTGAAGCTAAGAGCTGGAAAGGTGATTGACAAAAGAGATACAGAGCTGGAGAAGAGAGAGGATCATGGGATGGGAGGCCTAGGGAGAAAGAAAGGGGGAGGGGTGCACCAGAGGGAGATGGAGAACAGACAGAGTGAAGGGCAGAGAGAGAACAAAAAGGGGAGGGGGGAAATAAATAAATCAGGGATGGGGTAAGAAGGGGAGGAAGGGCATTAATGGAAGTTAGAGAAGTCAACATTCATGCCATCAGGTTGGAGGCTACCCAGACGGTATATAAGGTGTTGTTCCTCCAACCTGTGTGTGGCTTCATCTTGACAGTAGAGGAGGCCATGGATAGACATATCAGAATGGGAATGGGATGTGGAATTAAAATGTGTTTCCACTGGGAGATCCTGCTTTCTCTGGCGGACAGAGCGTAGGTGTTCAGCAAAATGGTCTCCCAATCTGCGTCGGGTCTCACCAATATAATGTAATCTAGTGTGGTTTTTGTGTTGTTTTACATAGTTCAGTGTAGTTTTTGTATCGTTTCATGTAGCACCATGGTCCTGAAAAACGTCTCTTTTTACTGTGTACTGTACTAGCAGGTATGGTTGAAATGACAATAAAAAGTGACTTGACTTGAATGTCCAACACAGTCTGAGAAAGCTCTATGTGTCACCATGCTTCTGGTAGTAATATAGCATGCCCATAACTTACTAACCCTTACGCCTTTTGGGGTGTAGGAGGAAACCAGAACACACAGTGGAAACTCAAATGGTCATGGTGAGGACATACAAACTCCTTACAGACAGCAGTGGGAATTGAACTCTGATTACTGGTTTTACACTAACTGCAATACTACCGTGTCACATCCTTTTACTTTGGCATACGTTGTTTATTATTGCCCCTGTATTGGTGCCAGTGTTGCTTTGACACCTTTGCAAGTTCTGACAACTTTAGCTGATCTCTCAACTGCTAACTTTAATAATTGCGCACTGTTCTTGTGCTGTTGTGTCCCACTGGATGGTGCGTAGTCCAAACAATGCTGCAAATGATAGCCTTGGACATTTTTATTGTGATCACAAGACCCCGTTGGACGTAGGCTGTTCATTGGTGGAGGAGGAGCTGCTCTTGCCACAGCCTCACCTGTTGCAGTTACCCAGGTGAGAACACGCCAGGGTGGCGTGGGAGAGGTGCCCACGGGCACGCTGTAATCAGTTCTGGCCCTTCCCATCGGTGCTACCCTGGTGCTGCTCTCTGATGTCTACTCAGTGCTGCCCTCCAGTGTTGGCTCAGTGGAAGGACACGCTGGACAAGGACAACTTACCATGTCGTGCCAGTCATACCACTCAGGACTTGGGCTATATTATTTTTTATTCTTTGTGACTGTATATTTTTCTGAAATCATAACCATAATGTGCTATTTGTGCTATGTGGTGTTGGGAATGTGTTTTGCACCTTGGTTCCAGAGGACCTTGTTTTGTTTGGCTATGATGAATGATAATTAGTCTCGAACTTGAACAAAGTGTTGCAGGAGGTGCTAATTAATTGGTGCTGAGACCAGCTGGTAGAGTCAAGAATGGACAAGAAGATTGCTGACTTTCTGTACCATTTCACTCGAATGCTGTGAGAATTTGTGCAAATAACATTGGAATATTGTCATATGCACCGAGGTACAGCGAAAAGTTTGGTTTTATTTAGAGATAAATGGAATAGAAAATGGACGAGTGCTCAGCACCAGCTGCCTGTGTTTGGCTTCTCTTCTCGCTGCCGCCGGTGAGCGGTAGGTACAGGAGTTTCGGGTTCCATGCCACCGGGTTTGGGAGCAGCTGTTGCCCTGCAGCCAACGGGCTTCACTTGCCTCAGTGCTGAATGCACTCTGCAGCTGTGGACTCACTTTCAGAGTCTCTGCAGTTCACGTTCCTTGTGTTTTTCTTTTTTTTTAATATAACTTGTGCAATTTGAGCAAGGCACTTCAGGACTGAACTGACTGAACTGACTCTGGGCTTCTTTCATCTCAGTTGAGGACTCACGTTCGGGGACTCTGCAGATAATGTTATTTGCTTATACTTTATTGTTTGCACGATTTGTTCTTTTTTCACATATTGGGTGTATAATGACCTTGTTGTGTGGTTTTTTCCTTTAAATGGGGTGTACTGTGTTTCTTGTTTTGTCACTGCCTGTAAGGAGATGAATCTCAAGGTTGTACACTGTACACATACTTTGATAATAAATGTACTTTGAACTTTGGGATACAGCACAGCAACAGGCCCTTCTGCCCCCCGAGAATGCCCTGCATAATTACACCCCTGTGACCATTTAACTTACTAACCCCTAAGTATTTGCAATGTGAAAAGAAACCGGAGCACCAGGCCTAATCAATCCACCAGGTAAATCAATCTCTCCTTCTAAATCAAGCCCTGTGGTCCTAGAAACATCCTTGTGAATCCTTTCTCTACACAGTCTAATTTAATCACATCATTCCTAACATATGAGGATCTCTTATCACCTCAGTACAGGGGAAAAGCAATGAGAGAATGCAGAATAAAGTCCTATAGTCTCAGAGAGGGCCAGCTGGTGGTGTAGTGGTATTAGCACTGGACTTCAAAGCAGATGGTTCTGAGTTCAAACCCAGGCGGGTCCCAACCTTGGCAGTGGAAGGAAGGCCCAGGAACCTACTCCCATATCTTGCCATGAAAACCACACAGGCCATGAGGTCACGACAAAGAGTTGGGCTCAACTGAACAACATGCAGCAATGGGAAAGATAAAGTGGATTGTGAGGTCCAGAGTCCATCTTGTACAAGGGGACCATTCAGTCTCATAGCAGTGAGATAGAAGATGTCTGTTTGAGGCTTTTGTATCTTCTGCTTCGATGGGAAGGGGGAGAAGAGATTACGTTTATGGTGATGGGGGTTAGGGGCAGTCCTTGATAAAACTGCCTGTCAGGAACCAAAAGCATCCATAAGGATGCAGTACTCATTTCTCAGCTGAAGGTGAAACATTCAAATTACCAGTGCTTCAAACCATTTAACTAAATTCCCACTTCAGGCTCATCTTTGATATGATCTCTTGCCCAAGCTGGGGAGTACTATCGGTGCGGTTCCCCCTAGTCCTTTCAATGGAACCGTGAAATGTTTACCTCAGCTGCAGATCCCGTGGCAAAAGGTACACTTACTGTGTGATGTTAGAAAAATCTCAGGAATTTTAATGAGAAACATGTTCACAAAAGCAATGTGCATCAGTTAACGTATGAGGAAAGTTCAATGGCTCTGGGCCTGTACTTGCTGGAGTTCTGGAACTTGGAAGAATGGGGAGGTGGTGGGGGGGGGGGGGGTTGATCTCATTGAGACCTATCGAATATTGAAAGGCCTGATAGAGTTTATGTAGAGAGGATATTTCCTATACTGGGGGTGTCTAGGCCCAGAGCGCATAGCCTCAAAATAGAAGGATAACGATAAAGAGGTGCAACTTTACCAGAGGATGGTGAATCTATGAAATTCATTGCCACGGGCTTCAATCCAGACCTCTGATTGACCGTCAGGCTTCAATCTTCGGTGTCAGCCCAGGACTCGCTGACTATGACAAATGAGGACCCTGGGTGAGGGTGCAAACTCTAGCTTTCGAATGTCTAACTAGTCCACAATACGACCTCAGAGATTAGGCCTCAAACTCTGGTGTCTCTGATGATGGGACCTTGGATGTCCTGGTTGGTCTGTGGGGCTGACACCTAACCGTGACCTCGCCACTGGTCTTTGAGCGGAAGCTTAGACCCACACCCCTGTCCTTAAACAACAGACTCCGAGAATGCGACCCTGGCTCTCATCTCAGGAAGAATTTTATAAGTTTCAATGAAATCACTTACTTATCTATCCCTGATTCACAATGCACTGAAATGTAATCTGTAGTTCTGCGGACACCGTCAAACAACAGGATTCTCAGAACTTGTCATCATTACAGATGAAGACCAGGACCTCTCACCTCAGAAGAGCCAAACTGTGGGAGTGTGTCTTGGTGAACAGCAGCCCTGTCTCTGAGTCAGAAGCTCCTGTGTTTGAGTACCACTTCGAGACTGGAGGACAAAAATATCTCATTGATATTTCAATTATAGAAAGGCTAGTGGAAGATGCCAGAGGTAGGTTGTTTACTGCCAGCGGTGGTCGTTGAGGCAGATACATTTGGGGTATTTAAGAGTCTCTTTCAGAGGCAAGGGGACATAATTTTAAAGTGATTGGAAGTAGATGGGGGGGAATGTCAGAAGTATTTTTTTTAAAACACAGAGTGGTGGGTGGGTGGTACACTCAGCCAAGTGCTGGTGGTAGAGGCAGATACATTAAGGACATTTAAGAGACTCTTAGATGGGCACGTGTGTGATAGAAATATAAAAGGCTAGATAGGAGGGAAGGATGGCCAGCACACTTCACTACAGGAAGGATGTGGAAGCCATAGAAAGGGTGCAGAGGAGATTTACAAGGATGTTGCCTGGATTGGAGAGCATGCCCTTATGAGAAAAGGTTGAGTGAACTCGGCCTTTTCTCCTTAGAGCGACGGAGGATGAGAGGTGACCTGATAGAGGTATACAAGATAATGAGAGGCATTGATCGTGTGGATAGTCAGAGGCTTTTTCCCAGGACTGAAATGGCTAGCACAAGAGGGCACAGGTTTAAGGTGCTTGGAAGTAGATACAGAGGAGATGTCAGGGGTAAGTTTTTTTACTCAGAGAGTGGTGAGTGCGTGGAACGGGCTGCCGGAAACGGTGGTGGAGGTGGATATGATAAGGTCTTTTAAGAGGCTTTTAGATAGGTACATGGAGCTTAGTAAAATAGAGGGCTATTGGTAAGCCCAGTAATTTCTAAGGTAAGGAGATGTTCAGCACAACTTGGTGGGCCAAAGGGCCTGTATTGTGCTGTAGGTTTTCTGTTTCTCTGTTTTTAACACTGGGCTGAAGGGCCTGTACTGTGCTGTAATGTTCTACAATCTATAATCTATTCTAAATGGCTGTGGAGGCTAAGTCATTGGGTATGTTTAAAGCAGAGGCTGATAGATTCTTGATTAGTAAGGTATCAAAGGTTAGGGGGAGAAGGCAGGAGAATGGGATTAAGAGAGAATAGTAAATCAAAGTTCAAGTATTTATCATCAAAGTATGTGTACAGAATACAAACTTGAGATCCGTCTTCTTGCAGGTAGCCACCAAACGATGAAACACCATGAAACCCATTAAAAGAAAACCCTAAGCGACAAGACTTATCAAAGATGCCAAAAAAAGAATAAGTTGCACAATCTGCTGAGGCGAATGAAGCCAGTCCAGGAGCCGAAGGGTCATTGAGTCAGTCGGTCCAGGAGCCGAAGGGTCATTGAGTCAGTCGGTCCAGGAGCCGATGGGTCATTGAGTCAGTCGGTCCAGGAGCCGAAAGGTCATTGAGTCAGTCGGTCCAGGAGCCGAAGGGTCATTGAGTCAGTCGGTCCAGGAGCCGATGGGTCATTGAGTCAGTCGGTCCAGGAGCCGAAGGGTCATTGAGTCAGTCGGTCCAGGAGCCGATGGGTCATTGAGTCAGTCGGTCCAGGAGCCGATGGGTCATTGAGTCAGTCGGTCCAGGAGCCGATGGGTCATTGAGTCAGTCGGTCCAGGAGCCGATGGGTCATTGAGTTAGTCGGTCCAGGAGGCCGATGGGTTATTGAGTCAGTCAGGTCAGGAGCCGATGGGTCATTGAGTCAGTCGGTCCAGGAGCCGATGGGTCATTGAGCCAATCGGTCCAGGAGCCGAAGGGTCATTGAGTCAGTCGGTCCAGGAGCCGATGGGTCATTGAGTCAGTTGGTCCAGGAGGCCGATGGGTCATTGAGCCAGTCGGTCCAGGAGCCGAAGGGTCATTGAGTCAGTCAGTCCAGGAGCCGATGGGTCATTGAGTCAGTCAGTCCAGGAGCCGATGGGTCATTGAGCCAATCGGTCCAGGAGCCGATGGGTCATTGAGTCAGTCGGTCCAGGAGCCGATGGGTCATTGAGTTAGTCAGTCCAGGAGGCCGATGGGTTATTGAGTCAGTCGGGTCAGGAGCCGATGGGTCATTGAGTTATTCAGTCCAGGAGCCGATGGGTCATTGAGTTAGTCGGTCCAGGAGCCGATGGGTCATTGAGTTAGTCAGTCCAGGAGCTGATGGGTCATTGAGTCAGTCGGTCCAGGAGCCGATGGGTCATTGAGCCAGTCAGTCCAGGAGGCGATGGGTCATTGAGCCAATCAGTCCAGGAGGCGATGGGTCATTGAGTCAGTCGGTCCAGGAGCCGATGGGTCATTGAGTCAGTCAGTCCAGGAGCCGATGGGTCATTGAGTTAGTCAGTCCACGAGCCGATGGGTCATTGAGTAGTCAGTCCAGGAGGCCGATGGGTCATTGAGTCAGTCAGTCCAAGAGCCAATGGGTCATTGAGTCAGTCAGTCCAGGAGCCGATGGGTCATTGAGTTAGTCAGTCCAAGAGCCAATGGGTCATTGAGTCAGTCAGTCCAGGAGCCGATGGGTCATTGAGTTAGTCAGTCCAGCACTGCAGTGCACAGCAGCAGACATTTCCACATAGAGATGTCTTGATCAAGTCGTGCTAATAATAAAGCGCATTCCGTGCCGAGGACGTTAAACAACAAACATCAAACCACAGCTGAAAGTGAGTCCACCGCCAGGAGCTGCGTGGCACCGAGGCGGTCGAATATTGCAGCGCGAGACCCCAGACTTGTGCACCTTCTGCTGGTAGCAACAAGAGGGAGACTGGGCAAACACAGACAGGCAGCACTGAACACCTGTTCACTTTCCACTCTCGTCCTTGTCGATTTTAATCTTGCTCGACATTTTAATCGGCGCGAAATAATGGAGCCGGCCACGAGTTTGTGCTCTGCCATTTGGAATCGACCCAGCATCCACTCCCAGCAATGGCCATAGCTGTACTCCATGCCAAGCCTCCCAGGAGACTGTAGGAGTGCCAGATCATTCAATCAGCCCCAAAATACATTCTTAAAATGAAAATTACCGGCTGTAATCGAACACAGTTCAGAACAAGAAGAATACCTAGAAAAAGTATATCCAGTAGTTTTGTAAGCTGTCTGCAAGATGTCACTGCTGGTCACTGGCGCCATCTTGCCTTGATGGAATCTCAGAACAAACTCTCCCTAGTTTTGCCCCTATGTCTTATAGGTTGGTGTGTAGGTAGTGGGGGGGATAGGGTGGATGAGAGGGTAGGATGGGAGGTTCAAGGTGAGTAGGAGGGTTAGTGGGGATGGTAAGGAGTGGGAAGTGGAGGTGATGGGGACAGAGTGACAGCTGGAAAGGAGTGTGGAGCTTTTAAAATGAAGCAGGAAGATGTGTTGGTCCAACACACACAAAATGCTGGAGGCAATCTGCGGATCAGGCAGCATTTTTAAAGAGGCATAACAGTCGATCTTTCTGGCCAAGACCCTTCATCAGGACTAGGAAAGGGGACGAGGATGACCAATGGAGAAAGGGAAGGTGGAAGCTCTTGCTGATACTGGGTCATAGAGTTACAGAGCTTGGAAGCTTGCCCTTGGGCCCAATATGTCCAAGCTGATCAAGGTGCTCTCCTGAACGTCCCACTTGCCTTAATTTGGCCCATATCCATCTAAACTGTCCTATCCATGTACGTGTCTAAATATCAGGATAGGGCAAAACAGGACCATCTCTGGAAGGCACATTGGTCAGTCTGCACAGGTGGGGCCGAAGGGCCTGTTTCTGATCTGTATAACTCTGTGTGTATATAAGGAATGAAACACAATGATATTCATTCACATTTTGCAGCTAGGATGAGTATGACAAGCCTGACATATATTTCTATGAATCTACAACATCTGCACGGTCTCTTCCGTGTGAAAATCGGAGGCCCTTCAATGACCACTGCCTCCCTGCCTCGGGAAACTCTGCCACCCCTCGAAGATTTCCATACTTTTCATATTGTGGCCTCTCTCTCCTCTTCAATTCCCAACGGTAGCACAGCAGTTAGCACAGTGTTATTACTGCTTGGGGTGTAGGAGTTCGGAGTTCAATTCGGTGGGCTTCCATTAGAAAACAAAAGTCCCTTTCCATGTGCGTGCAAGTTTCCTTCAGTTTTCTCCCACAGTTCAAAGACATACCAGTTCATAGATTAATTGGTCATAGAGTCATAGAACACTACAGCGCAGAAACAGACCCTTCAGCCCATCTAGTCCATGCAGAACTATAAATCTGCTTAGTCCCCTCAACCTGGACCACAGCCCTTCATACTCCCCTGTCCATGTACCTATCTAAATTTCTCTTAATTGCTGAAATCGACTCTGCATCCACAACTTGCACTGGCAGCTCGTTCCACACTCCCACCACCCTCCATGAAGAAGTTCCCATTCATAACCCCCCCCAAACATTTCACCCTTAACTCATGACTTCTAGTTGTAATCGCAACCAACCTCAGTGGAAAAATGTTGCTTACATCTACCCCATCTATACCCCTCATAATTTTGTACTCCTCTATCAAATCTCCCTTCAGTCTTATACATTTTAGGGAATAAGGTCCTATCCTACTCAATCTATCTCTGTAACTCAAGTCCTCTGGCCCTGGCAATATCCTTGTAAATTTTCTCTGCATTTTTTCAATCTTATTGACATCATTCCAATAGGTAGGTGACCAAAACAGCACACGATACTCCAAATTAGGCCCTAACAATGTCTTATACAATTTCAACATAACATCCCTGCTCCCGTACTCAAAACACTGGCCAATGTGCCAAATACTTTCATTGTAAATTGTCCTGCGATTAAGCTGGTGTTGAATCTGTGGGTTACAGGGTGGCGCTGGAAGGGCCCGTTCTTCGCCGTGTTTCTAAATAAGTAAAAATCACTGTGTCCAGCCGCCATGGCCCCATGCTCTGGAACCACACTGGTTCTTCCCTTGCCTTAGCCCAAACTTCAGCCGAAGTTTTGGACATCCAGTGACACCTCTAGCTAGCTCAGGATTCCAAGTGTTATTGCACAGTTCTGCCTAATTATTACACAATGGGCGGAACCCACAAGCCAGACAGAGTAAACTCTTTTAGTCAGTCCTCTCAGAGGAACCAGCTCTGTAAACACCAGACAGTGAAGGCAAAGATAATAAATCATATTCCAGATGAGAGATGTTCAGCATTCTTCCCATGTCCAATAAAGGTGATACAGACATTGCTTCCCCTGCAAGGTTTATGGATACCTCCCACATTCAAACCAAATTGGATCCAGAGCTGTCTCTGGTCTCCGGACTAGGGAATGATTTCATTACTAATGAATCTAATAAACTATGAATGCTGTGGAGATGTTATTAATCCTGACCAAGTGCTCCTGCCGGCTGTTTTCACCAAGTGACAATTCAAATGAGAAAAGGCAATGTCGGAGTAAAGTGGGAAGGTTAATCAGTAACCTGAATCGAGAATACTGAGTTTACACGGAGTTAGAAAATACACGCCATTTCATCTGTCAGCCAGGCAGGGTCATAGAGCACTACTGCACAGAAACAGGCCCTGCGGACCATCTGGTCCACCCGAACTATTAACCTGCCAGGTCCCTTCAGCCTGGAACCAGACCATAAACCTTCCATTCATGTACCTGTCCAAATTAAATACTGAAAACAAATCTGAATCCACCACTTCTGCTGGCAGCTCGGTCCACACTCTCGCCACCCTCTGAGTAAAGAAGTTCTCCCTCATGTTCCCCTTAAACAGTTCACGTTTCACCCTTAACCCGTGACTTCTAATATCACCCAAGCACTGTGCAAAAAAACCTGCTTGCATTTATCCCATCTAAACTCCTCGTCATTTTGCATCCCTCTATCAAATCTCCTCTCATTCCTACACTCTAGATGTAAAAGAACAATACCACATTATCGGAAGAACTCTTTAGATCTGGTCCATCCTTCAATAATTATTGGATCAGATTAACGTAGAATGTACACCCTATGGCCACTTTATCAGGTACACCCGTATGCATGCTTGTTAATGCAAATATCTAATTAACAGATCATGTGGCAGCAACTCAACGCATGAAAGTGTGCAGACGTGGTCAAAGGGTTCAGGTGTTGTTCAGGCCAAAAATCAGAATGGGGGAGAAATGTGATCTAAGTGATTTTAATCGTGAAATGGTTGTTGGTGCCAGATGGGGTGGTTTGAGTATCTCAGAAACAGTTGCTCTCCCTGGAATTTCACACACAGCAATCTCCAGAGAAGGGGTTTACAAGCTGGGGTCAACAGACCCCTTGGTTAATGGTAGGGGTCTATAGCCCTGCCCTTAGCCAGCCACTGGTGTAGTGCCATCAGCACCAGACTTTGAGGTGAATGAACCCAGGTTCAAATCCAGCTCCTCGCATGCTTTTCATCCCTGCTGGATTGAGCAATGAGCTAGCAACTCGGCCTCGTAAAAAAAAACAGACAAATTTAAAGAAACAACAAGGTTGCCGCCCAATGCTCCATAAAACACCAAGAGGAACAACGACAAGCCCTGCTCCAGAGTTTACAGAGAAAGGGGCGAGAAACAAAAGGATCTATTGAGCAGCAATTCTGTGGGCAAAAACGAGAGAGAGGAAGGAGAGAGCTCAGAGCAGAATGGCCAGACTAGCTCAAGCTGACAGCAACTCAAATAACCGTGCGTTACAGAAGAGCATCTCTGAATGCACAACACATTGAACCTTCCAGCGGATGGGCTACCACAGCAGACGACCAATAACATACTCTCAGTGGTCACTTCATTAGTTATAGCAGGTACCCAACAAAGCTTCCACCGAGTATATACATGTTTTGATGATAAATTTTACTTTGCTTTTTCTCCTCACGGTTTGTAGTGACAAGGCACAAGAGCAGCTGCATTAAAACACCGGTTCTCTGTTCAGAAATCCTCCGAGGCATCTCAGTTGTCAGAAGCCACTCACCGTTCTGCAACCATAAACATTGGCAAGGTCAGAAGCAAAAGACGGTGGGAGGCAGCAGGGCTCCTGCTCTTCAATTGACGGAGTACCATAAACACGCTGACTAAAGCAACAGAACAACAGGGCACTGCAGCTGAACCTGAAAACTACTGAGAAATAGATGAGAGATTTGGTTGACAGTGCTTGTTATTAGGAACCAAAGTTCGAAGTAAATTAATTATCAAAGTACGGATATGTCACCATATACTATCCTCAGGTAAATTTTCTTATGGGAATTCACAGTAGTTACAAAGGAACACGGTAGAATCACGGTAAAGCTACATACAAATAAGACGGACAAACAATCAATGTGCAAAAGAAGATGAACTATACAAATACAAAAAAAAACAATAATAATGAGTAAATAAATAATAAGTAACACTGAGAACATGAGTTGTGGAATCCTTTAAAGTGAGTCCACAGGTTGTGGAATCATTTCAGTGTTGAGATGAGTGAAGTTATCCAAGCTGTTCCATGATGGTTTAAGGGTAATAACCGTTCCTGAACTTGATAGTGTGGGACTCAAATCTCCTGTACTTCCTCCTTGATGCCAGCAGCAAGAAAAGAGCACGGTCCAGATGGTGGGTGTCCCTAACGATGGATGCTGCTTTGTTGTGGCGGGGCTCCTTCTAGATGTGGTCAAAGTTGGGGAGGGATTTTCCTGAGATGGACTGGGTTGTATCCACTAATTTTTGTATCAATAACAAGGAGAAACATTTATGGGTGGGGAGAGGGGAGTAGAGGTGGAGAGGGCAGGAGAGTGAGGCAAGAGAAAAGGGGAGTGAGAGAAGTGAGAGTGGGCAGGTTGTGGAGAGGAAGGAAGAAGGTGGAAGACGGAGGGATTGAATAAGAAATGCAGTGAAGAAGGGTGAAGGCGTGACTGTGCAGAAAGAATGTGACAGAGGGACAGCAAGACGTGTCAGGCCAGGCCAGGAGAGAGGGTGAGATTTTGGGAGCGGGAAGGGAAAAAGGGGGAAGGATTGAGTGGATAGAAAAAGAGAAATCAAAAGGGAGGGAATGGGTGAAGGGGTGAGTGGAGGTAGTGGGAGTAGTGGGAGGTTGAGTGAAGGTGGGACGCGTGTGGGTAGAGAAGTGAGAAAAGGAAAACAAGAATAGGGTGTGAGTGAGAGAGGCAGGATAGAGAGTGTCTAACACTCAAAATGCTGGAGGGACTCAGTGGGTCAGGCAGCATCTATGGAGGGGAATAGACAGTCGTCATTTCAGGACAAGACCCTTCATTAGGGCTGAAAAGGAAGAGGCGAGAAGCCAGAATAAGAAGATGGGGAGGGGAAGGAGTACAAGCTGGCAGGTGACAGGTGAAATCAGGTGAGGGGGAAGGTGGGTGGGTGGGGGAGTGGAGAATGAAGTGAAAAGCTGGAAGGTGATAGGTGGAAAAGGTAAAGGCTGAAGAAGAAGGAATCTGATAGGAGCGGACAATGGACAAGGAAGAAAGTGATTAAGGCAGGGAACCATGGAATCCAATTGGTTTCACCTATCACCGGCCACCTTGCACCCCTTCCCTTCCCTTTCGTCCCCTTTCCATTCTAGTCTTGATGAAGTGTCACAGTCAAATTGTTGACTTCTTATTCCCTTCCATAGATGCTGCCTGACTTGCTGAGTTCCTTCAGCATTTTGGATGCATTTCTCAATATTTCCTGCAACTGCTGAACTTCTTGTATTTAAGATCAAATAATGTTACCTCACTCACTTGAACTCACTTCATTAATCTATTAACCAAACAGCTGCATAAACATTGGAATCACCTGGGCAACCGTGCGCTTATCCCAACAGAAATTTTTTCGTTGTCTGTTGAGTCCCTTCTCTGCAAAGTTAGACTTCATTTTCTCAATTCCACATTTTGGAAACGTTAACTGTCCAACCCATTGAGTGTTTTCCAGCACTTTGCTTTTATTTCGAGCAAGACCAACAAATTGATTGTGGGCTTCAGAAAGGGGAAGTTGAGGGAGCACGCACCAGTCCTCATTGAGGGGCCAGCAGAGGAAAGGGCATCAACATCTCAGAGGATCTATTCTGGTCCCAACACAATGACACAGTCATGAAGGAGGCACGCCAGCGGCTATACTTCATTAGGATTCTGATGAGATTTGGTTCGTCAGCAAACACTTCAGCAAATTCCTACTGGTGTACATTCTGACTGGTTGCACCATGGCCAGGTATGGAGGCTCCAACGCACAAGATTGAAAGAGATCACAGAGGGTAGTAGACTCATCGAGCTCCATCACAGGCACAACCCTCCCTACCAAAAGGTGGTGCCTCAAGAAGGTGGCATCTATCACTAAGGACCTTCACCACCTGGTACATGCCATCTGCTCACTTCTACTACTGGGGAGGAAGTGCAGGAGCCTTAAGACCCACACTCATCATTTTAGAAGCAGCTTCTTCCCCACTGCCATCACATTTCTGAATGGTTTATGAACCAATTAACACTATCTCGTTATTCCTCTATTGCACTCCTCCACTGCCCCATCACCTACTTGCACATACAGACAGTCATCCACCCCCAATTCAGGCTTCTGGGCCTCCAGCCTCCAGCAGACTCCTAGACTTGTACACCCAATGCTTCAGCTATTGGGCTTCGATCTTCAGTATCAATCTCAGGAGTAGCCGATGTGGCCAGCTCTAGGCCTTGAACTCTGGACTTGCTGACTCACTTAACTAAAGGGCACTGGCCCTCAGGCACCCTGCTCACACGGACATGCAATCACGGGGCCCGCCGAGCTGTGGGGGGGGGGGGGTGGACGGGGTGGGCACCAGGCCTTGTTCTCACTGGTCTGCGTCCACAGCATTTGCCAGCCGAACATCTGCAGATGTCTTTCATTATGCATCCATGCTGCCAGCATTTGAACATTGAATACAGAAAAGAGGCCTAGGCTCCAGCCTAACCTCTAACTCGCCCACATCCCTGTCCTTTTAATCACTAATGTGACCCCCAGCTCGGCTCCATGTCCCCAAAGCCATCCAAGTTCAAGATTATTGTCATCTGACTGTACCCATATATGACCAAACAAGACAACATTCCCTCGGACCATGTTGCAACCACAAAACATACATCAGACACAGCACATAAAATCAAATATTACCACAAATTAAGTTATTAAAACATAATTTGAAGTGCAATATTGCGCAGAACAGGTAAACAGTTAACAGCTCGCTGTCCAAGTGATGAGACCTCAGTGGTGGCAAGGTATTCATTAGTCTCACAGCCTGAGGGAAGAACCTGTTACCCAGTCTAACAGTTCAAGTCCTGAATCTCCTGTACCTCCATCCTGATGGTAGTGGGTCAAAGAGATCCTTAGAACTTAAAAGACAATGGATTCACACGTACGTCCTATCCTTATTAAACCTCACTCCATGCATATCAGAACCAAATTCCATCTGCCATTGCCTTCTCCATGTATAACAAATGCCTGCCCATTATCAGCACCACCACTAACATCAAAGAGCCAATGGGACTTCAGAATTAACCTACAGCTACAAAGTCACCCTTATACTGTTTTTATTCAAAATGTAATCATTTACTTTGACTTAATTCCCTGGTTACCATAGTGCAGCTGAAAGTCACTTCTCTCAGTCAATTGTCCAAGCCTTGCAAACACTATAGTAAATCACTGTACTAAATCTGAGCTTTTATAGGGAAAGGTTGAATAGGTTAGGACTTTATTCCCTAGAGCATAGGAGAATGAGGGGAGATTTGATAGAGCTTCATAAGATTATGAGGAGTATAAATAGCTTAAGTGCAAGCAGGCTTTTTCCACTGTTGGTTGAGACTAGAATTAGAGGTCATGGGTTAAGGGTGAAAGGTGAAATGTTTAAGGGGAACATGACAGGAAACTTCTTCACTCAGAGGGTGGTGTGAGTGTGGAACGAGTTGCCAGAGGAAGTGATGGATACAGGTTCGATTTCAGCGTTTAAGAGAAATTTGGATAGGTACATGGATGGGAGGGTTATGGTCCAGGTGCAGATCAATGGGACTAGGCAGAATAATAGTTCCGCATGGCCTAGATGGGCCAAATGGCCTGTTTCAGCCCTGGTGCTCTATGACTTTACTGATCTATCCATACAATGCTCAAGAACCTTATGAATTTTGCACATTTACTTAAACCTGTGCTTCTAACTTTAGTTTTGTATAATTCTCTGTACTAATAGACCATAAATTTCCTTCACTCCAATACTTGGCCCAGTTTCTGCCCCATATTTAACATCAGTTCTGCAAAGATCGTCTGTGTTTTAACAAAATGAGAAGCTGAGTGCCTTCTTCTTTAAGGACTGCTGCGTTCTGGAGTTCAGAGTGAGTCTATTCAAACATCCATTAATGGTCTGTACCGCAGCTGTGATAACCCCATGGTAACCAGGGGCTGTTTACACAGAAATAATCACAGATGCATTCTCCAAGGTACACGTTTCCCAACAGTAAGTCTGCAGAATAAAGGGGATTCATCTTCATGAAAAAGTATTTACCAAACTTCATTTTTGGATGGCGATGATCGCATCTGTCTTCCAGATGGAAGGGAAACATGGTGGGATAAAGTGCCAATAAATATCAAACCTTAACAGGCTACGGTAGAGGCAGAAAGCATAGCTCCTACTGAGAGAGGGAGAAAGTTGTCTGCCTCAATTGAACATCTGCCAGCTATAGAAATTAAGTCTGTTGTCTCACTTCTGTACATTCTCATAAACTGGTGTTTTTTTTTTCCACTGTTAGAAAAATACAATGGGGCACCACATTAGTGTAGTGGCTAGTGCAAAGTCACCACAGCTCAAGGACTTGGAGTTTGGTGTTCAATTCCGGTGTCCTCTGCAAGAAAGTTTGTACATTCTTCCCTGGTGCGCATGGTCTCTTCCGGGTGCTCCAGTGTACGATTCAGAGGGGAGAAGACAGGGTGGAGGAGTTCCGATGCCTGTCCAACTTACTCAGATGCCAGGGTGGATCACTCTATGTGCCGAGGCGATTTGGTGAGGTCAGGAATGGCTTCTTCAGCAGTGAGATCGCAGGGCAGTGTGTTCTAGGCCCGGAGCGATTCGCTGTGGTGAGGCTCAAGTCCTCATGCGAGGTACGATACGCTGTTTGGGCAATCTAGATGCCGGTCCATATAGACTGGAAAAGCGCAGTGTCGACAGTCGGGTGAGGTTAGGTTGCTCTAAATGCTGAGCTGATTTGGAGAAGTTGAGAATGGCTTCTCCAGCAGGGAAAACTAGGCCCCGAGCGATTTGCCACAGTGGGGCCCGGTTCCTAGTGTGAAGTTCAGACAATTTAAAAGCCGGCCCAGATAGTCTGAGGGCTCCTCTCTTCGCGATGCTAAAGGCGGTGAGATTTGTCCCTGGCTGCTGTTCTTCGTGCCTGCGAACTATGTGGCGATTTGCCCTGCTGATATGATGAACTGAATGCTTAGGCTTCGGACCTGATCTGAGCTGCTCTGGGGACTTGGATGAAAGGACTCAGTTTGGTTCGGAATGCTGTTGTTGTTGCTCACTTCTATTGCTTGCATGATTTGTTTTGTGATTTTTCTCTCTTTCTCCTCTGTGGGAGTTCGATCTATTTTTTTAAAAATCGGGTTCTTTCAGGTTCCTTGTTTTGCGACTGCCTGTAAGCAAACAAGTCTCAAGGTTGTATAATTTACACATTCATTGACAATAGATGCACTTTGAATCTTGAATCCTTCCTCCCACATTCCAAAGATGTACCAGTTAGTAGGTTAATTGGTCTTTGTAAATTGTCCCGTGATTACTAAGGTAGGGTCGACAATGGATGTTGCCCCTTAGCTGGTTGTTTCAAAGTTGAAAGATAAGCCAGGGCAGTACGATATGGAGAGCATGCTGTTGCCCCCGGCAGCAGGCTCCCCTCTCCACACAGCTGATACCTCCAAAAGAATGGCAGAGTCTGATATAGTTTGGCATCAGTGACATCACAGGTGTTGTCAGTCAGCATTGAACTCAATGTAGGATTGCCTTAGGAACTCAAGCTCCAGATTTTCCCTTGGGGTTGACTTCCAAAGCCTTCCCCTTGAGTGGGGTATAGATAGCTGCAAGGCAGCAGAGGTTGGAGACCAGACTTTTCCTTCTCCTAGATGAGCTGCCAACCAGAGCTGATGAGCCCCATCTGCTCGAATGTCTTCTGATTAGGCTAGGGTTAAATAAGAGGGTTGCTGGGTGTTGTAGCTCATTGGGTCAGAAGGGCTCGTACTGCACTACGTCTCTAAATAAATAAATTCATAAAATAAAATAAACTCATTGGGAGGTTCTCCAACGTCGCATCCTTTTGCAAGCACTGGAATTATGGCTCCTGGAAGCCAATAACATCCTTTGTATTATGAACTCAAATACCTCAGCGGATGGAAGTCCAAAATAAATGCTGGTCAGGCAGTAACTGTGGAGGGAGAAACCCTTGGTACAACTAGGAAAAGTTATGAATTTAAACCAGTTTTCAGGAAGGAACTCTCAGAAGGTAAAAAGGGGTCAGTTTCAAAGATTCAAAATACAATTATTATCAAAGTATGTATGCAGTATAAAACCCTGAGATTATTTTTCCCCACAGACAGGCACAAAACAAAAACACCATGGAACCCGTTCAAAGAAAACATCAGATGGCCAATGTGCAAAAGAAAAAGAGCAAGTTGCGCAAACGGTAAAAAAAAAAGAGCGAATAACACACAGAACATCAAACTGCAAAGTCCTTGGAAAAGTCTAGGAATGTTCAGTTTACTTCAGTTTAGTTGACTGCAGGCCGCAGAGCCAGTCTACCTGAAATCGCACAAAATAGCAATGATAAAAAAAGGGTAACCAGAGGTCAGAAACTTGTACAACAGAGTCCTCTAAAAACAAGTCCAAACCACAAATTGTGCCAATCAAACTTTGTCCAAGACCCAAGCCTTCAGCAACAGCGAGTGAGAGGGAAAGGGAGACGAGTCAAAAGGAAGCTACTGACTGCACAATCTTCTATATTCTTCAAGCTTCTTTCTCTGCATTTACCTTGAAGTATTGCAGGCCTGTCCTAGGGTTAGAGGACTGTCTGCGTGCACGAGCACGTGAGGGAGGACCGGGGCTTGTTCTGCTGTTACTGTTTTGTTGCTGTTGTCCTGTTGTTGTCTGTGCTTGTGATGTCCTGCGAACATGGTGGACATGCTACATGTGGTGACACTTGTCGGCTGCCCCCAGGTTATAAACATAACAGATTCTGCAGATGATGGAACTCCAGAGTAACAACCCCAAAATGTTGAGGGAACTCAGCAGGTTAGGCAGCATTTATAGAAAGGGATAAACAGTCGACATTTCAGGCCAATTGAATGATCTCAGCCTGTCGTGTCAACTGCTTATTTCTCACCATAGATGCTGCCTCACCTGCTGAATTCCTCCAGTATTTTGTGTACATCCTTAGGCTGTGATGGTTGTTAACACAAACAGCACATTTCTCTGTAAATTTTGATGCACAGTATTGTGCAAAAGTCTTAGGCACATATTCATAGCTAAGATGCTTAAGACATTTGCACAGTACTGTATTTGCCAAATGGGTGTGTATTCACTGGAATTCAGGAGAAAGAGGGGTGACCTCTTTGAAACCTGTTCAATGGTGAAAGGCTTTGATAGAGTGGATGTGGAGAGGATATTTCCTGTGGTGGGAGGGTCTAAGACCAGAGGACACAGCCTCAGAACAGAGGGCATCCTTTTAGAACAGAGATGAGGAGGAATTTCTTTAGCCAGGGAGTGGTGAATCTGTAGAAATATTTGCCACAGGCAGCTATGGAAGTCAAACCTTTGTGTATATTTAAGGCAGAGGTTGATAAATTCTTGATTGGCCAGGGCATGAAGGGATAGGGGGAGAAAGCAGGAGATTGAGGCTGAGAGGAATACAAATCAGCCTTGATGAAATGGCAGAGCACACTCGATGGGCTAAATGGCCTAATTCTACTCCTATATCTTGTGAAGAAACTATATGAAGAAACTAATATGAATTTGGATCTCAGGAAAGGCTTTTAAACCTAAATGTTATTTCTCTCTCTCTCTCTTCCCAGATGCTGCTTGCTTCACTAAGTTTACAAGCAACTTTTTTGCTTTATTTCTGTGATATGATGGAGTCTAATAGCACAACACTTCCTGGAATTTACATTCAATTTTTTCCTTCTACCTCACCATCAGGAATGCAGATAAACTAAACCTTGAGCTCCACACACAAAATCCTGGGGTAACACAGCAAGTCAGGCTGCATCTATGGAAGGGGATAAGCAGTCGAAGGTTTAACAACCCTTAGGTTTGAGAGCACGAGACCATGCAGCACCTCAACCTTGGTCTACCATTCAGTAAGGGCATGGCTGACCTAGACTTGGGTCCTGAGGAGATTCACAAGAATGGCCCTGGGAATGAAAGGGTTAATGTGTGGGGACCGCTTGGTGGCTCTGGACCAGTATCACTGGAGTTTAGAAGAATGGGGGTAGGCGAACCTCACTGAAACCCATCGAATACTGAATGGCCTAGAACGAGTGAATGTGCAGAGGATGTTTCCCATGATGGGGGAGTCCAGGACCAGAGGGCACAACCTCAGAATAGAGGGATTTCCATTTAGAACAGAGATGAAGAGGAATTTCTCTAGCTAGAGGGTGGCAGATCTATAGAATTCAGTGCCACAGACGGCTGTGGAGGCAGAGTCATTCTGTACATTTAAAGCAGAAGTTGATAGGTTATTGGGGTCAAAGATTACAGGGAGGAGGCAGGGAAATGGGATTGAGAGGGTAAATAATGATAATAAATCAGCCAAGATGGAATGCAGAACATAATGTGCTAAACGGCATAATTCTGCTCCTCTGTCTTATGGTCTTCCTTTTCTCCGCCTGTTTCCCCCAAGCCCTTGACATGCCTAAAGCCGAAAAATCCATCATGGCCTTGAGTACATTAAAATCCTCTAAAGAAAAGAAATTCTGCCTCCTCTCTGTCTTATTCTGAAACTTTACCCCCACCTTCCCAAGCTTCTTCCCCGTCATGAGAGAATATTTAACAATCCATCAGTTTTATTTACATTGACAACGAGCAATATTCCAAAAGGAAATAAATCTGCACTGGAAAAAATCCCCAACATGAAGTTGATAAACATTTTTTTGAAAACTGTCTTTTTTTATATAGCTTTGGACAGTCAATCTGCATTTGGCACATTCTCTGACAACATCTCATCCCTTTAAGGGAGACCCGATTGAAAAAAAAGGCTAACTCTCCACTGCCCCTTTAAGGACTGGTCCTGGGAATCTGATCAGGGATAACGATGGGAAGCTGGGAAAAAGGTCAGGGGCAGTAGGAATGACAATGTTTGGGCCAGGAGAGTAGCTGGAAGAACAGGAATACATGAGGGATCAATAAAAGATAAAGTTATCTCAAACATCATTCAGATTATTGGAAATGGGAAGGAAATAAAAACGACTCAATGCTTGTCCAAAGGATAATTTACAAAATACGCTCAGTGACCACTTTATTAGGTGCCTTCTGTACCTAATAAAGTAGCCACAGAGTATATGCTTGTGGTTTTCTGCTGCTGTAGCCCGTCCACTTCAAGTTTCGATGTGTTGTGCATTCAGAGATGCTCTTCTGCACACCACTGTTGTAACACGTGGTTATTTGAGTTACTGTCGCCTTCCTGTCAGCTTGAACCTGTCTGGCCATTCTCCTCCGACCTCTATCAATAACAAGTATTTTCACCCATAGAACTGACACTCACTGGATTTTTGTTTTTGTTTTTTGCACCATTCTCTGTAAACTCTAGAGATTGTTGTGTGTGAAAATCCCAGGAGATCAGAAGTTTCTGAGATACTCAAACCACCAACAATCATTCCGTGGACAAAGTCACATTTCCTCCCCATTCTGAAATTCGGTCTAAACCTCATGACCATGTCTACATGCTTTTATGCTTTGAATTGCTGCCACATGATTGGATAATTAGATATTTGCATTAACGGCAGGAGTACAGGTGTATCTAGTGGAGTGGCCTCTGAGTGCATGGTTGTGTGAATTCACCTTCTGAACTTGATTAGGGTTGCAAAGTTGCCACTTTGAGCAGTAGGGGCACAGTTACATGACTAGGGGTGGTTGCTCAACACTGAGGAACATAAGAACTTCATGCAGAGCCTAGTGAATTGCTGGAGTACACTGACAGGAGAGCGATCGATCAGTGAATTGAGAACTTACGTAAACAAACTCACAAGGCATCTAGGAGAGATTATCAAAATGAATATTGAGGTAGGTTTGTAGGGGACCAACTGGCTTACTCCTTCTCCTACCTCTTTGGGTTCTAATTGGTAAGAAACCTGGTGGACCGAGGTAGAGAAATCTATTTATTTTGGGTCATTACTGATCAGGAGAGAGTAAGGAGGTGGAGCCTCCAACATGCACACAATTCTGATATGGAGAAATCAGAATCAGGTTTAATATCACCCCCATATGTCCTGTAATTTGTCAATTTTGCAGCAGCGGTACAATGCAATTCATAATAGAAAAGAAAAAAAATCTGTGAATCACAGTAAATATATATATATATATATATATATATATATATATTAAATGGTTGAATTAAATAAGTAGTGCAAAAATAGAAATAAAGAATTTGTGAGGTAGTGTTCACGGGTTCAATGTGCATTTAGGAATCGGATGGCAGAGGGGAAGAAACTGTTCCTGAATCGTTGAGCGTGTGCCCCCAGGCCTCTGTACCTCCTTCCTGATGGTAACAATGAGAAGAGGGCATGTCCCAGGTGATGGATGCCCCCTTTTTTGAGACAACGCTCCTTGGAGATGTCCTGGTTACTATGGAGGCTAGTGCCCATGATGGAGCTGACTAAGTTTACAACTCTCTGCAGCTTACTTCAGCCCTGTGCAGTAGCCCACCACCACCCCCCCCTCATACCAGATGGTGATGCAGCCAGTCAGAATGCTCTCCACTACACATCTGTAGAAATTGGTGGTTGATCAGTCTCGCCCGATCTTCAGCAGAACTGCACCAGTTCACAGTGATGATTCACCCTCACTTCCCCAGGAAAACAAGGATGAGCAATAAATGCTGCTCGTGTCAAATGAATGCAAGAAGAAGGGAATAATGAGGTGGTACTTGTGTGTTCATGGACTGTTCTGAAATCTAATGGCAATATAAACCTCCAAACACTTCGGATTCCTCCCACAGTCCAAAGACATGCCGGTTTCTGCATCAATTGGTCATTGTAAATTGCCTTGTGATTAGTGCGTTACTGGAGAGCACGGCTCGTTGGGCCAGAAGGACCTGTTCAATGCTGTATCGCTAAGGAACCTTGGAAGGCTGACTCATTCATTCTCTTCACAGGTGCTAATTTTGTTCACAATATTTAATCGGCTGGAACTGGCTTGTGGTCTGAAAAAGCACAACAGAAATGTAAACACAAGTGATTTTGCTAATGCTGGAAATCTGAGCAACACACACAAAAGCGTGGTGGACAAGTTCCTACTCCTCATGCTAAACACACCACTGTGCAAATGAGTGTTTGATTTCCTAAGGAATAGTCCTCTGAGATCCTCCCTCTCCATCTTCGTCAACATGGGTGACCCCCCCCCCCCCCCCGGAACGTGTTCTAAGCCCACTGCTGTGCACTCTGCTCACACATCCAAGCAACCACATTGTCAAATTTGCTGCTGATCGAGCTCTTTATATCGGCAGCACAGCAGTTTCAAATTCCTGCAAATACACGTCTCACACAACTTCTCTTGGTCCCGGAACACATCCTACACAATCAAGTAAGCTCACCAATGCCTCTGCTTTCTAATTATGCACATCAATACTCACAACCTTCTGCAAATGCACCATCGAGAGCATCCTCATATGCTGTATCACTGCCTGGTACGGAAACTGTATTATAACAGACAGTAGGGCACTACAACAGGTAGTCAAAACTTCCCAACACATCACTGGCATCAGCCTATCCGTCATCAAAGACTTACATATAGAAAGGTGCCAGAAAAAGGCCAGCAATATCATGAAGGATCCTACCCACCTTGCTTATGGACTGTTTGTCCCACTCCCATCAGGAGGAGGGAGGCTACGTAGCATCCACACCTGGACCTCCAGACCCTAAAATAAATACTTTCTCCATGCAGTAAGGCTGATCAACACCTCCACCCACTAACCCCACCCCACCACCAATACCTCATCATTTCCTGATGACATTTATTTATTTATTCAGAGACAACAGCGCAGAACAGGTCATTCCAGCCCAACGAACTGCATGCCCAGCAACCCACCTATTTCACACTAGCCTAATGACAGGACAATTTACATTGACCAATTGCCCTGTATTAAATAATTTGCCCAGTTAGGTGAGTCTTTCCTCAGAGGAACTAGTTTCACTTCTGGATTTATATTCTCTTGACTTTTTGATCAGTTTTAATGCAGGAAGATTTATGTCAGACTTGCATTGCTTTTCTTTCCCCCACCTAGACTTGCTGGTGTTAGCAAAAGGAACGCACTTCTATAGTCACATATAACGTGAACACACTCCGGCCTCAGCCCGAAACGTCAACCGCTTATCACCCACCATAGATGCTGCCTGACCTGCTGAGTTCTTCCAACACTGGTGGTGGAATGGGGTAATTGTGGAGGTGTTGATCAGCCTTACTGCTTGGAGAAAATAACTGTTTTAGGGTCTGGTAGTTCTGGAGTGGATACTACGTAGCCTGCTCCCTGATGGGAGTGGGACAAACAGTCCATGAGCAGGGTGGGTGGGATCCTTCATGACAATGCTGACATTTTTCCATCACCTTTCTGTATATATGTCCTTGATGGTGGGTAGGTGGGTGCCGGTGATGCGTTGGGCAGTTTTGACCACCCTTTGAGGAGCCTTCCTGCCATTTGCATTGCAGTTTCCATAGGAAGTCATAGTACACCATGTTAGGATGCTCCCTTCTGCACGTCTGTAGGAGGTCGTGCATACTGATGTGTGCAAAGCCACAAAGTAGAGGGCTTGTTGAGCTTTCTTGATCGCGCAGGATGAGATGTCCACTCCCAGGAGTCTGAAACTGCTGTGCCGCTGAGGTGAAGACCGATGCAAGTGGTATGAATTCTCTTAAAGTCAATAACCATCTCCTTTCTCTTGGTGGCATTGAGGAAGAGGTTATTTTCCTGGTACCTGGCCTTGAGCTCTTCCATCTTTTCTCTGTAGGCTGTCTCATCGCTGTTGGTGACGAGCCCCACCGATGTCGTCGGCGGACTTGACAATGAGATTGCTCTGGTGTTTGGCAGTCACGTGCGAACAGAGAGTACAGCAACAGGGTCAGCACACAGCCCTCGGGGGTAGCCATATTGAAGATGATGGGGAGGGAGAAGTGATTGTGCATCCTAACCTTCGGAGGTCTGGTGATTAGGAAATCCAACGCCTAGCTATATAGACTGAGGAGTAAGAGTTTGTTTCCCCAGCTTTCCTGTGCGTTGCTATGGTTTCCAGCATCTGCAGAATCTTGTGTATTTACATTTCTATTGTGATTTTACAACTGCAAAGGACATTATCACGTGTGAAGAGGATAAACGGGTCAGCTTTCAGGGGTTCATTTTATTTTATTTAGAGATATAGCAACAGGTCCTTTTGGTCCAATGAGCCACACTGTACAGCAACCCACTAGCCTAATCACAGGTCAACTTACAGTGACCAGTCAACCTACAAGCCTACTAACACAGTCGTTGGACAGTGGGAGGAAACCATAGCACCTGGAGGGAACCCACGCACTCACAGGAAAGACTTACAAACTCCTTACAGACAGCACTGGGATTGAACTCCCAACTCTGAAACGCCACAAGCTGTAATAACATCACACTAACTGCTGTTTTCCTTTTCTCAGGCTTCCTGCAAAACTAATTTTGTTGCATGTTAATATTGCCCATCAAAGAAGAATGATTACAGCAGCAGAGTCTTGAATTTTGCCCGACTCCAAATATAGCCTCCGTCTCTGGATCAGGATGATCTCATTGGCCGTGACTCGCGCTGACTCAGCTCCCAGCTCTCAAACACAGCTGGTGTCACTTAAGTCCTTGGAAGCCAAGCTAGGTTAGCAGTACCACAGCACCCTACCAAAGGTGGAATTACGCGGCTTGGTGGGCCAATCCCAAACCTTAGCTCAAACATCGGAATTGGATTCGGCCACATTTTGCAGCCGCATTGATTCCAGCCCTTTCTGAACAGCTGGCGTGTGAGGTCCACCTGAACTCTCTCCCAAGCCTCTTCGTGCCCTGACATATGCACGTGGTTTTTTTTTTAATTTAAAGATTAGCATTATCTGTCACATGTACATCGAAACATACAGTGAAATGTGTCCAACACAGTCCGAGCAAGTGCTGAGGCCTTCCGGTACCAACATGGCATCCCCACAACTTACTAACCCTGAGTTGTGGAATGTGGGAGGAAACCAGAGCACCCGGAGGAAACCCACGCGGTCACAGGGGAGAACACAAAAACTCCTTACAATCAGTGGTGGAGTTGAACCCTGATCACTGGACACTGAACGCTACCATTCTACCCCACTAGTCTGCCTTTGAGGGGCTGTGAGTGGAGTCACCTTAAACATATAATAGACACACCTATGTACAGGTTCTTAGTGCTTACCGGGAGTGAGGAAGCCTCATTGGTTCCATGACTTTTACACACCCCCATACCTTTTTCTATAATATTCAAAGCCCTATACAGCATGAAAATTAGCCCTTCAGCCCAACTCATCCATTCTGACTGCGATACACATCTACCTGTCCTTGACCAGTATCCAATGCTCCCTGTAAGCTGAGTGGGTGCATGGCCACACGGTAACCGAAATGCTACTGCACACATGGCCTTTGTTGCCATGCAGCTGGAATAAAGACGGATGAGAAGAAGTTTACAAAATGTGATTGTTGTACTGTATTACATGATACATTCACTTACTAAATAAAATCAAAAGTATGTATAACCATATAACAATTACAGCACGGAAACAGGCAATCTCAGCCCTTCTAGTCCGTGCCGAACGCTTACTCTCACCTAGTCCCACTGACCCGCACTCGGCCCATAACCCTCCATTCCTTTCCTGTCCATATACCTACCCAATTTTACTTTAAATGACAATAGCGAACCTATCTCTACCACTTCTACTGGAAGCTTGTTCCACACAGCTACCACTCTCTGAGTAAAGAAATTCCCCCTTGTGTTACCCTTAAACTTTTGCCCCCTAACTCTCAACTCATGTCCTTTGTTTGAATCTCCCCTACTCTCAATGGAAAAAGCCTATCCACGTCAACTCTATCTATCCTCCTCATAATTTTAAATACCTCTATCAAGTCCCCCCTCAATCTTCTACGCTCCAAAGAATAAAGACCTAACTTGTTCAATCTTTCCCTGTAACTTAGGTGCTGAAACCCAGGTAACATTCTAGTAAATCTTCTCTGTAATCTCTCTATTTTGTTGACATCTTTCCTATAATTTGGTGACCAGAACTGTACACAATACTCGAAATTCAGCCTTACCAATGCCTTGTACAATTTTAACATTACATCCCAATTCCTATACTCAATGCTCTGATTTATAAGGGCCAACATACCAAAAGCTTTCTTCACTACCCTATCCACATGGGATTCTACCTTCAGGGAACTATGCACCATTATTCCTAGATCACTCTGTTCTACTGCATTCTTCAATGTCCTACCATTTACCATGTATGTCCTATTTTGATCATTCCTACTTAAACATAGCACCTCACATTTATCAGTATTAAACTCCATCTGGCATCGTTCAGCCCACTCTTCTCACTGGCCTAAATCTCTGGAAACTTTGAAAACCTACTTCATTATCCACAACACCATCTACCTTAGTATTATATGTGACTTTTCTATTTTCATTCTGAATATTCATAGTACATATTTTGCAAAATAAAACATTTAAAGGGCCATAGTCTTCACGCCATGTAAAGATTTCCTACTCAGAGCAACGGTTGGTCTGCATCTGTAAAAAAATAATGGAGGGAACCTTGCCCATATCCATCTAGTTTAAAATCTAAACCTTTCCTATCCAAATATACCATTCTACATTAAGTGTCCTTTCCAGAAGCAAGTTCCACAATCTCTGTCTTGCCCCTGAATTGATTTAACTTTAGATCTGATCTTCATCTCAACACGGAAACATTTACCTCTCCCACCTTGTTAAAATTTCAGACTCCTCCATCAGACCACCCTTCAGCCTCAGTTTATTCCAAAGAGAATAACTGCAAGCTGTTCCATCCCTTCCAATCATCTGGTCCTCTTGAGCAGTGCACACAAAATGCCGGAGAGACTCAGCAGGTCAGGTAGCATCTATGAAGGGGAATACACAGCGTAGGGGCTAGCATAATTCTTTACAGTGACAGCGACAGGGGTTCAATTCCTGTCACTGTCTGTAAGGAGTCTATGCATTCTCTCCATGACCGCATGGGTTTCTTCCTACATTCCAAAAACACACCGGTTAGGACTAGTAAGTTGTGGGCATGCTATGGTGGTGCCAGAAGCATGGAGACACTTGTGGGCTGCCCCCAGCACATCCTTGGACTGTGGTCACTGCTGACACAAATGACGTATTTCACAAGGGATTACATATACATTTTACTGTATGTTTCAATTAACATGTAACAAATAAAGTTAATCTTTAACCTTTAAGATTTCCAGCATCTACAGAATTCCTTGTGTGCATTATTCAGTATTTCCGGAGGTCTTTCTGGGCAACATCTCACTGCTTCCATGTTTGGATAATTTATTTATTAACTTACTTAGCAATACAGCATGGAGCATACCCTTTTGACCCTTCGAGCCACAACACTCCAACAACCCCACAACACCGACTTTACCCCAACCTAGTCACGGGACAACTTACGATGATGAATTAAGCCACCCAGCTTAATTCGGACTGTGGAAGGAAACTGAAGCCCTTGGGGAAACCCACACCCATTCCACAGAGAGGATGTACAGAAATTCCTTAAAGAATGGCACTAGAATTGAACTCTGAACTCTGGAATGCCCTGAGCTGCAATAGTGTCACACCAACTGCTACACTACCGTGGGGCCCACGGTAATATTTAAATATGCCCAATAACTTGGCCTCCATAGTCGTCTTTGGCAATGAACTCCACAGATTCATCATCCTCTGGTTAAACAAATTCTTCCTCATCTCAGTTCGAAAGGGATGTCCTTGTATTCTGACACCATGCCCTGTACTTGTAAATTCTTCCACTGTTGGAAACGTCCTCTCCAAATCCAATCTAACTAAGCCTTTTAATATTTAATTGGATTTAATAAGATACGGTAACCCTCCCCCCAACATTCTTCTAATCCAGTGAGTACAGGTCCAGAGCCATCAAACGCTCCTTATACATTAACCCTTTCATTTCATGATCATTTTTGTAAACCTCCTCTGGGCCTTCTCCAGCGATAGTACACCCTTTCTTAGGTGTGGGGGCGAAAACTGTTCACAGTAAGGAATTTCTCTGTTTGCCTGATGATCACATACATTTTCTCCTGGGGCATGCTGAGTGAGTCTTTGGAAACTTCGCTTAAGGCGTAGAGACAGCTTACAACAAATTGCAAGGTACTTGAGCCTTTAAAGTAAGCGTTCCCAACCTAGGGTCCACAGACCCCTTGCTTAATGGTATTGGGCCCTGGTATAAAAAAGGCTGGGAATCACTACTTTAAAGTAACACACTGTATTGTTAGGAGAATTAGGAGATCCACTAAGTTAACAGAAATAAATGTTACCAGGATTCTGTTGTGAGTGCTAAGTAAACATCAGTTTAAAACCCTGTTTTCTGTCTATCTAACATGTATAGTTTGCCAGGCTAATACTCATTCATACCAGCCAGATGTCCCAAGTGAAAGTGGTTGGACGATGGACCAGCAAAGAGCTGTTCCGATATCTCCTGACTGAGAACATCCTTGATAAAGAGGAAGTCCATCTCCAGTGGTTAGTGGACATTTGGGAAGAAAGTGAGCTAAATTCAAGAGGGGGGAGATATGCTGGCATCGTAGAGGGTCCACAGCAGGTTTATGAGAATGATCCTGGGATTGAAAGGGTTAATTTATGAGGACCGTTTGATGGCTCTGGGCACATACTTGCTGGAGTTTAGAAGAATTAGTGGGAATCTCATTGAAATATATCAAATATTGGAAAGCCTGATACAGTGGACAGGGAGAGCATTTCTCCTACAGTGAGGGAGTCCAGGACCAGGAGGCATAGCCTCAGATTAGAAGGAAATCCCTTTAGAACAGAGATGAGCGGAATTTCTTTAGCCAGAGGGTGGAAGTTCTGTGGAATTCATTGCCATAGAAGGCTGTGGAGGCGAAGGCATTGGACAGATTAAAACGGGCCTTAGTAGGTTCTTGATTAGTAAGGGCATCAAAGGTTATGGGGAGAAATCAAGAGAATGAGATTGAAAGAGATAAAAAGTCAGGTGGAGCAGACTCGATGGGCTGAATGGACTGATTCTGCTGCAATGTTTTATAGTTTTACACAATCCTGTTAAACCCATACAATGATGTTTTAACTGGGCCAAGCACAGTCCTTTTTCTCTGCTGTTTATGAATGCTTGAGCCATGCCATAAGGTACATTCATTACCCAATTTGCAGACATTACATCATTCTCCAAGATCAAATCCTGTATATCTTTGAGCTTTGCTAGCTTGCGCAGTCTCAGCTCTTGGCTTCTGTGTCCCTGCTATTTCCTCTCCATATTCGTCGGTATTTTGGGCGCTCCAAATGTTTTTCATTATATTCCATATCACAGTCTCGAGAAGTTGCAAACACAAAACCACTTCTTCCATACCACAGTCTAGAATCCAAGTAGAATGTGACAGCAACTGCACTCCAAAACAGCTTTTATTACTCATTCACAGGGTAGGGGCAACTTGGTAGCAAGACTTTACTACTCACTCCAGAAGATAGAACATACACCCTGTAGCCTCTTTATTAGGCACCACCTGTAGCTAATAAAGTGGCCACTGAGTATATGCCCGTGGTCTTCTGCTGCTGTAGCCCATCCACTTCAAGGTTTGACATGTGGTACATTCAGAGTTGCCCTTCTGCACACCATTGTTGAAATGTGTTATTCGAGTTACCATTGCCTTCCTGTCAGCTTGAACCAGTCTGCTCATTCTTTTCTGAACTCTCTCATTAACAAGGTGTTTTCACTCACAGAAATGCCATTCACTGGATTTTTTTCCGTTTCTCGCACCATTCTCTGTAAATTCTAGAGACCGATTTGTGTGAAAATCCCAGGAGATCAGCAGTTTCTGAGTTACTCAAACCACCCCGTCTGGCACCAACAATCATTCCATGGTCAAATGCACTTACATCACATTTCATCCCAGTTCTGATGTTCAGTCTGAACAACAACTGAACTTCTTGACCATGTTGGCATGCTTTTATGCGTTGAGTTGCTGCCACATGATTTGCTGATTAGATATCAACATTAACGAGTAGGTGTATGGATGTACCTAATAAAGTGGCTACTGAGTGCATAACAATACAGCATAGAAACAGGCCATTCTGCCATTTGTGCTTACTATGATGCCAGTTCCATATGCCTATATCCATCCATTCCCATTTCGTTCTTGTGCTTGTCTAAATGCCCCTTAAACATTTAGACAAGGGACATTTCTGTTTCCTTCGCCATCTCCAGTAGCACAGACTCTTCAGCTCAACCAGTCCACACCAACTACATTGTCCTCCCAGCTAGTCCCAACCTCCTGTGGTCAGCCCATATCCCCCCAAGCCCCACCCCTTCAAGGGCTTCTTAAGTTCTAATATCGTACCTTCTTCAATCACTTCATCTGGTAGCTCATTCCTCTGAATGAAACAGTTGCCCCTCAGGTGTCTTTTAAATTTTTCCCCTCTCACACTAAACCTCTGCTGCCCACACTGCCCGATGCAGGGGAAGACTGTCACTGTCACCTTATCTGTGTCTCTCATAATTGAAAACACTTGCCCCACGTCACTAATATATATTTTTTAAATTCTCCCCACATTCCAATCAATTCCCCATAGATTCCACCACTCACCTACATATAGAGTCATAGACCACCACAGTACAGAAACAGACCCTTCAGCCCATCTAGTTGGCCTGGTCTATCTTAATCCCATCTACCTGCACCTGGCCTAAAGCCCTCCATACCCCTCCCATCCATGTACTAAACCAAGCTTCTCTAAAGTGAATTCACATGTACCACTTATACTGCCCACTCGTTCCACACTCACACTGCCCCGAGTGAAGTTCCTCTTAAATTTTTCACCTTTCAACCTTAACTTTTGACTTCTAGTTCTAGTCTCACCCAACCTGAAGGGGACAAACCTGCGAGCATTCTACTTATATATACCCCTCCTAAGCACAAGAAATTCTGCAGATGCTGGAAACCCAAAGGAATACACACAAAATTCTGGAGGAAGTCAGCAGGTCAGGTAGTGTCTAAGGAAATGAATAAAGTCACCATGTCAAGCCGCGACCCTTCTTCAGGATTGGAAAGGAAGGGGAAAGACACCAGAATTAAAAGGTGGGGAGAGGGGAAGGAGGATAACTAGAAGGTGATAGGTGAAGCCAGGTGGCTTGGGAAGATTAAGGTCTGGAGAGGAATGAATCTGATAGGAGACGGAAGTGGACCATAGGAGAAAGAAGTAGGAAGGACTCAGGGGGGAGATGACAGGCAGGTGAGAAGAGCAGAGAAGCCAGAATGAGGAATAGAAGAAGAGGGGATGGGGAGAGTTTTTTTTTAACCAGAAGAAGCAATGATATTCATGCCATCATGTTGGAGGCTACCCAGATGGAATATAAGGTGTTTCTCCCTCACACTAAGATTGGCTTCATCTTGGTCCAAGAGGAGACCACAGACCAACCCTCTAAGTTTTGTATACTTCTATATCATCACACTATGTACAACTTACATAGCCAATTAACCTACTGCCCTGAGTATCTTCGGGGTGTGGGGGGGAGGGAACTGGAGTACCTAGAAGAAACTCCCATGATCACAAGAAGAACTGGCACACTCCACACAGATAGCTCCGGAGGCTGTATTGTGCTTTGGAACAAGCGTAGATCATAAAAAGCATAATTCTAAAATGCCGTGGTCTCTTTGAGTGTATGGCAAGGAGACCTTGGCTATCCACTTGCAGGGTAAGTAGAGAGAGCTCTACCCAGGAAATGGTCCCTATACGCCAATCAAGGATAGTATGTTGGAATAGGGATAGTTCACCAGACCTGAGACCCTCGACTGTGGTGAGGGATTGACTTCTGGCCTATCCATTGCCTGAGGAAGAACAGCAACTGATGTAGGACCTTTCTGAGGCCAACTTGTGAATATCAAAATGGCTGGTCACCAGAGAGAAAAATGGCTTAGGTTCTTGGTGACACAAAGAAGTAAATGGATAAGTATTCCTTTCATGAAATTAAATTCCAGATGGTTGGAATGGTAATGTGCACAGAATATGATGGGTTAGTCATTTAAAAGGCATTGATAGAGACACCACTTGAGAAGCATCTTGAAGCAGTGGTACTCACTTTGCCCCCTAGTGGCTAAATTGAGGATGGCCAATCCGTCTTGGGCAGATGGATTGGAATATTTCACCTTTTTTCAATTCCACCTCCTGTTCCTGTTCTGATATGTCATACCATGGCCTCATCTACTGCCATGATGAAGCCACACACAGGTTGGAGGAGCAATACCTTATATTCCATCCGGGTAGCTTCCAACCTGATGGCATGAACACCGATTTCTCAAGCTTCTGTTAACTGCCCTCCCCCCTCCTCTCCTTCACCATTCCCCATTTCTGTTTCCCTCTCTCACGTTATCTCCTTACCTGTCTATCACCTCCCACTGGTGCTCTTTCCCTTTCCCTTTCTTCAATGTATTCTGTCCTCTCCTTTCAGATTTCCCCTTCTCCTGCCCTTTATCTCTTTCACCAATCAACTTCACAGCTCTTGACTTCACATGCTCCCCCTCTCCCGGTTTCACCTATCACTTTGTACTTCCTCCCTCCCCCCACCTTCAGAGTCTGACCCCTCTTCCTTTCCAGTCCTGAAGAAGGGTCTCGGCCTGAAACATTGACTGTGTACTCTTTTCCATAGATGCTGCCTGGCCTGCTGAGTTCCTATAGCATTTTCTGTATCATGTACAACACGTTGGAGGAACTCAGCAGGTTGGACAGCATCGGTGAAAACGAGCAGTCAACGTTTTGGGCCGAGACCCTTCATCAGGAACATCTCGGCCCGAAAATTTCATTGCTTGTTTCCACGGATGCTGTCCGACCTGCTGAGTTCCCGCAGTGTATTGTACGTGTTGCTTTGACCACAGCATCTGCAGTGCACTTTGCATTTTCTGTATGTTACTTTGGATGGGAATATCTTGGTTTTTTTTTCAAAATGCATCCCATTCCACAAAAAGCTGGGGGTTGGGAGACTTCCAGTCATCCATAGGACTAAGAAATGTTTGGCTTCAACTAGATTTGTGTCTGGACAAGGAACTCTTGAGAGAGGCACCATAGAATTCTGTCAATGTTGCATAGAGTAACCATCAAGAACATCTTCAAGAGGCAGTACCGCAAGAAGGTGGCATCCATTATGAAGGACACGCCATCTGGGTCATCCCCTCTTCTCATTGCTACCACCAAGGAGGAGGTACAGCAGCCTGAAGACCCACTCTCACTGATTCAGGAAAGGACATTTCTCCACCATCAAATTTCTGAAAGGTCCATAAACCCATGAACACTACCTCCTTGTTGCTTTTTTTTTGCACTATTTATTTTATTTTGTAATTTATGGTGACTCCATATTTTTTTACTGCGATGCTGCCACAAAACAGCAAACTTCATGTCATGTAAGTCAGTGAGATCCACTGTTCCCTCTGAGCTGTATGGGCACACGGCTGCGCAGTAACTCAAGTGCTCCCGCGCACATAGCCCTTGATGCCACAACGTTGGAGTTGGACATTTACATTTGTTGTACTATATTTCATTTTACATACTCTTCAATTAATAAATAAAATCAGAAGTACGTGATTTATCAGTTTTCATTCTAAATATTCATTGCATACATATTACCAAAAAAACATTTTAAGTGCTGTGCTTTTTACAGACTGTGTAAAAATCTCCTGCACAGAACTATGGTTGGTCCTCACAGTTGTAAATAAGAATTGGAGGGAACGTTGGTTATACACCAAATCTTATTCAGGTTCTAAGTTCATAAAATTCAAAAGATATTTTTGTTTGTAGCATCTTCATGTTTAACAGGCTGTGCAATTCCAAATCAGAGGCTGTAGGTCCAAGCCCCACTCCAAATGCAAAAATCTAGGTTGACGCATCTGAGGGGTGCTACCCTGCCTGAGTTATCGCCATCAATCCAAGGACCAACTTGGGCTCTCAGTGGATGGTAAAAACACCATGGCACCTTTTTTTTTAAAAAAGAGACCATAAGATATAGGAGCAGAATTATGCCATTTGGTCCATCCAAGCAGCTCTGCTATACCATAATGGCTGATTTATTACCCCTCTCAACCCCATTCTCCTGGTAACTTATGATGGCCTTACTAATTACAAACAGATCAACCTCTGCTTTAAATACACCCAATGACGGCCTCCACAGTGATCTCTGCCAATGAATTTCACAGATACGCCAACGTCTGGCTGAGAAAATTCCTCCTCATCTCTGATCTAAAGGGATATCCTCCCATTCTGAGGGTGTGCCCTCTGCTCACAGAATCTTCCACTACAGGAAACGTCCTCCCCACTTCCACTTTATCTGGGCCTTTCAATATTCAACGGGTTTCAATGCGAACCCACTCATTCTTCTCCAGTGAGTACAATCGCAGAATCATCAAACGCTCCTCACCCGTCAACCCTTTCATTCCCAGGGTCGTTCTCCTCTGGCAGCACATTCTTTCTTAGATCCGGGGGCCAAGACTGCTCACTAAACTCTGAGTGCATTTTGAGAGGTTTTCCTGTGTGTTGCGGTCACCAGTATTCAGCAGAGCCAAAAGCAGGTTCTCTTGTTCTGTTGCTGGGGTATTACAGACCGCACTGTTTTCACTTTATCACAGTGAACACACTTTGAGGAATGTACAATCTTTGTGAGGAGTGTGGAAAGGGAGTCTCTTTTACCCTGATTTCTGTTTCTCAAAAGAATCTCCAATGTTGGGCAGCGGGGTGGAATATACGTCTCTACTAAAGGAGGTGTAAGACATTTCTTCCCTCCACTGGCCTGCAAATCACCTTTGGATGAGGTGTAGCTCCTGCTTGGCCCCTCTGATCAGAGACATGTGAAGCCACGGAAGCAGGTTGTATGAACAGCTGGTGCATCACAAATTCTGGTCTGAAGAGTAGTGTCAACGGCTGGGGTCACCCGCCTTGTAAAGACACTGCCCAGAAGAAGGCAATGGTAAACCACTTCTGTTGAAAAATTTGCCAAGAATAATCATGATCATAGCAAGACCAAAATCCCCCACTAAATATGACATGACACATAACAAATGGACAAATTGATGATGCATAATTCTGGGACAAAAGAAAAACAGGCTGAATTTTTTAAAATCTCCTTATAGTGATCATTTCTGTGAATATTCAGGGGCTCTACCAACTGTCCCAGTCCTGCCAAAGGGCAGAACTTAGTCATGTGTCAGTCATCTGTTGGAAGTTTAGAAAATCATGAGAGCTCAATATGGTAGATTGTCAGACTCACCCAGGGCTGAAATGCCAAATACTAGAGGGAATAGCCTTAAGGTGAGAGAGGTAAAGTTTAAAGGACATGTCCAGGGGAAGTTCATTTCTGCACAGAATGTGGTGAGTGCCTGGAAGGACTAGTGGGTGGGCGTGAAGATACAATAGTGCGTTTCAAAGGCAGGCACAAGAGCAGGCAGGGAATGGAGGAGATATAGATCATGTACAGACATAATTTGGCATCAGGGCCAATACAGACATCTTGCCAATTCCTGTGCTGTACTGTTCTGTGTTCTAAAATGCAGGCCCTTCCAAATGCAATTCTTTAAAAATAGCTCTCTTCTGAAGATGAAAAGGACATATTCTATCCATCTGGAGAATATTAATCCCTATAACAATATCAATGAAATGGACTACCCTTGCTTTTTTCCACAGAAGCTTCCATGGCCGCTGAAAAGGGTTAACATATGCAGAGCGTTTGATGGCTCTGCCTGTACCTGCTGACGTTTAGATGACTGAGGGGGTGATCTCATTGAAAACTATCAAATATTGAAATGCCTAGATAGAGCGGACATAGAAAAGATGTTTCCTATAGTGGGAGAATCTAGGACCAGAGAAGAAGAGGAATTACTTTAGCCAGAGGGTGGAAAATCTGTGGAATTCATTGTCACAGACAGCTGTGGAGATGAAACCATTGGGTATATTTAAATCATGAGGTTGTTAGGTTCTTGAATAGTAAGGGCGTGAAAGATTATGTGAAATTGGCAGGAGAATAGGGTTGGAATGGATAATAAATCAGCCATAATGGAATGGTGTAGCAGACTCAATGGGCCTAATGGCCTAATTCTTATAGATTTGTGGCTGCCATGCTTGCTACTGCAGTGAGTAAACATGAATATCAGTTGGTTGACAGTAAACTGCTTTAGAGTGTGTAATAGGGACTTATTCCACACTAAGATTAAGGAGCTTTACACAAAAACTGCTTTCAGCAAATTAAACACGAGATGTGAGGCTTCAGGGAAACTTTGGTAAGCAAGCATTCCATTTATTGCTAAGTGTTCCTTTTCATAAAATTAGGAAGCAGCCTGTCTACAAAGCAGAGATCACTAGTGACAGAAAGAAGGCAGATGATTGATTATTGCAAAAGAGACTATGGAAGAGATTCTGCAGATGCTGGAGGCCGAGAGCAACACGCACAAAACCTTAGAGGAACTCAGCAGGTTAAGGAGAGGAATAAACAGTTGATATTTTGGGCCCAGACCTTTCATCAAGTACCGATGAAAGGTCTCAGCCCAAAATGTCAACTGTTTATTCCTTTCCATAAAAGCTGCCTGATGTGCTGAGTTCCTCCAGAATTGTGTGTGGGTTACATAGTCTGTTGGAGCAACAAGATGTAGACTTATACTTGTCACATGTACTGTACTGTGCAAAGTCCTAGGCACATCTACATACCAATCAGTGTTCCCTCTAAGCTGTACGCATGTGTATGAGCACACATCTTTTGCTACTAGCGCACAAAAGAATTTAAACTGCACACAAAAGGTTGTCATCCTCTCCCTCGTTGGCATGTTAAGTATACTTCACGATTGTACGCAGTCACATTTCCTTTTCTGGTTTCTGATGCGGACAGTGTTAACAACGTGGAGTTTGTGACCATCTGCCTTCAGCTTTTAGAACTGACTTACTTAAACTGTTTCTATTGAAAAAAATTATTGATTCACTATGTCAAATTCCAAAGAAGCAAAGAGCGTGAAGTGCAAAAGAACTGCTAGTTCATTTAAAGCAGAATGGCTTATTACCCTCAAAATAAATTCAGGTTTTCTTCTGATTACAAATTCAGTGCCCACACTTACTGTCACTGGGCAAAAAATTGCACAGGACAAGATTTTCGCACAGACTGGTCATTACAAATTAGAGGGAACAGTGATAGGAATGGTGCCTAAGACTTTTGCACAGTACTGTAATTGTCATCATGGAGAGAGAGTTTGTAAATCTGGCAGAAGCGAAGAGTGCCGGGAATGGCCCGGATGGAGTGCCATGGGAGGAGTGTGGGACAGGTGGTAGAGAATGAGTGCCAGAGGCTGGCAATGGCGTGGGTGCAGTCACACCCAGTCCTGAGATACCAGGAAAGGTAATTTGATTCCAAACAATCAGTTTATTGATCATTACAGAATGTCTCTCTGGTGCTTACCGCTCCCTCTCCTCTCCCTTCCCCTTTTCCCAACTATGATTCCCCTCTTCCTGCCCCCTTCCCACCCTCAGCCCACAATAGAGACCCATATCAGAATCAGGTTTATCAGCACTCACGTATGTCATGAAATTTGTTTTTTATTGCAGCAAAAGTACAGTGTAATGCATAAAATTACTACTGTATGATGCAAAACTCTCAGGCATCCTAGATATATATACACACCTAAGACTTTTGCACAGTACCATACGTCAAATCTTTGAAACATAGAGTGATGCGGCATTTGTGTCAACAACCAAAATGGTTTGAGGATTAGTTGGTGGCAACTGAATTTATCGTCACAATTATGGTACCAACAGAGCATATCCAAAACTCACTAACAATAACCACTATGTCTTTGGAATGCAGGAGGAAACCAGAGCACCCAGAGGAAACTCATGTGGTCACAGGGAGAACGTTCAAACTTCTTACAGACAGCGGCAGGAACTGACTCTCGATCACTAGCTCTGGCATTGTAAAGTGTTACTCCACCATGCTGCCTGGTAGCTACAATAAGCAGCGAGAATGTGGGCAGTAAAAGCGCTGTGCTTGGTAAAGTTTAGTTCACTAACACAGGGAAACCCAGGGCATCCTCTGATAAATCGGCTGCCCATTGTTTCTCAGTAACTGATCGTCTGATGCCAAGGGTACTGCTCTATCTTTGACCACTACAGTCCAGGAGACATGGTGCCAAGATGCTACATAATTTGCTGCAATGTACTCATAATTTTGCATCTCCCTCATCTAACATTAATTATCATGTGCAAATAGGCATACAGGAAACAACAATTTCTACGTAGATAGCGGGTGCATTTGTAGTCAACAGTGACCTACTTCCCAGACCCTCTCTACGTTAAGCATATGAACTGGAATCGGGCAATTGGTAGTTGTTAATTCAACCTTGTAAAGTTCTGTTTCTTAAAATGACTGGCAAATTTTTTGTTGCACAGACCAAGACAGACATCATTTGCTGCTGGATGGTCATCAGTTTGGTGAAAGACACCCTTTGATCTGCTGGAAACTTGTTGGTCTCCCAGTAAAGTGGGATGTCTGGAAAGGAATGTTGTTGACTGGCACATACACAGGGAGGGGCCTGTTGCTTGGAGCAGCCAAAGCAAAGGTTCTGTAGGAAGGACCACTATTGAGGGTCCTTCTGCTAAGTGTACACCGAGGAGCTGATGTGGGTGGGGAAGCCAAACAGCATTGTGGGCTGAAGGGCCTTCATTGTGCTGTGCAGTTCCATGATCTATCCTGGCTTCCTGCTGGTCATAGTAATGGAAAGGGCAGGCTCAAGGTGTTTCAGCCTGATTCATGCTCCTTCAGGCCATATGGCCCAAATCTGCTCCAATTATCTTATAGTCTTAAATCATATGTTATTAATCACCAAATGTTACTTGACACCAAGCCACAGGAGGAGATAACAATGGAGATTACTTGGAGATTGATCATAGAGATATGGTGATTAAGTCAGGATCTTCTCAAGGTTAGGCTTAGGGATGTTTAGAGATACAATCAGATCACCATATGTACACAAAGCAGGCTGGAATTTTTGGTGATTCCCATTAATTCTGGTGATCTACTACTATATTTAAAATTTTGTACCTAGATAGACCGCAAGATATTAGAGCAGAATGAGGCTATTGAGCGCCCAGTGTTTTTGCTCTACCATTCAATCATGGTTGATGTTTTCACCCCCAATCTCACAACTTCTCCCCATAACCCTAACTCTTTACCAATCAAGACCATATCAATCTCTGCTTTAAATGATGGCCTCCATTCCTCTATGTGGCTTTGAATTCCACACATTCCCTGCCCTCTGGCTGAAGAAGTTCCTCCTCATCGCTTCTCTAAAGGACATCAATCTATTCTGAGGCCACGCCCTCTGGTCCAGGGCTCTCCCACTATAATAAGCATCCTCTCCACATCCACTCTGGTCAAGGCCTTTCAATATTTGATCGCTTCAATGAGATTCTTCTAAACTTTAGAAATACAGGTGCAGAGCCATTAAACATTCCTCACACACTGACCCTGGAATTATTCTTGCAGTGCCAGAGCATTCTTTGAGATGTGTATCCGAAACGGCTTACAGTACTCCTAGTGCAGTCTGACCAATGCCTTATAAATCCCCAGCAGTTATTCCTTGCTTTTATATTCCAGTCCTCTGAAATGACTGCTAACATTGCATCTGCCTTCCTTATTACTGACTCTGAATTTGCTCCCCAATTAGAAAATAGCCTATGGCATTATACTGTCTACCAAGTGCAGGACCATACACTATATTCCATCTGCCACTTCTTTTCCCATTCTCCTAACCTCCAGTTCCTTTTGGAGACTCCCTACTTCCTCAACACCTCCTGCCCCTCTACCTATCTTTATATCAACATCAGTTGGCCACAAAGCCATCAATTCCATCATCCAGTTCATTAACATATAACGTGAAAAGTAGCGGAGCCAATACCGACCCCTGCAGAACACCATGACGCCAGCCAGAAAAGCCCCCCCTTCTTTCCGATTCTTTGCCTCCTGCCAGTCAGTCTTCAGAAGGTTAAAGAATTAGACTCGGTTGCTCATCAGAACAGCTGAGATCTATTGTGCGTTAGTCAAAGGAACTTCAGAAACCACTATTAAATCAGCCCTAAAACGGTGGAATGTTAACCTACTCGTAGGAACGCAATGCAAACCCAGCAACGCCGCGGTATTGGATAATAATTAACCCAAAAGGAATGGAGTGCGCTGTTATATACTGATAACTTTACCATAGTTCCTAAAACGTCGCTTAAAAGTGGAGATAGGTATAATCCAAATGGGAGTTTTATTTGGATTAGCGAAATCTGTTTACTTCGTCCCGCTTCCTCCGGCGTTAATGCTAGATAGCGGAGTACAATTCTCAGTTTTCCCCGGCTCGGTTGTGCCTGGACCAAATCCAACCACCCCCCCCCCCCCCCCCCACCCCTCCGCCCATAGCTCTCCGGGCTACTGACACACGCACACACAAAAACTCCTTTGGGATAACTGGAGTTTTCTTCACAGCCGACCCCCCAGAACACCGTCAGCATCAAACCCGTCACCCTCCCTCGAAAACAACCGCTCCCGCTTCAAAGGGGTTAGGGAAGGGGGTCGCTGAGTTACTGCGGGAAACCCGGCATGTCTCAGCCAAGCCACACACTGCACATTCCTTGGTTAAATCTGAGGCAGAATCGCTACTCCAGTAATGGGGGCCAGTCACGGCTGCAAACTTAGGTGCTTTACTATTAGGGTTGAACCGCTACCTGGGCAAAGGAACTAATCAACAATTTGCTTTTGGGTTTCACTAAACTGTTCTGCAGAGGAGGTTTTTCTGAAGTTTGCCTGTGATGGGTTTCTATAGTGGAGCCTCTCCAATAGCGGCATCCTTGATCAGAACCGACTGAGGGCGGGAGTTGCTAGCTAGCCCAGAGTTGGCCGAGGAGGAATGAGATGGGGGCGACTTACAGTACAGTGGCGTTGCGAGGCAGCTCTGTCAGTCCGGGTGCGCGCTGGAGTCCGGCGCCGGAGCAGTTAACCGTGCAGGACAGATCGAGGCCAGGGCAGCGGCAGCCCGCCGGACAGGGCAGACACTCCCGCTGCCTGTCCAGCACCCCGGCGCACAGGGCGAGCGAGAGGAGGCACAAGGAAACAGGGCCAAAGAGTCCAACTTTTCTAAGGGCTGAGACGCCATGTTGCATTGCCTGGTTGAAAACATTGCTATAAGGCATAGCTCTCCGGCCTTACATCGCCGCCAGATCGACAACTGTATCCTCGCCACTTCGTTACCACCTCGTTCTGGACAGGTCGCCTGCAATCCAGCTGTTTCCCCCCACTTCAGGGGAATATTCTTAACTTCCTCCTCCTCCTCGGATCTTCCATCCACTGCGAACTTCCTTCCCTGCAAAGATCCTATTTTTTTTACTATATATTGTGCGTGGTTTAACCAGGCATTTCTGAATCCGAACACTAGGGTGAGCTGAGAAGAATGGGGGGGGGGGGGGTGGATAAGACTGGGAGAGGGAAAGAATGTGTTCAGGGACAACAGTCACTTCCCGACGCAGAGAAACCGATTCCCCTCTTGAATCCTGCACCTCCCAACCTGTAACGTTGAGTGACCGCAATTCAAAACGAGTCCATTGGCTGTAGGGGAGAGAGAGGGAAAAAAAGACCGCTGGGAGGTCCCGAAAGCTACAAATGATTGCATTTCTTAGAGAGTAAAAATAACGTTCATGGGAGTTTTTTTTTAGCAAGCAGGGAATTGGAGCACCTGCGGTCTCTTCTGTCTCCCCTGCTCAGCGGGTCAGGTAGCGTCTGTGGGGGTGGGGGGAATGGTCAGTCGATGCTTCTCTGTAGCGAGTATTATTTTGCAAAATATCCCGTTGACAAAGCGCCGATAGCACGGGGAATACATTTCATTTCAACGCGGCCAGGCGGTGCTTTGACACAAGGAGACGCTAGCCCTGTTTTAACAAGATGCTTGGTCACAGTAGTTGGAGCATCTTACTGGAGGGAAGAGAGATTCACGTTAAGACTTATTTGTCAAATGCACATCGAAACCACGGTGAAATGCGATATTTGATGTTAACAGCAAGTCTACGTTCTGGTGCCAACACAGCATGCCTACGAAGCTCGGCAGGACAACTTAGAAGACTACACAACAGGCAAAACAAAACAACCCCCTTCCTCTTTCCCACCCTCCCTCCAACCTCAGGACATGTCTGGAGGGCGGGAGTGAGTTCCGGGTTGTGGGGCTTTGGAAGCAGGGGCACCAACACCAGAGGGGAGACGAGTACCCTGAGAAAAGGGGTTCACCATCTTTCTTTACGCCATGGATCCCTAACATTAACCGAGGGGTCCTTGGACCCCAGGTTGGGAACCCCTGCCTTAGAGCAACAGATCATTCCAGACCCCTGCAGATGCTGCTCGACCCGTTGAGCTACTTCAACAGATCGCTTGTTACTCCGGGTCCCAGCATCTGCGGTCTCGAGTACACTTACAGTTGTACTGGAGGCCGGGAGTAGGAGGGAAACACGAGACCTGTCGGGGAGGTGTAGGCCTGGAAGAAGTTCCCGAGATCACTGAACCGCGTCGGGTGACCGAGGACTGAAAGAAAAGGGTTAAAATGCAAATACCGAATCAACGTTATTTTATATGGCGGCAAAGTAGGTAACGCTATTACAGCGCCGCCAACCCGGTATCAGTTCCGGCGTTGTCTGTAAAGAGCTTGTACTTCCTTCCCCTGAACGCACGGGTTTCCTCCGGGTGCTCAGGTTTCCTCCCATACAACAAAAGACGTATAGTTAGTAGGTTAATTGGGCGGTGCAGGCTTGTTGGCTCAGACGGGCCTGTTACCGTTCTGCATCTCCAAACTAATAAATAAAGTCATAACCAGCAGTGATGGAGTAATGGAGCAGGCCCTTCGTCCCATCTTTCCGTGCCGACCAACATGTTTATCTAGACTAATCCCATTTGCCCGCGTTTGACCCATATCCCTCCACCTTTCTGGTCCATGTGCACGTCCAACTGTCTGTCGTAAGCATATGCACCTCTACCACTTTCTCTGCCAGTTCATCTTGCCTATCGGGTGCCCTTAGGAATACTTAACTGGTGTGGTAGCATCTGTGGGTTGAGGAGCGTGAATCAGAATTAGCTGCACTCTATACTGTATGGGCATGGTGAACATTTGGTTTCATTATGTTTTTAGTAGGGTTGTATGAGTGTCAGGGAGGGGTAACGCCTCTAGTGAAGGGGCTTGTCGTATCCAATCTGGGGCAGCTACCTACCTTTGGACCCCACCTGACACTCAGCTCTCACCTGTGGCTCGCCTGTGCGACAGCGGCCACATTCCGGTTCGACAGGCGGGCTAAACCGGTGGGATAGGGGCATGCCTGTCCTAGCTTTTGAAGTCAGCTGCGGTGTACTGGGCGGTTGAGATTGACAGTGAGATCCAAAAGTACTGCAAGTTGGAAGTTACCGCAAGTTACTGGAAGGCGGTAGAGAAAGGAGAGAAAGGCATGCTAAGTAAGGCATAGAAGTCACTGTCATCCACTGAAACCAATGAAGACCCCAGTTTGTGAAGACTACTCGTACTCTGGACCCGGACTTCCGAGATCGAGAGAGTAGATCTATCCTACTGGAACGCCTTTTCCACTTTAAAAAGTCTCCCGCACGTTTCCTGTCATCGTTGGATAGGATGGACAACCAGCACAATATGCCATAAAATCCCAGTGATACAATCATTAAAAACACGTATCCGCCTTTCGGATTCTTTCTGTACTTAAATAAGCTTTCTTCTTCTTCGGCTGTCCGTCGATTTCGATGTTGACTGTGCTGAGAGTTTAGTCTCTACAGACACGTTTATGGGCCACAAGGTCAGCTACACAATCCAGAAACGACTCCAACACGCCTTGCACAGTAACAAGACAGACGGTGTCGTGCCCCCACCATACAGTCTCTCTGGGCTTCCAAAACTGATGCTAAGTGGTACACAGGAGTGTAACAGACTTAGCGGATAAGGAAGCTGCCCCACGGTGACAACTGACTAGTCTAGTGATGCCATCCGTTGACCAGCACTCTGGTTCCTCGGCATGCCACTGAGGTGGCTGCACCATCGAGCCTTTTGGATTCATTCTCCTACAAAATCCTACCTTGGCGTCTCTCCGTGGCGTCGGAGTGACACTGGCCGAACGTCAGCGGCGGAGTTTCGTTCTCTGGCAGGTCTAACATAGCCGTGAAGGTGATGTTCCATCAGTATACTACCAGACTAGATCCAGTAGTAGGATCATGGCTAGCTCAGTCAAGGAGGTAAGCATGCCTTTGCTATTTTGTCGGTTATGCCTCTTCAGGCAAAGGCTGCACCCAACGATAACTCCGGCAGCAGGGCGTCTGATGGTATTTAAATAAGCTAAAATATGATGAAGTACATTTGAGGTTACTCGGATCCCATCAGCAGGTCTGTCTTTACAAAGTTCTTTGCGAGAGGGAAATCTTTCCCAGGCGAGTTATCGCGACGGAAGTGGACGTGGAAAGTTCTTTTTTTTATCAGGTTCCACCAAATCCCAGACCTGGGACAAGAAAGATCTTGACTACAACTACAAAAGGGGATAATACTTTCTATGGTGCCTGGATAATAATTGGTGAAAAGAAGACATGCCAAATGTCCTTAACCTCTCGAGGAAGTAGAGGCGTTGGTGAACTTTGTTGACCGTAATGTCAACATGGTTGGTCCAGAACAGGCTATTGCGATGTTCACACCAAGGAGCCTGAAGCTCTCAACCCTCTCAGCCTCAACTCTGTTGATGTAGTGCGAGTCTAAGTCTTCTAGCGCTGAGTTTATGCGTGTATACGTGAGTGTGCCTGTGCCGAGGTGTCTGTTTCTTGTGTGTACATTTGTATGTCAGTGAATAGGTGTTTCAGAACATAGAACAGTACAACACAAGAACAGGCCATTCGGCCCACGATGTTGTTTCGAACCAGCTAAAAGCAAATCAAAAATACACAATCACTACTTCTTCCTGCCTACACCATGTCCATATCTTTTCATCTTCCTTACATCCATGTGCCTATCCAAACGTCTCTTAAATGCCTCTTATATATTTGCCTCTACCGCTATACCAGGCAGCGCAGTCCCTGAGTAAAAAACTTACTCCTCACATCCCCTTGAACCCACCCCCACTCACCTTCAATGCATGCCCTCTGGTATTAGACGTTTGAACCGTGGCATTAGATACTCTCTGTCCACTCTATGCCCCTGCTAACCTCTGTCAGACCACCAGCCTCCGACGCTCCAGAGAAAACAACCCGTTTACCCTGTGTGTTTCGAGTTTGTATCTGAATGTGAGTGTACGCGTGTGTGTTTGTAACCGAGTGTGTCAGACTGTCCGAATAACGCGGAGCGGGGTGTAACTGGGAACATTCGGGGGGCTCGGTGAACAAGTCAGACTTTGAGCGTTGCCTTCAGCCCTGCGCGAGCACTTCAGACGTGGAATGTGCAGTTACTGGGAGTTTCTTGTGTTTGGACACACATTCCTTAAATGGCTGATTCCCATCCCAAAGATTTCAAAACATCTCTTCAAACCAGCTCTTGTAGGAATGAGAAACGCCTTAAACATATCACTGAATTATTGAACACCCCCGCTAAAATGCCAGGAGGTTAGTGTTAAACGCGGCAGCGTCGAGACTGGTATGGGCAGCACGTCTACGGTTTTTTCTCAGGCAGGCTGTATTTGTGTTATCGTGATAGGGAGCGTTGGCGGGGTATGTCTCTGTAGGGAACTATGTCGAGGATGTGAGTAGGATTCTGGGCAGTAGTCTGGGTAGGGTGTATACTTATGCAAAGGGCCTCGAGTGATATTTATACCCTGCATGTATATGTGCAAGGATCTCTCTCTGAAGGATATGCGTGTGCAACGTGTATGCATTTGTGCGTAGTGTGACTGTGTACAGATGTGTGCGTGCGTGTGTAAGGGTTCACGTGTAGCGCGACGGGGAGCATTTTTTTGTGAAGGGTTATGTGTATCTCTGTACACAGTGACACAAGTGTGTGCGCTGAGTTAGTTAATGGCTGGGGGGCCGCAATGAAAGTCTTCCATCTCTCTCTATCCTTGGCCATCTACTCTGCTGTGCCCCAGGTGTGGTTCAGGGTCCTCATTTCTGCCTCTACGGCACGGCGCCAAGCTGTCTTTGGTCTCTCGCGTTTCCTCCGCCCTCAGGGGTTCCATGAAGTGCTGTCTTGATGATGGTTGGCTTCTCTTCTCATTGTACATTCCAAAAACTAGTTTTGGTCTTGGTCTTGGCGGTGTTCAGGGCTTCTTTCATCGTGCCAGTAGCTTTCTCTCGGTTTTCACTCCTGTCAGTCATGCAAAATCCCAGGTGGAGACTCAGGAATACCGTCGCACTCAGATGTAATAGAATTCTTCATTGCGTTTCTGTAACAATTTTTTGACCAGTCAGTCTTGAGCTGAAGCCCCGTACCTGGAGGACCGGTGGACTGGAGGTCATTCTTAGTCAGGCCTCTACCCTTTGACCTGTTTGGCACGGGTGACCCTACCAACAGCCGAAGTATAAAACCCTGACTCCAGTCAACAAAACTACCCGGGTCATTGAGTCATTGAGGTACACAAACCTCCAAACCCTACGACAAGCTTGTGGTCCTCTTGCAGGTGTGTGTACAGAGGTGATGGATAATACATGAATGTAAGTACAACTCCATGTTAGTGGGTATGTTAAATATCCAATATTCACCATGACCTGTGGAACGAAAGTCATAGAGTGATGGAAAACACTATAGCACAGGCACAGGACCTTCGGCCCATTGTCCGTGCTGAACTATTAATCTGCCAAGTCCCATTGACCTGCACCCAGACCATAGACCTCCCATCCTTGTATATATTCAAATTTCTATTAAAAGTTGAAATAGATCCCGCCTCCACCTCTTCCACTGGCAGTTCGTTCCACACTCTCACCATCCTCTGAGTGAAGGGGTTCCCCCCCATGATCCATTTAAACATTTCACCTTTCACTCCTAACCCATGACCTCTAGCTCCAGTCTCACTCAACCTCAGTTTTAAAAAAAAAATCTGCTTGTATTTACCCTGTCTATATCCCTCATAATTCTATCAAATCCCCCTCATTCCCCTATGCTCCAGGGAATAAAGCCCTAACCTATTTTCTTTTGCTTTAACTCCGGTCCTCAAGTACCGGCAACATCCTTGTAAATTTTCTCTGCAATCTTTCAATCTTACTGACATTACTCCTGTAGGTCGGTGACCAGAAGTGCACACAACACTTCAAATTAGGCCTCAACAACGACTTATACAACTTCGTCATAGAATCCCAACTCCTGTATAGGTACTCTGTACTAATATTTATGAAGACCAATGTGCTAAAAAGCTCTCATTACAACCCTAGCTAAATGTGACGCCACTTTCAAGGAATTATGGATCTGTGTTTCCGGATCCCTCTGTTCTACCACACTCAGTGCCTGACCACTCTGTGATCCATGGCTGGTTTGTCTTCCCAAAGTGCAAATTTCTCTGCATTAAATTCCATTGGCCATATTTTTCAGCTGGGCCAGAAGTCTAATTTACTAAACTTCCTCGCAGTCTGCTACGCCCTCAATCTTGGTGTCATCCGCAATTTCGATGATCCAGTTAACCACATTATCACCCGGATCTTTGATGTCGATGGCAAAACGCACCGAATCCTGTGACAGTCCGCTAGTCACAGGCCTCCAGGCAGAAAGGCAACCATCTACTACCACTCTCTGGCTTCTCCCGCAAAGCCAACGTCCAATGTTTAATCCTTTATCTTGAATTCCAAGCGACCAAAACTTCCTGACCAACCTCTCATGCGGGTCCTTGTCGAATGTTGCTGAAGTTGATGTAGACAACATCCACTGCCTTGCCTATCCTGGTAACTTCCTTGGAAAACTCTATAAGATCAGTTAGATGTGACGCATTACGCACAAAGCCAAGTTGACTATCCCAAGACGGTCCCTGTCTATCCAAATGTTTATAAATGTGGTCCTTCAGAAAATGTTCCAATAACGTACCAACTGCCAATTTCAGGGTCACCAGCTTATAATTTCCTGGTTTATTCCTAGATCCTGTCTTAAATAATGGAACAATGTTTGCTATCCTCCAATCTTCTTCACCACCTGTGATAAGTACATCTTATATATTTCTGATAGGGTCCCTGCAATTTCTGCACTACCTTCCCGCAGGGTCCGAGGGAACACTTTCTCAGTCCCTGGGGATTTATCCACCCTAATTTGTCTCAGGACAGCAAACACCTCCTGCTCAGTAATCTGTAGATGGGTTCATGACTTCACATCTGCTATGCCTCACTTCTATAGACTATGTCTGATTCCAGAGTATTTACAGATGCAAAATATCCACTGAAGATATCTCCCATCTCAATCGGCTCCATGCATTCATAACCACCCTGATCTTCCAGAGGACTAATTTTGTCCCTTTTGCACTTAATATGTTGGTAGAAACCCTTGAGATTCTCCTTCACCTTGTCTGCTAGAGCAACGTCATGCCTTCTTTTAGCCCTCTTGATTTTCTTCTTAAGTGTTACACATTTCCTACCCCTTAGAGGTTTTTGCGATTTCAGAAATTTCGGATTGCATCAGCTAACAGCACAAGCCAACTACAAAAGGATGAGAATTCAAACGCGGCTGTGGCGTTATCTGCGGTGCAAGGGGGAAAGGAATGGAGCAACTTGTTAGTTAATTATCTCAGAACAGACTGAACAATTAACGAGAACTTCCTTGACACAATCTTCTTTTTGTCTGACAGGGTGGCCTGCAGTCACTTAAGGAAGCAGTGTGTGAATGTGACCTGCGATAAATTTTAAAAAATACTACGTCTTTCCAATGGCTTCCACTCCAAAAATCTGAACGAGTTTCACTTTAAAAAAAACATCCTTTTGCAGTAAGGCTCCAACACGATCCCTGACTTTCAAGAGCACTTGTGAGTTATGTTCCGGCTGGACTTAGTCCTTAAAATGCTGGAGAACAGTGCGGAAAGATCAGGTGTTGTTTTCTCCCAGTACGGATTAGTTTTTAGTTCCAAGTGCTCCTGTCACGTTTTGTCACCCTGCAACCTTATCCTTCAATCTCTCTGAATTATGGAGGACAGCATGTGTATAAATGTCTCTCTCCAGCAGACTTCATCATGACTCCAGTATTTCTGCCATTTTTTAATGTTTCTTAATTGTACATATGATTTTTTTTATGTTCTATTGCTGAGCAGCAGTGAACCATCTGATTGGCCTATCAGAGAACTAGATGACTTTGGGAACTAGTTGACTTGACCAGCATTTCTGATCTGACTATTTTTCATGATTGCACTTAATAAAAAAAAAAGTCCTTCTGATAAGATCGAACACCCCCTTTGACAAACTTACTGCATGCACGAATCAAAAGGTTACCAAATCATTATTATGAGCAGTGAAATCAATACTCATGCTTTGGGGGAAACAGAAGCTTTATATCTGCAAAAAAAAAGGACATTCAGCAATATAATTGTAACTAACTCGGTTCTTAAATATTATATTTCAAATCTAAGAATGTTAATTAAAATGACATAAGATTTTGTATTAGGAACCTTCACTTTATATTGCAAATACTGTTTTATTTAAACTAACTGGTAGTCTATAAACCATCCAGTCCATTATTACATTTATATACAGCCAAAAATTAACATTTAATTTCTGGATTTTGTGGTGGATTTAAGTTACAGTATAAATTAAGACCTCAATAAACTTTAAAAGTATTTTAACTTGTGGCTAACTAGAGTTTCTGTTGGAATTACTTTGTCTCATCTGCAGTAGAAAAGCAACAAAAACTGTGGTGCCGTGTAGCTGAAATAAAATCAGGGAATTCTGGGATACTCAGCAAGCTGGGCTGCAACAATAAAGAAAGAGTTAACTCTTCAGTTCAGTTCTGAAATTTTACTTCTTATTCTCTCTCTGTAAGCACCGTCTGAGTCTTTTCAGATTTTAAGCATTTGTTTCAGATTTCCCACATCTGCAGTCTTTTAAAAAAATCATTATTGTTTCATCAGTAATTGTAACATTAGCCGTTTCTCTCTCCAGAAATGCTGCCTGATTTTCAGGATATTTCTCATAACTGAAGTGTTCCATCCTGGTGAATTTCCTCAGTGTCCTGTCTATTACAGTATATTTACTTAATTTCACCCAAACTATCCCATAACAAATGACTAGTTGTGTCACAATTGTGGAGGATGAGAATTGAGTACCCATATATATACTGAATATGATGCAGAGAATACTCTCAAGCATGCTATTGGACTGAGTGGATTGAGTTATAAGGAGATCTCAGTCCTTTCAGTCGTAATAGCATCCAAATGAATATTTTGATGAGGAACTTCTTTAGACAGAAGGTGGTGAATTCATTGTGGAATTCATTGTCACAAATGGCTAAGGAGGCCAAGTTATTGAGTATATTTAAAACAGAGGTTGATAGGTTCTTGATCAGTAAGGGCATTAAATGTTGTGGGGAGAAGGCAGGAAAACGGGTTTGAGAGGGAGGAAAAATATCAGACACGATGGAATGGCGGAGGCAGACTCGACAGGCCATCCATTATTAAGGACCTCCAGCATCCACGGCATGTCCTTTTCGCATTGTGACCATCAGCAAGGAGGTTCAGAAGCCTGAAGGCACACACTCAGCAATTCAGGAACAGCTTCTTCCCCTCTGCCATCTGATTCCTAAATGGACATTGAATCTTTGGATGCTACCTCACTTTTTAATATACAGTACTTCTGTTTTTGCACATTTAAAAAAATCTATTCATTAATTGATTTACTTGTTTATTTATTTATTACTATTATTTCTCTCTCTCTCTGGTGGATTATGTATTGCATTGGAGTGCTGCTGCTAAGTTAACAAATTTCATGTCACATGCCAGTGATAATAAACCTGATTCTGATTCTGAATGGCTCCTGTGGCTTATGGTGTCATGGTCTTATGGAGGAGTCTCTGGGTGACCTACAGAGTTCAATAAAATCAAGAGATGGCCACAGTCCTTTTCCCAGTGTTAGGGAGTCTAACACTAGAGGACATGCACTTAAAGGGAGGCGAGAAGAAATAAAAGGGACCTGAGCAATAACTCTGTCACACAAAAAGTGATGGATATGTGGAACAAGCAGCCAGAGAAAGCGGTAGAGGCTGCTGCATCTGCAATGTTTAAAATTAATGACAATAAGAAAGACTCAGGGGGATATGAGTCAAGTGTAGTCAAATGGGACTAGCTGAGATAGTCGTCTTGGTTAGCATGGCCAAGTTGGGCCGAAGGGCTTGTAGTCAACGATATAATTGTGAAACTCAGGAATGAATGATGGCACGATTACTCGAGATGAGTATGATGTTCTCTCCTAAGGGGATTCCAGGACATTAGAGCGGATTGCCTTAATGGAGAATGCCTGTGTGTGATTTTGTTTAACGTGGGGAGGCTGATGCATAGACAACCACCACACGGTCCTTCATCTTGTTAGATCTTCATTTATTGATTTATTGAGATCTAACAAGGAATAAGCCATTCCAGTCCTTCGAGCTGCAGCTCCCAATAATCCCTTGAAGTGCAGTTGGCCTCGATTTAATGCTAGACTAAACATGGGACAATGATCAAATAACCTACTAACCGGTGTGTCCTCTGAATGTGGGAAGAAACTGGAGCATCCGGAGAAAACCACAGGGAAAACATACAAACTCCTTACAGGCAGTGGCAGAAATTGAACTCAGGTGACCACTATGCCTAGATTGTGGTCAGGGTCCAGCGGCATGGAGAGCAGAACAACTGCGGACCCCTAACTGCTGCAGCCTTCCTCCTCCTTCACTCCTTCATCTTCTGTCAGCTGCACCGTTGAGGCCCTGGTTGGATCGCTCTTTATCTGGAACCTCCCTCTTGATCTTGCCGGCATGGGTGATCCTACCAGGAGCTAAGCGCCAGATGCCAAAACTCCAGCCGGTATCGCTCTCGGGATCCCAGGAACTCACAAACCTCTCCACCACGGCAAAGTGATGGCCCTTGGAGAGGAAACAATGGAGCACTGGATGTGGAAATGGTAAGCTTGTGAAACTAGCTTTCATGGGAGAAGATGAGTCAGAAAGCAAACAAACATCCAGGAGGAAACTGGCGCTGCTGCAGGATGATAAAATGGTCTCCTGACATCCCAATCTACCTCATAATAATCATGCACTTTATGGTTTACCTGCACTCCAATTCCTCCATAGCTGTTGCACTTTATTCTGAATTCTGTTATCATTTTACACTGTTCTGCCTCAATGCACTGAGTAATGAATTGATCTGGATGAATAAGCTTTTCACTACCCCTCGGTTCACCAATAAATTATTCCAAGTAAGATTTATAAGCATGTTATGCAGAATTAGTAGAGGAAGGTATCATGTATCATAGGGATGAGATCAGGGTGACTGTGAGAGACAATATAAGATCTATAGAGCAGAATGTTGAGTCTATCTGGGTAGAGATTAAGAATATTAAAGGGAAAAAAAAATCGCTGGTGGGTGTTGTCTATAGGCCACCTAATAAAAATATTGCAGCGGCTGAGAGTTATTTCTCAGTTAACCAAGAAATAACTGAGACTTGTAAGAATGGAACGGCAGTTGTCATGGGGGATTTTAACTACCACGTAGATTGGGTGAATCAGGTTGGTCAAGGAAGTCTTGGGGAAGACTTCATAGAATGCATCCGTGATGGCTTTCTTGAGCAGCATGTTAGTGAATCTACAAGAGAAAATATTATCTCACCTGTGCAGTGAGACAGGTAAGATTAATGATCTTGTAGTCAGAGATCTCTTGGAAAGAGCAATCATAGTATGACTGAATTTCACATTCAGATGGAGGATGAAATAGTTAGATCTAAAACTAATGTGTTATGCTTGAACAAGGGAGACTACAATGGGATGAGGGAGGAGTTGGCTAATGTGGATTGGGAGCACAGGCTATTTGGTAGGACAGTTGAGGAACAGTGGAATACTTTCAAAGAGATTTTTCACATTGCTCAACAAAAGTATATTCCAGTCAAAAGTAAGAACAGTAAGTGTGGGGAGAGCCAGCCTTCGATAACCAAGGAAATAAAAGATAGTATCAAATTAAAAGCTCTTGTGTACAAAGTCGCAAAAAGTAGTGGGAGACTGGAGGATTGGGAAAACTTTAAAAAGCAACAGAGAAGAACTAAACAAGAAATAAGGAAAGTAAGATGGAGTATGAAAGTAAATTAGCACAAAATATAAAAAGAGATAGCAAAAGTTTTTATAAATATATAAAGTAGAAGAGGGTGGCTAAAGTCAACATAAGTCCCTTGGAAGACGAGAAGGGGAAACCTTTACTGGATGATAAGGAAATGGCTGAGGCATTGAACGACTATTTTGTGCCAGACTTCATGGTGGAGGACACAACTAATAAGCCAAAGAAAGATGTTATGGATGAAATGGAAGGTGAGGACCTCAATAAAATCACTATCACTAAAGAGATAGTGATGAACAAACTAGAGGGCCTGAAGGTAGATAAATCCCCTGGTCCTGATGGGATGCATCCCAGGGTGCTGAAGGAATTGGCGGAGGTTATAGTAGATGCGTTAGTAATCATTTATCAAAACTCTCTAGACTCTGGGCAGGACCTGGCGGATTGGAAGACAGCAAATGTCACACCACTTTTTAAAAAAGGTTGTAGGCAAAAGATGGGCAACTACAGGCTAGTTAGCTTAACATCTGTAGTTGGGAAAATGCTTGAAGCTGTCACTATGGAAGAAATAGCGAAACATTTAGAATGGAGTGGTTCCATTAGACAGATGTAGCATGGATTCAGAAAGCGCAGTTCCTGTTTGACAAACTTACTGGAGTTCTTTGAGGACATAATGAGTGCAGTGGATAGAGGGGAACAGGTGGATGTCGTATACTTGGATTTCCAGAAGGCATTCGATAAGGTGCCGCACAAGAGACTTATAAATAAGATATGGCTGCATGGAGTTGGAGGAAGTGTATTGGCATAGATAGTAGCTTGGTTAACCAACAGAAGGCAGAGAATTGGTATAAATGTGTGTTTCTCCGGTTGGCAGTCGGTGGTGAGTGGGGTGCTGCAGGGGCTGCAGAGGTTGGTGCTGACCCCACAGCTGTTTACCATTTACATTGATGATTTGGAAGAGGGGGCTGAGTGTAGTGTAGCAAAATTTGCTGATGACACTAAACTGAGTGGGAAAGCAAATTGTACAGAGGATGTGGAGAGTCTGCAGAGGGATACAGATAGGTTAAGTGAGTGGGCCAAGGTCTGGCAGATGGAATACAATGTTGGTAAATGTGAGATCATCCACTTTGGAAGGAATAATAGAAGAGCAGATTATTATTTAAATGGTGAAAGATTGCAGCATGCTGTTGTGCAGAGGGACTTGGGAGTGCTTGTTCATGAATCGCAAAATGTTGGCTTGCAGGTACAGCAGGTTGTTAAGAAGGTAAATGGAATGTTGGTCTAGAGGGACTGAATTTGAGAGCAGGGAGGTCATGCTGCAACACTACAGGGTACTGGTGAGGCCGCACCTGGAGTACTGTGTGCAGTTCTGATCTCCGTACTTGAGGAAGGATATACTGGCTTTGGAGGCAGTGCAGAGGAGGTTCACCAGGTTGATTCCAGAGATTAAGGAGTTAACCTATGAGGAGAGATTGAGTTGCCTGGGACTGTACTCTCTGGAATTCAGAAGAATGAGAGGGGATCTTATAGAAACATACAAAATTTTGAAAGGGATAGTTAAGATAGAAGTAGGTAAGCTGTTTCCATTGGTAGGTGAGACTAGAACTAGGGGACATTGCCTCAAGATTCAGGGGTGAAAATTTAGAATGGAGATGAGGAGAAACTCTTTTTCCCAGAGAGTGGCAAATCTGTGGAATTCTCTGCCTAGGGAAGCAGTTGAGGCTTCTTTGCTAAATACATTTAAGAAACAGCTAGATAGATTTTTACATAGCAAGGGAATTAAGGGTTATGGGGAAAGGGCCGGTAGATGGAGCTGAGTTTACAGACAGGTCAGCCATGATCTTATTGAATGGCGGGGCAGGCTCGATGCGTCGGATGGCCTACTCCTGCTCCCATTTCTTATGTTCTTATGTAAAACATCAATACACACCCATGAACTACCTCATTATTCTTCTACTCCCCCCCCCCCCCCCCCCCCCCCCCCCCCCCCCCCCCCCCCGCGTCATTTGTTTTTGCAACACTATTGGATGGTTTCCTAGTATAATAAGATGGAGCTTTGACTTCACAATCTACCTTATTAAGGCCTTGCACCTTATGGTCTACCTGCACTGCACTTCCTCTGTAACACTTCCTTCTGCATTCTGTTATTGTTTCACACTTTACTACCTCGATGCAGTGTTGTAATGAATTATCTGTATGGACGGTACACAAGACAAGGCTTTCACTGTAGCTCTGTACACTTGACAATGATAGACCAATTTACCAACGGATAGAGATTCTGCAGGTGCTGGAAATCCAGTGTAACGTGAACTGAAGGCTGGAAGGACTCGGTAGGTCAGGCGGCATCTAAACAATGGATATTGCGGGCCGAGAATCATTTCATCAAGACCCGATGAAAGGTCTCAGCCAGAAACGTCGACTGCTTATTTCTCTTCGAATGCTGCCTGACCTATTCAGTTTCCCCGGGGGGGGGGGGGGGGAAGAGGAAGAGAGAGGAAGAGAGAGGGAGAGGGAGGGAGAGAGAGAGAGAGAGTTCCTGTCCTGATTTTATTCTGCCCCTTTTCAACAGAAAGACCTTTCGTAAACGTTCTGCAAGTTATACACACGGAGTTTTGGTGTTTAGCTTTAAAGTAAGCTCACTCCAGTCTGTGTTAAATGGATCTAATTCATTAACAGCAGAGACAACAAATCAAAAGACATTTCTTCTGAATTCGGTGCCAAATTACAGCGCATGAACTATTATCTCTAATACTTTCGCACTGGGGCAGCCACCGGGCAATAAGATGGATGGAAGAATATACGTGCGTAATACGTGTCCCATTTCTTGTTATAAGAATAGATGGTCATGGCCTTTACAATTGCAGTTGTGCGGATGTGTTTTGGTTTATTCATGATGCGAAGTGGGCCGGTCACTGCGATATGTTGGTGTTTTAAATCTTGAAGTTTCCATATCGCCTGCCTTGCTGTTGGTTGGGACCGAGATCATGTTGACTGTAGCAGGGTGTGACACTGAGCAGGTCGCGTCACCTGGAGAAGGGATGTGGGCACCTGCGCGGGAGCTTTGTTTTAAGGTGAGTGTTTGTGACAGAGAATCACTCCTCTGAATGAGGCTGTAGTTACTCCAACTCGTACCTATGTGGAAATAATACTGCGAGTGACACTTACAGCCTGCGTTCTTTGCATTTTAAAACAGGTTGGATCTTCTGTTGCAGAATTCGTTCTTTTCCCTCCAGTTTCTTATCTATTTTGAAATGCAACGGCTTAACAAATCAGCATTATTTCTTTCTGTACCCGCTGGAGTTTAGAGGAATAAGAGGGAATATTATTGAAACCGATCGAATTTTGAACGACCTAGATAGACTGAACGTGGAGAGGGTGATTCAAGTGGTGGGGGAGTCCAGGACCAGAGGGAATAGAGCTTCAGAATAGAGTGACGTCCCTTTAGAACGGAAATGAGGAACAATTTCTTTAACCAGAGGGTGGTGAATCTGTGGAATTCTTTGCCACAGACGGCTGTGGAGGCCAAGTCATTAGGTATTTTTAAAGCGGAGGTTAATAGGTTCTTGATTAGCAAGGGTGTTAAAGGTGACGAAGAGAAGGCAGGAGAACAGGATTGAGAAGGAAATAAATCAGTCAGGTCGGAATGGGGGAAACACTCGATGGGCCGAATGTCCTTATTCCGCTACCATGTCATATGGTCTTTCAGAAGGAATACCTAGTTAACTCATTATTATATCAGAAATATTTTTTCGCTAATAGAAGCAGTTATTGTTCGTAATATTGCAAATGCGGTATTTGCATTTATAATGTTTTATGAAATTTACTTTTAAGAATTCAAATGCGAAATCTTTACACAGTTTAGGGCGAGATGCATTTTCGCTGTTTAAATACGTCGGCTTTGATTTAAGGGGGCTTACTCTTGTGTAATGCAAATACTGTGAGAGTGTATAAGCCGTTACAGCGGCGTAACACGCTGACTCTTCGTTCGCATTTCAAGCCTGAGTTTGGAAGTTGTAAAAATGAAGGATCTCGACTTCCAGCAGTTCTTCTTTTGCGCCTGATTCCCGCACTTCCAGTCTTTCGTGCCCTGCTTAAATGTTAGTCGAAGGACTCTATCGCACAGGAACAGCCCTTGCCGAACTATTAATCCACACTATCCCATCGACCTGCACCTGGACCACAGAAACCCCCATCCCGTCCACGTACCTATCCAAATCTCTCAAATGTCGTATCCACCACTTCTGCTGGCAGGGCGTTCCACCCTCTCACCACCCTCTGAGTGAAGAAGTTTCCCCTCATATTCCCTCTCACCTTGCACTCTTAACCCATGACTTCTAGTTCTCATCTCAGTTGATAAAACAACTTACTTGCTATTACCCTATCCATACCCCTCATGGTCTTGTACACCTCTATCAAATCTCCCCTCATTCTCCTACGCTTCAGGGAATAAAGACCTGACCAATTCAACCTCTCCAAGAGGTAGGTCCTCAAATCCCGGCAGCGTCCTTGTAAAATTTCCTCGCGCTCTTTCAATATTATTTATCTCTTTCCCGTAGGTGGGCGCAGGATATTTCGAATTAGGCTTCAACAACGTCTTTTACAAAACATTCTTTACATTCGATAGAATATTACAAAAAAACCTAAAACACTACAGTAATCAGCGTGCGATTGATGGAAGAAGGCAGAGGGGATGGGAGGGTTATGCAACACAGTTGGCCCTCCTTATCCATGGGGGATTGGTACCAGGACCCACCGCGGACACCAAAATTCGCGGATGCTCAAGTTCCTTATTTAACATGTCACTGTGCGGTGGTCTTTAGGACCCAGCGGAACCCCGGACTTTTATTTAACATACTTCGTGCGGTGGACATTAGGACCTGGCGGTGCAGCTCTGAATCCGCAGTGATTCTGTTCACGAAAATAATCACGGTCGCGATTGAAAATAAAGTGGAAATAATAAAGCGACCAGAAAGAGGTGAAACGCCATTGGTCATTGGAAAAGAGTTAGGCTACATTCGGTCAACGATCGGAACAATTTTAATGGAGCATGTGAAAGGCCCTGCCCCGATGAAAGCTACAATTATTACTAAGCAACGCAGTGGTTAAATTATTGAAATACATACGTTTCTTAAGTGTTTATATGCACAGAAAGGTAAAATATGCATTATATTACTAAGAGAAACGTTTGACCAACTGACGCTAAATAATACCGGATGTATCTGTTCCGACTTCATGTCGGACTCAGAAACGGAACTCATTCATAACCCGGGGACTGCCTGTACTTTTAAGTCATTTCTAGATTATTTATAATACCTAATTTTAATGTACTGTATTGTTTAGGGAATAATGACAAGAAAAAATAATCTGTGCATGCTCAAGCAACGAGTGCTGGAGAGAGAACTTCCGGGTTTTCCCGATCCGCGGTTGGTTGAATCTGCGGATAAGGAGGGACGACTGTAATCAGTAATAACAGATTATTCAACAGAGTGCAAACCATCCCCAATTCTGGCACCTAATCCTACTCTGTCCACACCGAGCAAACCATTCCGTAGAACCACAAGACGTCAGAGCAAAATTAGATCATTCGGTCCATCGAGACTGCTCTGCCATTCTATCATGGCTGATTTATTATCCCTCTCAATCCCATTCTCCCTTCTTCCCGTAACATTTGATGCCCTGACTAATCAAGACCCTATTAACTTCTGCTTTAAGTACCTGCAATGACTTGGCTTCCACTGACGTCTGCTGCAAACAGTTCCCCAAATTCACCAGCTTCTGGCTGAAGAAAGTCCTCCTCATGCCTGTACAAAGGGACGTCCTTCTACTCTGAGGATTATTCTCGTGATCATCTTCTTGACCCTCTCACAGGTAACACATCCTTTCTCAGATAAGGCGCCTAAAACTGCTCCCAATACTCCTATGCGTGGCCTGACCATGAAAAGCCTCAGCCTTACTTTCTTGTTCCTCGGGTAGTACAGGCGATGAAGGGCCTCGGCCCGAAACATCGATTGCTTATTTTCTCCATAGACGCTGCCTGGCCCGTTCAATTCCTTCTGCATTCTGTGTGTGTGTGTTGTGTTTATTAATCACCAGGTCGCCACTCCTGTGGAGACCCAACACTAGAGTCAACTTCAGTTCACTTGCCTTTCCAAACACCGAGTCTGACAGACACAAGAGATTCCGCAGATAATGGAAGTCCGGAGAGTCACGCGCAAAAAGTGAGGGAGATGCTCAGCAGCTCAAGTGGCAGGCGGTGAGGAATACAGTCGAAGTTTCAGGCTGAAACCCTTCAAGCGAACAGGCTGGGTTTGACCATTCGTCTTCCTAAGCCCATCGGCCCGCCAAAGTCCTCAGCCCTGGGCTGATAGGTTGACCGGTTGATGACGGTTTAACACGCCCCCTAGGCGAAGGTCCTTCCTCTCCCAGGGCTGAGGTATTTGGAACTCCTGTTGGCTTTTCTATAGCTCTGGGATTTTACGGGATGGGGCTGTGATGCACCATCAATAACTCACACTGAGACGTAGGCGAGATATCGGCTTTTATTGACTGGAAGAAGGAACCAGGAGTGAGTGTCTATCATACAAGGTCCTGGAGACTGAGGCCGATCTTCAGGCCGCAGGTCTCCTTTATACAGGGGTCTGTGGGAGGAGCCACAGGAGCAGTCAGCAGGGGCGTGTCCCGACAGGCACATAGTTCACCACAGGCTGCTAGCCCTATGCCCAGTACTCCCCCTTTCTCAGCCGGGCGTGATACTGTCCATGGCGGAGGTAGAATTTGACCATGGTTGGTGTTGAATCTTCAGTCCTCGCCTTTGTCCGACATACCAATCGACACATAGTAAATTTCAACCCCGCGGTATCGCGGTAATCGCGGTAAATCACCACACCAGGCGGCGCTGCGAGTAGAGTGGGGACACGGCGCCTCCTATGCATGGCAACACATCGGCAGAGTTTCTCTTTGTGCCACCCGTGAGCACACTCAGCGTCGCGTTTACCGCTTTAACAATTCCGTTCCGAGAACGCTTCAAATCGACCCAAAGCGCCTCAGCTGCCAGTAACGTAAGATGTCGGAAGTTCAGTCGCCCTTGTAAGGCGAGAAACGCCACTCTTTAGTCTCTGCATGGCAAGCTCCCACAAACAGTTTTCATTGGTCAGAATTAACGTGTCGACAAGAGGCAACAGATAGACTGGGGTGGAGGAACAGGAATGGAGGTACATTTTGGGGGTAGGGGACGGGGGTAAGAAGGGATGGAGTGGGACTAGGTGGAGAGGATGGGGGTGAGGAAGGGAGTGAGTGATGGGGCCAAAGTGTATTGAGATGGGAGTCCACAAGAAATACTGGGGATCCTGGAAATATGGAGCTACACACAGAAAATGCTGCAAGAACTCAGCAAGTCGGGCATCCATGGAGGAAAATGAATTGTCCACATTTCAGGCCAAGACCCTCACAAGGACTGCAAAGAAAGGGGGCAGAAACCAGAATATCCACCTCCCCCAACTACCTATCTTCTCTATTTCACCCGGAATCACCTATCACAGTCCAACCACACACCAGCACTTTTGTTCAAGTTTTTGTCTCCTCTCCTTCCAGTCCTGATGAAGGGACTCGGCAGGAAACATCAGCTGAAATGTTGCCTGATATATGTTTGGTGGGTGCATCCTGTTCCAGAGGAATGTTGTTTCATTTGTTTGTATATGTATATGGTCAGCTGACAATAAACTTCGACTTGAACTCAACCAGCTGTTCATTTCCCTTCCATGAATGCTGCCTGACCTGTTGAGTTCCTGTTGACTCTTTTGTGTGCATGGCTTGAAATGGGGGTTTAAGGGTGGAGTTGGAGGTGGGGTTGGGAGAAGAGGGGGGTAGGGATTGAGGAGTGAAGAGGAAAAACTAAAACACATTAAAATGAAAAACCAAATAAATAGAACTATTCATAAATCTTAGACAGGGGATTGCTGCCAACAGGCTCTCCATTGCCTAAGGGTTTGATGATCTAAGGTCTACCTCCCAGAGTTGTGCCTATGGCAGTGGAAGAAATGCCAGCTCATATTTAGTTGCTTTTTTGTTTAGTTTTATAAGGTTGGTTTTGATGCAGAAAAGAGAGTTATGAGTCAGGTTAGGGTTCAAGGATAGGGATGTGGGAGAATTAGAGGTCAGGCCAGAGTCTAAGTTTTCATTCTGCATTCAAGTCTTGAATCACCATCATCTTGGGCGTGCAAGTGATCATATTTTCCAAACCCGAAACCAACTCTGGTGTAACACATACAGATTACTGGAGGAATTCAGCAGGTCAGACATCATCTCTATAGCGGGAAATAAACAGTCAACGTTTCTGGCTGAGACCCTTCATGAGAACTGCTGGTGAGGTTGGGATTGGTACAGTGAGAATGAAGGGTGGTGCATTCAGAGTGGACAGGGTTGGAATAGGTGAGTGAATTGGTAACGACGACATGGTTGATGTCTCATCGTTAGTTAGAGATGAAAAGGTCCAGAGTGGGTAGAAGGCCAGTTTGGGTGTCCTAGAGGAGAAGGAGGGTTGACAATGGGAAAAGGGGTCATCAATGGGTGCTGAGGAATCCTTGCCGAAGGAGTAGGCCTGGTGATGAAAGTGAGGGAAGAAGGGCACGATGTAATGGTAGGCACAGAACTTACTGAGATGTGGGCACGAGGGGGCAAATATGCTGAGGGTAGAATGCTCTGTCTCAAAGACAGTCAGGATGGAGGGGATGTTGAAGGCATGTCAGGGGAGGGTAGAGTGTTGGAGGGGTCAGAGAAGAGAGGAAAGAGGAGGGCAGAGGGTTTCAGGGAAAGTAGGGTGTGAGGGAGGCAAAAGGTCCAAGGAGTGAAGGGAAAACAAGGGGCAGAGGGGAGCTTGAGAGGCCAGGGGTGGGTGGGGAGTTGTGGTGGATGAAGAACACTGTAGAGCCCAATGGCAGTGCCTGGAAGTGGTGTTTTGGGCTGAGGGATCTTGGCCCGAAATGTTGATCGTCTATTTCCCTCCATTGATGCTGCCTGACCTGCTGAGTTTCTCCAGCATTTTGTGCACGTTGCTCTGGATTTCCAGCATCAGCAGAATCATCAATGTCCAGCTCAGGAGTATTGGGTACAGTTTTGGTCAGACAGTTGTAAGAAAGACATTATTAGTGAGCAAAGCAGATTTATGAGAATGTTCTCAGGACTTGAGGACCTGAGTTACAGGGAGAGGTTGGACAGTTGTGGACTTCAGTTCTTCGAGCAGAGGAAACTGAGGGGTGACCTTATAGAGGAGTATATACAGTAATCAGGAAGATAGTCAACTCTCATTTTTTCTTTCTTTTTGTATTTGCACAATTTATTGTCTCTTCCACACTTTTTAGCGTGGTCTTCCATTGATTCTATTATGATTATTGGACTTATTGAATATGCCTGCAAGAAAATGAATCTCAGGGTTGTAAATGGTGAAATATTTGTACTTTGATAATAAACTTACTTTAAACTTTGAATTTTGATGAGTTGTAGAGTCTTTAAAAGTGAGTCTATAGGTTGTGGATTCAGTCTAGTGTTGAGGGTTTTAGAGGGATATGGGTCAAATGCAAGCAAATAGGACTAGCTTATCTCAGCATCAAGTTTAGCATGGGTGAGTTGGGCCAGAGAGTCTAGTTCCATGCTGTGTAACTCAATGTCCCCTAGACCTTCAATCTGCCCCCTTCCCCCTTGGGAATAACACTAGGCTTGTTCTCCCTTAATTACCGTGTGGTAAAATCAAGGTGATTAAAGTGATTAAACCGGTTGATTGTGTCATCACCAATTAACTGGACTCTGACCACTTGAACTCGTTCCTCAATCACACTTTAATACTTGTGCACAAGGAGCTCAGCCGCTCTCACCAAACTGCTCTGAAGGTTGAGAAAAGGGATGCCATTTTTACACAGATACCGTATACAAATATTGATCCGACAGAACCGTTTTGCAGTTCTGAATCCCATCACTTTCATATTTCAGTATGGACCATGATACATATTTCAGGTGTTAATAACTAATTAAATCTAAGTGTTAAAGGTCAATCATACTTGAGAATTGGTAAAGTAACTGTCCAGTAGAAAGTGCTGCCGCCTTTGCATCCTTACCGTGTTTTGGTATGCTCAGTGACCTTAGTTCCCAGGCTTGTACAAGAGTGGGGCTTTCAAGAACCATGTTTATCCTGGGCAACTGCACTATCTCTACAGATGGTCCCTGTCAGCTTATCATCTAGACTGTTGCCTTACTAAACTTCCACACATAGAAAAGCTGTACAAAGTGCCTGCGCTCTGTTCTGTTAGCACAGCATTTTAACCCTTGTTTTGCTGCAATTTCCAAACAGAGAGAAATTACACCCTCTGGTTGTTTCCATCCAGGATGAGGCAACATGGACTTTAAATTAAAACCAGATGTGTTGCCAGGAAGAAGGGCTTTATAGAATGTGCAGTAGATTTCTGGAAGTCACTCTCCCAAATACTGAATTGCAAGGATCTGTCAAGAAAGTCAAAGATGAGATTGATGGTTAAACAGTTGGACAAGGGTATTACGAAGATTAAAGATTGGGTTTATTTGTCATATGTACATCAAAACATACAGTGAAGAGCGTCATTTGTGTCACCATCCTTGTCAGAGAATATGCATGTCTGGCCATGTTTCTGGCACCAATTTACTAATCCTAACCCGTATGTCATTGGAATATGGCAGAAGACCTGGAGGAATCTCATGCAGTCACAGGGAGAACGTAGAAACTCCTTACAGAGAACATCGGTAATTGAATCCCGATCGGTTATCGCTGGCACTGTAAAGCTAAATGCCTTGCTGTCTCGTTGTAGCCATGGTGACAATGCAGGGGTCACAGAGGCACCAGAGACGGCCGATGCTGGAATCTGGTGCAACAGACAATCTGCTGGAGAAACTCAGCGGGTTGAGCAGCATCTGTGGGATGTTGGGTGTGAATGTTCTGCACCGGCAACGTTTTAGATCAAAACCCTTCATCGGGGCAACATAGATGGGGCCTATTGAATGGCAGTCAAGTCAATGGAATCCTTCTAGAAGGCAAAGAGTTAAAGGTGAAACAGAGAGAACTCCCTATTCCCAATTCATTACAGCCCTAAATAACATACATTACACCATCTTATTTAAGAGATTCAATGTGCGAAGTTTGGACAGAAAATCGATGCTCGTTACCACAACATTGTGCTATGTTTCACCTCACTGTACTGCATGGAAAAGTAGTAGCTACAGGCATTTTTTGCCGAGAAAACGGCTCTCTCATGCACTGCCCCGACAAAAAGTAAAAACAATACATCAAATACTTAATAGCATGGCATGTTGTTCTAATGCTACTTAATTACCGAATTGTTAGGTACTGAATGACTTTTTTATATATATATAACACCATCCAGTACTTCAGGGCATTGCAGAGTGCAAGAACCAATTAAGTATTTTTGAAATGCATTCATTTTTACACCCAGTGGCCACTTTATTAGGTACACCTGTGCTCCTGTTCCTTAATGCAAATATCTAATCAGCCAATCATGTGGCAGCAACACAGTGCACAAAAGCACGCAGACATGGTCAAGAGGTTCAGTTGTTGTTCAGACCAAACATCAGAATGAGGAAAGAAATGTGACCTTTGACTGTGGAATGATTGCTGGTGCCAGATGGGGTGGCTTGAGTGTCTCAGAAACTGCTGATTTCCTGGGATTTTTGTGCACACACAGTCTCTAGAGTTTACATAGAATAGTGTGAAAAAATTCAGTGAGCAGCAGTTCAGAGGGTGAAAACACCTCATTAATGAGTGAGGTCAGAGAGAATGGCCAGATTGGTTCAAGCTGACAGGAAAGTGGCAGTTGCTCAAGTAACCATGTGTTACAACAGTGGTGTGCAGACGAGTATCTCTAAATGCACGCACAGGCTCCAGCAGCAGAAGACTACAGACATACATTCACACAGTGGCTACCTAATAAAGTGGCCACTGAATGTTAATAACACCACCCAGTGCCTCAGGACATTGTAGTATGCTAGAGCCAATTAAATACTTTAGATGTGTAGTCATCTCTATAATTTAGAAAAGGTGGCAGGAAGCTCTTTATAACAAGCTCCTGCAAACAACCATGAGGTGTGACCAGATTAGACGGTTGGTAATGTTGATTGAGAGAGGAATTTCGGCTGGAGCACAAGGGCTAGCTCCCCTGTTCATCCAGAATAGAGTCTTGGGATCCGTTCAATGTTCCTATGTACAAAGTGAAAGTCTCAGTTTAGCATCTAATCTGGAAGAGCTTCGCTACACCTGGAAATCAACTGGTTAACGTAGAACAAAATAATATAAAGCAGATTGTCTTGTAGTGTTGTTAGAAATTGGCTGAGATGGCATTATGAGCACCTCTGAGTCATGGCTGAAAGAAGATCATAGTTGGGCTTAACATCCAAAGATACACATTGCATCAAAAGGACAAGCAGGCAGGCGGAGGGGGTGGGGTGGTTCTATTGGTAAAGAATGAAATCAAATCCTTAGAAAGAGGTGACATAGAATTGGAAGATGTAGAATTGTTATGGGTAGAGTTAAGAAACTGCAAGGGTATATATATAACTCCCTGATGGCAGTTATATATAGGCCTCTGAATAGCAGCCAGGATGTGGGATACAAATTACAACAGCAGATAGAAAAGACATGTAAGAAGGGCAAAGTTACAATAATGATGGGGACTTTCAATATGCAGATAGATTGGGGAAGTCCAGATTGGTGTTAGATCCCAGGAAAGGGAATTTGTAGAGTGCCTACAAGGTGGCTTTTCAGAGCAGCTTGTGGTTGAGCCCACCAGGGGAAAGGCAATTCTAGATTGGGTGATTGTGAATGAAGCAGGTTTGATTAGGGAGCTCAAGATGAAGGAACCCTTAGGAGGCTGTGATCATAATATGATAGAATTTGCCCTGCAGTTTGAGAGGAAGAAGATAAGGGTTAGATAGATCAGTATTCCAGTGGAATAAAGGAAATTACAGAGGTATGAGAGAGGAGCTGGCCAAAGTTGATTGAAAGGGGACACTAACAGGAATGACAGCAGATAGCAATGGCTGGAGTTTCTGGGGGAATTTCAGAAGGTGGAGGATATGTAGATCCTAAACATTAAGAAATATTCTAAAAGGAGGGTGAGGCAACTATGGCTGACTAGCGAAGTCAAAGACAGTGTCAAAGGATGAGTGGGAAGTTAGAGAATTGGGAAACTTTTAAAACTCAACAGAAGGCAACTAAAAGGCCATAAGGTTGAAAAGATGAAATATGAAGGTAAACTAGCCAATTATATAAAATAAGATAACATAAGTTTTTTCAGACATACAGTATAAAGAGTAAAAGTGAGAGGAGATTGGGTATCAGACTGCTGGAAAATGATGCTGAAATGGTTGCAATGGGGGAACAAAGAAATGGTGGGTGTTCTTAACAAGTATTTTGTGTCAATCTTCACTGTGGAAGACTTTAGTAGTTTGCCAGAAAATTGAGAGTGTCAGGGGCAGGAGTGAATGTGGTTGCTCTTACTAAAGAGAAGGTGCTCAGGAAACTGAAAGGTCTGAAGGCAGGCAAGTCAACTGGATCAGATGGACTACACCTTAACATCCCAAAAGAGGTAGCTGAAGTTATTGTGGAGACATTACCAATGATACTTTGAGGTTCTGGGTGACTGGAAAATTGCAAATGACACTCCACTCTCGAAGAAGGGAGGGAGGCAGAAGAAAGAAAATTATAGGCCAGCTAGCCTGACCCCAGTAGTTGGGAAATGTTGAAGTCAATTATTAAGGATGAGTTTTTGGGAACTTGGAGGCACATGATACAGTAGGCCAAAGACAGCATGGATTCCTTCAGAGGAAATTATGCTTGACAAATCCATTGGAATTCTCTGAGGAAATAACAGGCAGGTCAGACAAAGGAGAGTCAGTGGATGTTGTTTGCTTGGATTTACAGAAGGTCTTTGACAAGGTGCCAAACATGTGGCTGCTTAACAAGATGAAAGTCGATGGTATTACAGGAGATATACCAGAAGAGATAGAAGACTGGCTGACTGTCAGAAGGCGATGAATGGGAATAAAGGGGGCATTTTTCTGTTTCGCTGCTGGGGACTCCTAGTGTTCCACTGTATTTGGACCACTTCTTTTTATGTTTTACGTTAATAATTTGGAGGATGGAATTGATGGCTTTGTGGCCCATTTTGTGGATGATATGAAGATAGGTGGAGGAGTGCATCATATTGAGGAAGCAGGGAGTCTGCAGAAGGACTTATGCAGAATGGGAGAATGGGCAAAGAAGTGGCATATCAATTATAGTGCAGGGAAGTGTATGGTCATGCACACTGGTAAAAGAAATAAAGATATAGACTATTTTCTAAATAGGAAGAAAATTAAAAAATCAGTGGGACTTCAGAGTCCTCATCTTTCATTAAAGATTACTTTGCAGGTTGAGTCAGTGGTAAGGAAGGCAAATTCAATGTTAGCATTCATTTTGAGACAACTAGAATACAAATGCAGGGATGGTATGTTGAGGCTTTTTAAGTCACTATTCAGACTGCACTTGACGTATCGTGAGCAGTTTTCAGCCCCTATCTAAGAGAAGATATGCTGGCATTGGAGAGGGTACAGATGTGGTTCATAAGAATTATTCCAGGAACGAAAGGGTTGATATATGAGGAGCATTTGAAGGATCTGGGCCTGTATTTGCTGGAGTGCAGAAGAGTTGGGTGGGGTGATCTCATTCAAACCTATCTAATATTGAACGGCCTAGATAAAGTGGATGTGGGGAGGATGTTTCCTATCGTGGGTGAACCTAGGACCAGAGGACACAGCCTCAGAATTGAAGGATGTCCATTTATAACAGAGATGAGGAAGAATTTCTTTAGCCAGAGGGTAGTGAATCTGTGGAATTCATTGCTACAAATAACTCTGGAGGCCAAGTCATTGAGTATATTTAAAGCAGAAGCTAGTAGGTTCTTGGTTAGTCAGGGTGTCAAAGGTTATGTGGAGAAGGAAGGAGAATGGAGAATTCAGCCCTGTTGCAATGGCAGAGCAGACTCAATGGGCTGAATGGCCTAATTCTTCTCTTATGTCTTATGGACAGGGTAGACAGCAAGAAACCATTGCCCATATCAGAAGAAGATAAAGCTAGAGGGCATAGATTTCCCCGGTAGAGGGGATATGAAACCATTGTACATCCAGATGGTACCGCCTATCAGAAATATATTTTCTCGAGAGTAGTGGAGGCAGGGAGTTGCTGACAGTGTTTAAGAAGTGTCTAGATGAGCACTTGAATTACCCAGGCATAGAAAGCCAAGTGGTGAGATTAATTACATTGGACATGGACACGGTGGGCTGAGAGGTAATTTTGTATGACTCTCCGTCTCTGAGTCTATGAGCAGCAAATTCATCTGGGACCTAAACATCATTAGGAAGCAGCTGGGCAGCATGTTCCATGCAAAATAAATCACACCTACAAACAGTGTCCTCAAAACTACACTTTTACTGATCCTGCTATTTTTATAAGTATTAAGAATGTTTGCAATATTTGAAGAATACATTTATGAAACACTGGTGCATTCAAACCAATTTTGCTGAAGACTTAAGATGAATACTAATGAAGTACAAACTCTTTTATGTATTTTAGACAATACTCTTTGGAGATTCTGGTGTTGGAAAAACCTCCCTGTTGGTCAAACTGAGCCAGTGCAATTTTCAAAGGCATCTAACCCCCACTATCAGCATGGGACTGACGGTAAGCACTTGTGATATGTTTCATTTAAAATAATATTTAATAGATGGTAAATTGTTCATGGTCTGTTCTTCAACTGTTCACTGCAGTGCAATATGTAGAAGCTTCATTAGTGATGTTAGTATACTTACTTACTGCCTGTTACATCTCTGGCATCTAGGGCAGCTATGAAGGTCCTTCATCTCTGGCATGTTCAGGGCTTCCCTCGTCATGTCAGTAGCTTCCTCTTGCTTTTCACGACAGTCTGTCATGCAAGTCCCGGGTGGAGACTCAGGAATACCGTCACACTCAGATGAGGAAGGATCCTTCACTGCTGTTTCTGTAACAATTTTGTTTGACCAATCAGGGCTGTTAGGCCTGAGCTGAACCCCTTGAACCTACAGGACAGGTGGACCACCCTTCGTCTGACCTATACCCTTTGACCTGTTTGGCATGGGTGACCCTACCAAGAACCAAAGCATTTTCTTGCAATCATGCACAAGAAAATAAATTTATGCAGTAGAATCAATGAAAAGGTACACAAAAAGGGGTACTGATTGTGGATGATCAGCCATGATCACAATGAATGGCGGTGCTGGCTCAAAGGGCCAAAGGGCCTACACCTGCACCTATTTTCTATTGTCTATAAAAGACTGATCAGTAACCAATGGGGAAAATAAGATAAACTGTGCAAATAGAAATAAATAATACCGAGAAAATGAGTTGTAAAGTCCTTGAAAGTGAGTCCATGGGTTGTGGAATCAGTTCAGTATTGAGTTCAGTGAAGTTATTCACTCTAGTTCAGGAGCCTGATGGTTGAAGGGTAATAACTTCTCCTGAACCTGGTGGTTTTGGACTTAAGGCTCCTGTACCTCCTTCCCAATGGCAACAATGAGAAAAGAGCATAGCTTGGATGGTGGGTACCTTGATGCTGGACGCTGCTTTCTTGTGTTAGCATTCCTTGTAGAAGTGCCCAGGGCTTTTCCTGTGATGAAACTGGGCTCCGTCCACCTTTCCATTCTTGGGTATTGCTGCTTCCATACCAGGTTGTGATGGAATGAAGATGTAATGCTTAATATTAGTATTTTTGAAACATCATCAGCATTTCTGAGAAAGTAGATTTTTCTGCCATATACAAACATTGGTAAGCAGTTTGTGCAATGCTATTACAGATTGGGGCATCAGGGTTCAGAGATCAATTCTGGTGTCCTCTTTATGAAGTATGTATGCTTGTGGGTTTCCTCCAGGTACTCTAGTTTCCTCCCACAGTCCAAAGATGTATTAATTAGTAGATTAATTGATCACTGTAAATTGTCCTGAGATTAGGTTAGGATTAAATAGGTGGGTTGCTGGGCTGTGGGGCTCATTGGGCCGGAAGGGCCAGTTCTGCACTGTATCTCTAAGTAAGTAAACAAATTCTGAGGACTTGGAGCTTTTGCAGAACAGGTATTGATGTAAACTGAATGTATAATATAACTAGGCATCAGTTTTGATCCTGACCAAAGGAAACAACACGGTATAACTTCATTCATCAGGATTTTTTCTGTTTTTATGTTTATCTGTATTCAATCGGTCATCTGTGATCCAAAAGCTGATGGAAATCCAAAATAAAAACACAAAATGCTGAATCTCTCACAGGTGAGGCAGCATCTGAGGAGAAAAGAGAGATTTAATATTTAACAGTAACAAGAGCTTCTGCAGATGGTGGAAATCTTCAGCAACACACTCAAAATGCTGGAGGAACTCGGCAAGTCAGGTAGCATCTATGGAGGGGAATAAGTAGACGATGTTCCAATCCTGATGAGGGACCTCGCCCCGATACATTGACTGTTTATTCCCCTCCATAGATGCTGCCTGACCTGCTGAGTTAGTCCAGCACTTTGTATATATCACTCAGTTTATATTTGAGGTAATTTCACCAAATTGGAAATTTAATACCAAGTAGGTCAACCTCGTTGTGCAGTTCTTGCATTTTAAGAACATACGGAAATAGGAACAGGAAAAGGCCACTTGGCCCCTCTAGCCTGTACTGCCATTCAATAGGCTGCAATTCCTTGATCTTTCAAAAGATGTATCTACCTTCTCTTTAGCAATTCCCAGTGATGTAACCTTCACGATCCTCCAGGATAGAGAATTCCAGAAATTCGCCACTCTCTGCGAGGAGAAATTTTTATCATCTTAGTTTTAAATGGTCACCCCAACCCTATGGCTGTGCCCACGCATTTGAGAGAGTCATAGAGTCATACAGCAAGGAAGCCAGGCCCTTCGGCCCAGCTGGGTCAGGCCAATCAAGGAGTCCCATTTGCCATGATTTGATTTCAGAGGCCTCCGTCGGTTGGGGTTGACAATGTGTGTTGTGTCCTGGCTGTCTAGATACATAAGTCCTGGGCAGTACAATATGGAGAGCAAACTGCTGCCCATGTTCCAAGCTCCCCTCTCCATGCATGAACCGAAAGGAACAGCAGAGACCGATACAATTTGGCACCAGCGACATCGCAGGAGTTGTCAGTCAAGGTTGAACTCAAGGTAGGACTACCTCAGGGACTCCTGCTCTATCCCCTCAGTGTTTACTCCTGAAGACTTCCCCCTGAGTGGGTCTATCTGTAAGGCAGCAGAAGTCTGAGATCAGAGATTTCCTTTTCCTGGATGAGCTGACAACCATGGCTGATGAGCCATATCTGACCAAAGTGACTGGTTTCAAGGCACCAGTAATCTGCCTTTGCATCTTCTACTGTCAGTAGAAATGGTTCCACCAGGCTTGGTAGTGAGGCCACGTGTGAAGGCCAGAAGCTAGACTTGGTTGTCAGAGGCTATGTGAGGTGCACACCATTGGGAGCATTTAATAGATAGTGGGAGCTTGGTTCCCATTACCACCCTGGCTATGACAACCTTAAGGAACCAAAAAGCCAGCACTTAGCCCATAACCTTCTAAACATTAATGGAAACACCTCAGCAACTACTCTGTCAAACCCCCATAGGTTCTTAGTCAGATGTACATCAAAACATAGTGAAATGCACTGTTTGCATCAAATCAAGTCAGCGAGGATTATGCTGGGTGCCATGTTTCTGGCACCAACATAGCTCACAACTTACCAACTCCAACCAGTACCTCTTTGGAATGTGGGAGGAAACCAGAGCACCTGGAGGAAACCCATGTAGTCAAGGAGAGAAAGTACAAACTCCTTAGAAACAGTGACAGGAATTGAACCTTGATCTTACAGCTAATCAGCTGTGGAGTTGTGCTAACCGGTACACTACTGTGACACTCTTGTCAATAAGATCACCTCACATTCTTCTAAACACACAAGAATACAGATCTAACTTTAATATCTGCCCTATATGGTCAAGGAATTTTAGGTGGACTTTTTAATGTATTTATACAAAATACTATGTGTGTGTGTGTGTGTGTGTGTGTGTGTGTGTGTGTGTGTGTGAGATTGCGTGTATCGGATGTGCTACGGATTCAGGGAGGAACCTGCCATTGCAACAGGACTACGTGGAGAGCAGATACAATGACATATTGACAACGTATTACTGGCATAAATCCCTGTTTATATTTTGGGATGAGCACTGAAATCTGCTGTGTGTTTATTGAACCTTGCACTATATTCTGAATGTACTAGGCCAAGTGTGGAAATCCTTTTGAAAGCATGTATCCAAATTGGCGACAATTGTTAAAAAGGTTCTCTTGTGATCCATGGTAATTGATTAATAAATTAGTAGCAATATTTTTGGACATTTCTAAGGAAAAAGGATGAGTCCTGTTGTTTATTTACATGTATCCATTGTTTTACTATTAATAAAAATAGTAGATTGAAATAAATTAAGCATTTTAGAAAACCTGTTCAAAGGTTATTAATATTAATCTTTTAAAAAGACAGTTGAAAAATAACACCATTTCTAAACAGTATTGTGATTGTACCTCATATATAACATATGAAATATGAGTGTGAAATTATAAGCTTTGGTGCAGATTCATAAAAGACCAACGAAAGGAAAATAGACACACTTTGCTCCCACTGAGACTTCTGTTGTTGCACTAACGATAGCAAATATTTTACATCCAGCCTTTTGGTAGTATAGAACATAGGATAGGCCCCTTGGCCCACAATGTTGGCTGACTCTGAGATCAATTTGTCCCTTCCCTCCAACATATCCCTCCACTTATTGAGATACCACACGGAATAGGTCCTTACAGCACTTTGAGCCATGCTGCCCAGTAACCCCCGATTTAATCCTAGCCTAATCACAGGACAATTTACAATGACTAATTAACCAACTAACTGGTAGGTCTTTGGACTGTAGGAGGAAGGCAGAGCACCTGGAGGAAACCCACACAGTCATGGGGAGAATGTACAAGCAGCAGGACTTGCAGACAGCTGTGGGAATTGAACCCAGTTTGCTGGTACTGTAAACCACTATGCCGCCCTATCAAAGAGTCTCTTAAATACTCTTCGTATATCTGCCTCTACCACTACCCTTGGCAACATGTTCAATGCACCCATCACTCTCTGTGTTTAAAAAAAATCCTACCTCAATGTCCCCCCTATACTTTACTCCAAACAGCTTAAACTGATGCTCCCTCGTTATAGCCATTTCCTCCCCGAGGAAATTCTCTCCAGCTGTCCACTCGATCTATGCCTCTTATCAACTTGTACAACTCTATGAAGTCACCTCTTATCCTTCTTCACTCTGAAAAGGAAACACTTAGTTTGCTCAACCTAACCTTATAAGACAATAAGAACAATGACAAATAATTTATTGTACTTAAAGCTATTATCAGTGAATGTCCAGTGTTCATTCACAAATGATGGAGGAAGAAATATATGAGCAGACCAAAGCCAATGCCAACTGGCCCAACTGTTTACTCTCCAAATACTGATGTGTACATTAGGTATACGAGGAATTCAAAATGTATTATCCACCATAGCGCGTTCCTGCAACTATCTAACTGGCATCAAGCCAGAGTGAGACATTTTCTCTGAAAGCATCTCACTGCTCTTGGGTTGTAAAAAATCCTTGGTTTCTTCATTTGGCAGAAAAGATCATTATTATCTTTTTATTATGGGTGGGGTATAAAGAAATAAGGGGCAGCACTGCATGCCACACGCCAACAAAAATTTTGCACGTTTACCTCTGTCTTTTATGATTTGCTGCTCCATGTGGAGTGTATCTAATTACCACTTAATTAGGTGTACAATATGTACACATATTTGAGTGTACACAAAAAATCGCCTAATCTGTTTCTTTTGCAATGTAATGAGTGACGGCAAAAGTTCATAAGACTGATATGAAAGAACAATGATGTCACTGAAGTTTAGCAACACCATGACAACTTTGACAACTTACTCGAAAATAAACTTTACTTTTTGTGTTAATTGTGTTTTTCTGTATAAATGTGTATAATTTATGTTTATTGGTATTGGTTTATTATAATCACATCTACCAAGATACTGTGAAACACATGTCATACATACTGTCTATACAGATCAGATCATTACACAGTGCATTGCACTAGAATAAGATAAAACAATAATAATGCAGAATGAAGTGTAAAAGTTACGGAACAAGTGCAGTGCAGGTAAACAATGAAGTGCAAGATCATAATGAGGTATAGTAAGGGGAAGAAGGAATGTTAGAGTCTATCTTGTTGCTAAAGAGGTTTAACAAGAGTGGTTCATTTTTGACTCTTCCAGTTTTGATTGATATATTCGGTGTTTTTGCACATTCTTTCTTGTTTGTCTTGCGCTATTTCTTTGTGTGGGGGGTTTCGGGGTTTGATGTTCTTGCTGTTTGTGTGATTTGATTGTTTTTTGTGTGGGGGTTTGATGTTTTTCTTTGAATGGCTTCCATGGTTTTCTTTGTCTTGTGGCTGTCTGGAGAAGATGAATCCCAGTGTTGTATACTGCATACTTTGATAATAAATGTACCTTACACCTTGATAACAATGGGATAGAAGCTGTCCCTAAGCCTAGTTATACAAACTTCCAGGCTCTTGTACCTTCTGCCTGCTGTGAGAGGGGAGTAGAGAGAATGTCCAGGGTGGGAGGGGTCTTTGATAATGCAGGCTGCTTTACTCGGGCATTGAGAAGTATAGGGTATACAGAGAGGAGGCTGGTTCCTGTGATGTGCTGAGCTGTGACCACTACTCACCACAGTTTCTTGTGGGTCTTGCCATGCCAAGTCATTATGTATCCAGGAGAGTTACGGTTTTCTCGTGAATGCTGCATATTTGATGCAGTGTGCCTGTGATGCTGCTGCAAGCAGGATTCTCTGTGCATACATGTACAAAGAACGATACAGCACAGTACAGGCCATTCGGCCCACAATGTTGTGCCGACCCATAAACCTTGCCTCTCATATAACCTTCCACCTTAACTTCCTCCATATACCCTGTCTAGTAGTCTCTCACAAGTGTACTTGCATGTGCAACAATAAATTCAATGTTGAATTACTAAACGTGGAAAGAAAGGGGAGATTCATTATGCTGTTCACAGTGTGTATGTTGTACTTTAAAATTAAATAATATTATAGGAAATCATTCATATGAAGGAGTGTCCGTAGTCCAGGGGTTCATAACCCAGAGACAGCTTGTTGTCTCCAGAGCTGTAGGCTGGCTTCAGCTGCACTGGGCTTTGTATCTAAGGACTCAGTTTAGTTTTGAATGCTGTTGCTTGTTTTTATTTTTTTGCAGGATATAAGTTTTTTTCTCCCTCTATGTATTGGGTGTTGGTCTTTTTTATGGGTTCTTTTGGATTTCTTACTTTGTGGCTGCCTGTAAGGAGACAAATCTCAAGGTTGTGTAATTTATACATACTTTGATAATAAATGTACTTTGTAGTTTTGATAAGAGCCTGCAGAGGGCAGTGTCATTATGCAGTTGAGCATTGAACCTTTGTTAGGTTGCGGACAGGTAATTTCGGTCTCCACTTCTGGCGAAGTGTAGACAGCAACAACCTTAATATGCGGAAAAGCATATTAATGCAACAACACAGACCTGAGTGGTCATGCTGAAATATAAAAGATAGATTAAGATTTAAAATTAAGATTTGCTTTAAGATTAAGATTTAAATTTAAGATTTGCTATGTCACACGTACAGTACATAGTGAATGGTGGGGTGGAGATGCGTCTCTGCCAAAGGAGGTGTAAGGCGCTCCTTTCCCTCCACTAGCCTTCAGGTCACCCTTGGGCAAGGTGTAGCACCTGCTTAGCCCCTTCACCACCCCCCCCCCCACCCCGATCAGGGTGATGTGAAGTCATGGGAGCAGGTGGTGGATGGTTGTAGGAGCAGCCGGTGCAGATCACGTCCTGGTTATGCGACCACTGACGTCAGGCAGACTATCTGTAGAGAGTACTGATAATGGCTGGGGTCACCCGCCTTGTAAAGACTCTGCCCAGAAGAAAGCAATGGCAAACCACTTCTGCAGAGCAATTTGCCAAGAACAATCATGGTCACGTAAAGACCGTGACTACCCACGTCATACAACATGGCACATAATGAATGAACAGTACATCAGAACATGGAAACATGTAGTGAAATGCATTGTTTGCAGCAACGACCATCACAGTCTGAGATGTGCTGGGGGCAGCCCAAAAGTATTGCTTTGCTTCTGGTGCTAACATAGCATGGCTACAATTTATTAACCCAAACCTGTATATCTCTGGAACGTCAGAAAAAGTTGGAGTACCCAGAGGAACCCATGGAAGGAACGTACAAACTCCTTACAGGCAATGGCAGAAATTGAACCCTGATCTTATAGCTGGCACTGTAGGTACACTACTCTGTTACCCATATGAACATAATTGATATGAATTATATGAAGTAATTGTGTGTAAACAGATTTTCCATAATTTAATTTTTTTATCACTTTAACTTGTTTCTTTATCATTATTAAATACAATGTATGAGAATGAGGAGGTTTAAGGTTATTCAGGGTCACAAATTATAAACAATACCAAATCCTGCAAAAGTATTTTCCAAGTTAGTGTGGATGTGTTTCCTATGGAGAGAATGAAGACTTGACATTTCAGGCCGAGACGCTTCATCAGGACTGAAAGGGAAGGGGAAAGAAACTTCTACACTCCTGATGAAAGGTCTCAGTCCGAATCATCGACTCTTGATTGATGCTGCCTGCCCTGCTGAGTTCCTCCAGCATTTTGTGCATGTTGCTTAGGATTTCCAGCATCTGCAGAATCTCTTGTACGAAGTTTTTCCTGTTTGTGAAAACCCAGAATTAGGTTTTAATCTTTTGCTACCCAAGTCTTTTGATCCACAGGATTTTGGTTCAATAAACTTGGCAGCTTAACTTGATTGTAAAAGAGCAGAAGAGGGAGGCAGAGATTTTTCAGTAGTGGGGTGGTCAGGAAGGTCAGCTTGGACAAGATGGCTGAAGGGCCTGTTCCTGTGCTGTATGACTTTTTCTCAGAATCAGAATCAGGTTTATTATCATTGATATATAGACATGGAACAGAACAGCACAGGAACAGGTCCTTTGGGCCAAAATGTTTTTTCAAGCCAAATAAATTAATAATTAAATCCTTTATGCTTGTCCATATCCTCACATTCATATCTTCACATTCATGTGCCTATCTAATCATCTCTTAAAAGTGCCTAATGTATTTATTGGTCTTTTAATCTGCTCTAAGACCAACCTAACACTTTGTGAAATATATTATGAAATTTGTTGTTTTAGGCTATAAGATATAGGAATAGAATTAGGCCCATTGAGGCTGCTCCACCATTTCATCATGGCTGATCCATTTTCCCTCTCAGCCCCAACCTCCTGCTTTCTCCCAGTTTCCCTTCATGCCCTGACCAATCAAGAATCTATCAACCTCTGCCTTAAGTGCACACAATAACTTGGCCCCCACGGCTACCTTAGCAACAGTATAGTGCAATACATGAAATAGTGCAAACAGCCTCTGACAACCAAGTCCAACGCCTGACCTTCACGTGTGGCACAGTTCTTATACCCGGTGGAGCTCTTCTCACTGACAGGAGAAGGGGCAAGGGCGGGCCACTGGCATCTTAAAACCAGTTGCTCCGGGCAGATGGGGCTCGTTAACCACGGATGGTAGCTCATCTAGGAGAGGGAAAACTCCGATTTCAAACCTCCGCTGCTTTGCGGCTATACCCGCTCACGGGAAAGGCTTTGGGAGTAAATCCTGAGGAAAAATCTGGAGACAGAGTCCCGAAGGCGGCTGACTGCTGTACCCAGCGGCACGGCAACTCCTGCGATGCTGCTAGCACCAAACTGTATTGACTTCCGTCATTCCTTTGGACCTGTCACCAGCATGGAGAGGGGGGGTCCCACTGCATGGGCAACAGACAGATCTCCATATCAACTCTGCCCTGGCTCGTGTCCTGGAGAAACCTCTCTCAGTGACTACCAGAGGCGCAGTACCCACAGTCGACCACAACTGACGGAGGCCACACTACAATTTGAAATAATTTGAAATATACTGTTATTTGAAAAAATAAATAAGTAGTGCAAAGAGAAAGAGAGCAAAAACATTGATGTAGTTTTCATGGATTCATGGTATTTGGTGGCGGAAGGAAAGAAGCTTTCCTAAAGCATTGAAGAGGGATCTTGTACCTCGTCTTTGGTAGTGGTAATGAGGAGAGGGCGTTGTTGTTGCTAGGTAGATATAAATGTGATGGAACACACACAAAATGCTGGAGGAACTCAGCAGTCAGGCATAGAGAGGAACAAGGAGCTGACATTTTGGGCTGAGGCCTGTCACTAGGACTGGAAAAGTAGTGGGAAGGAGCCAGAATGATTGGAAAGGAAGGGGGAAGAAATCAGTTCTTAGTACCTCTCCATAGATGCCGCCTGACCTGGTGAGATTCTCCAGCATTTTGTGTGTGTTACTTTGGATTACCATCTCTTGAAAAGCCCAACCCTACATCCTCATTGTGGGAGGTGGAAATGGGTAAGACCGGCCAACTGGGCAAATCTCTCCGTACCATGGCTACAATGGATTACAGAAATATTGGTGATCTCCAAAGGAAGGTTGTCACTGCCCTATGTTCCACTGGGAACTAACGGCCCAAGAAGACTCTGTATTTCCAGCATCTGCAGAATCTCTTGTGTTTAAAAATGTGATCCTTGCTTCTGCTGCTCTTGCAGCGGTTTTCCACCCTGTGTAAAAGGGTATCTTAATGCCTGCTCATGAACAGCACAGCTACAGGTGACAAGTGAAGAATGAAGCAATTATCCAACATTACCAATGATAATCTCCCAGTTCACAATCATCCAGTCGTAATGCAAGAAGCGAAGAGCAACCAAGAAATAAATGCGTTATTCTGCCAATAGCAGCAGCAGATGTCTGATTCATCGCACAGTTAATGTTCCAGTATTAATGGAAATGTTTTTCAACTGGATTGATATACACATAGCAAAAAGTTTATTTTTATAACATAATATTTTAAATTACTGGAAGATGCAAAGAAAGTAGAGTCCTGAGATTGCTATGCGAAAGAATTCTATTCAGAAGGAATCCAGAATGATGTGACTGGTGTATATAGAATTGAAGCAGCCGGTATTAGTCTTTAGTACAATGAAATTGAATATTTTTTCGGAGGGCCGTGGTCATTAGAGGTGTGATCACATGACTCAAGTATAATGTTCTCCTAAGGGTCTATCTGTTGGTTGGTCTAAAGTTAGTTGTAGAGGCCAGTCCAGGATCCACATAATCCTGCTACTTTGCCCCTTGCTGAGCACCATGGACTTAATCCAGGATGTTAGGGTGGATTTGCTTAATGAAGAATGCCTGTGTGTGACTTTGTTTTACATGGGGAGGCTGATACATGGGCAGCCATCATACAATCCTTGACAGATTGGGGTCAGGATCCAGTGACATGGAATGCAAGATGACAGAGAAGGCTTCACTGCTATTGTGAAGTGTCATCGTTTTCTGCCAGCTCCACTGTAGAGGTCTTGGTGGGGTCGCTCTTTGTCTGGAACCTTCCCCTTGACCTATGGGCAACCCGACCAGGAGCTAAGTACCAGACAGCATCGCTCTTGGGATCTCAGGAGCTCGCAAGCCTCTCCACCACGATAAGGTGATGATCCTCGGAGAAGAGGAGAGTGGGCAATACAGATGGAATGACAAATTGTATCCATTGTCTTGAAAGAGGATCAAGGAAACAGTGAAGGATCAGACAAGTTAGGAAAGCATTTAATTAAAGGGAAATATGAGGCTATCAGGCAGGAACTTGGAAGCATAAATTGGAACCAGATGTTCTCAGGGAAATGTACGGAAGAAATGTGGCAAATGTTCAGGGGATATTTGCACGGAGTTCTGCATAGCTATGTCCAATGAGACAGGGAAAGGATGGTAGAGTACAGGAACTGTGGTGTTAAAAGGCTGTTGTAAATCTAGTCAAGAAGAAAAGAACAAGTATGTTTTATAAGTTACTCTTCGTGATTTTAAAAATGACCTGGATGAGGAAGTGGAGGGATGGGTTAGTAAGATTGCTGATGACACAAAGGTTGGAGGTGTTGTGGATAGTGTGGAGGGCTGTCAGAGATTACAGCAGGACATTGATAAGATGAAAAACTGGGTTGAGAAGTGGCCGATGAAGTTCAACCCAGATAAGTGTGAAGTGATTACTTGTGGTAGGTCAAATATGATGGCAGAATATTGTATTAAAGGTAAGACTCTTGGCAGTGTGGAGCAATAGAGGTATCTTGGGGTCCGAGTCCAAAGGACATTCAAAGCAGCTGCGCAGGTTGACTCTGTGGTTAAGAAGGCGTATGGTGTATTGGCCTTCATCAACTGTGGAATTGAATTTAGGAGCTGAGAGGTAATGTTGCAGCAATATATAGACCCTGGTCAGACCCCACTTGGAGTACTATACTCAGTTCTGGTCGCCTCACTACAGGAAGGATGTGGAAGCCAAAGGAAGGGTACAGAGGAGATATACAAGGATGTTGCCTGGATTGGGGAGCATGCCTTATGAGAATAGGTTGTGTGAACTCGGCCTTTACTCCTTGGAGTGATGGAGGAAGAGAAGTGACCTTATAGAGGTGTATAAGATGATGAGAGGGAGGCATTGATTGTGTGGATAGTCAGAGGCTTTTTCCCAGGGCTGAAATGGTTGCCACAAGAGGACACAGGTTTAAGGTGCTGGTGAGTAGGTACAGTGGAGATGTCAGGGGTAAGTTTTTTACTCAGAGAGTGGTGAGTGCATGGAATGGGCTGCTGGCAATTGTGGTGGAGGCAGATACAATAGGGTCTTTTAAGAGACTTTTAGATAGGTACATGGAGCTTAGTAAAATAGAGGGCTATAGGTAAGCCTAGTAATTTCAACTTTGTGGGCCAAAGGGCCTGTATTGTGCCGTAAGTTTTCTATGTTTCTATGAACAGCTTATGAAAGGTTCAAAAAGCTAGATGATGATAGAGATCTAGAAGATTATAAGGCTAGCAGGAAAGAGCTCAAGAAAGAATTTAGGAGAGCCAGAAGGGACCATGAGACCATGGCGGACAGGATTAAGGAAAACCCCAAGGTATTCTACAAGAATGTTAAGAGCAAGAGGATAAGATGTGTGAGAACAGGACCAATCAAGTGTGACAGTGGAAAAGTGTGTGTGGAACCAGAGGAGATAACAGAGGTACTCAATGAGTACTTTGCTTCAGTATTCACTACGGAAAAGGATCTTGGCAATTGTAGGGATGACACAGCAGACTGAAAAGCTTGTGCATGTAGGTATTAAGAAAGAGGATGTGCAGGAGCTTTTGGAAAGCATCAGTTAGAAAAGTCACCAGCACCAGACGAGATGTACCCCGGGCTACTATGGGAGTCGAGGGAGGAGACTGCTGAGCCTCTGGTGATGATCTTTGCATCATCAATGGGACAGGAGAGGTTCTGGAGGATTGGATGGTTACGGAATTTGTTCCATTATTCAAGAAAAGGAGTAGAGATAGCCCAGGAAATTATAGACCAGTGAGTCTTACTTCTGTGGTTGGTATGTTGATGGAGAAGATCCTGAGAGGCAGGATTTATGAACATTTGAAGAGGCATAATATGAATGGGGATAATCAGCATGGCTTTGTGAAAGGCAGGTCATGCCTTACGAGCCTGATTGCATTTTTTGACAAAGGATGTAGAAGCCACAGAAAGGGTGCAGAGGACATTTACAAGAATGTTGCCAGGATTAGGGAGCATGCCTTATGAGAATAGGTTGAGTGAACTCGGCCTTTTTTCCTCAGAGCGACGGAGGATGAGAGGTCACCTGATAGAGGTGTCGAAGATGATGACAGGCATTGATTGCATGGATAGTCTGAGGTTTTTTCCCAGGGCTGAAGTGGCTAGCATGAGAGAGCACAGTTTTAAGGTGCTTGGAAGTAGATACAGAGGAGGTATCAGGAATAAGTTTTTTACTCAGAGAGTGGTCAGTGCATGGAATGAGCTGCTGGCGAAGGTGGTGAAGGTGGATACGATAGGGTCTTTTAAGAGACTCCTTGACAGGTACATGGAACTTAGAAAAATAGAGGGCTCTGGGTAACCCTAGGTAATTTCTCAGGTAAGGACATGTTGGGCACATCTTTGTGGGCTGAAGGGCCTGTAATGTGCTGCAGGTTTTCTGTGTTTTATGTTTCTATGTTTATTCATCCTATCCAGTGACACATATTAGTAATTTGTTGTGGTGTGTTGACTCAATGTGAATCAAAATCAGGTTCAGGTTTATTATCACTGACATATGTCATGAAATTTGTTGCTTTGCAGCAGCAGTACAGTGCGATACATAAAACTACTATAAATTGCAATTTAAAAATATAAATTAAATGTAGTGTAAAAAGTATGCAAAAATAGTGAGTTAGTGTTCATGGGGGGTGGTTCATTGTCCATTCAGAAATCTGATGGCAGACGGTTAGAAGCTATTCCTAAAATGTTGAGTGTCTTCAGTCTCCTGTTCCTCGTCCTTGAGGGTAGCAATAAGAAGAGAGCATGCCCTGGGTGTTGGGGCTCTTCAATGATGGAAGCCCCCTTTCTGAGGCATTGCCTTTTGAAGGTATCCCGGATGCGGGTGTGTGGTGAACTACATATACCTGTCTGGACATGCCCCTCTGCAGACTGCTCCTGTGGCTCCTCCCACAGACCCCGGTATAAAGGCGGGTTGGTGGCACTGCTCCCCACTCAGTCTCCAGGATGTTGTGTGGTGGTTTCTTGCAGCTAATAAAAGCCTATCGTTCGCCTCCCGTCTCTGAGAGTTATTGATGGTGCTAATCAGCAATCACTGTCATTTTATAAAGCTCAGCCTATGGTTCCAAATTCAAGTCTGTAAGTAGGTTACAGCACATCAAATGTGAAGGTGGCTTCTAGCTCCTCTGTTCTGTTAGGCTGTGCATGTCAGACCCCATCCACATGTTGAATTTGAACAAAAAACCTCTTTAATCCTTCCACCGATAACCTCCAACCTCTGCCCCTTGCTTTCGATCTGTCTGCACAGTGAGAAAGGCTTTGCCTACCTGTTCTATCTTTCCACTCATTATTTAATAGTTCTCCCTTCTTCTCTGTAACGCTGAAAGCTTGACAGAGAGCAGGGATAGAAACCTAAACACAAGAGATTCTGCAGACATTGGCAATCCAGAGTAATACAAGCAACGTGCTAGTGGAACTCGGCAGGTCAGGCACAAAACATTGACTGTTTATTCTCCAAAAGAAACTTAAAGTTGAATAGTGAAGCCTAGTGTCATCATGGTTGTGATTGGCTCACACAGTCCAAAATCACAGGTAATATCTTCATGAGCTGGAGCCTGGAGATGGGGCACGAGTCCATGATTGACTCTATTTCTTGGTAATCCCCTGATAAAAGTGCTGAGGACGACTGAAATCATTGAGGAGAGTGCAAAAGGCAGGTGTTCAGTGCCTCGCTCACTGCTGCCGAAAGAAGGTGTCCGTGAGTGACAGTCTTTCTCTCTCTCCCTCTACGCTGTCCGAGGATGATACTGGAGCTCTGGGTCTCAGGCAAGATTTCATTGATGTGCTTTGTAGATTGGACTCTGTACTTCACATTATGAAGTATTTCTGGTTTCTCTTCAGTCCTTTTTATGTTGTTACTTTGGGCAATTTTGAATCAGGACAGCCTGCAGGTAACAAACACCGGGCTGAACTGAATATGCCTACTCTTTCAATTTTGCATTTTATATTCTGTGTTTCTCGCTAATATTTTGTTGCTGTTTGCACGTGGGAGGGTTTGATGTTTTTCTTTGAACGGGTTCCATGAATTCCTTTGTTTTGTGGTTGTCTGTGGGAAAGACAAATCCCAGGGTTGTAAATACTTTGATAATAACCGTACTTTGAATTACCTCTAGCCAGTCTATCACGATAGCCTCCTGCAGGTGGGAGAGTCACCCTCCCTCTATTAGCCTCTTCAGCAGTGCCTCTATTGTATACCCTCCTTGACTTTCACATCATTGGTTGTCTCCCTAGACACTACGGCAAGGAACACTTTCTAAGCTTTCCGTTTCTTCTGTGAGGCCAACAGCACAAGCCAAGCCTTGGTTGCACTCCCCATTTCATTCAGCACCTATCAGTTCCATCATGTCTCTCTGAGGCTTCTTTTCCATTTTCCCCATTGTAGAAAGGGACGCTGATATACTTTGTTTGCTGATTGAATCTCATTCAACTTCCTTTCAGGGATTTCAGCATTCACTGGAAGGACAACCAGTCTTAGCATCTTCTGCTAGGACCACAAGCCAAAAATTGAGGCCCTAATTACTTTGGCCATTTATGATGGGCATTCTATAGTGACTGCATGCCCAGAGCCAGACCGTTGAAATTGACATTCTATTCACAGTTCTGGTTTTGAAGGACACCATAAGACATAAGAGCAGAATTAGGCCATTTGGCCCATCAAGTTGGTTCTGACAATCAATTGATTTATTATCCCTCTCAACTCTGTTCTCCTGCCTTTCTCCCTGTAACCTTCGACACTCTTGAAGAACCTATCAAACTCCAATTTAATATACCAAATGATTTAGCCACCTCTGCCATATGTGACAATGAATTCCGCAGATTCACCACCTTCTGGCTAAAGAAGTTCCTCAAGACACTGTAGGCGGACATTGAAAAAGATTCAGTGATGTTCCCAAAGCCTCCCTGAAGGACTGACAGGTCTTCACTGGTGCCTGGAAATCTCTGACCCATGACCACTTGATGTGGAGAAAGAGCTTTCAGGATGGTATTGAGGACCTCAAGGTCATAGATCAACAGTACAGAGGAGCCCTGCATAAATGGCACTTCACAAACTATTCCCACCTGTCCATCAACCACTCCCTGCCCCATCTGCAGAAAGGTCTTCAGTTCACATATTAGCCCTGTCAGCCACTTCAGAACCTAATCATCAGTCTAGAAAGCCCAAGAAGAAGAAAAAGCCAAAGTCAAACTATTCATGGCAGACATGAGTTATGATTTTCAGAACAACACAACTTTCAGTGTCCCCTCTACTATCAGATTTCTGGTCCATCAACCCATGAGCACCCATTATTCTCTTTAATGCACAATTTATTTATTTAGTAATTCATAGTAATTTTATGCCTTTGCACAGTACTGCTGCTGCAAACAACAGATATCATGTCATATATGTCAGTGATACTAAATCTGATACCAATCATAGAACACACTATAGACGTAAGTTTAATTAAGACATAATTAGGACATTTATGATCCTCCAATGTATTATATACTGGACACATATCTGTCTAAATAATAATTATAGTTATATTTGCAATCAATTAAGATATTTTAAGACTATAAGATATATGAGCAGAATTAGGCCATTTGGCTAATTGAGCCTGCTCTGCCATTCTGTCATGGCTGATTTATTATCCCTTTCAATCCCATTCTCCTGCCTTCTCCCCATTACCTTTGATGCTGTTACTAATCAAAACTCTGTCAATCTCTCCTTTAAAATATACCCAATGATTTGGCCTCCCCAGCTATCCGTGGCAATGAATTCCACAGATTCACCACCACCTGGCTAAAGAAATTCTTCCTCATCTTCGTTCTAAAGGAACATCCTTGTAGTCTGAGGATGTACCCTCATACTCACCACCAATACTGAAAACATCCTCTCACATGCAGTATATCTCAGCCTTTCATTATTAAATAGGTTCCCATGAGATCCCACTTCATTCTTCTAAGATCCAGTGTATACAGGCCCAGAGCTATCAAACACTCCTCATACATTAACCCTTTCATTCCAAGGATAATTTTTGTGAACCTCTTCTGGACCATCTCCAATGCCTGTACATTATTTCCCAGATAAGGGGTCCAAAATTGCTCACAATACTCCAAGAGCAATCTGACCAATGCCTTATAAAATCTCTGCATTCGTCCCTGCTTTTATATTAAAATCTCCTTGAAATTAATGCTAACATTGCATTTGCCTTTATTAGCACCAACTCACCCAGCAAGTTAACTTCTGTGGAATTTTGCACGAAGACTCTCAAATCCCTTTGCCCCTCTGATTTCTGAATTTGCTTCCCATTTATAAAATAATCTATGCACCACCTACCAGAGGGGCATAATAGTATGATTTAATTAAAGTTGAACTAGCAGTGGCCAAGAGTACACAACAATATGGTAGGAATCAGTTTCTTTCAGAGAACTTGATCTGGACATGGAGGAAACTTCATCCTGTACTTCAGAGATGGCATGAAGACTTGGTTAAATATCTCACAAGGTTCAGATTTCAAAGTAAATTTCTTACCTAAAACATATATGTCACCATATACAACCCTGAGATACATTTTCTTGCAGGCATACTCAATAAATCCAATAACCGTAATAGAATCAATGAAAGATCACAGCAACTTAAGTGTTCAACTTGTGCGCAAAAGACAACAAAATATGCAAATAAATATAGAAAGAGGAAAAAAAAGTTGTTATTCAGAGCAAACATCAAAATGGAGAAGAAATGTGATCTAAGTGAATTAGACTTTGGAGGGATTGTTGGTGCCAGATGGGGTGGTTTGAGTATCTCAAAGTCTGCTGATCTCCTGAGATTTTCACGCAGAATAGTCTCTAGAGTTTACAGAGAATGGTGCGAAAAACAAACAAAAAAAAAAAGAATCCAGTGAACAACAGTTCTGTGGGCAAAAACACATTGTTAATGAGAGAGGTCAGAGCAGAAGGACCAGACTGGTTCAAGCTGACAGGAAGCCGAAAGTAACTCAACAACAGTGGTGAGCAGAGGAGCATCTCTGAATGCACAACATGTCAATCCTTAAAGTGGATGGGCTACAGCAGCAGAAGATAATGAATGTACGTACATTCTGTGGCCACTTTTCTAAGGACAGGAAGTTCCTAGTAAAGTGGCCACTGTGTGTACAGCTTCATTGAAATACAGCTGCACCTGAAGACAACTATTAAATGGCCATGAATGCTGCGTCAGATTTCCAGGGCAAATCACATTGCCGATGCACCCACTAAGAGGCTAACATTATTGCAATAATAACTGCATATCTCTGAGATCTACACTTGATTGACAGAAAACTCCATTGCTTGTGTCTATTATACTGTAATGATGGACGATTGGGAGCGATTGCAAAAACCCCAGCCTAATCAAGTGACTTAGAGGAAAGAAAGTGAGAGAGAGAATTGCAAGTAATTTGCATTGAACAGCTGTACTTTAAAGTGTGATTGCAGTATTAAAATTACCCTGGGAATATAGACACAGCTCAATTTAACACTGTTTTTTTTCTTTTATCAATTCCACCCTGGAGTGCTGGCTGGTCATAGTCCCTACTGCAATATCCTGCTTTGTTAATGCAGGATAAAATTGCTCGCAGTTACACAGCCCTTTATAGAATGTCAAACAGTACAGCTCAGAAACAGGTCCCTTCAGCCCACAATGTTGTGCTGAATAAATTAAATTAGTAATCAATTGGCCAACTATACTAATCTCTTCTGCCTACATAATGCCCATATCCTTTCATTTTCCTCGCATTCGTAAGACTATAAGGAACAAAATTAGGCCATTTGGCCTTTGGAGTCTCCTCTGCCTTTTCATCATGGCTGATCCATTTTCCCTCCCAGACCCAATCTCCTGCCTTCTCCATGTATCCCTTCATGCCCTGACAAACCAAGAAGCTATATACCTCTGCCCTAAATATGCCCAATGACCAGACCTCCATAGCGGACGGTGGCAACAAATTCCACAGATTCACCACTCTCTGGCTAAAGAAATTCCTCCTCATGTCTAATCTAAAAGGACGCTTCTCTATTCTGAGGCTGCGTCCTCTGGTATTAGAATCCTCCATCATAGGAAACAATCTCCCCACGTCCACTCTATCGAGGCCTTTCAACATTCGATAGGTTTCAATGAGATCACCCCTTATTCTTCCGAGTTCATATGCCTATCTAAACGTCTCTTAAAAGCCTTCAACCATAACTACATCAACCACCACCCCAAGCAACACATTCCAGGTACCCCTCCCATTCTCTGAGTGAAAGAACCTGCCTCTCATATCTCCTTCGAAACTCCGCCCTCACCTTAAATGCAAGTCCTCTGGTATTAGACATTTCAACCCTGGGAAAAAGATATTGTTTGTCTACGCTCTCTATGCTTCTTATATTCTTATAAGCCTCTATCTGATCTTCCTTCAGCCTCCGCTGCTCCAAAGAAGACAACACAAAGATGTCCAACTTGTGGTGAAACAGTAATGTAGCAGTTAGTCCGTTGTCTTTACAGCTTGGGCCATCAGATTCAGAGTTCACTTGTGGTGCAGCCTGTAAGGAGTTGGTACGTTTTTCTCATGAGCACATGGATTTCCACAGTGTGCTCCAGTTCCCTCCCACATCCCAAACACGTACCAGTTAGTAGGTTAATTGGTCATCGTAAGTTGTCCGCGCTGTATTTCTAAAATAGACTGGGCCGTCTCCAGTACTTTCTGTAGGAATTTCTGTTCAAGGGCATTGGTATTTCCCTACCAGGCTATGATGCAGCCAGTCAATATACTCTCCACCCCATATCTATAGAAGTTTGTTGAAGTTTTAGATGTCATGCAGGATCTTTGCAAACTCTTAAGGAAGAAGAGGTACTGCTGTGCTTCCTTTGTAATGGCACCTATGTACTGGGCCCAGGACAGGTCCTCTGAAATAATAACATCAAGGAATTTACAGTTGCTGACCCTCTCCACCTCTGATCCTCCGATGAGAACTGGTTGATAGATGTTTGGTTTTCTACTCCTGAAGTCAATAATCAGCTCCTTGGTCTTGCTGACATTGAGTAAGAAGTTACTGTTGTGGCACCACTCAACCAGGTTTTCAATTTCCCTCCTATATGCTGATTCATCATCACCTTTGATTCAGCTGGCAACAGTGGTGTCATCAGCAAACTTGAATATGGCATCGGAGCTGTGCTTAGCCTCACAGTCATCAGTGTAAAGTGAGTAGTGCGAGGGGCTAAGCACACAGCCTTATGGTGCACCTTTGCTGATGGAAATTGTGGAAGAGATGTTCTTGCCAATCTGAGTAAATCAAGGTTCCAATAGCATGGGGAAATATTGAGGCCTGGGTCTTGGAGCTTATTGATTAGGTTTGAGGAAACGATAGTATAAAATACTGAGCTGTAGTCAATAAAGAGTATTCTAATGTATGCACCTTTGCTGTCCAGATGTTCCAGGGTTAAGTGAAGAGCCAATGAGATGGCTTCTGCTGTGGACCTATTATGCCAGTCGGCAAATTGGGGCAGATCTAAGTCACTTATCAGGGGTTGATATGTTTCATCACCAACTTCTCAAAACAGTTCATCACTGTGGATGTAAGTGCTACTGGACAATAGTCGTTAAGACAGGTTACCATGTTCTTCTTAAGCAACAGTATAAGTAAAAGCCTGCTTGAAGCACATGGGTACCTCAGACTGCTGAAGCAAGAGGTTAAAGGTCTCCAGTCATTGTATGAGAGTTTTATGAAGTTTCATTGTAATTTCCTGCTTATAAAGCAGCAACATAACTACCTGTCACATTAAAATAACAGGACTCGGCTTTGCACAGTCTATTACTCTCTTTGTGTGGCCACTGTTGACGCAATGTTTGGATATGGCCCCAGAGTGTAGAGAGAGACACTGAAGTGGGTCAACAGTTCACTGACTTTAATGAGAACTGTTGCAGAGTTTAAAAGAAAAAAAACAATTAATTAAAACTCTCAAATTGAACATTAAATGCCAACACTGTGGCTCGAAGCAATTGCCAAATACTAAATGAATACTGGTCCTTTACAGTGTCTGTCAAAACGGTAGTCCTCATTCCTGCTAGGGTTGAAGGTAAGCAGGGTGCATAAATATTGCTGAGCTTTTGGTCAAGTCTCGACAAGAGTAGAATGAAAAGAAAGGAGTTAAACACCACCACATGAAACAGCAATTACCTTGAATGTGCATACACATGAGCGATCTTGCCAAATCTGTTGCCTAACCCACCTGCACAGGCACGTAGTCCGTGGTTGTGACAATTGTCCTCCAACAGGACCACAACCTTGCCATGGTTTGGAAGCTTGCATGCCTCATTTGCTCAAACTGTGCTTGATGAAGGAGCAAGCTGGCTTCAGGAAGAACGGAAGGTGTGCTGACCAGATTTTCATACTGTGTAACAACATAGAGCAGTGCACAGAATGGCAGAGACAACTGTATGTAAATTTCATGAACTTTGAAAATGCTTTAGATAGCATCCACAGGGAGAGCCACTGGCAAATTCTCAGATCATATGAGATCTCTTCCAAGGTTGTCCAGCTCATCCAGAGTTTCTGTGCTAACTTCACCTGCACATCTGGGGACTGCAACTTGAGCTTTGAAGTCAAGGCAGGCTTCAGGCAAGGCTGTATAATGTTGGCAATATTGTTGAACCTGGTGACTGACTGGGTTATGAGGCAAACAAAAGACAAGCAGAGAGGCATTAGGTAAATTCTGTTCTCTACTTTGGAAGACGACTTGGCAGATGACCTTGCATAACCATCACATACACCCCAGCACACGCAAGAGAAAACTCAGAGCCTGTGGACCTTTGGTGGACAAGTTGGACTCAGAATCAGTCAAAGAAAGACTGAGACCATGACCCACAATGTAGACTCTCCTCGTCTTGTCAACACATACAACATCAACTTATCCAGTGCTGGCAGATCCACGTACCTGGGCAGTATCATTCAGCAGGATGATGGGATCAAGGACGACATTGAGTGCAAACTCAGAAAAGCTAGAAACATCTTCAGAACGATGAGCGACATATGGGGATCAACCAGGTACAGTGTCCACACCATGGTGAAGCTGTACCAGAGCTGTGTTCTGTCCACACTCTTGTATAGGTCAGAATGTTGGCACAAGACAGGGAAACCTTGCCAATCTGTCATCATTTCACACCATGAGCTCTGGAGGACCCTCTGCATTTTCTGGCCAAGAAAGATCTCCTCCCACATCCTTATGCTTCCAAAGTCATCAAGAGAACGTGGGTACAAAACATCATGAGGAAACACTGGAGATGGATTGGGCATGTGTGAAAAGAGAGGTCAATTTCATCATTAAGACAGCACTTCACAGGGAAACCAAAGACAACTTGGCAACACCGTAGAGGTTGAAATGAGGATATTGAACCACATCTGGGGCACAATAGAGAAGATTGCCAAGGACAGACAGGGATGGAAGACATTCATTGCTGCCCTAAATGCTGTGGCATAACGGGCAGTAACTAACTAACAACCCCATTTTCCTGCCTTCTCCCCATAGCCTTGGAAACCCAGTCTAATCAAGAACCTCAGCCTCCATTTTAAAAATACTGAATGACTTGGCCTCCACAGCCATCTGTAGCAATGAATTCTATACATTAATTACCCTCTGGCTAAAGAAATTCCTTATCATCTCTGTTCAAAAGGGACTTGCTTGTTTTCTATGCCCTCTGGTCCCATCAGGGAAGAGTCTGGATAGGAATAAAGAGTTGACATTTTGGGCAAGACCCTTCATCAGGGCAGCCTGCATGCAGGCTGTGTTTTTCTGATTTGAAGCACACACAGAAAGGTAACCATCTATTCTCTATTTGCCCTTCAGACTGCAAAATCTTTTCATAAATTCATTCTCAATAAAAACCCAAAAAGAAAGCTTCCGCCTCAGGTGATTTTTGAGAAGTTGTTTAGTTCACTTTACATCTATGCTCACATGCACAGTGAAGGCAGTAGAACTTCTAAAATAAATATTTTCTTGGATGTCTTTCAATTGTTTTTGTTCACCTAGTCACCTTGTTGTGGTGGGGAGGCTTATGAGTTCCAGAGGTCCTGAGTGTGATGCCTTCTGGAGCTTAGCTTTACCAAGATGGTAAAGTCAAGGGGAAGGACCAGACAAGGAGCTCAAGACCTCAATGATGGAGCTGGCGGAAGATAATGACACGTCACACCGGCAGTGAAGGCAAAGGAAGACTGCAGCAGTGAAGGGTCCCCAGTCATCTTGCATTCCACACCACTGGACCCTGATCCTGATCTGTCAAGGACAGTGTGGTGGCTGCCTGTGCATCAACCTTCCCACGTTACACAAAATCATGCACAGGTGTTCTCCGTTGAGGGAAGAGCCCGTTGGGAGTACATAATACTCGACTCAAATGATCGCAGTACTACTACACTCAAAGGAGCGTCTCATAACACTCCAACCACACTGTTATACTCAGTTTAATGATAGTTTCTTGGTGTAGATTCTAAACTGTACTCTGGGGTGGATTCAGTAGAATGCAAGGAAAACTACTTAACACAAGCAATCAGATTGCCTACACACTGGTAGAGGTATTTATAACAATCAAATAAGAGTAGAAAATACAGTAACTGCAAATGAATTAAGAATTATGTTTGACCATCTCCTCTAAAGAGGGGCAATGACATTGCTTTGCTGGTCTCCACTCTCGTCGTCACAGGAGTGACCTCTCTTTCCCTCGCCGAAGAGAGAGAGCCTGTCTAAGACATCGAAGTGCTGGGTTGTGGACTGTAATTTTGATGGACTCTGGACCAAGGTCTTTTTGGAGGCTTTTGCTGTTGCTTGCATGGTGGGAGGGGGTGGGGTTGGTGCATCTGCTGGCGTGAGTGGGGTTGGAGGAGGGGTTGATGTTTTGCTGCTGCCCCTGTGAACGGTGTGAGTAGGAGGGTTATCGGGGCTTCGATGTTCAATCACTCATTCTATGGGGTCTCTTGTCTCATGGATGTCTGTGAGGAGCATGAATTTCAAGTTGTATACTGTATACATTCTCTGATATTAAATTGAACCAAAATGAAATGTAATGATGACCTCGAGAGGAAATGGGCAGTTGATGTCAATAGATGCTGCCAGATCCATTGAGTTCGTCTGGCTGTCAAAGGTTCACTTATTATCAAAGTGTACAACTCTGAAGATCTTCTTCTCCAGGTAGCCATAAAACCAAGAAAGAAAGATGACACAATCATCAACCCCCAAATCCCTCCTCCCACTCAAAAAAATTAACAAAATGGAACAGACACCCAAACTCCCAAATCCCCCTCCCTGCACAAAAATTGAGAAAGATTGGGTGAGAAACAGAATATAAAAAACTATAAGACCGAAATAAGTCTATAGTCCAAGTCCACATCCAAAATGCAGAAAACCTGGGTAGCACACTCCAGGCACAGGGGGAGGCTCTCCCCTCTCCAGCACAGAGCAATCAGAGGACAGGTAGCTCACTCTCCGCACTCCCCTCGATGCTTCCATCGCCCTCATTGCTTTAATTGTTTCACAGTGGAAGCTGTTATTGGAGAAATTGAGTCAAACATCGGTTTGCACCCTGCCCCCCAGCCTGCCCACTACGAGATTCTGGCATGCTGCCTCTGTCTCCTGGAATCCTCTCGGAGACCGTAGAGCACTGGAACACCCAAACTATCTCCAAACTTCCACATTCGCCTCGATGTTTCAATCTCTCTCAGCACTTCATTTGGCGAACGGCTCCAACAGTTCTAGAGTCACATTCAAGATGAAAAACAAATGTAAAAGTCATAAAAGAAATGACATATATGTTTTCATGATCTATCCAGAAGATGTTGACTGAAGGAGAGCTGTACTCGGGCGCCATCTTGACTGGAAGGTTGGAATGATAGAAGCTGTTTGCTTTTTCTTGCACCAGCTTTCAGTATCTGCAGTCCCTTGTGCCTCCAAAGATCATCCAGGATTTGTGTAAACATAAATCAGGAATATTAACAGAAAATGTAGGAGGCATGGAAAACTCAGCAGGTTGGGCAACATCTGTGGTGAATGAAATAGAGACATCGAACATGTGGGGAGATTTGATGGAAGGACACATAACTTTGGAAGGGTACAGATAGGGAAAATGCAAGCAAGCTTCCTCCACTGAGGTTGGGTGGGGCTAGAACTAGGGATCAAGGGTTAAGGTGAAATATTTAAGCAGAACCTGAAGGGTTCAGAGGGTGGTGAGAGTGTGGAATGAGCTGCCAGCAGATGTGGTGGATGCAGGTTCCATTTCCACATTTAAGGGAGATTTGGATAGGAATATGGATGGGAGTGATGTGGAGGGCTATGGTCCAGGTGCAGGTCGATGGCAGAATAATAGCTGGCACAGACTAGATGGGTCAAAGTTCCTTTTCCAGTGCCGCAATGCTCTATGCTCTAAGTCTCTAGGTATCAGCTTTCACTTTGCGGGGAAAACTCTAGTCTCACGAGTTAGAATATTATTAGTTTCAGAGTTGCTTCAGAAACGTATGCAGATAATCTTGGTTGACAAACTACAATCCTGTCCTGAGGAAGCACCAGCCTTCCTTTCAGATAGGATACTTAAATGTGTCTTTGTTACCTTGCCCTCAAGCAAATGCAAAGATCCTAGAACCCACAACACAGTACAGGCTCTTCAACTCATGATGTGCCAATCTTTTAACCTACTCTAAGATCAATCTAACCCTTCCCTCCTACAAAACCTTCCATCGTCCTGTCGTCCATGTGCCTTCCTAAGAGTCCTTTATGTGTCCCTAATGGACCTGCCTCTACCACCAGCCCTGGCAGCTTGTTCCACGCACTCACCACTCTATGTGTAAAAAAACCTAACTCTGACATCCCTTCTCTATATTCCTCCATCACCTTAAATTCATGCCCATTCACATTAGTCATGCTGTATGACTTTGAGAAACTACTTTGAAACAACATCTCTGAACAGACTGTAAGTCAGGAAGTTATTTAGGCCCTTCAGCCCATTTATGCCATGCTACCCATAAAGTACTCAGTTACACTAAGTCATTTTATTACCTCCACCTTCCCATCAACTCTCCACACATTCTACCACATGGGGTCATGTGCAGTGCCCAACTGATATACCAACTGGCATGGCATCGGGATATGGAATAAACCACAGCACCTGGGAGAAGCCTATTAGAATCAGAATCAAGTCTATTATCATTGACATATGTCATGAAATCTGTGGTTTTGTGGCAACAGTACATTCCAGTACATAAAATAAACTATAAATAACAATAAGAAATATATATAAGATATGGGGTGGTGGGTTGGGAGATATATCTCTTCCAAAGGAGGTGTGAGGTGCTCCTTCCCTCTGCTAATCTGCAGGTTGCCCTTGGGCAAGGTGTAGCACCTGCACAGACCCCTCCCAAATCAGGGTCACGTGAAGCCAGGGAAGCAGGTAGAGGATGTTTGTATGAGCAGCTGGTGCATATCAGAAGCAGAATCAGGTCTAATATCACTGGCATATGTCATGAAACTTGTTAATTTAGTGGCAGCAGTACAGTGCAATGCATGATAATATAGAAAAAATGAATCTTTTACAGTAAATATACAAACGTTTGTATATATAAAAAATTTAAAAAGTGATGTATTATTCATGGGCTCAATGTCTATTCAGAAATCAGATGGCAGAGTGGAAGAAGCTATTTCTCAGTTGTTGAATGTGTGCCTTCAGGCTCCTGCCCTTCCTCCCTGATGGTAGCACCGAGAAGAGGGCATGCCCTGGGTGTCGGGAGTCCCTAATGATGGATGCCGCCTTTTTAAGTCTTCACTTCTTGAAGATGTCCTGGGTGCCAGGGAGGCGAGTTCCCATGATGGAACTCACTTGAGTTTACAACTTTCTGCAGCATATTTTGATCCTGTGCTGTGCTTCCCCCCTCCCCCGTACCAGATGGTGATGCAGCCGGTTAGAATGCATTCCACAGTAGAAATCTGTCCATCTGTGGATATTAGCGAGTGTCTTTGGTGACATACCAAATCTCCTTGAACTCCTAATGAAATATTACTGCTGTTGTGCCTTCTTTGTAACTGCATCGATACGTTGGGCCCAGCATAGATCCTCAGAGATGATTCAGGACCTTGAAATTGCTCACCCTTTCAATTTCTGATGCTGTACATCTGATGGAGTCCTATGGAAACTCTGCAGACCTACACGGAGGACGTGGAAACTCCACACAGAGATCAGGACTGAACATGATTGACTATACTATTTGTGCCATTTTGTTGCTTATTTGCCATTTGGGGATGTTTTTTGTAAGCTAGTCACTTCTGTTCCTACACAAGTTGCCAACATGTGTACGAACAGTGATTATTGCATACAGTTCTGCTCACCCCACTATAGAATGGATGTCAAGGCTTTGAGGTGCAGAAGAGGTTTACCAGGAAGCTGCCCAGTTTAGAGGATGTGTGTTATTATGAGAGGCTGGATAAACTTTGATTGTTTTCTTTGGAGAACCAGAGGATGAGGAGAAATCTGATAGAGGTTTATAAGATTCTGAGAAGCACAGATAGGGTAGTCAAGGAGTATCTGTTTCCCAGGGTTACAATGTCTAATGCCAGAGGGCATGCTTTGAAGTTGAGGAGGGGTAGGTTCAAAGGGGATGTGAAGAGAAAGTTTTTTACTTGGAGAGTCACGGATGCCTGGAATGCACTACCTGGTATGGTGATAAAGGTGAATACATTAGAGACTTTTAAGAGACTTTTGGATGGGCACATGGATGTAAGGAAGATGGAGGGCTATGGATATAGTGTGGGTAGACGGGATTAAAATTTGGGTGTTTCTGGTTTGCTTTATACCTGGCTCGGCACAACATTATAGGCCAAATGGCCTATTCCTGTGCTGTATATTCTAAGCTCAACCTCTAGCAGGCTGATGGAGAGGCTGCAGATACTGGAAGTCTTGAGCAACATACACAAAATGGTGGAGGAACTCAGTAGGGCAGGCAGCATCTGTGGACCCTTCATCAAGATCTCGGCCCAAAACGATGACTATTTATTCCCCGACATAGGTGCTATCTTACCTGGTGAGTTCTTCCAGCACCTTGTAGGTATGTCACCCTGGCTGGCTGCAAATTAGTTTCGATGGGAGGATGGAGTCCTAGGCTTGTGAGAGGCAGCATATGGATGCAAAACCTTCTTTCACAAGAATCCATGCTGCTGATTCTCCACGTCGATGCATTCTTCGCAAGATTAGTGAGTGAGGGCATGAGAACAATGCTAAGTGACTTCTCAATACATTATGTTGTATCTGTGAAAAAGTCATCATTGACTGAACGTCACAGATTCACAATAAAAGAAAATCGCAGAGGCTCTTGAGCTATGATACACTGAACAAAACCATGGTTACAGAATCAGGAGATTTTGTCATTGTGTCATAGAGTTATACAACAGGTCCTTCTGCCCAACTCATCCATACTGCACACACAAAATGCTGGCGGAATGCAGCAGGCCAGGCAGCATCTACACGAAGAAGTACAGGTGACATTTTGGGCTGAGACCCTTCATGAGGAGTCATCCATGCTGACCAAGATGTCCATCTGAGCAAGTCCCATTTGCCTCCCGTTTGGCCAATATCACTCTAGGCTTTGCAAATACACATACCTGTCCAATATATTTTAACATTGCAATTGTACCCACCTCTGGGGATCTCCTTTGTAGCTTGTTCCACATATCCAGCACTCTCTGTGTGAAAACATCCCTACCAGGTCCCTTTTAAATGTTTCTTCTCTCACATTAAAACTATGCCCTCTAGTTTTAGACTCCGCTTCTTAAGGAAAAGATTGTAGTCACCCACCGTATCTATACCCCTCATGATTTTATATATACGTCTATAAAGCCCCCACTCAGCCTCCCTCATTCTGGGCAAAACCCTCATACTGTTGAGTCTCTCCTCATAACACAAACCCTCCAGTCCCGGTAACATTCTTTCCGCACCCTTTTCAGCTCAAAGGTCAGCTTTATTTGTCACATGTACATTGGAAGATACAGTGAGGTGTATTCTTTGCGTCAGGTTAAGTCAGTGAGGATTGTGCTGGGGGCAGCCTGCAGATGTCACCATTCTTCCGATGCCAACATAGCATGTTCGCAACTTACTAACCCTAACCCATAAGTCTTTGGAATGTGGGAGGAAACTGGAGCACCTGGAGGAAACCCACATGTTCATGGGGGGAAAGATAAGCTTCTTACAGACAGCAGTGGGAATCTAACCCGTATCAGCAGTTGCTGGCACAACAAAGAGATTGTGCTAATTGCCTCACTACCATTCAAATCATAACCCTCTTCCTTCAGTTGGGTGACTCGTATCTAAGCATCACACAATGATTTGTACAGTCGCTACTTGACGTCCCAACCACTCCAGTCAACACACACGATGCAATGTTCAAAATTGACCACAGAGCTTCATGGTTTTGCCACTGCACAAAAAGAGGTCATTTTCCCCATCAGGTAGTTCAGTTAGTGCCGCAACAATGTTTTACTGAGGGACTGCCACACTGTCAGGGGGATACTAAACTGAGATGTTGCCTCAGATGTTCACAAAATATCCTGGGTTATTATTCTCTATAGATTTCTCCAGTGTCCTGACTAACTTTCACCCCTCAACCAACGTCATAAAGACAGGATGTTCCAAGTCTTCCACCAAAACGCTGGGGATTCTCTGTAACTAAAACAACTGGTGCCCTTGTGTAAAAGTGCACAGCTTCAAACTAAGCAAATTTCCAAACAGCTGATGCCATTTGGCTTCCTGTAGCCAGATTTCTTCAGAATAAAGGTAGACTTTTGCTATATTCCAATAACTTTGCAGGAGAAGATGTCCCAAGATGTCTATTTGGACTAGTCTTATTTGCTTGCCATTTGGCCAGCATTTCTATAAAACTTTCATATGCACTCAGTGGCCACTTTATTAGATACACCTGTACTCCTGCTCGTTAATGCAAATATCTAATTGGCCAATTATGTGGCAGCCGCTCAATGGATAGAAATATATAATCGTGGTCAAGAGGGTCAGTTGTTGTTCAAGCCAAATATCAGAATGGGGGGAATAAATGTGATTTAAGTGACTTTGATCGTGAAATGATTGTTGAAGCCAGAAGGGGTGGTTTGAGTATCTCAGAAACTGCTGATCTCCTGGGATTTTCACACACAACAGTCTCTAGAGTTTACAGAGAAAGCTGTGAGAAACAAAAGAAACACCCAGTGAGTGTGACAGTTCTGTGGGTGAAAGTGCTAATGAAAGAGGTCAGAGGAGAATGGCCAGACCAGGTCAGGCTGACAGGAAGGTGACAGTAACTCAGCTATCCACGTCTTACAACAGTGGTGCGCAGAAGAGTATCTCTGAATGCCTAACACATTAAAGTTAGAACTAGAGGGGCTGCAGCAGCAGAAGACAATGAGCATACACGCAGTTTCCACTTTATTAGGTACCTCCTGTTCCTAATAAAGTGGCCACTCGTATTAGATTTCTCTACCTGGGAAAACGACTCTGGCCTTGCACCTTACCTGTGGCTCTCATGATCCTACATAACTCTGTAAGCTCAGCCTCCTTCACTCCAGGGAAAAATATCCCAATCTATCCAAACTCTCCGACCTGCTGTTCCAGAGCCAGGTGGGAGTCTAATGGGCCTCAAATTTTCAAGCCATTATCTAATTATTATATTAATCCTGGTAAGATCTACCTGAGAGCAAATTGGTAGCCACGTTTCCTTCATTACAACTTCAAGGAAGTACTGCATTGACTGTAAAGGGGTTTGGGACATCGTGAAGACACGCTCTCTGTGGGCGTGTTTCTTTAACGGACTATGATCAGCTCTCAAAGGGTTAACCAGCAAAGGTGTATGATGTTTACAGTTAATTTTACGGAGCCCCGCCCATATCTCTGCGTCCATTGGACAATCTCCTGGACCAGGAGCAGACATACGCTTTGCTGATTTGCTGGCCGTCTTGTCTGTCAGTGTTGGGTGGGCGTGGCCGTGCTCGGAGCGAGCGGGTAGCGCGTGTAGGGAGCAGGAATCCGGGCTGTTGGACAAGTCGCTGCCGAGATGTTCAGGAGGCACATCCCAATTTTGACAACAGACATGATCCCTCCAGCCAGGTGAACAGCAAACACTGCAGTCACCACAGAGCTCGCTCCTACGTTGCACAGCTTGCTGGAGGATAGACGCTGCAAACTCGCGAACAGTGTTGTTTTTTAATTCATAAACTCCTCCCCAGTTGAAAGGCTGCAAGATCACATCCGAGATGTCGAGGAAAAAGACACTAAAGAGCAAAGGTACCTCGTCTCCCACCACCACCTTACCGGCAGGACGAAGCAAAGAGCAGAAGAAGTCGGCGAAAGCCAACTCCGGGGCCCAGGGTCCGATTAACGGGGTGGCCATTCCAAACAGACCATCCCTGAGTAACAGCAGCGAGTTTTATGACATTGCATTTAAGGTTAGTTCTTGCCAGGGAGCCTGGCAGATTTGTGGTCGTTTCTGTGTGTTTATCGAAGGATTTATTGCATGTGTTCATGTGTTTGCATGACACCATTTCATGGTCAACACTCACCTGGATATAGAATTAAAATCTGACAGAAACTGAGGTTATTTTAATCAGTCAACAGCCTCTGCGCTGTCAATATATATATTGTCCTGAGTTGCTGTTTTGATAGGGGATGTACAACAAAGAGACAGACCATTCGGTTTAACTCTTTGTGCTCCCAACGTTGCTTGACACCCCGCATCACTCGGTGTTTAACTCTAGAGAGAAGACTCAGACGCTGACTCGGCTGTTTACCACCTCACTATCTCGGGAGATGCTAAATGAAGCAAGATCACGTCGATCCATTAGCCCGGACTCCTTCGGCAGCCCGCAGTGCAGATTGGGACCATTCATCCCGTTTTGCCTGTACTATCTCTGAGAGAAGTTCTCTCCAGTTAACCCCACCCACTTTTTCCCCTTCACATTTCCGTCTTGTGTTGTGCACTTTGCCCCCCCCCCCCACCCTCACACCGATCTTACGTAATTTCAGCCGTTAAATTGCCAGAAACCCCAGGGTATAAACTATAGAACCCCGTCAGTTGGGTTATGAGGCTTATCAAGAAGGTTATGTAATGGGCAGCGATAACAGACTCTACCGTATAGCGTGCCCGTTGAAGGGCCCCTGAGAATTGACCGATTGTTTCCTGGTTGGATAGCATACGTTGCCCAAGTGTAGCAAATCTGGAATGAAAACTCGTCTTATTCAGTAACAGACAGCCCATTAAAAGAGGAGATTGAAGTATTCTAGTCCTCGGGGAACTCCGTTAACTCTCCTTGCCAACCTCGGGGTCGGTTCATAACTGAAAACCTCACAATGCCATCAATGGAGGACTGAGAAAGTGGGTCAAATCCCAACACTGAGGGCAAGATTTTCGTATAATTCTTTGAAGAAGTCACGGTTCCGAATGTACTGGAGGAACTCAGTGGGTTAAGCAGCACCTGAATTTTCCTCCCAAAAAGGAATTTTTGAAATTTTGCTGAAATCCTGTTGCAGCCAGAACCAATTTATGAATTTTCTGTTTCCGAAAGGTGCCGACATATGGTAGTTTTTTTCCAACTGCGGTCTGCACGCGTCTTGCTGAAGTTCCCGATGAGTTGATGAGATTGTTGCTGTGTTCCACAGCGAGGCGAAGCTGTAACTCGCTATGTTGAGGTCTAAAGTAGATAGACGCTGCCAGAGTCCCTGATCTTCAGATTGGAAGGCATTCACTTCTCATTTGCAGAAGAGAGACTCTAGTGTAAGATTAGGAGTCGGCCATTTGGCCTGTTTGTCTGCTCTCTCATTCAGTAGGATCCACCTTAGTGCTCATCCCATTATCCTTGATTCCATTTCTATCGAAAATCCGTTGCAACTACTCAATAGCTGAGACTCTTGGGTGACAATGTTCAAAGATTCACTGTCCTAAGTGAGTGACCCATTATTTGGAGACTGTCAATCCTGTTCTAGACTAGTCATTCAGATGGGAACCCCTCCTTGCATCTTCCTGCCAAGGCTTTCCATGGGCCAATGAGAGGATGGGGAACATCAGAGCAGTTGCCCATGGGCCAATGGGAGGATGAGGAGCAACAGAGCAGTTAACCTGTGCATATAGATAAATTAACTTTGACATTCCCCCCACCATACTTTCCTCCAATAACCCTAAAATTATGTCCCCCACAGAACTGGCCATCTCTGGCCTGGGAAACGGTCCCTGGCTGTCCACTTGATTTATGCCTTTTATTGTCTTGTGCACATCTATCAATTTGCCTCTCATTCTCCTTCATTCCAAAGAGAAACTCTCTTTCTTGCTCAGCCGATCCACGTAATAGACAATTTCTAATCCAGGCAGCACCTGGTAAATCTCCTCTGCACCTGCTCTGGAGCTTCTAGATTCTTCCTATAATGAAGTGACCAGAATGGAACACAATCCTCCATGTGGTCTAACCTGGTTCCAGATTCCAGTTCAGTCACTCAGAGATGCATGGTGCTGTTACCTGTTGAGGTAACAAGGAGGTTATCCCCTTTTTGCTTAATTATGTTTTACATTCATTGCCCGTGGTCAGACTATAGCCATTGGGTACAAAATGTTAAAAATCTTATTTCCCTGTGCCCCCTAACCAGAGGACACAGCCTCAGAATAGAAAGGTGTCCTTTTAGAACAGAAATGGTGAGGAATTTCTTTAGCCAGAGGGTGGTGTTTCTGTGGAATTCATTGCCACAGATGGCTGTGGAGGCCAAGGCATTGGGTATATTTAAAGCAGAGGTTGATAGTTTTGTGATTAGTAAGGGTGCCATAGATTATGGGGAGAAGGCAGGAGAATAGGGTTGAGGGGGATAATAAATCAGCCATGATGGAATGGCACAGCACACCCGATGGGACAAATGGACTAATGCTACTTCTATGTATTATGGCCTTATCTCAGTGCTTTCTACTTCTCCCGACCCCAGTCCTCTTGGTTACAAAACTGCTAGTTCTCTCCAAAAGGAAATGGCACTGGATTTTGGAACACCTGAAATTAAAGCAGAAAACTATAGAAAATCTAGTGAGAGAAAGGGAGTTAAATTTTGATATGAACTATTATCAGAGCTGGTGACTCTGTGGTCGTTGACTTATGGGTAAAGATTTGAAGGAAAATTGATAAGTTTATAAGTAGATAGAGGAAGTTCAAGTTTATTATCTTGGCCATACATAACACTGGGTATCAACACCATGAAAATTAGCGTTCTGCAGCTGTCATTATAAACATAAATTAGCATAACTAAAGACCAGCAGTGGGGATTTACAAGGATGCTGACTGGATTGGAGAGCGTGCCTTATGAAAACAGGTTGAGTGAACTTGGCCTTTTCTCCTTTTGTAGCGGTGGAGAGTGAGAGGTGACCTGATTGAGGTCTGTAAGATGATAAGAGGCATTGATCATGTGGAAAAACAGAGGATTTTTCCTAGGGTTGAAATGGCTAACATGAGGTTGCATTGTTTTAAGGTGCTTAGAAGTAAGTACAGAGGGGAGGTCAGGAGTAAGTTTTTCATACAGAGAGTGGTGGGTGTGTAGAATGCACTGCCGGTGAGACGATGGTAGAGGCAGATAAAATAGGGTCTTTTATGAGTTTCTTAGATAGGTACATGGAACTTAGAAAAATAGAGGGCTACACGGTAGGGGAATTCTAGGCAGTTTCCAGAGTAGGTTACATGGTTGGCACAACGTTGTGCTGTAGATAACAGCAACCAGCATAATTAAAGACCCCACCCAACCCAGACATGCTCTCTTCTCACCTCATCCATTAATACCAAAACCTGAAAGCTCTTGCCACCAGATTTGAGGACAACTTTTATCCTGCTGTTAGAATTGTTCCTTAGTATGATAAAGATGGACTCTTGACCTGACAATCTAACTTGTTATGATATTGTCTACCCGCACGGACTGTCACCATAGTTGTTCCACTTCATTTCTGCTATCTCTCCCAGTTTTCCTTGGACTCCTTCAATGCAAAGCATAATGAATTGATCTGTTACAAACAGTATCCAATACAAGCTTTTCACTCTATCTCAGTGCATGTCACAATAACAAAGCCAATTTCAATTCCACCAATACACACCACTCAGTGCAGTACGGTCTGTGTCAAACAAGGATGATATCTTGCTCATGTTTTATGCATAGATGCTCAAAGTAGTCTTTCTTTTTTAATATAAAAGAGTTTCACTTTTTATTAATACAAGGAATTCAGGCTGAGAATTCCAGGATAGGCACAGCTTGTGGCTCATCACAAAAGTGCACAAGTATTGGTAGCGCCTGCTCCCCGTTCACGTGCACGTTGCAGTAACCATCACTTGTTTTATTTCAGGTCATGTTAGTTGGAGACTCTGGCGTAGGGAAAACCTGTTTGCTGGTGCGCTTTAAGGATGGAGCGTTCTTAGCAGGAAGCTTTATTTCTACAGTGGGAATTGACTTCAGGGTGAGATTTCCTTGTATTTCTTTATCCTTGTGTTTAAATATGCTGCTCGGACAATGACACGAAGCTCAAGGCACAGAAAAGCACCTGCCTATGAGTTGCAAGTTGCACTGACTGCACACATCTATATCTGTTCATATTGATGCCTATTGCTTGGTGTTTATTGGTATGGAATCTGCCTTGTTGAAGGCACTCTTGTCTCGCACTGACTTTTCCATGTGAAGCATTAAATTAAAAATGTATGTGCAACTTTAAAATAGTTTCTGTCATCACTGCAAAACCAGGAGCGAGTTGCTGAAGTTGAGCGTGACTGTTGACTACTGCTGGTAGATGCTGAGAAGCTGAGCCGAGCTCTGAGGTTCAAAGTTCAAAGTAAATTTATTATCAAAGTGTATGTATATATCTATCACCGTGTACAACCCTGAGGTACATTTTCTTGCAGGCACACTCAATAAATCCATAATAGAGTAATAACCATAATGGAATCAATGCAAGACCACACCATCTTGGGTGTTCAACCAGTGTGCAAAAGACAACAAACTGTGCAAATACAGAAAGGAAAGAAACACTAATAATAAATAAATAAATAAATAGATAGCATTGAGAACGTGAACTGAAGTGTCCTTGAACGTGAATCCATAGGCTGCAAGGACACTTCTGTGATGGGGCAAATGAAATTATCACGTCTGATTCGGCAGTCTGATGGTTGAGGGGTCAAACTGTTCCTGAGTCCTGGGTTCTGATGGCAGCAGTGAAAAGACAACATGATCTGGGTGGTGCATTGGGTGTGCTTATTGTTGTTGGAACTAGTATAGGGATTGACCGAGGGTGCTGTCCATGGTGATTGATGGGCATTGTCTACTGGGCCACAAAACTGAACTGATCAGATCACTAAACACAACCAATGGACTCATTTTCAAGGACTCTACAACTCAAGTTCTCAGTGTTAACTAATTTATTATTATTATTATTGCTATTTTTGTATTTGCACAGTTTGTCTTTAACATTTTGGTTGTTTGTCAGTCTTTGTAGTTTTTCATTGATTATATTGAATTTCTTTGTTTCTACTGTGAATACCTGCACAGTATGTGATGACACATAAGTACTTTATGGTGTCATGTAAGTACTTTAATAATAATAGTTGCGTTCAGCTTTGAGTTTTGAGGTTGGTAAAACTCCATGGCAATGCCGCCAACAGTGCTTGTAGGCGTACTTCTCGTGTTGGAGGGATTCATTGCCAGTGGAATTAAAGACAGGTGTACGAGTCCCCATCTCCAGAAGATCACTTTTCGGTAAGTGCCAGTGAGTGTGCAAATGGCATAAAAATGCTTGCATTCCCATGCCACTTCAGTGACTAATTGTGTTGCAGTTCAGTGTGATGGTTTTGAAATATAGACAGGTTTATTGGAGCAACTAATTTGTGAAAAGATGATTGGCCAATTAACTACTCGAACAGGTGTGAGTTTTAGACAGGACTTCGGGGAGAAATGCTCGTTTCATCTCTGCTCATCTTTGACATCCAAATGAACAGAATGCCTCAATAACGTTCTCACTCTCTCTGAGTCTCATCCAGGATCAAGTATCCAGCTGTTCAGATCAATTTATTACTGAAGTACCTACTACCCTAAGATTCATTTTCTTGCAGTCAATCACAGTTGAACAAAGGAATACAACAGAATTAATGAAAAACTACGCGTGAAGACCGACTGTGTAAAAGAAAGCAAACAGTGCAAATAAAAAAAATAATATTTTCTTAGTAACTAAATAAATAATACAGAGATCATGAGTTGTGGAGTCCTTGAAAGTGAATCCATAGGTTTTGGAATCTGTTGAGTGAAGTTATCCACACTGGTTCAGGAGCTTGATGACTGAAGGATAGTAACCGTTCCTGAACCTAGCCATGTGAGACCTAAGGCTCCTGTCCCTCCTTCCCAATGGCAGTAGTAAGAAGGGAGCATAGCCTGGAGGGTGGGGGTTCTTGATGATGGATGCTGCTTTCTTGAGGCAGCACTCTGTTTGAATGTATTGGATGGTGAGGAGGGCCTGTTTTGTGATGGGTTGGGCTGTATCCAGCACTTTTTGTGGACTTTTCCATTCTTGGGCATTGGCGTTACGGAAACACCAAAGCCCAGTGTGGGAGCTGATGAATTCCTAATACCAGTCATTTTTGTACTGAGTCACAGACAGCACCTGATGCTAGGGACCATAAATTAAGTGCAACCTTCTGTTCAGGATGAAGAAGGACTGTTTGGTACTGACTCTCACCTGTTAGTTTATTTAGGTTATCCTCTACTGCACATTAACTTCCCTTGATATACAGCCGAGGTAAATCTGACCGTCTTTGTTGGCTGCATTACTTAGAAAGTCAGCCCTTCATCATTTCACTTTTTAATCTTCTACATTCTTCTCTGGCATGCAGAGAGAACGGCTGCCCTGGAAACGATCATCTCCACTGTATTTCAGATAGTCTCTTCAAGTTAGAGGCAGCCCAACAATAAGGATCATGATGGAACCAGAGTGGTGGTTGTCCTCAGAAAGGCCAATCTCCAGTCTTGTTTCCCTCTTATACTTTCTCTTTGTATCTGCCCATCACCTATTTCTGGTGCTCCTCTCCCTTTCCTTTCTTCCATGGTCTGTCCTCTCCTATCATGCTCTCCCTTCTCCTGCCCTTTATCTATTTCATCAAACAACATTCCAGTTCTTTACTTCACCCCCTCCCCTTCTCCTGTTTTCATCTATCACCTGGCACCTTGTACTACCTTCCCCTCCCCCCACCTACTTATTCTGACTTTCCAGTCCTGCTGAAGGGTCTTGGCCTGAAATGTCAACTGCACACTCTTTTCCATAGATACTGCCTGGTTTGCTGAGTCCCTCCAGCATTTGTGTGTGTCCTTGGAAAGTTTTGGAAAGGGGGCTGGGGGTTTGGAAAAGGGAATGAATTAATGGTCTTTCTGCCAGGTCAACGCACCAAGGTATTTTAAGCTGTCTTCACAGGTTGCCATGATAACTCAGGTTCACATTACTACCAACAGGGAGGAGGTATGGGAGCCTCCTCAAAGTGTATTATTCCCCTCTGCCACCAGATTTCTTAATGGACAATGAATCCATGAACACTACCTCACTATATATATTTATGTATTGAACTATACTACTACCACAAAACAAAAATGTTTCACAACATAAATCAGTGATAGTAAATTTGGCTGGCTGCATCACAGTTTAGTATGGAAGCATCAATGCCCATGAATGAAAAATCCGACTAAAAGTAGTGGATACGGCCCAGTCCATCACAGGTAAAGCCCTCCCCACCATTGAGCACATCTACATGGAGTGCTGTCGCAGGAAATCATCAGGGAGCCCTACCACTCAGGCCATGCTCTCTTCTCATTGCTGCCATCAAGAAGAAGGTACTGGAGCATCAGGACTCACATCCCCAGGTTCAGGAACAGTTATTAAAGAGCATCATGCTTTTGAACCAAAGGGGGGTAACTTCATTCAACTTTACTTGACCCATTGTGAAATGTTTCTGCAGCCTGTGGACTCACTTTTAAGGACTGTTCAGCTCATGTTCTCGATAGTTATTGCTTATTTATTCATCATTATTATTTCTTTCTTTTTGTTTTTGCATGCTGGTTGAACGCCCAAGTTGGTGTGGTCTTTCGTTGACCCTACTATGGTTACTATCCTGTTATGGATTTATTGAGCATGCCTTCAGGGTTGTACATGGTGACTGATAATAAATTTACTGTGAGCTTGAACTTTGAAATTTGATTATGAAAAACATGCCATGGTTGAATAGTGGTGGAGATTCGATAGGCTGAATCACTCAGTTCTGCTCCTATAACTTGCAGCATGGAAATGAAACATGTTAGTTTGAACAGTTGAGCACGAATTCCTCAGCACGGCTCTGAGTAGTGGATGTATTTGCATACGAATTATCCAAATATTTATCCTGCAGAGCAGATGTGCTGTCTGATTATTTAATTGAATACATTGGATAGAAAATACATTAAATGGATACTGGGCTAATTAAACTGCTGAAGGGCACGTTTAGAAGTTTGAAAGTTTGGCAATTGAAATTAAAGATTAAACTTCTCAGTGTTGGGCTTGATCATTAGCCTTGAGTTCTCTGTCATGATCCTCACAATGTTATCTTCTCTTGCTTACTACTCATTCATTTCTATTAGCCTTTCTTGCTACTCGTTGGGATTTAAAGCCCAAGCTTGGAGGCAAGGATATCGAAAAGATTGCAGAACTGTACAATTATAGGCCTGTTCCTCACTGTACCTCTAAATTTTAAAAAAAAGGTCTATAAGTTGTGGACCCACAGCTCAGCAGAACACAGAAACCAGGCACCCCTCTGTGCACTCTATCTACACTTCTCACTGCCTCAGTAAGTAGCCAGCATAATCAAAGATCTGACAAACCAGACATTCCTTCTTCTTTCATTCCCCCCCCCCCCCAGTGGATAGAAGATACAAATCAGTAACCAAATTGGTCTTTTTCTTATGGTTTTGTGGATCAAGCCCAATCCCTATGATGAAGGAATAATATACTAATCCATACATCTCTCGATCACTGTATCTCTGCACCAGGACGCTCAGTCTCAGAAACAGTTACTTTCCCAAGTTGTAAGGCCGATCAACAGCTCCACCCACTAACCCACCCCAACCACCACTATTTTATCATTTACTGTCGGAGTCACCTAACGTACAGACACAAGCGCATCTACCCTTGTTGTTTGATTTCCCACCTTGGTAGAGAGTCACCGGGAAAACAAGAACCAATGCAGTCATCAATGTAGCAGAAGAAGAATTGGGGAGCATTACCAGGGAAGGCTTGGAACACAGACTGTTCTACATAGCCAACAAAAATGCAGGCATAGTTGGCCACCCTGCGGGTGCCCATGGCTACCCCTCAAGTCTGGAGAAAGCGGGTGGAGTCAAATGAGAAATTGTTGAGGGTGAGGACCAGTTCTGCCAGATGGAGGAGGGTGGCGGTAGAGGGGAACTGGTTGATCCTCTTATTGAGGAAGAAGATGTAGAGAACTTTAAGGCCTTTTTTGATGAGGGTTTGCAGTGTACAGGAACTAGGCATCCATTTTGAAAATGAGGCGGTCAGGGCCAGGGAATTGGAAGTCAGTGAGGAGATCAAGAGCATGCGAAGTGACATGAATGTAGGTGGGAAGGGACTGAACCAAGGGGGATAGAGTGGAGTCAAGTTATGAGGATCGGAGTTCAGTAGAGAAGGAGCAGGCAGAGACAGTAGGCCTATCCGGGCTGTCAGGTTTGTGGATCTTGGGTAGGGGGTAGAAGTGAGTAGGGCAATCGACGTGAGTTCTCCAGAGCTGATGAGTTTAATTTTTTCTTGTTTAATAATTTATCTTATTTAATTTAATAATTTAATAAATTCACTTTTTTAATAATTTCATTTTGATTCACTACCTCTCCACTGTGATACATCTGAACCATAGTGGAGTCAGAACAAGAACTTTAATTGGCCCTCTTGATTTCCCTGCGGAACAGCACAATGGCGCAGTTAGTCGAGCTGCTTCCTCGCAGTGCCAGCGATGCAGGTTCAATCCTGACCGTTGGTGCTGTCTGTATGGAGTTTACACAGTGAAGACTGAACCAGTTCAATAAGGCTGCTCATCAGTTCCTTCTTTCCCCTCTCCACTTTCGTGCAGGAAATTATATGAAACAATTTTGAATCATAAAGAGTAGTTAGTGATGATCAGTTAATGTTGGCTTTGCATTATTTAAAATGCTTTAAAATTAATTTTAAAGTACGATTCTCTTATTGATTTAGAGGGTCTTTACAGAGCTGCCTCACTTCTTGGAGTAGAATGATATTTTCTTAATTGGATGATTCTTGTGGATTGTATGGCAGTTCATGTACCCATGAGACCTGTGTGGTGTTTTTTTTAAAAAAATGTTCAACAAAAAATCTTTATCAAGGAAAAAATATACTGTTCTTTCCTGAGCGTTGTTAAATTCTTGAGATGACATAATTTATTATTGTGAAATCCTGAATGATTTCTGGGCACGTGCTTCCCCCTCTGTTGTGGTGTGATTTGTTGGAAAGGAGGTACTCTAGCTGTGACAAGACAGATCACACGGCACTCCAATGAGTGATTAGTATGGCTCAGCGGATCATTGGGACTCAACTGCTGGACTTGGAGACAATTTATAACTCTAAAAGCCAACGGCATGGTCATAACTTTATTAAAGACCCATCCTATCCTGAACACAATCTTATGCCATTTGGTAGGAGATAGAGAAACATCTTAGCCAAGACAGTGAGACTGAAAAACAGCTTCTTCCCGAGGGCTGTTGTGCAGCTGAATAAAGCTACACCGCAGCTTGCCTCTGGCCTTTGAATGTTATAGACTATCAAAGTCACTTGTTGCATGTAAATATGGGATTTTTAAAAATTAAGCTGTACTGCATACATTGTAAATATTTGTTTTGCATGGACTGGAGTAGCACCGTAATCTCATTGTCTTGAGTAATGGCAATAAAGTTTTGTTCTATTCTATTGATGTCAAATTCAAAGTTGAATTTAATGCCTTGGGTTCATCGTCGAGTGATGGAGTGAAAATGCATTTCTACCAAAGCAGGTGTGTCGCACCTTCCCTCTGCTCCTGCTTACGGTCATGTGAAACCACGGGAGCAGGTGGTGGATGGTCATATGAGCGGCTGGTGCAGATCACAAGTCTTGGTTATGCGACCTCTGACGCCAGGCAGATAATCTCTGAAGTGGATCCATAATTGACTGGGTTCACCCGTCTTGTAAAGACTCTTCCCAGAAGAAGGCAATAGCAAGCCATTTCCATAGAAAACAAATTGCCAAGGACAATAGAGTCATGGGAAAGTACAGCACAGAAATAGGTCATTCGGCCCATCTAGTCCATGCCAGACCATTTAAACTGCCTACTCCAATCCACCTGCACTGGGACCATAGCTCTCAATGCCTCTATCATCCACGTATCTATCCAAACATCTCTTAAACATTGAAACTGAGCTCGCATTGGAAAGACCATGATCGCCTACAACAGGATGCATAACAAGTGAACAATGCACATGAGGTGCACTGAAAACTTCCTGCAGCAGCATTACTGACATATAGAGCATTCACAACAAAGCATAAATTAGAAATAAATTGTACAGTTTTTTTTTGCAATTGAAGTTTTTTTTGGTCAAAGCATTAGTGGTGTTGCTAAACTGTAGTGATCGGGGTGTTGTGATTGGTGTAAAATCTGAATGGTTGAAAGGGAAGGGAAGAAAGTGCCCTTGACCTGGTGGTGTGAGCTGTTTAGGCTTCAGTACTTCCTGCCTGATGACACAGGGTGCAAGAGGAAGGATTTAACAGCTCTCTGGGAATTGTTGGTGCTGAAGACACACATCATCCCGGTGTCTTTTCTGCCTATTTTGTTTTTGTTTGAAGATTGAAGAGGTTTCGGGGAATTCAGTGTGTAGAGATGTGGGTTAGTATATTGAAGGAAGGGAAGGGAATACAAATGTCTGTGAGATACTGAGAAGTGTTGTGGAACAGGGGGATTTTGGTGTATCTGTCCACAGATCTCTGAGGCTGGCAGAGAAGGTAAGAGCTTTAAGAAATTCTGTGGAAAACTACACTGTATTTGCTGTGGAATACAATATTAGTTGACGAATAGAATATTAGAACAAGGAAAAATGGTGGCTATTTATATACAATGCTAGATGGGTCACATCTGGGTTAGATTTGTTCACTGAACGTAGACAGATCTCGTGTTACCACCCTGCTCTAATATTCTTCTCCTTAACCGACACAAAAGAGTTTTATGTAGCCCTTCATCAAGTTTGGAATCAGATTTATTATCACTGATTTAGATGTTGTGAATTTTGTCATTCTGCAATAGATTGATTGGCAGGGCATAAGGTCAGTGGCAGAGCAACTCTCCCTGGATGCTGCCTGACCTACTGAGGATCTGCAGTGATTTGTGTGTGACAGAGCCAGTTGTGCTGTCCACTACAAATAGATTTTCTAAGTGATTAGTACACAAAGGCATTTCCTCCTGAGTCAAAGCATTTGCCTTGATTCCTTTCCTGATGATGGAATAGTTAGATTTTGTGACTGAAAGCCAAAAAGTCTGCGGATTAATATCTGATAATGCCCTCCTCTCATTACTACAAATGAGGGAGGAGATACAGTAAGGTGTGGACCCCACTCAATATTTTTGGAACAAATTCTTTCCCTCCACCATCAGGTTTCTGAACAATGAACCCATGAACACTACCCTAGTTTTTGCACTATTTATTTTTCTATATACTCCTTATTGTAAGTTCTAGTATATACTATGTATTGCATGGTATCACTGCTGCAAAATGACAAATATTCACAATGTTAGTATGTGATAATATACCTCATTATGATTCTGGGTTGGGAAAAGTTCTGGATTTTGAGCATTTTTAGAAGCAGTCACACACGGTTAGACAAATCTTATCTTGATGAATCCAATCTCTTTCTTGTTCTCCTATATTCCGATGTATTCCTCTTCACCATTGTACTTCATCTAGATCCAAAAACAAAATGCCTTTCTCATCACCCTCCATTTGTAGCCTCCTCTGCCAGTTTGTAAGGTGTAAAGGTTCTGCCCAATTTCCCTTCCGGTATTTTAACTTTCAAGTGCTAACTCAGCTCTTCAAAGTCATAAAAAATTAACCCACACTTGGTGACCTACAGTGTCTTCCCACTTAATGATCTTCAACTTTTTAAAATCCTATTTTCATGTCTCTGTCTCTGTGGTTGCCTCCCTCTCTCCCAGCCTCTCTCCTCCCACCATAACCTCCATCAGCCTTGCAGTTTTCCTGAAATTTTGTGCCACTCCGTGTCTATCCATTGAATTCAGTTGATTGGTTGCTCAGCAGCCATACTTCCAGTTGCCTTGAAGATAAGCTCTGGAATTCACCCCTGAATCTCTCTCTCTCTCTCTCTCTCTCTCTCTCTCTCTCTTTCTCCCTTGTGCTTCACCTTATCCCTTTGCTGTCCTGCTGCCCTGCTGCCCCTCCCTGTGTGACTTGGTGTCAGGTTATTTTAAATAATGTCTTCGTGAAGTGTCTGGACACAATTCCATAAGATAGAGACACAATGCAGACACTGTGTCTCGGTGCAAGGAATCCACAGGAAATAATTAAAGGTTTAATTTTTAAAGTGATTTTTAAAAAAAAATTTGTTTGGTGTGCTGTCAGGTTTTTTTTTGGTTTATACGAGTGTAGCTAAATCAGTATACTTGGTTATTTTTAAAAAGAGTTCTGGCATGAATCTTCAGTCTGCAAATAGTGTAGTTAAATTGAAGTCAACAATGATAACATGGCACATAGTCATGCACAAGATAGTTATTATGCCTTTATTTCATCCTTTTTTATTAGGGCCATTCTACTTTCAGTCTTTTCTCTTTTAAAATATTCAAGGTTCATGGTTGTTGTGATCATTCAGTACATGAGAACAAAATGATTGTTACCCCAGATCCGAAACAGCATTAAATACAAAATTAGCATAGAGAACACTATAAAAAAACCCACAATAAATATAAATGTGAGATTAATCTTATAAAACATGAGTGTGGCCACATACCTGTACACGTTTGGGTGGTGAAGCGGAGATGTGTCTTTACTAAAGGAGGTGTAAGGCACTCCTTCCCTCCGCCAGCCTGCAGGTCACCATTGGCATTGGGCAAGGTGCAGCACCTGCTTAGCCCCCTGTGATCAGGGTCACGTGAACCCATGGGAGCAGGTGGTGGATGGTCATATGAGCAGCTGGGTCATATCACAAGTCCTGGTTATGCAACCACTGATGCCAGGTAGACAGTCTCTGAGGAGTATTGTGAATGGCTGGGGTCACCCATCTTGTAAAGACACTGCCCAGCAGAAGGCAATGGCGAACCACTTCTGTAGAAAAATTTGCCAAGAGCAGTCATACTCATGGAAAGACCATTTTGATGTGGCACATAATGAGTAAACGAACATGTATGCAGTACATAAGATTAGTTGACATATGGATGTAGCCTGATTATATGTACATAATCACAACCTGCAGTGTATGTATATAAGCTGATTTTATGTTTATATGGTTATAAATATGTAACCATATGTTTTGTGCAGGAGTAAGTAAGGTGGCTTTGACAGGAAATGATAGTGACAAAGTGACTCTTGGCAAGAGGAAAGTTATATATCTTGGAATATTAATCCCCAGATTTAACTAGTCTCTGTTAATTCCCATTCCCATTCCACTGTGTCAGACCATTGCCTCCTCTTGTACCGAGTTGAGATTACCTTCAGGGTGGAGGAGCAACACCTTATTTCGTCAGGATACCCTCCAACCTGATTGCATGAATATTGATTTTCTCCTTCCACTAAACATTTTCACTGCCCCCACCCCATCTATTCCCCACTCTGACCTTTTGCTTCTCTTCACTTACCTATTACTTCCCCCTGGGTCCCCTCTTCCTTCCCTTTCTCCTGTGGTTCACTCTCCTTTCCTACCTGATTCTTCCTTCTCCAGCCATTGACCTTTCCTACCCACCTGGCTTCACCTGTCACCTTCCAGCTAGCCTGTTTTCCCCTTCCATCCCCCCTCCACCTTTTCAGTCTGATATCTTCCCCCTTCCTTCTCCATCCTGAAGAAGGTTCTCAACCTGAAATGTTAACTTTTTTTCTTTTCCCTAGATGCTGCCTGACTTGCTGAGTTCTTCCAGCATTTTGTGCATGTTGCTTTGGATTTCCAGCATCTGCAGACTTTCTCATGTTTGTTGGTTACTGATTCCTGTTGGTGCCATTTATAGATCTAGCTTGTTATGGATGTTGCATACATTCAGAAGAAGAGCCTTCAATTTTGTGCTTTTACCAATTATTGCTGCCCCATGTCTAATTGGTGATAAACTCTTGAATGCTGCACATTTTCCATTTAACAAACTACTTGGTCATGCCACCGGCTGCTGTCTGGAAGATCCCACAAGCAAATGTGATTGGTTAATGGTTGTGCAGCATTCTTTACACACAACAGTCAAGAAAGTGCACCGGCACTCCTATTTCCTCGGGAGGCTGGATAAATCGGCATGTCCCTGTTGACCCTCACCAATTTTTATCGATGTGCCATAGAAAGCATCCTGTTCAGATGCATCATAGCTTCTTAAGGCAACTGCTCTGCCCAAGGCTGCAAGAAATAGCAGAGAGCTGTGAACACTGCTCGGCACATCACAGGAACCAGCCTCCCTCCATGAACTCGATATTTTTTGCTGCCTCAATTAAGCTGCCTGAATAACCAAAGACCCCCCCACCCCCCCCACAGGATATTCTCCCTTCTCTGCTCTCCTATTGGGCAGAAGACACAAAAGCCTGAAAGAAGGATGCTTTTTTTTTGCTGTTATAAGACTATCAAAGAATCCCTTAGTACAGAAAGGTAGACTCTTAGCCTCACAGTCTACCTTGTTATGATCTTGTGTCTTATCGTCTGCAGACACTGTCCTATCTCTGTAACTGTGACACTTCATTCTGTATTCTGTTACCCTTTTCCTTGTACTACTTCAAGTTACCAAGGTCATTTGTTTTATTTATTTAGAAATACAACATGATAACAGGCCCTTCTTTACAAGCCCGTAAAGCCCAATTACCGTCATGGTAGCGTAGTGGTCAGTGAGACACCATTACAGCTCGGGGTGTTGGAGTTCAATTCTGGTGTTGTCTGTTAGGAGTCTCTCAACATCCTCTCCGTGGTTTTCCCCGAGTGCTCCAGTTTCCTCCCACAGTCTGAGGATGTGCTGGGTAGGTTAGTTGGTCATTGTAAATTGTCCCGTGATTAGGTTGGGGTTAAATAATTTTGTTGGGGGTTTGCTGGGGTGGCATGGCTCAGAGGACTATAAGTGCCTACTCTGGGTGTGACGATAAATAAATAAATTACATGGATGTGATCAAATAATTTACTAACCGCTACAGCTTCGGAATGTGGGAGGAAACCTGAGCACCTGGACGAAATCCATGCAGTCACAGGGAGAACGTACAAACTCCTTACAGATGATGTGGAATTGAACTCTGGTTGCTGGTGCAGTAAAAACAACACATTAACAATGTACCTTGCTGCCCAGCATGCAAAATCAAGTTTTTCTCTGTACCTCGGTACATGTGACAATAATAAACCAATTTAGCCTAAATTCTACATGGTTGATATTGCTGGTGGAACACAGCAGGCCAGGCTGCATCTATAAGGAGGAGCACTGTCGACATTTTGGGCTGAGACCCTTCGTCAGGAGTTGTTTGAATTTCCAGCATCTGCAGATTTCCTTGTGTTTGCTTTTTATTATCATTGATGTATGTCATGAAATTTGTTCCATTTGCAGCAGCTGTACAGTGCAATACATAAAAAATTTTCTTTCAGTTATAAAAGGAATATATAAAAAAATAAACACAAGAGATTCTGCGGATGCTGGAAATCCAGAGTAACACATAAAAGATGGTGGAGGAACTCGGCAGGTTAGACAGCATCTATGGAGAGGAATAAATAGTCAATGTTTCAGGCCGAGACCCATCATTGAGACTGGGAAGAGTGGGGGGGGGTGCAGAAGGCAGAATAAAGGGAGGGGAGAGGGGAAAGAGGAAAAACCTGGCAGGTGAGGTGGTTGGGGGAGGGAGAGTGAGAAGCTGGGAGATGATAGGTGGAAAAGGTAAAGGGCTGAAGAAGGAATCAGGTGGGAGAGGAGAGTGGACCATGGGACAAGGAGAAGGAGGAGGGGTACCTGGGGCAGTGATGAGAAGAAGAGGTAAAGGGGAGCCAGAATGGGGAATGGCAGAAGACGGAAGGGGGAGTAGGGGAAACTTCCTAGAGCAAAGAAGAGTTGTTGCTCCTACACCCCAAGAGTGGCCTCATCTTGGCAGTAGAGGAGGCTCTGGATTGCTATGCGGGAATGGGGATTGGAATTAATATGGCTGGCCACGGGGAAGCCCTGCTCGTTGTGAGCGGTACAAAAGTGCTCAACAAATCTACGTTGGGTCTCACCACTGTAGACAAAGCTGCTTTCAGGAGCATAGGATACAATAGATGAGCCCAACAGAATTTTGCGGATAAAGTGTTGTCTATATAAAAAGAAGTAGCACAAAAATAGAGCAAAATAGTGAAGTGCAGAGTTTTAACATTGAAAAATAAACCCTTTTTGAGATGTTCCTCCATCTTAATTTTTAAAATTAGTCAAGTCTGGAAAAAAATTAAGTACTTTATCAGCTTGTCTTCCTTCTCTGTTCCCTCATCTGTTATGGAATGCTGAGACATCACACGTTAAACCTCGAAGTGTTTGCCTGCTTACATTTCCTTCCTAGTCACTTCAACTAGCGACGTGTTAGTCTTCTGCTTTGCAAGATGTTGCACTTTGAGCATTGAATGAGATCTTCAACTAGTCACTCTTAACAAGTAAACCCTGCAATTGTCCTAAACATGCTGCTGTTATGATAGCTGGTGAAATGATGGTGTGATTGGTAGGGTTGTCAGCCGAGCTCTATCTTGGTTCTGAGTTGCAGGTTGACAAACTGGATTATAAATAAGTGGATGGACTCTGCCTGAAGTGCTTGAGTAGGGTGCACTCTTACATTTGAGTCAGAAAGATTTGGGTTTGAATCCCACTCTGGGAGAATGGTTATCTTATAAGACCGTAAGATGTAGGAACAGAGTTGGGCCATTTGGCCCATTGCGTTTGCTCCATCATGGCTGATTTTTTTTTTCCCTTTCAGCCCCTTACTTATGTAAGCTCTCAAAATATAATACTAAACTCTGAGCTTTTATGAGACACAAGAGATTCTGTAGATGCTGCAAATCTTGAGCAAGACACACAAAATACTGGAGGAACTCTGCAAATTGGGGTCCATCTATGGAAGGGGACAAACAGTCAACATTTCAGCACAAAATTTGTCATAGCGAAGGAACAGAACTTTGAGCTCATTCAGTCCATGTTGAAACCATTTAAACTACCTACTCCCATCGACCTGTATTGGGACCATAGCCCTCCATACCCCTACTATCCATGTACCTATCCAAACTTTTCTTAAATGTTGAAAATGAGTTCTGATACATGACTTGTGCTGGCAGCTCATTCCACACTCTCATGACCCTCTGAGTCAAGAAGTTTCCCCTCGTGTTCCTCTTAAACTTTTCACCTTTAACCCATGACCTCTGGTTGTAGTCCCACCCAACCTCAGTGGAAATGCCTGCTTGCACTTACCCCATCTACATCCCTCATAATGTTGCCGATTTTGTGGCCTGATAAAGGGTCTCAGCCCAAAATGCTTACTGTTTTTTCCCCTCTATAGATGCTACCCAGCAATCTTATATGGTATAATACTGAACTCAGGGAATTTTAAGAAGCAGACAGACAGACAGACTTACTCTATTGATCCCGAGGGAAATTGGGTTTTGTTACAGCTGCATCACCAAGAATAGTGAAGAACTATAGCAATATAAAACCATAAATAATTAAACAATAATAAGTTAATCATGCCAAGTGGAAAAATAAGTCCAGGACCAGCCTATTGGCTCAGGGTGTCTGACACTCCGAGGGAGGAGTTGTAAAGTTTGATGGCCACGGGTAGAAATGATGAGAGCACAAGAGATTCTGCAGATACTGGAAATCTTGAGCAGTACTCACAAAATGGTGGAGGAACTCAGCAAGTTGGGGAGCATCCATACAGAGAGAGAAACAGTTGACATTTCAGACCAATTCCCTTCATCACAACTCATTTTGGTGGGGGGGTGGGGTGTGATTGGTCAAAGTAAATGAAAGATTCCCTTCCACTATTCTCACAGTAAGTTGTCTTGCTCTTGCACTGTTAAACTCGGGTCCTCTTTTCATAGATAGATGTAACTTGCATATATTTTTAAAAAACCTATGGTAGCCAAGGAATTATTCATCAAAAGGAGCTTATTAAGAATGCTTAAGTGAATGGCAGGATGATTGTAGATAGGAAATTCAATGATTACGGGAATCAAATGGAAGAAAGCATGGCTGATACTGATAGGATGGGAGAGAGAATAGCAAATGCCAGAAAGCCGGGCAGTGAGGTTCGGGAGGAAGGGTGGGATAAGACCATAAGACATGGGGGTAGAGTTAGGCCATTCATCCCATCAAGACTGCACTTCCATTCCTGATTCATGGCTGATTTATTATCCCTTTCAACCATATTCTCTTGCCTTCTCTCTGTAACCTTTAATGCCCTTACTAATCAAGAACCTATCAAACCCTACCTTAAGTATGCCTAATGACTTGGCCTCCACAACCATCTGTGGTAATGAATTCCACAGATTCACCAGCCAACGGCTAAAGAAGTTCCTCCTCATCTCGGTTCCAAAGGGATGTCCTGTTCTGAGGGTGTTCCCTCCTATCCTAGACTCCATAAGTGTAGGAAACATTCTCTCCAAGTCCACTCTGTCTAGTCCTTTTAATATTTGGTAGGCAGCGCTGGAGAAACCATTTGGAAGGTGTGTTGCAGTTAACAGGGAGAGGGGCTCTGTGTCTTGAGTGCACAACTAGTTAAGTCGTGTGTTTATCATTTGTTTAATCTTGTTTTGTAATGTGGACAAATTTATCAAGTTTATTGAGTGTTCGTTGTTGCAGTTTCTGTAGCTTGGGTGACTTGGATGAGTGCTTGTTCGATTTGCACGTGAGTGAAGTGTTTCATTGCTTACTTGTGAATAAACAGCTGCAGTACTTGCCCACAATTAATATCTGCTGTTTCACTTACTGAACCCCCAAATCTGCTTTAAATTGATAGAACAAAAAGTGTTCTTTTAAAAAAAAATTGAATTGACATTTGGTGCTGTTCAAACTGGGATGTTCTTTTCACCAAAAACTTCCAAATGGAAGTTTAAAGAAGAAGCAGTGTTTTTAATGTGGGCATTTTGGCCAACGACAGCATTTATTACCTATGCATAATTGCCTTGAAGAGAGCAGTGGAGGGAAAGAGTGATGTGGGAGGGTATCAAGGAGGAAGAGAGGGAGAGTGACGGAATTTGTGATGGGACAGAGGGAAACAGAGAATCTCTTGGAATATATTTTATTCGTTCTTTCTTTCTTTCTTTCTTTCTTTCTTTCCCTGGGTTGAACTGTCTAATACCAGAGGGCTTGCACTTAAGGTGAGGGGAGTAATTTCAAAGGAGATGTGAGGGGCAAGTTTTTTTTTAACCTGAAGAGTGGTGGTTTCCTGGAGTGCACTGTCTGGGGTAGAGGTAGAAGCGGAAACATTAAGGGCTTTTTAAGAGACTTTTCATGAGGCACATGAATGTGAAGACTGAATGGAAGGATATCGATACTTTGTCGGCAGAAGGGATTAGTTTATTTGGCCTTTGATTACTAATTTATTTTGTTTAGCACAATATTGTGGGCCAAAGGGCCTTTTCCCTGTACTATGCTGTTCCATGTTCTGTTATTTGTTAATTGTGGTGTACATGTATATGGTTGAGTGAACTTGAGCTTCAGATTGCAGTCACAACGGGCCAGATGGCCTAATTCTACTCGTGTGTCTAATGGCACACTTAAACTCTGGTGAAGGTACTCCCACCTTGGGCAGGGGATTCCAGGATTTAGAACCAGTGATGAAGGGTCAGCTTTCTCTCTGTCTCAGACTGGGGGATTGTAGAGGGGAATACCCAGGGCTGTTCCCATGCACCTGTTGCCCTTGCCCGCCTTGGTGGAGGTCACAGGTTTGGAGATGTTGTTGGTATTACCTAGCCAAGTCACTGCAGAGCCTTTTGTAGCTATTGTGCACCAGTGTTGGGGGGAACAAATAAAGATAGAAGATTAGTCACGTGAACATCGACACCTACAGTGAAATGCTTTGTTTGTGTCAGTGCTTGCCTGGTCTTCTCCGGGTGCTGTGGTCTCCTCCCACGTTCCAAAGGTGTACCGGTTTGTTGTGGGCATGTTGGAAGCATGGTGACACTTGCAGGCCGATCCTCAGAACGTTTGATCATTTATGCAAAAGGCGCACTTTCCTGTGTGTTTTGATATACACTCTATAGGACAACTATCTTCTTCACACGCAGTCTGTGACCTATTCTTGTCACCACAAAGATATAGCAGGATGAAGCCAATTAGATGCAGTACCTGAGCATCAAATGCATTGACTGACTGTCAAAGAACTGACTATTTCAAAAATCTTTATCCCCCGTGCAGTGAAAGGCTTTACACAGCTTCTGTCTCACCCAGTGCATGCTGCGTTTTTTTAAAAAAAGATAAAGTGCTAAAAATGCCTGTAACACAATCTTACCTGGTGCTGAGGTAATTTAGTCAATAAATCTGTCAAGGGAGATTGACTGTGCTTTTGATGGCTGAGCTCAAATTAGTAAGATTTCTGTAAGAGTGTGAGTTATAATGTTCCAACTTTCCAACCAAGGCACTGAAGAATTGCAACAGTAGGACTTAGGGGCAGCATCCAGTGACCTGGACAGCACTGACAAGCTGCTCCTCGCAGATCCAGTGACCTGCGTTCGATCCTGGCCTCTGGTGCTGCCTGTGTGGAGTCTGCATGTTCTCCTACTAACTGGGGGGGGGGGGGCATTGTCCCATTTTCTCCTGCATCCAAGGGATGTTTGTTTGAAAACAAAATCAAGTCTGAATATGGTGGAAACCTAGATCATAGTCAGATTTAATAGTCATAGTCAGATCTCTGGTATATATTGTGGAATTTGTTAACTTTGTGGCGGTAGTATGATGCAATACATGATAATAGAGGAAAAAAAACTGAGATGGAGATAGAGCTTCTGTACCTCCTTCCTGAAAGTAGCAGAGAAATGAGGGCTTGTCCTGGGTGATGGGGGTCCTTAATGATAGACACTGCCTTTTTTTAAGGCATTGCTCCTTGAAGATGTCCTGGATACTACAGAGGAGATGCTCATGATGGAGCTGACTAATTTTAAAACTCTCGGCTGCTTACTTCAATCCTGTGCAGTAGCCTCTCATTCCAGACTGTGATGCAGCCAGGTAGTAAGCTCTCGTCTGCAGAAATATGGAAGTGTTTTAGGTGACAAAGCAAACCTCCTCAAGCTCCCAATGAAAGACAGCCACTGTCTTGCCACCTCTGTAGCTGCATCTTTCCAGCTCATTCAGTTCTGATGAAGAGTCTCTGCCTGAAATGTCGACTGTTCATTTCCCTCCATAGATGCTCTCTGAACTGCGGAGTTCCTCCAGTTTTTTTGTGTGTTGCCATGGTTTGGAAATTTAATTGGGCCGCTGTGAATTCTCACTACCATGGATGTGTGTGATGGAATCCAGCCGAGTTAGATCATACAGCATCTGGCAACAGGCCCTTCAGTCTAACTGGTCAATGCTGACCAAGATGCCCATTTGCCCACATTTGTCAGAGGGCGTAGAGGTAGCTACACTTCAATGAGCCTGCCAGCTCCTCATTCTGATTTGTAAATGGAAGCACACCGATGACATTCTCCCCCTCCTCCACTCCTCCCACCCTCCAGTCACCGGGCAGAACTCCAGACTTCAGCGAGGAGGTAAATATAGAAAGGCCCCTCCTCTTCCCCTCCACCCTCCCAGAGTGAGTGCATCAGAAGCTGGAGCATGAGCTGTTTTAAGAATCAACAGTTCTGGCAAGGACTAGTTCTGCATCCACTTTTAGATGTTAAGTTTTAGCATCTACGTCTGCTGTGAATGTGGTGCCTGCGATGGCAGAATCCAGATACATTTTGAGGCTCAGTGCTGATCCAAGCCCTCTCACTATTGCAGAAAAGCATACAGCAAACCCCGAAGGATCTGATGGCTTTGGAAATCCAGTAATTCGGCATCTGGCTCACCCTAACCCTACCTCAGCAATGCAATTCCACTGATCGCCTCTTGTACAGATCAATTCTTGCTGCCTCAGTAAAGCAGCCAGCATAATCAAAGACCCCCACCCACCCTGGTTATTCTGTCTGTATCCCTCTCCCATCGGGCAGAAGATACAAAAGCCTGAAGGCATGTACCGCCAGGCTGTAAGACGGCTTCTCCCCCACTGTTATCATAACACCATACGAGATAGGAGCAGAATTAGGCCATTTGACCCATTGAGTCTGCGCTGCCATTTCATCACGGCTGTTACATTTTCCTCTCAACCCCGATCTCCTGTCCCCTCCCCACAACCCTCAATGCCTTGAGTAATCAAGAACCTATCAACCTCTGCCTTAAATATACCCAATGCCTTGGCCTCTACAGCTGCTTGTGGCAATGAACTCTGCAGAGTCACAGCCCTCTGCCCAAAGAAATCCCTCCTCATCTCCATTCCATTCCTCTATTCTGAGGCTATGCCCTCTGGTCTTAGACTCTCCCACCATAGAAAACATCCTCTCCACATGTACTCCATCAAGGCCTTTTCAACGCTCCTCGTATGACATGCCTTTCAATACCAGAACATTTTCGTGAACCTCCTTTGAACCCTCTCCAGTGTAAGCACATCCCTTTCTTAGATGAGGGGCCCAAAGCTGCTCACAATACTCCAAATGAGGCCTCATCAGTGTTTTATAACACATTACACCCTTGCTTTTATATTCTTATTAGACCTTGGGTGCGGTAAGATGGACCTCACAAATTACCTCATTGCGATCCTGCATTTAATTGTTTCCCTGCTGTGCACTTTCTCTGTACCGTATACACTTCATTCTGCATTCAGTTATTACATAGGATATTGAACAGTCCATTACAACACAATACAGGCCCTTTGACCCACGATGTTGTGCCAACCTTTTAACCTACTCTAGCCCTTCCCTTCTACATAACCTTCCATTTTTCTATCATCCATGTGTTTATTTAAGAGTTTCTTAAATAATTCTATTAAATGTCTGTAGTTTTCCTTGCTCTACCCCAATTCACTGTGTAATGATTCGATCTGTATGACCAATATGCCTTGGTACATGTGACAATAATAAACCAGTACCAGTATCACCATGGATGTGCCTCTGATTCTGTCTTAACTCAAGGTATTATGCAGACGCTGGCTCCTTCCTGTCCAGTCCTGGTGAAGAGTCTCAGCCCAAAAACGTTAACTGTTTATTCCCCTCCATAGACTTTGCCTGACCTGCTGAGTATTTTGTGTGTGTCCCTTTGGATTCAAAGTTCAAAGTACATTTATTTCAAAACACATATACAGAATATACCTCTGAGATTCACTCTCCCGCATCTGCAGAGTCTCTTTTCCAGCATTTCTGTCATCTGCAGGATCTCTTGAGTTTTTGATTTTGAATTTGACTTTTTATCTGCACTAAGGTGTTGTTTGCGTGCAGACATTCCTCTCTCTCTCTTCACTGTCTTGTGTAATTCATGTATAATTATTATTCTGCGCATTGCCTGCACCAGCCTGCCTTTGTTGCAGCTGCTGCAAGCAAGATTTTCTTAGTACCTGTATCTCACCCGTGCATTGCTGAAGAATTTCTGCGCCCCTCTGACCACTTGTCGGTTCCTACAAAGAGCCCAGAAATTATTCAGCAAAGCCTGGAATAAAAAAGAAAAGTAGAAAATGCTCCATTTATGTAGCAGGTCAGGCAGCATCTGTGTGTGGGGGTGGGGGAGAGAAGAATTAAAGTTCCCATCTAATGATACTTCATCAGATAGTGGAAGGAAACTAAGCAAGTTTCATCCAAGCCTTCTGAATCCCTTTTTCTCCCATTGGCTGAATACACACAGTCTTTTCCCCAGGGTTGGGAAATCAAGAACTAGAGGGCATAGCAGTATGCAAGACAAGTGTAATAATGTGTCTTTATACACACGACAAAAATAAGCCAATCAACAACTTGAGGGGCAACTTTTTCTGTACACAAAGGGCAGTATGTATGTGGAATGAACTGCTGGAGAAGTGTTTGAGGCCATTGCAATAACAACTTCTGAAAGGAACAGGAAAGATTTAGAGCAGGGGCTCCCAAATGGGAGCCTATGCACCCCACGATTAATGGTAGGGGTCTGTGGCATATAAGAAAAATCAGGAACACGTGCTTTATAGGGATGTTGGGCAAATGTCTTAACATCTTAGTTAATGTGGACCCTTTAAGCCAAAAGGTGTGTTTCCACTCTGATGACCTTTTTTGGCTGTCTGAGTCCCAGTTGGGGTTGATGTGTTAAGTTGGAGTTGATTTCAGAGCTTTGCTGTTGTCCTGTTATTGTCTCTAGTTGCGCTCAATGCCAGCAGTCATCAGATTTGGGTTTATTATCACTGATGTATGTCATGAAATGTTTTGTGGCAGCAGTACAGTGCATTTCTTAAGGTATATTAAATTTATAATAAGGTGTGTGTGTGTATGTGTATATATATATATGTGTGTGTGTATATATTTATATATTTTGCTGAAATTTTCCATCTGTGCTCGGTTGGGCGTTGAGCCAGCAACTCGGCCTCACTCAAAAAAGCAATAGTACAATGCTGCGGAAATGTCAAAATGCCTCCCACCCCCAATGCACCACAAGGTGTGAAGAGGGTCAACAACAACAATGTGCATACGTACTGTATGTGAGCATATATAATTAAATAATTGTAAAAGAAAGCAAAAATAGTGAGGTAGAGTTCATGGGTTCATTATGCGTTTGGAAATCTGATGGTGAAGGGGAAGAAGCTATTCCTGAATCGTTGAGTGTGTGCTTTTAGGCTTCTGTACCTCCTCTGTGATTGGTGTAATGAGAAGAGGGCACGTCCTGGGTAGTGAGTGTCCTTAATCATGGATGCTGCCTTTTTGAGGCATCACCTCTTGATGATATCCTCGATGGTGGTGAAGCTCATGCCTGTGATGTAAGTGGCTGTGTTTACAAACCTCTGCAGCTGTTTTTTTTTCTGATCCTGTGCCGTGGACACCTTCATACCAGATGGTGATGCAACAATATGGATATTGGTAGAACATAGAAAATAGAACAGTAGAGTACAGTACAGGCCCTTCAGTCTGCAATGTTGTGCTGACCTTTTAAGTTGCTGTACTCCAAGATCAACCTAAACCTTTCCTCCCATATGGCCATCCAATTTTATTTTTCCCTTCCATCCATGTGTCTACCTAAAGAGTTTCTTAAATGGCCCTAATGTATCTCTCTCTACCACCACTCATGGCAGTGTGTTCCATACACCCAACTCTCTCTGTGTAAAAAGCCTACCTCTGACATTCCCCTATACTTCCCTCCAATCAGCTTAAAATATTGTCCCTTTGTATTGGCCATTTCCATCCCGGGAAAATGTCTCTGGTTATCCATGAAGAGTTAATAGTATTTGCAGACTTCAGAAGCAAGAAGGCTCAGGAGAACTTCACTCTGTTCCAGTGGTAATGGATACAATGAGCCAGGCATTCATTGAACAAATAATTCAGGGAGCCTTATACTAAACACAAGGCCCATAACCATTTAACAGCAGACATGGGACTAGCATCCAGGCACATGAACTGCATCCTGGTCAGATTCAGAGCAATTCCAAGGCAAGAGCTGTAGACCTTGTGTATTCTGATGCCTTGCATTTCCTCCTCGAAGGACCGGCTTAATAAAAATCTTAGTGCCGAGGTTAAATCATTGGGAAGAGGGAATGGGAATAGAAATTGTTCTGTTGTGCGAGGTACCAGCAATATCAATTCTATGGAAGAACTGGAGAAAGGGACTTGCATTTGTATAGCACACCCCTAGAGTCCATAAGCGCTCCACAGTCATGTGAGTACCTTTGATTTGAGGTATGGTTAACGATTGTAGTGTAGTAAAGATTCAGATTTACTTATCACATATACATGGAAACACCCAGTGAAATGTGTCATTTGTATTAAGAACCAACAAAATCGGGGATCTGCTGGGGCAGCCCCCAGGTGTTACCACACTTCCTGGCACCACCATAGAATGCCAGCAGTGCTCGGCAGAAAAACTCAGAATTCATCAAAACAGAACACAACAAGCACAAAAAAAAACAGCAGCACAACAAGCCCCTTTCTTCCCTTCCACCCACCCACCCAGATAAGCCACTGACTTCCAAACTTCTGATCGACCTTCGGGCTTCGCTGTTCTGTATCATCCCCTGGACCAGCCGATGAAGGGGCCCCAAACTCCTGCTTGAACTCCGGGCGTGCCAACTGACTGGCCCTCGTGCCTCCTACTCACACAGGCATTTGATTATGGCAGTGAGATTCATGCACAATGCGCTTCAACATGCGTCAGTACGATAATCTGCTTTAGATCATTTGTCTCTGTTTTAGGGGAGGTATGAATCAGAATCGGGTTTATTATTAGTGACATAAATGCTGTGAAATGTGTGGTTTTGTGGCAGCAGTACAGTACAAAAATATTTTTTAAATTACTATAAATTACTAAAATAAATAGGTGGTGTAATAAAAGGAATAATGAGGTCATGTTCATGGGCCATTCAGAAATCCATTGACTGAGGGGAAGAAGTTGTTTCAGAATCATTGACTAGATGCCTCCCCCCGACTATAGTAATGAGTATGTCCTAGACAGTGAGGGTCCTTAATGATTGATGCCTCCTTTATTGAGACACTTCCTCTTGAAGATGTCTTGATGGTGGAGAGGGGTCAAAGTACATTTTATTATCAAGGTATGTAGCCACATACAGCCCTGAGATTCATTACTTATGGGCATACTCAATAAATCTGTAGAGTATTAACTGAAACAGATCGCTCAATCAGCATGCAGAAGACCACAAACTGTGCAGATGCAAATATAAATAAGCAATAAGTATCAAGAACGTGAGAGGAAGAGTCTTTAAAACTGAGTCCAGAGGTTGTGGGAACATTTCAATGAAGTTACCGATTTTGGGTCAAGAGCCTGAACTTGGTGGTGTGAGTCCTGAGGCTCTTGTACCTTCCTGATATTGCGCCCATGGTGGAGCTGGCGGGTTCTACAGCCTCTTGCAATTGTGTGCATTGGAGCCTCCATGCCAGGCTGTGATGCATTCAGTCAGAATCCTCTGTAGAAATACCACATACCAGATCATCTCAAGCTCCCAAAAGAATGGAGCCACTTGTGCTTGGCTATAGGACCAGTGATAATTCCTCAGCCCTTCTTCAGAACTTTGCTGTGTGATCTCCCTGTGAATGTACACAGCGACTCTATTAGCTATCACAATAATAATTTTTAAAAAATCACGCTTAAGACAGTTCAGTGCTCCCTCAATACTGACCCTTGAACAGTAAGGCTGTGAGCTACTCCAGTCACATAAAGAGCTGGAAAAGCTCAGCAAGTCAGGCAGCATTGACGGAAAGAGGAGGGGTTAATGTTTGCATTCCACGGCCCTCGAGCATTAACTGTTTCAGAGATAAGAGATTGCAGATGCTGTGAATTTGGAGCAACATAACAGGGAGCTGGCTGGGGTCAGCAGTTCAGGCAGCGTCTAAGGAGGAACTGGTTACTAAATAGGGAGAAAATTCAGTAGTCAGAGGTGCAGAAGGGATTTGGAGTCCTCATGCAGAGGGCACTGGCTCAGATTGGAAGGATGACAATTAGAACAGAAATAGAGAGGAATTTCTTTAGCCAGAGGGTGGTGAATCTGTGGAGTTCATTGCCACAGATGGCTGTGGAGGCCAAGTCATTAGGTATATTTAAAGCAGGGGTTGACAGGTTCTTGATTTGTAAGTCTGTCAAAGGTTATGGAGAGAAGGCAGGAGAATGGGGCTGAGAGGGATAATAAATCAGCCATGATAGAATGGTGAAGCAGACTTGAGGGGCTGTTCTTAATTCTGTTCGTATGTCTTAAGGTCCTTGTGGACATGGGCAATCAACATTTAAGGCTGAGTCCTTTCATTAGGATGACTACTATTCTGCATTTTGGATGGTTGGGTGAAGGTATATTGCTACCAAAGGAGGTATAAAGTGCTTCTTCCCCCACTGGCCGGCAGGTCACTCTTAGACAAGGGGTAGCACCTGCTTAGCCTCCCCCGATTAGGGTCACGTGAAGCTATGGATAATCATAAGAGCTGCTGGTGCATCTCACAAGTCCTGGTTATGTGACCCCTGGTGCCAGGCAGAGAATCTCTGAAGAGTGGTGTTAATGGCTGGGTTCACCTGCCTTGTAAAGACACTGCTCCGAAGAAGGCAGGGGAAAACAACTCCGGTAGGAAAAAATTTGCCAAGGATAACCATGGTCATGGATAGACTGTGATCGCCCACGTCATACGACACAGCACATAATGAAGATGACTATTCTACATTAACTATTCTGTTAACAAGTCACACTATTTCTCTCTGACTTGCTGTGTTTTCCACCATTTTCTGCTTTTATTTCAGAATTCCAGCACTTGTAATTTATTTCTTCTTGATCTTTATTGATTATTAATCACATCTTTCTCTGCATTTGGAGATTTCATTGAAGATAAATGAACCCTTCTTGGACCTCCAGCCGGGTGCAGGTATCAAATATAACCAGTGTTTCGATTGTCAAGGATTCAAACGTTGGTTATGATCCCAGCTGTACCTGGCTGGAAGTCTGAGAAGAGTTTCTCCTTCACTGGAGAAGCACTTGATGCTTTCTCAGTAGAGATAGTTTGCTGGTTTTCAACATGTCATGGACGTGGGAAGGTTAGCAACTTGACTGCTCTGGTTAACCTTGACGCGGTCTGTTAGTTGGCCTATCTATCTTATTTTGCTGTTGGCCTTGCTAACAAAGCACAAGCAAGTGTGAGATTAGTACACAAATGCTTATTTTACTGTGTAATTGTGATGCATTGTAAGGATTTCTGTCTCCACTCAAGTGCAGAAGCGAATACATTAAGTGCATTTATTATCAAAGTATGTATACTATATACAACCTTGTGATTTGTCTGCTTTCAGGCAGCCACAAAACAAAGAAACCCAAGGGAACCATTAAAAATGAAAAGTGTCAGACACTCAATGGGTAGAAAAAAAACTGTACAAACAATAAAAGTAAGCAAATAGCACTCAGAACTGAAGTTCACATGGTGGGTCCACAGCCACAAAGCCAGTCATCACAGCAGCCGATTCAGGAGCCCGTTCGTCAGAGGCTACTGCCTCAGTTCAGTGGAGAGACAAGTAAACCTCACAGAGCAGCGAGGTGAATACCGGCCCATCCCTCACCTCCGGCTCTGACACCCCAACCTTTGCATACACTATTATCATAGTGTGGGTCACTGAAGATAGCACCATATGACATAGATGCAGAATTTGGCCATTCAGCCCATCGAGTCTGGTCTCTATCTTGAAGAAATTCTTCCTCATCTCTGTTCTAAAGAGACGACCACATATTCTGAGGCTGTGCCCTCTAGTCCTAGACCCTTCCACTATAGGAAACATTCTCTCAATGTCCATTCTCTCTGGGCCTTTCTGCATCTGCCTGATGTTCTATTTTTCTGTGGACAGTTACTGACCAAAGATCATTGGAGAATTCAGGATCCAAAGGTTTCCTCGATACTAAAGCAGTAGAAAAGTGTCAAGAGACAAATACCTTACAGCAGAACAGAAAATTATAGGCACAGGTTATGCTTTTTTAAAAAAAAATGTAACCATGGCAACGTCAAACAGTTTTCTAACCTGAAATGTTAACTTCCATTTAGAACAGAGATGAGGAGGAATTTTGTTTGCCGGAGTGTGGTGAACCTGTGGAATTCATTACCACATGCAGCTCTGGAGGGCAAGTCATTGAGTATATTTAAAATGGACGTTGATAGGTTCTTTATTAATAAGGGCCTTAAGACATAGGAGCAGAATTAGACCAAATTAGAGCAAATCTGCACCACCACCATCATGGCTGATTTATTATCTCTCTCAACCCTGTTCTCCTGCTTTCTCCCCTTAACCATTGACACCCTTGCTAATCCAAAGCCTATCAACCATCAAATTAAATATACCCAATGACTTAACTTCCACTGCTGTATTGGCAATGAATTCCACAGATTCTCCATCCTCTGACTGAAGAAATTCCTCCTCATCTCTGTTCTAAAGGGACGTCCCTCTTTATTGAAGCTGTGCCGTCCGGTCCTAGGCTCACCAGCTAAAGGAAACACGTTCTTCACATCCACTCTGTCTAGGCCTTTCAGTATTCAACAGGTTTCAATGAGATCCCCGCTTGTTCTTCTAAATTCTAGTGAGTTCAGACCCAGAGCTATCATATGGGAAGAGTTCATACTGTGGTAAATGCTCTGCATTTCCATACATCCCATTCTCACACAAGCAGTGATACCAGTGTGGTAGTTTGAGGAGACAAAGCTGCCCCAGACTTCTCCTAAATTCACAGAACAGGGTCACACCACTGCTTCAGGCTTCCACTGTTAAAATTACCTTTCAACCATCAGGCTCTTGGACCAGCGTGGATAACTTCACTTACCTTAACACCGAACTGATCCCACAACTAATGGACTCACTTTCAGGGACTCTACAACTCATGTTCTTAGTTTTATCTGTCTCTCTATTATTGTTTGATTTTTTTGTACTTGCACAGTTTGTCTTTTGCACATCGGTTGTTTGACAGTCTTTGTGTGCAGTTTTTCATTAATTCCATTGTATTTCTCTGTTCTACAATGTCTGCAAGAAATGGATCTGCTGAGTGTGGTGATTGTTGCAAGCTACACATCCATTCATTACTTCTTTTAGAATCATTCTATTTTAAATCTAAATTCTCTGACAATTACTAATAATAGTCTATTCAAACTTCTTGAGGGAGTGGCATGGCAGTGTAATGGTTAGGTAACGCTATTACTGCCCCAGCGACCTGGGTTCAATTTCACCGCTGTCTGTATGTTCTGCCCGGGTTTCCTCCCACATCCCAAGGCCGAGTGGCCCAGCAGGGTAATTGGTCACATGGGTGTCATTGGGAGGAGCGGATTCATTGGGCTAGAAGGGTCTTTTACAGTGCTGTATCTCTATCTAAAAAGAAATTTATCTTGCCACGCAGGTGAAAGTCCTGAGTAGAGTGGGCAGCAAACCACCCTGCCCCATAGCTTGGCATCGGTAGCCATGAGGGGTGGCACTGTGGTTAAATTACTGAACGGGTAGCCGGAAGCTTAGAGACCCAAGTTCAAAACTCAATATTACTAATGTTGAATTTAAATTGGCTTGGCGCTGTGAAAGTAATGCTGATGTTTTTCCTTTGTGCTACTGTGATCTGTGTGGATGGCATACAAAGGAAAGTTTTACGCTGTATCTTGGTACATGTGGTACGCTTTACGGTACCAGTGACCCGGGTTCAATTCCCTTTACTCTCTGCAAGGAGTTTGTACGCTCTCCCTGTGACCACATGCATTTCCTCCAGATGCTCCAGTTCCCTCCCACAGTCCAAAGGTTTACTGGTTGGTAGGTTACTTGGTCATTGTAAAAGGTCCTGGGATTAGGCTAGGGTTAAATTGGGAATTGTTGGGCATCATAGCTCGAAGGGCCAGAAGAGCCTATTCCATCTGTATCTCGATAAAATAGATAATAAATGTGGTAATAATAAACCACTTGACTAACTACCAGTCTCTCCTTTTAGATTCAGGTTTCTTTCCTGAGACCTGAGTATCTGGCCCATTCAGGGACACTTGGTTTTGTACTGAGGGTAGACTGCGTTGTCCGAAGCAGCTGTCCTGAATGTTGGCCTGAGTTTCTGAACTTCAGGCGGGTGTGAAAGATCCCAAGGCAATATCATAACCAGAATCAGGTACATTATCGGATACTTCCATGATGTGAAGCCCGTCATCTAAGGCAGCAGTACAATGCAAACACACAGAAATGACTATAAATTACAAAATAAATAATGCAATAAAAGGAAAAACAAGGTAGTGTTCATTGGTTAATAAACTATTCAGAAATCTGTTGGTGAAGGGGAAGAAGCTGTTTCTGAATGGTTGAATCTATTTCTAAAGGCTCCTGTATTTTATTTCTTTATTAAGATACAGCCGGCTGGTAGCGTCGCGGCATCTTCGGGGCGAGAGGTCCCGAGTTTGAATCCAAGTTCGAATCCAGCTGACACCTTTGCGCGCTCTTCATCCGAGCTGGGTTAAGAGCTGGTGATCGCTTTTTTAAAAAAAAACCTCACCCGGCAGAAGGCAATGGCAAACCACTGCTGTAACTTACATCGTACACGATTTCCCAATACGTCAGTGCGGCTTGGAAGGAAATCGCCCGCTAACTGGAAAATTCTGGATGCGACATACCTTTCCTATTAAGATTCCAGCCCTTTGAGCCGTTTACAATGTTAACCAGTTAGCGCTACATCTTTGCACTGTGGGAAGGAACTGAAGCGCCCACAGGAAACCCATGAAGTGACGGGAGGATCATGGGAGAATGTACAAACTCCTTACAGATAGCAGTGGGAAATTAACCTGGGCTGCTGGTACTGTAAAACATTGTGCTAACTACTACACTACCGTACCCAATGTATCCGCTTTAACCATATAACCATATAACAATCACAGCACGGAAACAGGCCATCTTGGCCCTCCTAGTCCGTGCCGAACCCTTAATCTCACCTAGTCCCACCTACCCGCACTCAGCCCATAACCCTCCACTCCTTTCCTGTCCATATACCTATCCAATTTTACCTTAAATGACACAACTGAACTGGCCTCTACTACTTCTACAGGAAGCTCATTCCACACAGCTATCACTCTTTGAGTAAAGAAATACCCCCTCGTGTTTCCCTTAAACTTCTGCCCCCTAACTCTCAAATCATGTCCTCTAGTTTGAATCTCCCCTACTCTCAATGGAAACAGCCTGTTCACGTCAACTCTATCTATCCCTCTCAAAATTTTAAATACCTCGATCAAATCCCCCCTCAACCTTCTACGCTCCAATGAATAGGGACCTAACTTGTTCAACCTTTCTCTGTAACTTAATTGCTGAAACCCAGGTAACATCCTAGTAAATCGTCTCTGCACTCTCTCTAATTTATTGATATCTTTCCTATAATTCGGTGACCAGAACTGCACACAATATTCCAAATTTGGCCTTACCAATGCCTTGTACAACTTTAGCATTACATCCCAACTTCTGTACTCAATGCTTTGATTTATAAAGGCCAGCGTTCCAAAAGCCCTCTTCACCACCCTATCTACATGAGACTCCACTTTCAGGGAACTATGCACAGTTATTCCTAGATCTCTCTGTTCCTCTGCATTCCTCAATGCCCTACCATTTACTCTGTATGTTCTATTTGGATTATTCCTGCCAAAATGTAGAACCTCACACTTCTCAGCATTAAACTCCATCTGCCAATGTTCAGCCCATTCTTCTAACCGGCATAAATCTCCCTGCAAGCTTTGAAAATCCACCTCATTATCCACAACACCTCCTACCTTAGTATCATCGGCATACTTACTAATCCAATTTACCACCCCATCATCCAGATCATTTATGTATATTACAAACAACATTGGGCCCAAAACAGATCCCTGAGGCACCCCGCTAGTCACCGGCCTCCATCCCGATAAACAATTATCCACCACTACTCTCTGGCATCTCCCATCTAGCCACTGTTGAATCCATTTTATTACTCCAGCATTAATACCTAACGACTGAACCTTCTTAACTAACCTTCCATGTGGAACTTTGTCAAAGGCTTTGCTGAAGTCCATATAGACTACATCCACTGCCTTACCCTCCTCAACATTCCTCGTAACTTCTTCAAAAAATTCAATAAGGTTTGTCAAACATGACCTTCCACGCACAAATCCATGCTGGCTACTTCTAATCAGATCCCGTCTATCCAGATAATTATAAATACTATCTCTAAGAATACTTTCCATTAATTTACCCACCACTGATGTCAAACTGACAGGTCTATAATTGCTAGGCTTCCTTCTAGAACCCTTTTTAAACAATGGAACCACATGAGCAATACGCCAATCCTCCGGCACAATCCCCGTTTCTAATGACATATTAAAGATCTCCGTCAGAGCTCCTGCTATTTCTACACAAACTTCCCTCAAGGTCCTGGGGAATATCCTGTCAGGACCCGGAGATTTATCCACTTTTAAATTTCTTAAAAGCGCCAGTACCTCCACCTCTTTAATTGTCATAGGTTCCATAACTTCCTTACTTGTTTCCCACACCTTAGACAATTCAATATCCTTCTCCTTAGTGAATACCAAAGAGAAGAAATCATTCAAAATCTCTCCCATCTCCTTCGGTTCCACACATAGCTGACCACTCTGATTCTCTAAGG